>NC_135824.1:10191934-10853889 GCF_964213995.1 Mustelus asterias
CAATAAGATCATGGCTGATCAGTTCCACTTACCCGCCTGATCCCCATAACCCCTAATTCCCTTACCGATCAGGAATCCATCTATCCATGATTTAAACATATTCAACGAGGTAGCAATGTAGGACATATTTTACACAGAGGGTGGTGGGGGCCTGGAATGCGCTGCCAGGCAAGTTGGTGGAGGTGGACACACTGGGAACGTTTAAGACTTATCTAGACAGCCATATGAACGGAGTGGGAATGGAGGGATACAAAAGAATGGTCTAGTTTGGACCAGGGAGTGGCACGGGCTTGGAGGGCCGAAGGGCCTGTTCCTGTGCTGTATTGTTCTTTGTTCTTTGTAGCCTCCACCACTTCAGTGGGCAGAGAATTCCAGAGATTCACCACCCTCTGAGAGAAGAAGTTCCTCCTCAACTCTGTCCTAAACTGATCCCCCTTTATTTTGAGGCTGTGCCCTCTAGTTCTAGCTTCCTTTCTAAGTGGAAAGAATCTCTCCACCTCTACCCTATCCAGCTCCTTCATTATCTTATAGGTCTCTATAAGATCCCCCCTCAGCCTTCTAAATTCCAATGAGTACAAACCCAATCTGCTCAGTCTCTCCTCATAATCAACACCCCTCATCTCGGGTATCAACCTGGTGAACCTTCTCTGCACTCCCTCCAAGGCCAATATATCCTTCCGCAAATAAGGGGACCAATACTGCACACAGTATTCCAGCTGCGGCCCCACCAATGCCCTGTACAGATGCAGCAAGACATCTCTGCTTTTATATTCTATCCCCCTTGCGATATAGGCCAACATCCCATTTGCCTTCTTGATCACCTGTTGCACCTGCAGACTGGGTTTTTGCATCTCATGCACAAGGACCCCCAGGTCCCTTTGCACAGTAGCATGTTGTAATGGTTTTCCATTTAGATAATAATCCAATTTGCTATTATTTCCTCCAAAGTGAATAACCTCGCATTTGTCAATGTTATACTCCATCTGCCAGATCCTCACCCACTCACTCAGCCTGTCCAAATCTCTCTGCAGACCTTCTACACCCTCCACACGATTCACTTTTCCACTTATCTTTGTGTCGTCTGCAACCTTTGTTACCCTACACCCAGTCCCCTCCTCCAGATCGTCTATATAAATGGTAAATAGTTGAGGCCTTGATGGGCTGAAGGGCCTCTTCTGCACTGTATGATTCCATGGTTCTAAATCTAATGCCAGAAATTAAGTCCATCACAGTTAAAACTAAATGCATAGGGTGGAATTTTCCCGTCCCGCCTGCCACGGGAATCGTAGCGGGCGGGACACAAACCATACGAAGGTACGTTGGCCTTGGGCGGAATTTTCCGGTCTTGGGGCGAGTGCGGCCGGAAAATCCCACCCATAATATCTCTGGTGAGGTCCAGAATGCAGATTGAGGGCCATTGGTGTTGAGACTAGCTGAGCTAGTTTTTAGTGACGGTCTCTTAGGTTGCTGTATTGTGAGTGTTGTGGGCCCTCCCAGGCCTACAACTGAGCTCTGTTGAAAGAAACCCATTCTGCTGTATTTGAGTTTCTGTAATTAATTAACTCAGATCATTTTTCTTTTTAAAAAGGACTATTAAATTTTACCACAGTAATCAATTGTTAACTGTAGGGCCATTAAATCAGGCTGAGCACATAAAGATCATTAAATGGCTAATCTTTGATGCACAATTGACAAACAGATCATTGAAACAAAAAGTCAAAGTGCTTCAGAGGAGTGTTTTTGTGAATTTATGCTTTTTAAGCCAGAGATTTCTACACTTGTACTTCAAGGGCTAATGTTGAGGAGATATGACATGACCAATTTTGCGTGCATGCGTCTTTCGTGGCGATTATTTTTATGTTTATCAGGCTCAGGGTTGCTAATGCTGGGAAATGGACTACTTTCACATTGTGTTAAAATCAAGCACTCCCAAGTACCGGTACAGAATGGTTTAGATGCAGAGTTCTGCTTCCTCTACACTGCTCCGTTAAGCACTTCCGATCAGATGCAGCGTGGCGTAGATGCAGAGTTAAGTTCTATCTACACTGCCCCATTAAGCTCTCCAGGTCAGGTACAACATAGCTTAGAGGCTGTGTAAAGACTTCTTCCATAATGGACAATGCAATACCTCAAACCCAATCTCAGAAGCTTGTTCTAACTGCAATAGTGTAGCCATGATGTGGAGATGCCAGTGGAGATGAGTGGACACTCACCTGAAGAAGGAGCAGCGCTCCGAAAGCTCGTGATTCCAAATAAACCTGTTGGACTTTAACCTGGTGTTGTGAGACTTCGTTCTATGCAATAGTGTAACACTTCCCCATCTCTCCCAGCAGGAGTTAAGATGCTACAAATATTCTCTTAGCATCTCTTGTCGCTGGGATCCATTTTGTTGCCCATCCGTAATTGCCCTTGAGAAGGTGGTGATGAGCCGCCTTCTTAAATTGCTGCAGTCCATCTGATGTAGGTATAGCCATAGTGCTAGTAGGAAGGCTGTGACATAGTGGTATTGTCGCTGGACTAGTGATCCAGAGACCCACAGTAATGCTCTGGGGACCTAGGTTCGAATCCCACCACGGCAGATGGTGAAATTTAACTTCAATAAAAGAATCAGGGATTAAAAGTCTAATGATGTCCATTGAAACCATTGTTGAAAAACCCATCTGGTTCACTAATGTCCTTAAGGGAAGGGAATCTGCTGTCCTTACTTGTATGGCCTGCATGTGACTCCAGACCCACAGCAAAGTGGTTGACTCCTAAATGCTTTCAGAGAGTCATGCAGACTCAAGAGCTGGATGGCCTCCTTCTGCACTGTAGGGATTCTATGATTCTATAATTACCTGGCACTTCTGTGGCAGGAAGGCTACTTGTCACTTCTCAGCACAAGCCAGAATGTTTTTCAGATCTTGCTCCATATGGACACGGAGAGCAGAATTTTACCACCGCTTTACTCCCATTTTGCAGCAGGAAAATGCCATAAAATTGGGCGCAAAGCGGCAAGCCTGATTGGCGCTTGTTTTTGCGACCAGATTGATCTTACGACACCCAGAATTCCGGCGCAGTCAGTCTCTCACCGGAAATGGTTCGCGGCGCCGGTTGTGGGTTTGGAAGGTTCTGTCTAAGGATCTTTGGTGAATTGCTGCAGTGCATCTTGTAGATAGTACACACTGCTGCTACTGAGCGTCAGTGGTGGAGGGAGTGGATGTTTGTGGACGTGGTGCCAATCTAGCGGGCTGCTTTGTCCTGGATGGTGTCAAGCTTCTTGAGTGTTGTTGGAGCTGCACCCATCCAGGCAAGTGGGGAGTATTCCATCACACTCCTGACTTGTGCCTTGTAGTTGGTGGATAGGCTTTGGGGAGTCAGGAGGTAAGTTACTCATCGCAATATTCCTAGCCTCTGACCTGCTCTTGTAGCCACTGTGTTTATGTAGCGAGTTCAGTTGAGTTTCTGGTCAATGGTAACCCCAAGGATGTTGACAGTGTGGGATTTAGTGATGGTTACACCATTGAATGTCAGGGGGCAGTGGTTAGAGTGTCTCTTATTGGTGATGATCATTGCCTGGCATTTGTGTGGCGCGTGTGTTCCTTGCCACTTGTCAGCCCAAGCCTGGATATTGTCCAGAACCTGTTGCATTTGAACATGGATTGCTTTCGTATGTGAGGAGTTGCGAATGGTGCTGAACATTGTGCAATCATCGACGAACATCCCCACTTCTGACGTTATGACAGAGGGAAGGTCATTGATGAAGCAGCTGAAGATTGTTGGGCCTAGGACACTACCTTGAGGGACTCCTGCAGAGATGTCCTGGAGCTGAGATGACTGACCCTCCACAACCACAACCATCTTCCTCTGTACCAGGTATGACTCCAACCAGCGGAGAGTTTGCCCCCTGATACCCATTGATTCCAGTTTCGCTCGGGCTCCTTGATGCCACACTCGGTCGAATGCTATTTTATGCTACAGGTGTGCGACACCTGAAATCCTCACAGCCACGATCCGTCCCCTGTTTCCCTGTGTGTTCCACCCCGTAAATTATGGTCAGAAAAGGCAGTCCACGTTTCTCCCAGTACATTTTTCGCAATTCATCTCATTCGTCAAATGAGAATGCGTGCTGCAAGAAATTTGTTTCTCCCCTCGAGCAGTTTCTAACTGGGTCATCGACACGCGAGCTCCAGTATGTGTCTATCTGTCAGCAGAGAATCTCAGCCAAGTCCTCAATGCACCATTCTAGACGGAGCACGGAGGGAAAGGGTTCGTCACAACATCTGCAGCTGAGCGGGTCGGAGGCTGACGTCAGCTGCCTTTTTGCTCTTGACTGCACTCTCCCACTGCAGTATCCGGGCTGGAGGTAGCTATCAATCTGGAATGACATGCAGCAGTTAGACTGTTGCTCTGGTGTTGCAAGCAGATTGCAATACAACTGATTTAACTGAGAATTTATCCAGTGCCCACGAGCATGCTGAAAAAACGCAGGCTTTACAGAACGATCTGGACCAGTTGTACACTCCCGTGAATTCAGCATCCCACCACAACACCTTCGGAATTTAAATTCAGGTTTGTGGAATCTGGAAACTAAAAAGCTGTCATCAGTAAAAAAAGAAACAGCATACGTTAAACTACTGTAAAAATCCAACTCCTTGTTGTATTTCTGTATCACCTTCCCCAACCTCATGACCTCCCAGAGTGCTTTGCAGCCAATTAAGTTGGCAGTGTATGAATGAATGCAGCCAATGGGTGGCCCGGTGGCGCAGTAGTTGGCGCTGCTGCCTCACAACGCCAGGGACCTGGGTTCAGTTCCAGCCTTGGGTGACTGTCTGTCTGTGTGGAGTTTGCACATTCTCCCCATGTCTGCATGGGTTTCCTCCGAGTGCTCCAGGTTCCTCACACATTCCAAAGATGTGCAGGTTAGGCATATTAGCCATGCTAAATTGCCACTTAGTACCCAAAGATGTGCAGGTTAGGGGGATTGGCTACGGTAAATGTGTGGGGTTGCAGGGATAGGGTGGAGGAGAGGGCCTGGGAAGATACTCGGTGCAGACGCGATCGGCCGAATGGCCTCTTCTGCACTATAAGGATTCTATGATTCTATGAAGTAGTCGCTACAAAGGCTAGTCACTGCTGCAACGTAGGAAACTAGGTATCCAAGTTATGCACAGCAAGATCCCACAAACAACAATGTGTGAATCATCATGTAATCTACTTTTGTGATGTTGGTTGAGGGTCACCACAGAGGGCACTCCAGATTTTCCTTGAATGTTGCCGTGGGTTCTTTCACATCCACCCAAGAGGGCCTCAGACTGGCATCTGACTGAAAGATGGCACTTCAGGCAATGCAGCACTCCCTCAGTACTGGCTTAGATTTCTCGAGCTCAGATGCTGAAGAGCGTACTCCACCCTCTCCAACTTATCTATCACGGCAATGGAGAACTTTGTTGCATAAAGTTAAATCTCACGGGATCCAGGGTGAGGTATCTGAATGGATACAAAATTGGCTTCTTGACAGAAGCCAGAGGGTGGTTGTAGAGAGTTCTTTTTCAAACTGGAGGCCTGTGACCAGCGGTGTGCCTCAGGGATCGGTGCTGGGTCCACTGTTATTTGTCATTTATATTAATGATTTGGATGAGAATATAGGGGGCATGGTTGGTAAGTTTGCAGATGACACCAAGATTGCTGGCGTAGTGGACAGTGAAGAAAGTTATCTCCAATTGTAATGGGATCTTGATCAATTGGGCCAGTGGGCTGACGAATGACACATGGAGTTTAATTTAGACAAATGCGAGGTGATGCATTTTGGTAGATTGAACCAGGACAGGACTTACTCAGTTAATGGTAGTTCATTGGGGAGAGTTACAGAACAAAGAGATCTAGGGGTACATGTTCATAGCTCCTTGAAAGTGGAGTCACAGGTGGACAGAGTGGTGAAGAAGGCATTCGGCATGCTTGGTTTCATCGGTCAGAACATTGAATACAGGAGTTGGGACGTCTTGTTGAAGTTGTACAAGACATTGGTAAGGCCACACTTGGAATACTGTGTGCAATTCTGGTCACCCTATTATAGAAAGGGTATTATTAAACTAGAAAGAGTGCAGAAAAGATTTACTAGGATGCTACCGGGACTTGATGGATTGAGTTATAAGGAGAGGCTGAATAGACTGGGACTTTCATAGAACATAGAACATTACAGCGCAGTACAGGCCCTTCGGCCCTCGATGTTGCGCCGACCTGTGAAACCAATCTAAAGCTCATCTAACCTACACTATTCCAATATCATCCATATGTTTATCCAATGACCATTTAAATGCCCTTAATGTTGGCGAGTCCATTACTGTTGCAGGCAGGGCATTCCACGCCCTTACTACTTTCTGAGTAAAGAACCTACCTCTAACATCTGTCCTATATCTATCACCCCTCAATTTAAAGCTATGTCCCCTCGTGCTAGCCATCACCATCTGAGGAAAAAGACTCTCACTGTTCACCCTATCTAATCCTCTGATCATCTTGTATGCCTCTATTAAGTCACCTCTTAACCTTCTTTGCTCTAACGAAAACAGCCTCAAGTCCCTCAGCCTTTCCTCATAAGACCTTCCCACCATACCAGGCAACATCCTGATAAATCTCCTCTGCAGTCTTTCCAATGATTCCACATCCTTCCTATAACGCGGCGACTAGAACTGTATGCAATACTCCAAGTGCGGCCGCACCAGAGTTTTGTACAGCTGCAACATGACCTTATGGCTCCTCAACTCAATCCCTGTACCAATAAAAGCTAACACACCGGACGCCTTCTTGACAACCCTATCAACCTAGGTGCCAACTTTCAGGGATCTATGCACATAGATCCTTCTCTGGAGCATAGGAGGCTGAGGGGTGACCTTATAGAGGTCTATAAAATAATGAGGGGCATAGATCAGCTGCATAGTCAATATATTTTCCCAAAGGTAGTGGAGTCTAAAACTAGAGGGCATAGGTTTAAGGTGAGAGGGGAGAGATACAAAAGTGTCCAGAGGGGCAGTTTTTTCACACAGAGGGTGGGGGTGAGTGTCTGGAACAAGCTGCCAGAGGTGGTAGTAGAGGCGGGTACAATTTTATCTTTAAACAAGCATTTAGATACTTACATGGGTACGATGGGTATAGAGGGATATGGGCCAAATGCGGACAATTGGGATTAGTTTAGGGTTTTTTAAAAAAAGGGTGGCATGGACAAGTTGGGCCGAAGGGCCTGTTTCCATGCTGTAAATCTTGATGACTCTATAACTTTCTGCTCAGCAGAAAGATCTTAATAATAAGAAAGAAAACGCTGGAAAGCCTCAGCAGTCCGGCAGCATCTGTGCAGAGAGAAGCAGAGTCGATGTTTTGAGTCCATGGGACTCTTCTTCAGAAGGGTCAGAGGAAGTGACCCACAGGTTTGAAATATTGACTTTGTTTCTCTCTCCACAGATGCTGCCAGACCTGTTGAGTCTTTCCAATAGTTTCTGTTTTTATTTCAGATTTCCAGCACCTGCGGTATTTTGCCTTTATTTTATGAATCTTTATTCTTCTTCAGGGTTCCATCCTCCTTCAGCTCCTCAATGAAAGACAGGGCCAGAGAGACTTGCTGTTTGGGAGTGAGATCATTCCAGAATCACAGAATCTTTACACTGCAGAAGGTGGCCATTCGGCCCTTCGAGTCTGCACTGGCTCTCTGAAAGAGCATTCTACCAACTCCCACATCCCTGCCTTATCCCCATGACCTTGCACATTCTCTCTTTTCAGATAGCAATCCATTTCCCTTTGGAATACCTCGATTGAACCTACCTCCACCACCCTCTCAGGAAGTTCATTCTGGACTCCAACCACCCTCTGGGTGAAAACATTTCTCCTCGCATCACATTGGGGCAGCACGGTGGTAGAGTGGTTAGCACTGCTGCCTCACAGCGCCAGGGACCAGGTTCAATTCCCGGCTTAAGTCACTGTCTGTGCAGAGTCTGCACATTCTCCCTGCCTCTGCATGGGTTTCCTCCGAGTGCTCTGGTTTCCTCCCACAGTCCGAAAGACCTGCTTGTTAGGTGCATTGGCCATGCTAAATTCTCCCTCAGTGTCCCCGAACAGGCGCCGGAGTGTGGCGACTAGGGGATTTTCACAGTAATTTCATCGCAGTGTTAATGTAAGCCTACTTGTGACACTAATAAATAAACTTAAACACTTTTGCCCATTATTTTGAATCTGTGTCCTTTAGTTCTTGATGCTCTCTTGAGTGGGATCCATACGCCTCAGGATCTTAAATACCTTTAACACATCTCCTCTCAAACTTCTTTTCTCCCAGGAAAACCTCTCCAGTCTATCCTTCCAGCTGCAGCTCTTTATCCCTGGAAACATTCTTGTGAATCCCCTCTGTACTCTCTCCAATGCTTTTGCATCCTTCCTCAAGTATGGCACCCAGAACTGGATGCAGTACTCCAGATGAGACCCAACTGGTGACTTATACAAGTTCAACATGACCTCCTTACTCTTGTACTCAATGCTCCTATCAATAAAGCCTAAGACATTATGGGTGGGATTTCACGGCTTCGCTCACCCCAAAACCGTAAAATCCCGTCCAAGATCAATGGACCTTTCCATGGTCCGCCTCGCACCCGCTCTGATTCTCGTGGCAGGCGGGACGGGAAAATTCCAGTCCATATGCTTTATTAACTGCTCTCTCAACACGCCCTGCCCTCTTCAATAACTTACGTACATGTACACCGAGCTCCCTCTGTTCCAGCACCTCCTTTAAAGTTTCTCCCTTTGTTTTATACTGTCTCTCCTTATTCTTCCTGCCAAGGTGAATCACACTTCTCCACATTGAACTTCATCTGCCACCTGTCTGCCCAATCCACCAATATGTCTGTGGCCTTTCGAAGTTCAACACTATCCTCATCACAGGTGATAATATTTCCAGTCTCTGTGTCATCTGCAAATTCTGTAATCATGCTCTGAGCTTCTCAGTCTTTTGGCTAAGATCAAGTGTCAGATAAAGCCCAAGATGGGATGCAATGCCTTATCCTGTCAGCTTGGATCTTGTTTGTCTCTCTCATGGGGACCATGAATTGGATTCAATTGGATTTTGAACTTGGTTTTCAGAACAAGCAAAATGATGGATTTGGGTTTGCCTGGTCCACTCTGAGCATTGGCTTTGTAACTTTAAGGATGGAGTAAAACATTTTTAAACACACCAGTGTTTAGGTCATTAATATATATCAGGAAGCACAAGGGTCCCAACACTGACCCCTGGGGAACTCCACTACAAACCTTCCTCCAGCCTGAAAGACAACCATTTATCACTGCTCCCTGTTTCCTGCCACTCAGCCAATTTCTTATCCATGTGCCTACTTTCCCTTTCATTTCATGAGCTAGAATTATGCTCACCAGTGTGTTGTGTAACGCTGCATCAAATACCTTTTGAAAATCCATATACATCACACCAACAGGGAGGGGGGCAGGGGAGGGGAGGGAGGGGAGAGAGGGTGAGAGAGGGGGGAGAGGGTGGGGAGAGGGGGGAGGGGGGGGAAGATTGCCCTTGTCAATCCACTCTGTTACCTCTTCAAAAATCTCTCGCAAGTTAGTTAAACATGATTTTCCCCGAATGAATCCATGCTGGCTTTCCTTAATTACCCTACACTTGTCCAAGTGACTATTTTGTCCTGAACAATAGTTTCCCGAAGTTTCCCTACCACTGAAGTCAAAGGGTGGGATTTTCTGGCCACGCTCGCCCCAAGACTGGAAAATCCCACCTGAGGTCAACAGACCTTTGCATGGCCCGCCCCTTGACCGCTACCATTCCCGTGGCAGGCGGGATGGGAAAATTCCGCCCAAACTGTCCGATCTGTAGTTGCTGGCTTTATCCTTGCATCCCTTTTTGAACCGGGGTGTAAGATTCACAATTCTCCAGTCCTCTGGCACCACTGCTCTGTCTAAGGAAGACTGGAGGATTATCACCAGCGCCTCTGCAATTTACATTTTCACTTCTCTCAGTATCCTTGGATGCATCTCATCAGGTCCTGGTACCTGACCTATTTTAAGTAAAGATAGCCTTTCTAACACCTGCTCCTCCTCAATTGTAAATTTTTCGAGTGTCCCAGTTACCTCCTCTCTCACCTCAGCCTGTTGGCATCTTCATCACTCACCTGATGAAGGAGCAGCGCTCTGAAAGCTCGTGATTCCAAATAAACCTGATGGACTTTAACCTGGTGTTGTGAGACTTGTTACTATCCTCTGTGAAGACAGATGCAAAGTACTCATTTAATATCATCACGATTTCTCTTGCGTTCATGTGCAAGTCCCATTTTTGTATCCCTAATCAGTTATTTTACCACACTTTTATTATTTATATGCTTATAGGAGACCTTGGGATCCCCTTTATGTTAGCTGAGATTCTCTGTTCATGCTCCCTCCTTGCTTTTCTCATTAGTATTGTTCACATCCCCTCTGGTCCTATATTCAGCTGATTCTCCATTGTATTTTATACCTGACATCTGCCGTATGCACACATCCTCCTTTACATCTTCACCTCTATCTCTCTCATCATTCGGATTTATTTGTCCTACCGCTCTCTCTCAAGTTAACACTGCTTGACATTGCGGGCAATCTTTTTTCTATGAAGGTTGTTCAACCACCGTCTTTACTGCCAACATTTGATTCCAACTCATTCATTCCCATCCCATCGGAGTTGGCTTTCCCCCAGTTAATTATCCCTGTTATAGAGTCATAGAGTCATAGAGGTTTACAGCATGGAAACAGGCCCTTCGGCCCAACTTGTCCATGCCACCCTTTTTTTTTAAAACCCCTAAGCTAATCCCAATTGTCCGCATTTGGCTCATATCCCTCTATACCCATCGTACCCTGCAACTATCCAAATGCTTTTTAAAAGACAAAATTGTACCCGCCTCCAATACTACCTCTGGCAGCTTGTTCCAGACACTCACCATGCTCTGTGTGAAAAAATTGCCTCGCTTTTGTATCTCTCCCCTCTCACCTTAAACCTATGCCCTCTAGTTTTAGACTCCCCTACCTTTGGGAAAATATATTGACTATCTAGCTGATCTGTGCCCCTCATTATTTTATAGACCTCTATAAGATCACCCCTCAGCCTCCTACGCTCCAGAGAAAATAGTCCCAGTCTATCCAGCCTCTCCTTATAACTCAATCCATCACGCCCCGGTAGCATCCTAGTAAATCTTTTCTGCACTCTTTCTAGTTTAATAATATCCTTTCTATAATAGGGTGACCTTGCACACAGTATTCCAAGTGTGGCCTTACCAATGTCTTGTACAACTTCAACAAGATATTCCAACTCCTGTATTCAATGTTCTGACCGATGAAACCAAGCATGCCGAATGCCTTCTTCACCACTCTGTCCACCTGTGACTCCACTTTCAAGGAGCTATGAACATGTACCCCTAGATCTCTTTGTTCTGTAACTCTCCCCAATGCCCTACCATTAACTGAGTAAGTCCTGCCCTGGTTCAATCTACCAAAATGCATCACCTCGCATTTGTCTAAATTAAACTCCATCTGCCATTCGTCAGCCCACTGGCCCAATTGATCAAGATCCCGTTGCAATTGGAGATAACGTTCTTCACTATCCACTATGTCACCAATCTTAGTGTTATCTGCAAACTTACTAACCATGCCTCCTATATTCTCATCCAAATCATTAATATAAATGACAAATAACAGTGGACCCAGCACTGATCCCTGAGGCACACTGCTGGTCTCAGGCCTCCAGTTTGAAAAACAATTCTCTACAACCACCCTCTGACTTCTGTCAAGAAGCCAATTTTGTATCCATTTAGATACCTCACCCTGGATCCCGTGAGATTTAACCTTATGCACCAACCTACCATGCGGTACCTTGTCAAAGGCCTTGCTAAAGTCCACGTAGACAACATCAACTGCACTGCCCTCATCTACCTTCTTGGTTACCCCTTCAAAAAACTCAATCAAATTTGAGACATGATTTTCCACTCAGAAAGCCATGCTGCCTGTCCCTAATCAGTATTTGCGTCTCAAAATACCTTCCAACAATTGACCTACCACAGATGTGAGGCTCACTGGCCTGTAGTTCCCAGGCTTTTCCCTGCAGCCCTTTTTAAACAAAGGCACAACATTTGCCATTCTCCAATCTTCAGGCACCTCACCCGTGACTATCGATGATTCAAATATCTCGGCTAGGGGACCTGCAATTTCCTCCCTAGCCTCCCACAATGTCCTGGGATATACTTAATCAGGTCCCAGGGATTTATCTACCTTGATGCGCTTTAGGACATCCAGCATCTCCTTCTCTGTAATATGTACACTCCTCAAGACATCACTATTTATTTCCCTAAGTTCCCTAACATCCATGCTTTTCTCAACAGTAAATACTTTTCCATGGTCAACTTGAACCATGCGATATGATACTCCTATGTGCTCTCCCACTGATATTTGATCCACTTGGGACAACTCATTCCCCAGAACCAGATCCAAGAGTGTCTGCCCTCTCGTTGGACTGGAAATACACTGCTGCAGAAAATTCTCTTGAACACATTCCCTCTTGTCCCTTGTACTATCCCTGTCCCAGTGTATATTTGGAAAATTGAAGTCCCCCATTATAATTACTCTATAATTCTTGCACCTCCCTGTAATTTCTTTGCAAGTTATTTTTGCTACATTCTTTCCACTGGTTGGTGATCTGCGTACTACACCGATCAATGTTGTTGCATCTTTTTAAAGTAAAGTTTATTTATTAGTCACAAGTAGGCTTACATTAACACTGCAATGAAGTTACTGTGAAAATCCCCTAGTTGCCGCACTCCGGCACCTGTTTGGGTACACTGAGGGAGAATTTAGCATGGCCAATTCACCTAACCTGCATACCTTTGGACTGTGGGAAGAAACCCTCATAGACATGGGGAGAACATGCAGACTCTGCACAGACAGTGACCCAAGCCGGGAATCGAATCCTGGTCCCTGGCGCTGTGAGGCAGCAGTGCTAACCACTGTGCCATCGTGCCGCCCCCTAACTAGAGGGATTCTGTCCTTAATCCCTCTGAAACATCCTCACTCTCCAGTACTGAATTGTCATCTTTAATAAATACTGTCACTCCCACCTTTACTTCCTTTCTTGTCTCTCCGAAACACAGGGCAGCACGATGGCACAGTGATTAACACTGCTGCCTCACAGCGCCAGGGACCCAGGTTCGATTCCCGGCTTGGGTCACTGTCTGTGCAGAGTCTGCACGTTCTCCCCATGTCTGCGTGGGTTTCCTCCGGGTGCTCCGGTTTCCTCCCACAGTCTGAAACATGTGCTGGTTAGTTGCATTGGCTGTGCTAAATTCTTCCTCAGTGTGCCCAAATAGGTGCTGGAGTATGAAGCCTCGGGGATTTTCATAGTAACTTCATTGCAGTGTTAATGTAAGCCTACCTGTGAGACTTACAAATAAACTTTAGAACACCTTGTACCCAGGAATATTTAACGCCAAGTCCTGCCCTTCTTTGAGCCAGGTCTCTGCTAAAGCAATAATATAATTACCAGAATTTTATCGCCTCGCCCACCCAAGGCTTATAAGATCCCGTCGGAGGCCAACGGAGAATGCCGTTCTGCGAGACTCGGTAAAATCAGGGCCCATAAGTCCATTTTTCAACCTGTGCCTGTAATTCACCAATTGTATTAACCACACTCCATACATTCACTCACATGCACATCAACCCTGATTTTGATTTTTTTATCTTTCCCTCTTACTCTGACCACCCCATGACTGACTGTGATCTATCTAATTCTATCAAACTCTCCAAGTAGTCTATTTACCTTGATACTACTGTCTGATATATCCTCCTTTATCAGTTAATACTTCCCACTGGCAGTTTTTTCCTCCCTCTCTATTCTGAATTTCTCTTCAGGTTCCCATCCCCCCGCCAATCTCATTTACATTGTCCCCAACAGCAACATGGGACCGATTAGTTCACTTGGTTGAAAAAATGCCAACAGCACGGGTCTGATTCCGGTCCCAGCTGACGTGGGACCTGCCGCCTCGCTCAGCCCCAAGTGTGGAAGGCAGTGGAAAACTCTCATTGACAAAAAAAAAACAGCCAAGGAAACGAGCGGGATTTTCCAGCCGCGCTCGCCCCAAGGTGGGAAAATCCCGCCGGAAGTCAATGGACCTTTGCATCGTCCATGTCTCGCCTGCTACGATTCCCGTGGTGGGCGGGATGGGAAAATTCCACCCAATAGCCGGTATTTATTTATAATCCTGCCCGAGGCCAACGGAGAATTCCGTTCTGCGAGTCGGGACGGGCGTGACGGTAAAATTCCAGCCAATGTCTCAGGATAAAGCGTCAGCAGGCAATGAGCCAAGGACCTATCTTTGGGCAGAGCACGCATGGACTCCATTAATGAGGGTGGCTGTTAACCAAGAAAGCTGAGGTAAGGAGCACTGCTCTTCACAAAGGCAGTTAATTCCAGCGACAAATGCTTCACACAAATAAACCAAGCCACAACTTGCCGTCATTTGGAATAACTCCAGACCAGACACGCCAGTCACAGTGACTCCAGCTGACTCCGAATAAATGAAATCCCCTCGCAATACATCAAGTAAGCTGCTTACACAGTGACAAATGCTGCAGGAGCCTCAATCTGAAAGCGTCACATCATGAGTCAATTCTTTTAAGTGAACAGGTCAAGTATTAAATTGGACCAAGTCAATCCCAAATGAACATTCAAAGTCAGGCTCCACGCCTCCAACCACGACCCCCACCCTCCAAATATTATTCCTGTGTAATGCTACTTGTTTTTAATTAGTTTCACACTGATCGAGGCTGGGACCTCAGACTTCTGCCCCGATATCTGTTTTTGCTGACTTTGCTGAACAAATAAAGGGAGGGAGTCGGAACAGTGGAATGTTTTTCCACCCACTTTAAATACACTTCATAAATGCAAGAGTCCCTGTCAACATTGGACGGGTGGAGACCATCTTTCCAGTTTCCATTTCTTGCGGTTTCCTAACCCATCCTGGACATTCTCTCTTTCACCTTCTTCCGTCGGGAAAAGATACAAAAGTCTGAGATCACGCACCAACCAACTCAAGAACAGCTTCTTCCCTGCTGCCATCAGACTTTTGAATGGACCTACCTTATATTAAGCTGATCTTTCTCTGCACCCTAGCTATGATAGTCCCATAGAATCCCTACAGTGCAGAAGGAGGCCATCCGGCCCATCGAGTCTGCACCGACCACAATCCCACCCAGGCCCTATTCCTGTAACCCCACTTATTTACCCTGACACTAGGGTCAATTTAGCATGGCCAATCGACTTAACCCGCACATCTTTGGACTGTGGGAAGAAACCGGAACACCCGGAGGAAACCCACACAGACACGGGGAGAATGTGCATTCTCTACAACGACAGTGACCTGAGGCCGGAATTGAACCCGAGCCCCTAGCCCTGTGAGGCAGCAGGACCACTTTGACTGTAACACTACATTCTGCACCCTCTTCTTTCCTTCTCCCCTACGTACTCTATGAATGGCATGTTTTGTCTGTATAGCATGCAAGAAACAATACTTTTCACTGTATCCCAATACATGTGACAATAATAAATCAAATCAAATCAAAACTCAAAACAGTCCTGGAAACTTTACGGTCTGGCAGTTCAGTGCATTAGCGTGGGGGAGTGCTAATCTCTCAAGTTGCCTGAAGTTTCTCCTGATGTGCAAGACCTTGTGACATTGTTTGGAGAAGAGTAGAGGTTTTGTCACATCCTTCAGCAATACGACCGCCAACAGCAAGAACCGCGGTGGGACGGCGCAAGTGATTGGCCGTCAGTTTCCCGATGGTGGAAAATAATTTGGAATTTTATCCTCCCAACTAAAGGCAGGGCAGGTTTCCTGATGAGTGGGATCCCAATTTGCATCCATTAGCACCTCATGAATGGCCATTAAAAAGCCAACTCATCAGAATCGCGTCCTCCCTTCCAAATTAAGCTCCCTGTCAGTGGATTGGAATGTTCTGCTTTACGAGTGTATGTTAGTAGCACGCCCCTGCTAAGCCTCACTTCATCCACGACTCTGAGGTCAGTAGGTGCTGTTTCCTTCTTCCTTTTAGACCCTCACTGCTATATATCAGATGTCTGCAGCAAAAGCTGCGCCAAGGTTAGGCCATGGCGGGGGTACATCTGCAGGGAGGGGCGAAAGACTCTCCGGGAGGTTATCCGGGATGTTTAGAAGACTGCCCAGGGAAGGGTGAAAGACTGCATGGCCATTTAAATATGGAATCAAGACCTTCGACCCCATGAGGTGATGGCAGGGTTGGCGACTTCCTGCCTGCACCACCACAGGATTCGCTGAGCTCTCTGCTGCATAACTAATGAGGTGAACAATGGAAGATCACACATGTTCAGCTGCCCCGCCATCCAGCCCGGAATCACTCCAACCTTCCCGTCCCCCACCAGGCTTAGTTTCCAGAAGGAAAATCCCGCCCATCAAATCTCCGTTCACTGCAGCGGGACCGGAGAATCCCAGCTGTGGGCGAGGCCGGAGAATCCGGCCATACATCTCCAAAATATTCCACTGCCTGTGAAGTGTTTTGGAACATCCAGATGGCATCAAAGACTCTATGTAACATCAAGTTCTTCCTTTGCTTATCAGAATGGAGATAGAGGAAGACAGAAAACAGGAAACTATAGGCCAGTTAGAATATCTAAACGTCACAGGAAAAATGTTCAAAGCCTTTGTTAAAGATGTTATAGCAGGGCACTTGGAAAAAGTCAAGGCAAACAGACAGAGTCAACATGGTTTTGTGAAAGGGAAACCATACTTAACCAATTTATTGGGGTTCTTTGAAGGAATCACATGTGCTGCGGATAAAGGGGAACCAGTGGATGTACTGCACTTAGATTTCCAGAAGGCATTTGATAAGATGCCACATCAAAGGTTACTGCGTAAATTAAAAACTCATGGTGTCGGGGGTAACATATTGGCATCGATAGGAGATCGGCTAACTAACAAAAGAGAGTTGGCATAATGGGTATTTTTCTGGCTGGCAGGATGTGACTTGTGGTACGCCACAGGGATCAGTGCTGGGACCGCAACTCTTTACAAGTTATACAAATGACTTGGATGAAGGGACTGAAGGTTTGGTTGCTAAATTTGTTGGCGACACAAAGATAGGTAGGAAAGTAAATTGTGAAGAGGATGTAAGGGACATAGATAGGTTAAGTGAGTGGGCAAAAATCTGGCAAGTGGAGTATAATGTAGGAAAATGTGAAATTGTCCATTTTGGCAGGAAGAATTAAGAAGAAGCTTATTATCTAAATGATGAGAGATTACAGAGCTTTGAGGTGCAGAGGGATCTGGGTGTCCCAGTGCATGAATCACATACAGGTATAGCAAGTAATTAGGAAAGCTAATAGAATGTTATTGTTTATTCTGAGGGGAATTGAATACAAAAGTAGAGAGGTTATGCTTCAATTGCATAAGGCATTGGTGAGACCACATCTGGAGTATTGATCCATTTAAGTAAAGACGTTAGAAGCAGTTCAGAGAAGGTTTACTAACTATAGACTAATACCAGGAATGGGTGGGTTATCTTATGAGGAAAAGTTGGAGAGGTTAGGTTGTGTCCACTAAAGTTTAGAAGAATAAGAGGCAACTTGATTGAAACCTTTAAGATCCTGAGGGGTATTGAGAGTGCATTATCCCTACTGTAGCCTATATTGAAGAGGTAGCTTGCTTATATGAGCAATGGCATGCTAATCAATATACTGGGAGTAAATCTACAACTGAGAGCCATTCGTACACGGTTCACTTTGCTGGGGGCAAGGGAGGGTGAGGGGAGATGGGGGTGAGGGGGGTCAGCGGGCGAGGGTTGGGCCATGTGGTGTAAAGGGTAGCATTTCTGCCTCTGAGCTAGGTTCAAGTCCGCTCCAGGGCTGGTGTTTCGCAGCCCCGCCGGGAGATCTGGCGGTGGGCCAAAAGTCCACCGACTTGCGGTGAGGCTGGACAGTGGTAGGAAAGGCTGTTAAAATCCCCACCACAAGACTTGATGGCCAAGGAAGGTGCGGCACCCATGATGCACCAGCCTGCAAAGCCTTCTGATACGCACCAATGGCCGGCCGTAAAAGCAGGAGAGATTCCTGGCTCAGACCTGTAACGGGAAAGAATGCTTGGGCCTCCACCATCCAGAGATCCCGACCACAACATGTACGTTTATGTTGCCAGAGCAACGCAGACTTCCTAAGTGAACTGTAAGCCATCACCACCACTCCATTGGAATGTGCAGCCGAACAACCCCACAGGACGGGAATACGTATCCTTGCGCATGACAATTTAGTGCGACCTGCCATAAACTGCAGGGAAACCATGTGAAATACCAAGATGATTCCTCCTTGGATCGTCTCCTCACCGCCGTGGTCTGCCTTCCAAAGATGCAGGCGTGCTGTGCGAGCCAGATCACTGGATTACCTGCTGGAGAGGAACAAGGTTCAGGGCGGAACAGATCAATTCTATGCTGCATTCGACATGTTTCGAAAAGCTTTGATCTTAGTCAGAATAATCTCTGAATATTAAAATCTGGCATTTTTAGGTCAGACCTTATTAATTAGAAGCCTCGGGTGCTGATCAACATCTGGCGACCTCACGTTAATGTGCAATTTGCTCATCGCCTCGGCGAGGCAGAGAGACGCAGATCAGAAAGGGAGGGGCTGGGGAGCGAGAGAGAGAGAGAAGAAAGCTAGGAGAAAGATTAGGACAAGCTCTTCATGGTAATGAAAAGAGTTCTGATTCATCGGCTAATGTTGATGCTGTTTCTAATGTCTCGGACTCCACTGCAATAGGACAGGGTTTTGTAGTCTGTACAAGGGCGTATTAGCCGGTCGGGCTGCTCAAATGTTCGGCCATCTTAGAGCTACACTGATGTTCAACCCAATCGCTGGTGAGTGAGCTGGGTTGTAAGCAGAATGATCTGAAGGTTTGAAAGAGAGAGAGGGATGGAAAATTCTATCCCCTCACAGGAATAGGCACGGTGGCACAGTGGTTACAGCGCCAGGGACCCCGGTTCGATTCCCAGCCTCGGGTCACTGTCTGTGCAAAGTTTGCACGTTCTCCCCGTGTCTGTGTGGGTTTCCTCCGGGTGCTCCCGTTTCCTCCCACGGTCCAAAGATTTGCGGGTTGACTGGCCATACTAAATTGCTTGGCCAAGCTAAATTGACCCTAGTTTCAGGGGGATTAGCAGAGCAAATATGTGGGATTACAGGGATTGGGCCTGGGTGCCAGTGCAGGCTCAATGGGCCGAATGGCCTCCTTCTGTACTGTAGGGATTCTATGAGGATAGGGAGGTTAAAGAAGCATCTCTATGTCTCCAGGATCTTTCACTGCCTTGGAAGATCCCAAAGCAAGTTACAGCACTTGAGGTACTTTTGAAAAGTAATGTAGGAAACGCAGCAGCACACAGCAAGATCCCACAAACACCCGTGTGATAACAATTAGAGAATCTGTCTCTAGGGGCTAAAAGGATCAAGGGATATTGAGGGAAGGGGGGGGATTAAGGTACTGAATTCGATGATCAGCCATGATCAAAATGAATGACAGAGCAGGCTCGAAGGGCCGAATGGCCTCCTCCTGCTTCTAGCTTCTATGTTTCTGTGATATTGGTTCATAGAATCCCAGCTGTGCTGAGGGAGGCCATTGCCTCATGGTATTATCGCGAGACTATTAATCCAGAAACTCAGCTGATGTTCTGGGGTGCCGGGTTCAAATCCCGCCATGGCAGATGGTGGAATTTGAATTCAATAAAAATTATCTGGAATCGAGAATCTACTGATGACCATGAAACCATTGTCGATTGTCGGAAAAACCCAGCTGGCTCACTAGTGTCCTTTAGGGAAGGAAATCTGCCGTCCTTACCTGGTCTGGTCTACATGTGACTCCAGAACCATAGCAATGTGGTTGACTCTCAACTGCCCTCCGAAATGGCCCAGCGAGACACTCAGTTTCAAGGGCAACTAGGGATGGGCACAAAATGCTGGCCAGCCAGAAACGCCCATGTCCACGAATGAATTTTTAAAAAATTTGGCCTATCGAGTCTGCCCTGACTCTCTGATAGACCCAGGCCCTCTTCCCCCGTCCTATCCCCACACATTTATTTTGCCAAATCTGTGATTCTTTTATCAACGAGAACATTTCCTCCTTATTTAATCTATCAAAACACTTCACGTGGCTCCCCAGGGATTTAAATGCTGTTCCAAAGGGTTACCTGCTGTTCTTCTTTCAACATGTTTAACTCTCTCTGCCCCATTCAAGAATATCTCGCAATGTCAAGAAAACAGGAAACAGGAGCAAGAGTAGACCATTCGGCCCATCAAGTCTGTTCTATATCATTCAATACAATCATGGCTTATCTTGAGTTCCAACTCCAATTTCTCACCCATTCCCCATGCCCCTTGATTCCCTGAGAGGCCGAAATGTCTGTCTGTCCCGGCCCTAAATGGATTCAAAGATGCAGCATCCACACCTTCTGGGGCAGAGAATTTCAAAGATTCACAATCTTCAAACAAATTTCTCCCCATCTCAGTCCTAAATGATTGGCTCATTATCCTGAGACTGTGTCCCCGTGTTTTAGATTCTCCCGACCAGCGGAGACTATCTCTCAACGTCCACCCTATCAACCCCTCAGAATTTTGCCGGTTTAAACGAGATTGTTTCTCATTCTTCTAAACTCCGGAGAATAGAAGCCCAATTTACTCAGCCTCTCGTCATAGGACAACCCCGTCATCCCAGAGACCAACCTGTTAAACCTTTGCTGTACCGCCCTCAATGTAAGTGCATCCTTTCTCAGATGTAGACTAAAACTACACACAGTATTCCAGATGTGGCCTCACCAAAACACACGTGCACACACAGAGAATGACCATTAGTTCACATGAGTTCCAGACTCTAAAGTTAAAGTCCCAGAGAGTGTTTCCTGCATTTTGGGTTCAGTTCTGATGGCTTTCTGGATGGTTAAATGGTACAAAAATCCCTGAAACAAATGACGGTGCTGCACGAGGGGCTTTCTGCATTTAGACCACTTGGCAGGTGTTGATTTAATATCAAGCCGCCCTGATGGAGTTGAGAAGTGGTAACCGACCGCCTACCCAGCCAGTCAACTGGGGTTCCGTCCAACTGATGTTAAAATAGCAGCTGCCTCTGAAGCTCAAAGATACAGTGTTCAAAGTGGCTAGAGGCTTGGATCTTGTGACATGACCTATAAATGGATAACTGGAGCTTAACAATTAGTTTCAGTGCTCCTCGCCTGGATTCCATAGCTCCTCCTTATGAGAGAGACAACTTTGTTATTAGACTCTCTTCCAAAACAATGAACTTCAACCTTTCTCTTCTGTGACAGTTCAGGAGGGGGGGAGCCAGTTCGTCCATATTTCTTCTGCTTTCATTGATTGCAAGGAGTTTGTACAATGAAAGCTGGAAGTCTAGAAGCTGAAAAGAATAATTATTTTGTTCTTGAAATTGCTGGGGATAGCTAACGACAGAGGACAACCCTGTGACCAGGTGACTTGTAGCAGCCATCTTTGTTTCCTTGCAGCAGAAAAAACCCAGATTTGAAAAAAAAAGCAATAAGGGTAATGTTTTGAATGTTGGGTTTCTTTCCGTGTCATAGGAACCCAACTCTATCATCAAAAAACTTAAGTATATTACCTCTGCTCCTTCATCTAAGTCATTAATGCAGATGATAAATAGCCAAGATGTGTCTTGGCCAACATTCTGCCCTCAATAACACCCCCAAAAACAGATCAGCTGGTTATTCATGCCATGACCATTGAATTGCGCAGCATAATTAAACAACAATCAGTTGTTTAACAATAAGTAGCCCAATCCATCACGCAAACCAGCCTCACATCCATTGACTCTGTCTACATTTCCAGCATGATCAAGGGACCCCACACACCCCGGACATTCTCTCTTCCACCTTCTTCCGTTGGGAAAAAGCTACAAAAGTCTGAGATCACATACCAACTGACTCAAGAACAGCTTCTTCCCTGCTGCCATCAGGCTTTTGAATGGATCTTTCTCTACACCCCTAGCTATGACTGTAACACTACATTCTGCACTCTCTCGTTTCCTTCTCTATGAACGGTATGCTTTGTATAGCATGCAATAAACAACACTTTTCACTGTATACTAATACGTGTGACAATAATAAATCAAATCAAATCAAAATCAAATTAATCACTGTAATTCATTACACATGGAATAGTTTGAGAGCCTGTGAGAGAAAGGTTGTAAGAGTTTTAACAACACCAGGTTAAAGTCCAACAGGTTTATCTGGTAGCAAATGACACCAGATTTCCACTCCATCTGACGAAGGAGCAGCGCTCCGAAAGCTAGTGGCTTTTGCTACCAAATAAAACTGTTGGACTTTAACCTGGTGTTGTTAAAACTCTTACTGTGTTTACCCCAGTCCAACGCTGGCATCTCCACATCAGAGAAAGGTTGATCAGAGACTATACAAATTCAAGCACCCATTGCCTGCGACAGGTTACTTCCTCCAGCAGTTACCATGCTCCAGACCTTGATCAGCTATCACAAAGGCGTACGAAACGTTTCCTGGGGTCGGTTAACTCAGTTGGTTGGATGGCTGGCTTGTAACGCAGAGCGACACCGATAGCACGGGTTCAATTCCCCTACCAGCCTTCTCAATCCTGCCCCTCGGCTGCTGTTTGGTGACCCTCAGGTTAAATGGCCACCAGTCAGCCCTTCCTCTCGAAGGGGAGAGCACCCTATGGTCACCTGGGACCATGGCGACATTTACATTTTCACAAAAAGCCCAGTTGCATTCATTTTGTAAAACATTCGCTGCTCACAGTTTTACCTGGTGCTGTTTGAGAATCTACATCTCAGGAAAGGCTTGAGACAACAACAACTTGAATTTATATGGTGCCCTCTAATGTAGTTAAATATCTCCAGGTGCTTCACAGGAATCTCACCAAGTGATATTTGTCACTGATTCAGAAAAGGAGATATTAGGACAGCTGGCCAAAAACTGGGTTAAAGAGACCGGGGTTAAGGAGCGTCTTAAAAGAGTCAGAGACAGAAAGGTTTAGGGACGGTATTCCAGAGAGTAAAGTCTCGGTAGCTGAAAGGATGACTAGTCACATAGAATCATGATTCCATATCGAATCATAGAATCCCTACAGTGCAGAAAAAGACCATTCGGCCCATCACGTCTGCACTGACTCTCCAACAGAGCATCTTTCTCAGGCCCACCCCTTCCCCCCCAGCCCCATCCCTGTAATTGTGCTAATCCCCCTAACATCATGGGACACTAAGGGGCAATTTAGCATGGCCAACCCACCTAACCAGCATATCTTTGGACTGTGGGAGGAAAACGGAGCACCTGGCAGAAACCCACGCAGACACGGGGAGAACGTGCAGACTCCGCACAGCCAGTCACCCGAGGACAGAATTGAACCCGGGTCCCTGATGCTGTGAAGCAGCAGTGCTGACCACTGTGCCAACGTGCCGCCAAGCGGTGGCACAATTAATATCAGGCTGCACAAGAGGCTGGGGCAGCAATGTTTTGAATGTCCAAGAGTCACAGCATAGCAAACCATGACAAACAGAATCACATTCAACCCCAGCACTTCCACCTAACATCATGGCCGGAATTCTCCGGCCGTTCACGCCGGCGGGATTCTCCGGTCCCGTCGGCAGCGCAGCCCCGCCCGTGGGTTTCCCGCCGGTATGGGGTGACGTCAGTGGGAATCCCCATTGACAGCAGCAGGATCAGAGAATCCTGCCGCAAGCAAACAACGTACCACCTCCCGCCGGCGGGAAGCACGCGGCTGGGGAGGCCGGAGAATACAAAGAAGAAAGATAAGTATAGCACAGGGACAGGCCCTTCGGCCCTCCAAGCCTGTGCCGATAGAATCCCTACAGTGCAGAAGGAGGCCATTCAGCCCATTGAGCCTGCACCGATAACAATCCCACCCCCATCCCATATGTATCCCTATAGGCAAGATGAGAATATTGGGGTGATAGAGAGCCAGGACATTAATCCTTACCACCTCTCTAACACTCCTTCAGTTTAGTTTATTTATTAGTGTCACAAGTTGGCTTACATTCACACTGCGATGAAGTTACTGTGAAAATCCCCTAGTCGCCACACTCCGGCACCTGTTCGGGTACACTGAGGGAGAATTTAGCACGGCCAATGCACCTAACCAGCGCGTCTTTCAGACTGTGGGAGGAAACCGGAGTACCCGGAGGAAACCCACGCAGACACGGGGAGAACGTGCAGACTCCACACAGACAGTGACCCAAGCCAGGAATCGAACCCAGGTCCCTGGTGCCATGAGGCAGCAGTGCTAACCACTGTGCCACCGTGCCGCCGTGTAAAAGTCTCCTTAGAAGCCACATTTTATGATAAATGGACATTGAGGAATGAAGAAGGTCACAGTGGTAGGCGTTGAAGATGAATGAATGGTGCTGTCGATACAAGTTAAACTGACCACAGAGAGTTACGTATTCGTTCAAACGCAAACACTGTTTTAGCCTTTGAGAGAGTGAGTTACGAAGGTGATTTTGGGAGAGATCTCCAGAGCATGGGGGAAAGACAGCTAAAAGCCCAACAGATAGCGTTTCCTAATTGGCCAAACCAATTCAATCCACATTCCTGTCTGTTTAGGTGCTGCAGGTTTTGTTCTCAGGGTTTGTCAGTGTACCTATATCCCGCATGGTGACATTAATCACAGCTTGTCCTGGATATCCACTTGTGTTTACATTGCTAACCATTTCTTCTTGGAGTTTGTGGTTTATTTTTGAAATAAGTAAATTCCTTTAAAAACCCACCAGGGCCTTTTATTTAATAGAGGGCTTTCGTCACTGCTGTGAATGCTGGGATAGCCCAGACTCCATAACAAGAGGCAGCACATGTAAATCGCAAAGTCAAGTGGGGGGGAAGTATGAGGAAGCGAAGCAGGAATGAAGAAGAATCATAGAATCCCTACAGTGCAGAAGGAGGCCATTCGGCCCCTCAATCCTGTAACAACAACAATCCCACCCAGGCCCTGTCCCCGTAACCCTACGTATTTACCCTGCTAATCTCCCTGATACCAAGGGGCAATTTAGCATGGCCAATCAACCTAACCCACACGTCTTTCGGACTGTGGGAGGGAACCAGAGCACCCGGAAGAAACCCACACAGGCACGGGGAGAATGTGCGGACTCCACAATGACAGTGACCCAAACCGGGAATCGAACCCAGGTCCCTGGCGCTGTGAGGCCGCACTGTGCCACAGTGCCGCTGATACTTATAGAGAGGTTGAATGCCGGTTTAGTTTAGGTTAGTTCAGGCGGCTGGATAGCTGGTTAATGATGCAGAGTGACACCAACAGCACAGGTTCAATTCCTGTATCGGCTGAGGTTATTCATGAAGGTCCCATCTTCTCAACCTTCCCTGGCACTGTGAGGCAGCAGAGCTCACCACTGTGCCATTGTGACACCCATTAGTGAAGCACAGGGAAGGATAGGGGACAATTACATGAATAGCACATTCGGTAACTCGTGACAGATACAGTGTATACCTTTAACACCTTTGACGTGAGGTGACACCTCAGCTGCTTGCTCCTCCAACAGAAAATCTACAAATTAAGCATTGCTAACCCTGCATAACGTTTCCAGCAACCCAGCCAATTCACTCAGCACAATGTAATCTCTAACACTTGGAGGTAAAGCTCAGTCGAAATAGACCGATCTGACCAGCAGGTGGCAGCAGGACACCGCAATGATGTTCACCATTGACCGGCTCCTGAATGTGGGACACAGATTTCACCGGGGGGTCATGTATCCTTCAGCATCGCTTGGAGTTCCACTTAAAAGCACGATTTACCTCCGAGAAAGGTCAGGAAATGGGATGTCAGCTGCAGGGCAAATCATTCGGCAACATAAGTCATTGAAACATCAGTCAATCAATTCCCCAGGATGTTGGGATCTTTGAATAAAAAGTGCTGGCTAATTGACTAAGTTTCCCTTCAGGCTAAAATACGTAAGCAGGGTAAATACGTGGGATTACGAGGATAGGGTCTGGGTGGGATTGTTGTCGGTGTGGGCTCGATGGGCCGAATGGCCTCCTTCTGCATTGTGGGGATTCTATGAGGTGTGGAAGGCATTGAGTCTCAAAATCCGCAGTCGACTCCTCCACCCTCTGCTACCCTCCAGCATGAAGAAAGGAACTGACTTGAAGCCTTTGCTCTGCCCCGTGATGGTCCGATGCTGCTCGATATTGAAGGAAATGGCGTTTCCAGAACTCCTACTCTTGGCCTGTCTGCAGGCCATTACAGTAAGAAGTCTCACAACACCAGGTTAAAGTCCAACAGGTTTATTTGGTAGCAAATACCATAAGCTTTCGGAGCCCAAAGCTTATGGTATTTGCTACCAAATAAACCTGTTGGACTTTAACCTGGTGTTGTGAGACTTCTTACTGTGCTTACCCCAGTCCAACGCCGACATCTCCACAGCAGGCCATTGAGACAGGGAATGGAGTAAAGTCAGCGTACTGCTTACCCTGTATGGTATTTTTTTATTCATTCATGAGGCATGGGCATTGCTGGCTGGGCCAGCATTTATTGCCCATCCCTAATTGCCCTTAAACTGAGTGGCTTGCTAGGCCATTTCAGAGGGCAGCTAAGTGTCAACCACATTGCTGTGGCTCTGGAGCCACATGTAGGCCAGACCAGGTAAGAACGGCAGATTTCCTTCCCTAAAGGACATTAGTGAACCAGATGGATTTTTCCGACAATTGACAATGATTTCATAACTCTAGATATTTTTTATTGAATTCAAATGCCACCATGTGCCGTGGCAGGATTGAAACCCTGGTCCCAAAATATTGTCTGAGTTTCTGGATTAATACTCCAGCAATAATACCACTAGGCCATCACCTTATCTCTCTCCATTTTGCTTACTCCTTCATCGGGTTGTGAGTATGATCTGCTATCATGTTTTTCTTCACTCTCGAACTGTGATTACATAACTGGTACCGATGTAATTTTTACATTGATGTTCCTCTCCACGGCTGCCATCAAGTTTTGGTCCCTCTTACCTGTGGACTCTTGATGTGGTTCTTGGTTGTTGGTATCTGTGACCTATCTCCCCTTAGACAGACTGCAGCCATACTCTGATATTGGCTTAACACATGTTTATTAATGGTTATTTAGTAGAAAACTTGAGCATTGCTGAGAAAAGATAAATGTCAAAGCTTCTTGCCTTGCACTCATCAGAATACCAATGTAAGGGGAAAAATCTATTTATAGATTATAGATGGAAGAAAGTGCTGGTTGGTTAGCAAGTAGACTCTGATTTGCATTTGGAATACTGCGTCCGCATTTGGAATACTGCGTCCAGTTCTGGTCGCCACACTACCAGAAGGACGTGGAGGTTTTGGAGAGAGTACAGAGGAGGTTTACCAGGATGCTGCCTGGTATGGAGGGGCTTAGTTATGAGGAGAGATTGGGTAAACTGGGGTTGTTCTCCCTGGAAAGACGGAGGATGAGGGGAGACTTAATAGAGGTGTATAAAATTATGAAAGGCATAGATAGGGTGAACGGTGGGAAGCTTTTCCCCAGGTCGGTGGTGATGTTCACGAGGGGTGATAGGTTCAAGGTGAAGGGGGGGAGGTTTAACACAGATATCAGAAGGACATATTTTACACAGAGGGTGGTGGGGGCCTGGAATGCGCTGCCAGGCAAGGTGGTGGAGGCGGACACACTGGAAACGTTTAAGACTTATCTAGATAGCCACATGAACGGAGTGGGAATGGAGAGATACAAAAGAATGGTCTAGTTTGGACCAGGGAGCGGCGCGGGCTTGGAGGGCCGAAGGGCCTGTTCCTGTGTTGTATTGTTCTCTGTTCTTTGAAAGGTGCTGCCTAAGGAACCTCGGTGAGTTCCTGCAGTGCATCTTGGAGAGGGTGCACGCGGCTGCCCAGTTTAACCTCTATAATGAGGCTTTCAGGGAGCGGTGTTCGGATTGATGATTTTAATAGACTTGAGGAAGTTGCAAATCAATATTTTTGGGGCAATGTAAATAATTACCTCACACTCTCCCTAACTCTTATTCTGAAACACAGATTGCTGCCACTAGGTGGTGTCAAAGCTCCAGGGTGGACAATAGATGGTGTGATTAACTAGCAGAGGACAACCGGTAAACTCACAATAAGCAGGACATTATTGAGCAGAAGGGGGCACTGTACTCCACATTAGAGGGGAGAAAGGCCGACACAGGGTGCCAGTTCCCTCAGCGTCAATAGATTGGTGCATCGATGGTGAGGCTTGGCTGCTTATTCACTTACCCCATCTAACGCTCCTCAAAATACAGATCAGGGGATTGCCCCTGAAGTGAACCTTCAGCAAAGGCAGGGAATATCCTTCACAAAGCCTCGCACGGACAGCTCGCGGTTGGATTATTCCCCACACATTCATTTCAAGGACAACATTCCCTGATCTCCTCTGTGACCGTCCCACCACAAGTAAGAACAGAGAATTCCAGCCAAAAACTCCATTCACTTCCAGCAGAACCGGAGAATCCCAGGCACAGTGGTTAGCACTGCCACCTCACAGCTCCAAGGACCCAGGTTCAATTCCAGCCTCGTCAGTGTGGAGTTGGCACGTTCTCCCCGTGTCTGCGTGGGTTTTCTCCGGGTGCTCCGGGTTCCTCCTGCAGTCCAAAGATGTGCGGGTTAGGTTGATTGGCCATGCTAAACTGCCCCTTAATGTCCCGGGAACTGAGGTTAGAGGGATTAGCGGGGTAAATGTGTGGGGTTACGGGGATAGAGCCTGGGTGGGATTGTTGTCAGTGCAGACTCGATGGGCTGAATGGCCTCCTCCTGCATTATAGGATTCTATGAATGAGGACAGAGATTTTTGGCCCAAGTATCATCTTCACACCATTACCAGAAGCTGATTAAGCGGGAAATGAGGGTCTCGTTAACCCTGTCAGTGACTGTGTTAAAGGCAATCTGAAACAGAAACAGAAAACGCTGGAAAATCTCAGCAGGCCTGACAACATCTGTGGAGAGAGAATAGAGCTCTGACGAAGCGTCATCCAGACTCGAAACGTTGTCTCCATTCACTCCCCACAGATACTGTCAGACCTGCTGAGATTTTCCAGGGTTTTCTGTTTTGTCTCAGTGTTTCAGTGTTATGTTGTTATATGGTCCGAGTTACGAACTATATTGTCATGCGCCTGTGTACATATATATCGACTTTGCCACATCACTCACTGCTGCGCTCCCATCAGCAGACCGAGTAACAGTATACTTGGTGGCACGATGGCACAGTGGTTAGCACTGCTGCCTCACAGCACCAGGGAGCTGGGTTCGATTCCCGGTTTGGGTCACTGTCTGTGTGGAGTCTGCATGTTCTCCCCGTGTCTGCATGGGTTTCCTCTGGGTGCTCCTGTTTCCTCCCACACTCCAAAAGGCACGTTAGTTGGGTGCTACATTCTCCCTCAGTGTACTTGAACAGGTGCCGGAGTGTGGCGACTAGGGTATTTTCATAGTAACAATTGCAGTGTTAATGTAAGCCTACTTGTGACACTAATAATGAATAAATAATCATTTACATATCCCATGGTGAACTTTGAGAAATACATTCAATCACAGAATGAAAAGCTGTCTAAAAGAGTGATTATTTTATCTTGTAGGGACCACATGATGTAGCAGACTGATTGATTTTGAAGTGTTTAGACTTGAACAGGTTGTCCATTGACTAAAAGGAAAAGTGTCACTTTATACAATGTCCTTAACTTCCCCCTTTATCCCTCTTTCCCATATCCTGTGGTTCCCACCAAGGTGTTCCGTGATTTTTTTTAACAACACAATTTAAGCCATGATCCAACTCTGACTGTAGGAGGTTATCCTGCCAGTCTAGTGTGGTGCTACCTTGTCCCTGCACACTCCAAAATTACCCTGCACTTGCTCTCTTAGAATCATAGAATCATAGAAACCCTACAGTACAGAAAGAGGCCATTTGGCCCATCGAGTCTGCACCGACCACAATCCCACCCAGGCCCTACCCCCATATCCCTCCATATTTTACCCGCTAATCCCTCTAACCTATGCACCTCAGGACACTAAGGGCAATTTTTAGCATGGCCAATCAACCTAACCCGCACATCTTTGGACTGTGGGAGGAAACCGGAGCACCCGGAGGAAATCCACGCAGACACGAGGAGAATGTGCAAACTCCACACAGACAGTGACCCAAGCCGGGAATCGAACCCAGGTCCCTGGAACTGTGAAGCAGCAGTGCTAACCACTGTGCTACCGTGCTAACCATGCCGCCCCATCTCCATTCTGTCCCCTAATTCTGAGCTCACCCTGACTTTGTCTGTCCCGTTTCCATCTAGCTTTAGGCTTAATGGCTTGGTGGCACAGTGGTTAGCACTGCTGCCTCACAGCACCAGGGACCCGGGTACAATTCCGGCCTTGGGTGACTGTCTATGTGGAGTTTGCATGTTCTCCTTGTATCTGCGTGGGTTTCTTCCAGGTGCTCCGATTTTCTCCTGCAGTCCAAAGATGTGTGGGTTAGGTTGATTGGCCATACTAAATTGTCCCCTAACTGTCAGGGGGACTAGGAGGGTAAATATGCAAGGGTCATGAGGTTAGGGCCTGGGTGGGATTGTTGTCGGTGCAGGCTCAATAGGCCATAGGCATTCTGCACTGAAGGCATTCTATGATTCTGTGAACAAAGATCTGGTCATGCTCGATCATGGATCCAAGAGTCCATCTCTTCCCAAACTCGGGCTTCAAGAGAGTTGACGCTCCATGAAGTGCAGCGAGGCCCAGTTTCCAATTTGATTCCAATTTCTTGCTTTTATCCCCACTTTCAGTCTTCATTTTGGAGCCTTTTTAAATTTATTCTCAAAATTGCCTTTCCTTTTAGTTGTTTAAAAGTTGTGGGTGCAAGGTCGTAACCAAATGCCACCTCTCCTGACAAGGCTGGAGATTGAGGTTGAGAGGTTTAGGCCTCCTTCTGTGGATTTTTCCCAGTGTTCCTTTCTGCCAGGCCTCACCTGTGATGACATCATGGACCAGGAGGATGACAGAAATAGACGCTTCATAAAAAGCGAGCAGACGGTAACAGTGCACCAATAGGAGAGCAATCCATCAAAATTCTCCAGGTTAATGGCCAAGCACAGGTCGAATCATAATCACATGACCACGTTATAGTGTGTCCGCCATTGCTGCCATTTTAATTCCTGAGCCAAGCTCCAAGATTTATCCACAGGACTGACAGACAAAGAACAAAACAAAACTGTTTGCCTCTTCTCTACTTTTGTCTCTTGTTGTTCTTGACAGGAATCCTCTTCACTACCCTGGTCTTTGGCCCAGCTTGTGGTTTCATCCTCGGCTCTCTGTGCACCAAGTTCTACGTGGACGCAGTTTTCATTGACACAAGTATGTGAAGAGTTAACTATTGTTAGTCTTATAACTTTCGCCTCTTGTATTAATTTTCCCTTGCCCCCTTTGCTCTGTGCCTCTCACACTGGTGTCTACCCCACACGCCGTCTGCCTTTGGGCTGCCAAGAAGTGGCGATGACTGGTATTCGACTCCTGTAGCCCTGAATGTCCTCAGCTGGCTCATATATACACACAAATGTTTACACTTATACGCATGTACACTTATGTACATGAATGCAATTGTACACACACACTCAGGCATAATCTCACACACATATGTACACACACACACACACACATGCACACACACGTATGTATACACACCTGCACACACATGCAGGCAGACATTCTCCGATCTCACCCATGCCCGTCTCACTGCATTCCAGCCAAAACTCCATTCACTGCAGCGGCACCGGGGAACCTCAGCAGCCAACAAGATTGGAGATTTTTGGCCACACTCATACATACATCCGGGTTTGATTCCCAGCTCGTGTCACTGTGTGGAGTCTGCACGTTCTCCTCGTGTCCGCGTGGGTTTCCTCCGGGTGCTCCGGTTTCCTCCCACAGTCTGAAAGACATGCGGGTTAGGGTGCATTGGCCATGCTAAATTCTCCCTCAGTGTTACCTGAACAGGCACTGGATTGTGGCGACTAGGGCATTTTCACAGTAACTTCATTGCAGTGTTAATGTAAGCCTACTTATGACATTAATAAATAAACACACAGGAACACACACACATGTATACATAAACACATGCACACATACACACAGGAACACAAGTACACATACACATGTACACACAGGTACACATATACACGTCCAAACATACATACACACAGGTACACACATACATGTACACATACCCATGTACACACAAGTGCATATATATATGCACACACCCATAAACACAGTTTCCAGCATAGACCTGGAGTGAGGATGCCTGTTAATTTACCTCCCCTCTTTGTACTCCGGGCATTGTGGCGGGTGGTTAAGTTCCCACACTGCTGTCCCAAGCTTACATCTCCGGATGGGAAACAAACACCTTCCTGCTTTGGGAGGCTCAGTTTCACACCAAATGGCAGCTCTGAAGAGAGATGGTGACACAGAGAACTTTAGGGTGGGAATCCCAGAGCCTGAGCCACTCGAGGGCAAAGTCACCCATCGTGGGTTGAAGAAAGTGAGTTGGGGGGTGGGGGGGGGTAGAGTCTGTGCAAGTTGAAAGACAGTCAGAGTTTTAACAACACCAGTGATGTACCATCAATCAAGCAAAGACTAGTTTGTGTGCAAGAACAAATAGGCTTTTATTAGCAAAAGACTTGGAGCACACCCATGCCGATGAACTGGTCCAGACTGAGGCAGGGGGGTGGGGAGCAGTCGCCTTTATACCTGGACCAGTGGGGGGAGGAGTCTCGGGTAGGGCTGGCAGGGACCTGTCCAGGCATGTCACACACACAGGCAATAAGCTTAACAGTGGTTTACCACAACCAGGTTAAAGTCCAACAGGTTTATTTGGTAGCAAATGCCATTAGCTTCGTCAGACGGAGTGGATATCAAGTTGAAAGAGTCGGAGGAGTGCAGAGATCTCGGAGAGCTGGGAAGGTGACAGAGATAGAGGAGGGTGAGGCGATGGAGGGATTTGAAAACAAGGATGCGGTGAAACAGGAACCAATGTTGATGGGCCAATGAATACACTTCAGTGAGCAGAGACTGCCCAGTGAGCTGATCTCTGTGTGGTTGACTCAATGATTCAGGGTAACTATTGGTTGAGAGGTCCCTGAGGAACAAACCAGTTTGATTGCTGCTTTGAGCGGTTTAATCTTTTCTTGCAGGCAAGCTGGACATCTCGCCAGAGGACCCGCGATGGATCGGAGCCTGGTGGGGGGGCTTCCTCCTCTGCGGAGCTTTACTCTTCTTCTCGGCTCTCTTCATGTTCGGCTTCCCGCAATCTCTGACCATCAAGAGTGACCGAATCGCCGAGAGTGAGCAAGCCATGCTGCCGCCGGACATCGCGCAGGGCTTTGAGAGACCCAAACCCAGCAATGGAGTGGCAGAGCACCTCCAACCCTCCAGCACCACTTCCTGCTTCCAGCAGCTGCGAGGTCAGTCACGGCGCACCCACCCCCACCCCCTCGGTGCCTCTGTTGGTGAGTGTTCCCCCATCCCATGGGGCAACGAGCTGGATTTGGTGCCAATAAAGGCCAGCCTCGTCCACCCCCTCCCACCCTCCGCAAGGTGAGGGTTACATCGTCTTGGCTGTGATGCTCCCACAGTCGAATACCTCCACGACACTCACTGTCGGCTTACACTGGCTGAGGCACCGTAGCTGAAAGTGTGGATTGCCACAGAATCGCAACTCTGACGAAGGGTCACCCAGACTCGACACATTGCCTCTATTCTCTCTCTAACGATGCTGTCAGACCTGCTGAGATTTTCCAGCATTTTCTGTTTTAATGAGTGACTTGCTGGATGGGCGCAAAATTTAAACACAACCCTGTATGTTGTTGCCGCCTCCTCAACTCTGAACACCTGTCAGATCCTGCGCACATCACTCATTGTTAATGACAGCAATGCACAGTTGCACAGTGGGTTAGCACTGCTGCCTCACAGCGCCAGGGACCCGGGTTCGATTCCCGGCTCGGGTCACTGTCTGTGTGGAGTTTGCACATTCTCCCCGTGTCTGCATGGGTTTCCTCCGGGTGCTCCGGTTTCCTCCCACGCTCCAAAAGTGTGCGGGTTAGGTGGATTGGCCATGCTAAATTGCCCCTTAGTGTCAGGGGGGCTAGCTAGGGTAAATACATGGGGTTACGGAGATAGGGGCTAGATGGGACTGTTGTCAGTGCAGACTCGATGGGCTGAATGGTCTCCTTAGGGATTCTATGAATCTGTTTTAAGTAAAGTGAAAACAGGAAATGGTGAAATAATCTGTCAGGTCTGGCAGCATCTCTGGGCACAGTAAGAAGTCTCACAACACCAGGCTAAAGTCCAACAGGTTCATTTGGAATCACGAGCTTTCGGAGCGCTGCTCCTTCATCAGGTGAGCAGCGCTCCGAAAGCTCGTGATTCCAAATGAACCTGTTGGACTTTAACCTGTTGTTGTGAGACTTCTTACTGTGCCCACCCCAGTCCAACACCGTCATCTCTACGTGGCAGCATCACTGGACAGAGAGTACGCAGCTAATGTTTCGATTCTGGATGACCCTTCATCAGAACCCAGTTTCAAAGGAGAGTCGTTTGGCCTCGAAACATTAACTCTGTTTCTCTCTCCACGGATGCTGCCAGACCTGCTGAGATTTTCCAGCACTCTCTGTTTCTATTTCAGATTTCCAGCATCCGCGGTATTTTGCTTTCATGTGAATCTGTTTTTCTAAAGTTGATTGGGGAATAAATATTGGCCAGGGTTTCTTGGAGAACTGCGCAGCTTTTCTTTGCGATAATGCCTTGCAATTTTTCCATGCAACCAAGAACAGAGGGAGCCTCAGTTTAACATCTCTGAACTCCGATCCATCGGGTGAAATGCTGCCTTGTGTGTTGGCCATGTTCCGTCTAACAGAGAATGGAGAGGAATCCTGAGGTATCAGAAATACAGGCGGTTCGAAGCTGGCTGATTGCTGGTGATGATTGATTTGTGTTTGTGGGGTGAAGGTGTCTCACTCGGTGTTTCTCTTGTCACAGTGATTCCTAAGGTCACCAAGCACTTGCTGTCCAACCCGGTGTTTACCTGCATCGTTCTTGCTGCCTGCATGGAAATCGCGGTGGTCGCCGGATTCGCTGCCTTCCTCGGCAAGTACCTCGAGCAGCAGTTCAACCTCTCCGCCTCCTCCGCTAACCAGCTTCTGGGTGAGTGAGGATGCCACATTGTGCCAGGCTCCCTGATGCCAGGGATTTGCTGCGAAAGATTTGGACCTATACACTTCAGAGTCCAGAAGAATGAAAGGCGGTGTTATTGTTATTTGGGGCGGGCATGGTAGCACAGTGGTTAGCACTGCTGCCTCCAAGCGCCAGGGACCTAGGTTCTATTCCCAGCTTGGGTGACTGTCTGTGTGAAGTTTGCATGTTCTCTCCCGTGTCTGCGTGGGTTTCCACCAGGTGCTCCGGTTTCCTCCCACAGTCCAAGGTAAGGTGGATTGGCCATGCTAAATTGCTGCTTAGTGTCCCAAGATGTGTAGGTCAGGTGGATTGGCCATACTAAACTGTCCCTTAGTGTCCAAAGATGTGTGGGTTAGGTGGGCTGGCCATGCTAAATTGCCCCTTAGTGTCCCAAGATATGTAGGTCAGGTGGATTGGCCATACTAAACTGTCCCTTAGTGTCCAAAGATGTGCAGGTTAGGTGGATTGGCCATGCTAAATTGTCCCTTAGTGTCCTAAGATGTGTAGGTCAGGTGGATTGGCCATACTAAACTGTCCCTTAGTGTCCAAAGATGTGTGGGTTAGGTGGACTGGCCATGCTAAATTGCCCCTTAGTGTCCCAAGATATGTAGGTCAGGTGGATTGGCCATACTAAACTGTCCCTTAGTGTCCAAAGATGTGCAGGTTAGGTGGATTGGCCATGCTAAATTGCCCCTTAGTGTCCAAAGATATGTAGGTTAGGGGGATTAGTGTGGTAAATGCGTGGGGTTATGGGGATGGGGTGGGCCTGGGTAAGATCCTCTGCCACAGAGTTGGTGCAGACGTGATGGGCCAAATGGCCTCTTTTTGCACTGTAGGAATTCTATGATTCTGTGAACCGTATGAGATCCTTTGGGCAGTTGACAGGATGACTGCAGAGAGAATGTTTCCCCCTGTGGGGGAGTCTAGAAGCAGGGGGGTGGTGGGGGGGGGGTGGGGGGGCACAATTTGAAAATTAGCTGTTTGAGACTGAGAGGAGGAGAATTTTTCCCTCTCAGAGAATGATTACTTTGAGGAATTCCCTTCCCCGGAGAACAGATGTGAAGGCTGGTGTGCGCGTCCCTGGATATATCGGCCCTTGCAGCAGCCCCAAGTCTGGGGATAATTTGAAAGCGCCCAGTCACAATGTCACATGGAGCATTAACACCAGCCGAGCTCAGCTGGGCTGAATATTTCTGTGCTGCAAAGTCTACTTAATCCATTAAATTTACTCCGGTGCCGGACTTGAGCTGTTACTCTTCGCAGGAGAGAAGGGCAGGTCGCACAGTTCAAAGGTCGAGTGGCTCAAGTAACATTTGGATTCCTAGCTTAGAAAAGTGGTTCTTGTAGCTGTCACATCATAATGCGGTTTAATGGAGTGTGGCTTCTGGGTAATTTACAGTTAGGATAATGCAAGTGCCTCATGTGTATTAAATTATGAATATCATTGGATAGATATTGTGTGCTTTAATGTGTAAAGGCTATTGTCTACATTCCATCAGCTTCACAATGTTTTAGGTCAGTAAATATGCTGCCTATTGTATTAGGGACCAGATCTGAAACTCCAAGGTATATCATGAAGTTAGCCTAGACCCTTCAGCCATGAATCATAGAATTACTACAGAATAGAAGGGGGCCATTCAGCCCATCGAGTCTGTACCAATCACAATCCCACCCAGGCCCTATTCCCATAACCCTCATTTACCCTGCCAATCCCCCTGACTCTAAGGAGCAACTTAGCACGGCCACTCAACCTAATCTTTGGACTGTTGAAGGAAACCGGAGCACCCGGAGGAAACCCACGCAGACACGGGGAGAATGTGCAAACTCCACACAGACAGTGACCCATGGCCAGAATCGAACCCGGGTCCCTGGCGCTGTGAGGCAGCAGTGCTAACCACTGTGCCACCGTGCCATCCCCAGCTTCACAATGTTTTAAGTTAGTAGTTTGATACTGGCTGAAAGAGAAAATACACTTTTACACAGCGAGTATGTAAGTATCTGGAATGCGCTGACCGTAAGACCATAAGACATAGGAGCAGAAGCAAGCCATTCGGCCCATCGAGTCCAATCCACCATTCAATGAGATCATGATTGATCCAATATGACAATCCTCATCTCCACTTTCCTGCCTGATCCCCATAAGCGTTTGAGAGCATGGTGGAGGCAGATTCCAGCGTGGCTTTCAACAAAAGCAAAAGGTAATCATTTGATGAGAAAGATATTGCAGGTCTACAGGAGAGTGATGGGGTGCGGGAGTGGGACTAACTACAATGCATTTGCAGAGCTCGCACAGACAAGATGGCTGAAATGGCCTCCTCCTGTGCTGTAACCATTCTATGATTCTAAGGGATTCAGCGAGAACTAAAGAAGTTGAAGAAGGAAAAGAATAGCAAATTTTATTTTATTTATTAGTGTCACAAGTAAGTTTCCATTAGCACTGCAATGAAGTTGCTGTGAAAATCCCCTAGTCACCACACTCTGGTGCCTGTTTGGGTACACGGAGAGAGAATTTAGCATGGCCAATGCAATTAACCAGCACGTCTTTCGGACTGTGAGAGAAAACCCACGCAGAGAATGTGCAGACGCCACACAGACAGTGTCCCGAAGCCGGAATTGAACCCGGGTCCCTGGCGCTGTGAGGCAGCAGTGCCACGGTGCCGGTGAGGGGGAAAACAAGGGTGTGTTTTGGACAGGGGGCTAGAGAAGATTGATCAGCCCATCATCAGGTACAGCAAGTCCCAGGGTGAATGAACTGTGCTGTTAGTAACGAACGTCTGAATTTAATTCTTCTTGTGTTAAAAAACACACAGATTTCACTGGGAATTGGGGATTCTGGTTGTTGGTTTGAGCCTTGCTGTGGACAGCTGTTGACTGGTCATTTATTAGAGTGGGTAATGTAGTGAGTGACAGCGCCCAGCCAATCACAGGTGACCTTGAGCTGCACAGAAACTTCAAAGAGATTACGATCGGAATTCTCCCAAAAGAATTTAAAGTGTCAAATTTGTGTGAAAACTGGAGTAATTCATGGTGGTTTTTTTTCAGTGGGAGTTCCACACTAGAATCTCCCGCACTCTGTGCACTGCAGAGGCCACCAGTGCGAATATCATTAAATTTCAGTGGGCGGGGCCAATTCCCGCCGGAGAGGTTGAAATCAGCGCGCTGGGCGGGGCCTCTGCGCGTGCGCCGATCTGTCAGAGCTGAGTTCGGCCCATGCGCAGTGGCCCCGCACTGCCAGTCTCCCGATCACTGGCCAGCCCCATGACCCCTGTAATGCCAGCTCTCCGCCCCCCCATGACCCGATCACTGGCCCTCCCCGACCATTCCCCGGCCAGCGGCTTTCCAAGCCTGCACCAACCATGCTGCCCGACTGAACTAAAACTACCTACCTACCCTTTCGGGGACCATATCCTTCTATTCCCATCCTATTCATGTATTTGTCAAGACGCCCCTTAAAAGTCACTACCGTATCCACTTCCACTACCTCCCCAGGCACCCACTACTCTCTGTGTAAAAACCTGCCTTGTGCATCTCCTTTAAACCTTGCCCCTCGCAACTTAAACCTGTGCCCCCTAGTAATTGACTCTTCCACCCTGGGAAAAAGCTTCTGACTATCCACTCTGTTCATGCCTCTCATAATCTTGTAGACTTCTATCAGGTCGCGCCCCTTCTATACTGTAGTAATTCTATGATTCATGGCTGAAGGGTCTAGGCTGGGGTCTGGGCTAACTTCATGATATACCTTGGAGTTTCAGATCTGGTCCCTAATACAATAGGCAGCATATTTTCTAACCTAAAACATTGTGGAACGCCCCGATCTCCAGCCTCCCCCCCACCAATTCCCCACCCCCACAGTCCTGACCCCCACCCCCCTGCAGTCCCGACCCCACCCCCTCCGCACTCTCCGCCCTCCCCTCCCGCGCACTCCTGGCCCCACCCCGCCCCGCAGTCCAAACCCTCCACCCCACCATCCCCAGCCTGCCCTGAATGCTGGCCTCCCTCCTTCCCCCATGAATCCTGTCTGCAGGGTGGCAGCAGGTTTCAGGATAAAGGGTAAACCTTTTAGGACTGAGGTGAGGAGAAATTTCTTCACCCAGAGGGTGGTGAATATGTGGAATTCACTACCACAGAAAGTAGTTGAGGCCAAAACATTGTGTGATTTCAAGAGGAAATTAGACATAGCTCTTGGGACTAAAGGGATCAAGGGATATGGGGGGGAAGGGAGGATCTGGATATTGAATTTGATGATCAGCCATGATCAAAATGAATGACAGAGCAGGCTCAAAGGGCCAAATGGCCTACTCCTGCTTCTAGTTTCTATCTCTCTCTTTCTCTCTCTCCTTCTCTGTCTCCATGCTCATGTCTTTCCCTCCTTCTTGCAGTATTGGACTGGAATTCCATGGAGAACAGGTGTGCTCATGCACCCCACTCCAAGATTCCTAGTATTTTGTCTTCATTTCAAAACTAACTTTCTTGTAAAGCTCTTAAAGATGCTTTTATGTCATTTTGTTCTATTTTTAATGTTGTTGTATTTTGATCTCAGCTTTGTTAAAAGCGCGGTACCATTGTGAGTTGTTGTCAGGCGCAGTAGGCATCCTTGCCTGTCCACTGGCTGTTTAATTTTACAATGCCTTCTTCTTCCTGCCCTGTAGGAATGACGGCCATTCCCTGTGCATGTCTGGGCATCTTCCTCGGAGGGCTCCTCGTGAAGAAGCTCAGCTTGACGCCCCTGGGTGCCATTCGAATGGCCATGTTGGTTAACCTTGTCTCCACCGCATGCTACATTTCCTTTCTCTTCCTGGGATGCGACACGGGGCCCATAGCCGGAGTCACCGTTCCTTACAAAAACTCGTGAGTACAATATGTTTTAATTGTGAACGCCATTGTGCTGGTCTGTTGTTAGGGCGAATGGTGATTTGGTGGAGTTGGCATTGGGCTGCATTTTTCCTGGTTTTCCCTAGATTTGGGTCAGAAAAGGTACTTAAGAATATCCCGCGAGGAAATTCAGGCCGGAATTTTACCAGCCCGCCCGACGCGGTAATCAGAGCGGGCGAGCGGCAGAGCATGGAAAAGCCCATTGACCTCAGGTGGGATTTTACGGTTTTGGGACGAGCAAGGCCTTAAAATCCCGCCCTCTGTGTTTGCCTATCAATGTCCTCCACTATTTGAAGGTCTGAATTGAAATAGGGAGATCCCGAGGTTGAAGTGTAGATTGTAACTTGCAAGAACAGGTTACGGATGAAATGCTTTCCCTGGGAAGAGGGAAGCAGGAAAGGTCAAAGGAGCTAAAAGGCAAGCAAGACAGAGCGGAGGTATAAAGACAAGTAGCAACAGCACCATCATGAACGCGATGCACCTACATGAGTGTGGAGGGTCTGTTCTCTTCTTAGAATAGACATTGGCAAAACTGGTCTGAAGTGAAACTTATTTTATTAATTAACATTTAAAATTTAAAAACTACAGAGAGCGAAAGAGACAGATTTATTGAAGAGAGAGAGAGAGAGTGAGGGGGCCCAGGAATCTGGTCCCAGTACAGACTTGAACTTGTACAGGACTCAACTGAAAAACAGATAGCTGTATAGAGCATTATAACTTCTTATCTATGTTATGAAATTTCTGGGCACACATAGTCTGGAACTTTCAAAAACAATTCGCAGCTGTGACCATGAAAGCTTGTTTATGACAAAAACCATTTCTGTTAACATTGCACTTTCAAATGTAGTCATTTTCTAAGTTCATCCCAGAATTCCCAGCGGAGTCCAAAATGTGGTCAAGTTAGCTTAAGTTAGCTTTAAAGCATAGCATAATTAGTTATATGGGCAGAAATAACTTAAAATGAAGCCTTTTGACTAAAGCAAACCATACAAAGGATCTCATAAGTGGGACCATATTCGGTGTACTGTGCGAGACACTACTGGAGATTCATTAACTTCCGCCACTGCAAGCAAGGACAGAGAATAAGCCGCTCAGCCGAATCTCCATTCACTGCAGCGGGACTGGAGAATCCCATCACCATGAACAGCTGGAAAATTCCCCCCTGGGTATTAAACACAAGGAGGAATAATGCGGATATTCAATTGGTCGCATATTGAAAATAATGTTTTAAAATTAAATTTTGCAATTAATTTACTCACAATAAATTGAAGCTTTATTCTCTCTGGATCCAGAAGGAAGGTATTTTATATTGTATTCGATAAATAGGCTGAGAAATTGGGCTCAGTGGCAGCCCATTTTTAAGTCAAGAGGTTTTAGAACAAAGAACAAAGAAAATTACAGCACAGGAACAGGCCCTTCGGCCCTCCAAGTCTGCACCGACCATGCTGCCCGACTGAACTAAACCCCCCTACCCTTCGGGGGACCGTATCCCTCTATTCACATCCTATTCATGCATTTGTCAAGACACCCCTTAAAAGTCACTACCGTATCCGCTTCCACTACCTCCCCAGGCACCCATTACTCTCTGTGTAAAAAATCTGTCTTGTACATCTCCTTTAAACCTTGCCCCTCCCACCTTAAACCTGTGCCCCCTAGTAATTGACTCTTCCACCCTGGGAAAAAGCTTCTGACTATCCACTCTGTCCATGCCTCTCATAATCTTGTAGACTTCTATCAGGTCGCCCCTCAACCTCCATCGTTCCAGTGAGAACAAACCACGTTTCTCCAACCTCTCCTCATAGCTGATGCCCTCCATACCAGGCAACATTCTGGTAAATTTTTTCTGTACCCTCTCCAAAGCCTCCACATCCTTCTGGTAGTGTGGCGACCAGAATTGAACACTATATTCCAAGTGCGGCCTAACTAAGGGTCTATAAAGCTGCAACATGACTTGCCAATTTTTAAACTCAATGCCCCGGCCGATGAAGGCAAGCGTGCCGTATGCCTTCTTGACTACCTTCTCCACCTGCATTGCCACTTTCAGTGACCTGTGTACCTATACACCCCGATCCCTTTGCCTATCAATGCTCTTAAGGGTTCTACCATTTACTGTATATTTCCTATCTGTATTAGACCTTCCAAAATGCATTACCTCACATTTGTCTGGATTAAACTCCATCTGCCATCTCTCCATCCAAGTCTCCAACCGATCTATATCCTGCTGTATCCTCCGATGGTCCTCATCGCTATCCGCAAATCCACCAATCTTTGTGTCATCCGCAAACTTACTAATCAAACCAGTTACATTTTCCTCCAAATCATTTATATATATTACAAACAGCAAAGGTCCCAGCACTGATCACTGAGGACCACCACTTGTCACAGCCCTCCATTCAGAAACACACCCTTCCACTGCTATCCTCTGTCTTCTTTGACCGAGCCAGTTTTGTATCCACCTTGCCAGCTCACCTCTGATCCCATGCGACATCACCTTCTGCACCAGTCTGCCATGAGGGACCTTGTCAAAGGCCTTACTGAAGTCCATGTAGACAACATCCACTGCCCTACCCTCATCAATCATCTTCGTCACTGCCTCGAAAAACTCGATCAAGTTCGTGAGACATGACCTCAGGGAAGTGAGGGAAGTCCAGAACATGGGGCATAGACAGTTGAAGCCATAGCAGCCACGGGTGGGACAAATGCAGGGAGGGTGTAACTGTGGCCAAAGCAATGGAGAATGCTGGTGGGCTGGGAGGTGGAGGATTGTAGCGAGGAGGAGATTACAGAGTTAGAGAGGAGGGGAGCCTTGAAAGGTTTTAAATACAAGGGTGAGAATCTTAAGTTGGAGATGTCGGGGGAGGGTGAGGGGTGGGTGGGTGGGGGAATAGGGAAACAATGTAGGTCCGGCTCATGTTGGAGGCTTTGCTTCTTAAATCAAAAGAAATGACAAACCTAATCAGTGTTGGATTTTCCTTCTTTATATTGCAGATCTGCCTCGGATACAGATTTGGACCCTTACGCTCCCTGTAATAGTGACTGTGACTGCAAGACAGCAGCTTATAATCCTGTGTGTGGATCTGATGGAATTACCTACTTGTCTTCATGTTTTGCTGGCTGCTCCAATGTGGTGAGAGTTTGTGTGTAATATACGGTGCGGAGAACGTAACAAGTCTCGAAACTGCATGTTGTGGGGTCAGTAGAAATGGAAAGGTGGCAGCCCACAAAATGGGACTGTCTATTCTCACGCTTCAATCGCCAGTGTAAAGAGTAAAATGGAATTGAGTCAAACTGAAAGCTAACACATTAAGACAAAATGTAGAGGCGTCAATAACAGTACAATTGGTAACGATGGGGAGATTCAGATTCCTCTTAAAACCCTGGAAGACTACCCTGGAGGCGATGGCCGAGTGGTATTATCGCTAGACTATTAATCCAGACACTTAGCTAATGTTCCCGGGGACCCGGGTTCGAATCCCACCACGGCAGATGGTGGAATTTGAATTCAACAAAAAATATCAGGAATTAAGAATCTACTGATGGCCATGAAACCATTGTCGATTGTCGGAAAAACCCATCTGGTTCACTAATGTCCTTTAGGGAAGGAAATCTGTCATCCTTACCCGGTCTGGTCTGCATGTGACTCCAGAGCCACAGCAATGTGGTTGACTCTCAACTGCCCTCAGGCAACTAGGGATGGGCAATAAATGCTGGCCAGCCAGTGACGCCCATGTCCCATGAATGAATAAAAAAGAACCTGGAATGGGTTTGATAGTTTTCATGTTGTTGTTTATGCACGCAGGCTGGAACTGGAGTGTATCAGTGCCAACACCAAGCTTTGCGTAATCTGTCCTAACCTTTTCAAATGACGGGTGGAATTTTCCCAAAAAATTACTGTATCATTTTGGGTGAGAAAATTCACACCGCCACCAATCAAATCGCAATTTTCCCACACTAAGGGTGGGATTTTCCGGCCGCGCTCGCCCCAAGACCGGAAAAATCCCACCCGAGGTCAACGGACCTTTGCATGGTGATGTCAAGCAGAGGATGTCCCCAATGTGAGGGGGAGTCCTCCCTCTTAGATCATGGCCAATATTTATCCCTCACCCAACAAATAAAACAGAGTATCTAATCATTATCTCATTGCTTTTTGTGGACACTTTCTGTGCGCAATTTGGCTGCCGTTTTTCCTATATGTACATCAGTGACTACACCTCGCAAGTATTTTATTGACTGTCAGGCCCATTGAGATGTCCTGAAGTCATGAAACATAGAAACTAGGACGGGAGTAGGCCATTCAGCCCTTCGAGCCTGCTCCACCATTCAATGTGGTCATGACTTCTCCCCATATCCCTTGATGCCATTAAAATCTTTTAAAAATTATCTCTTTCATGAATACAGTCAGTGACATGGACTTCACAGCCTTCTGTGCTAAATAATTCCACAGGTTCACTAACCTGTGACTGAAGAAATGTTTCCTCATCTCAGTCCTAAATGGTCTACCCTGTATCCTGAGACTGTGTCCCTCGATTCTAGATTCCCCAAACAGGGAAAATGTCCTCTCTGAATCTCGTCTGTCCAGCCCTGTTAGAATTTTATACGTTTCAATCAGATCTCCTCTCTTCTTTCTAAACTCTAGTGAATGCAGGCCCAGTCAAACCAATCTTTCCTCATAGGACAGTCCTGCCAACCCCGATATCAGCCCAGTGAACCTCTGCTGCAGTCCCTCTATGGTAGGTATATCCTTTCTTAGATAGGGAGACCAAAACTGTGCACAATACTCCTTGATGAGACCATCAATAAATTCAAATCTTTATTTTCTTTTACATGATCATTTTATGCCTCTGGTGGGAAGCTCGCTAAGTATATGGGGGAGAGCATGGAAAAGTACAGCATAGGAACAGGCCCTTCAGCCCACGATGTTGTGCCAAACCTGACACCAAATTAAACTAATCCCTTCTGCCTGCCCTTGGTCCATACCCCCTTATTTCTTGCATATTCATGTGCTTATCTAAAAGCCCCTTAAACGCCCCTATCGTATCTACCTCCATCACCACCCCTGGCAGCGCGTTCCAGAGGCCAATCACTTGCCCCTGACATCTCCTTTGATCTTTCCTCCTCTCACCTTAAGTGCACGCCCCCCAGTATTAGACATTTCAAAAAGATTATGACTGTCAACCCTATCTATGCCTCTCATCATCTTATAGATTCCTATCAGGTCTCCCCTCAGCCTCTGCCGCTCCAGAGAAAGCAACCCTTGTTTGTCCAGCCTCTCCTTATAGCTCATAGCGTCCAATCCAGGCAGCATCCTGGATTAGAAGGTATGAGTTATAAGGAGAGGCTGGATGAGCAAGGGACATACTGGAAAAGAACAGAAAGTTCTAACAGGGTGATACAAAACAGAATATATATATAACAAAGCTGAATTAAAGCATTAGCACTGGCTGAAGGGCCTGTTCCTGTGCTGTAAATTCCATGTAAAAAGGTCGATTATGTGCTCAAAATGGTCTGATGTTGCCCATTTTAAAATAATGGATAGGCTGACATGGAGCTACGATTCATCCAGTGACTCTGTCTACACTTCCCGCTGCCTTGGCAAAGCAGCCAGCATAATTAAGGACCCCACGCACCCCGGACATTCGCTCTTCCACCTTCTTCCATCAGGAAAAAGATACAAAAGTCTGAGGTCACGTACCAACCGACTCAAGAACAGCTTCTTCCCTGCTGCCATCAGACTTTTAAATGGACCTACCTTGCATTAAGTTGATCTTTCTCTACACCCTAGCTATGATTGTAACACTACATTCCGCACTCTCTCCTTTCCTTCTCTATGAACGGTATGCTTTGTCTCTATAGCACGCAAGAAACAATACTTTTCACTGTGTACTAATACAGGTGACAATAATAAATCAAATGAAAATCTCCAGCCTTGCCGGCAGCTGGGATTCTCCAGTCCAGTCCTGCAGGGAATGGAGACTTGGCTGAGCGCCAAATTCTCACTAGCCGTGGTGGCGGGGCATGTGAGATCCGAGAATTCTGGCCACAATTGCATGTACCCAAATGTGTTAATATCTGATGCATCAATTATAATATATTTTGTATGAATATTGATCGCTCATGCATTGAAACTCAACCTGTGGTCTCCCGATTGGCACAAAGCGAAGGGGCATTGAATAACATATCAGATGGTGCAACAGGTTTTGCCGTCTGAATGGATCGGCTTACAAATGGAAGCTTAGGAAACAAAAATCGCATATTTTTCTATTTTTATGCACAGATGAGATTGTAATCATAACACTTGGGCATCTGGGCCTCTCCTGGCTGTCATTTTGTCCCTCCAGGCTGATATTCATTTGTGATTATAAGATTATATTCGCTCATAATCAGAAAATTAATGAGCCACTTTATATTAAATTGCCGCTGTATGAAGCCTTGGCATGAAAAAATTACTCTCTTTGTCTCTATCATTAACTAAAATACTTCATTTTCTTTTCATGCTGCCTGCTTCAGACAGCAGATATGCATTGTTGATAATACAATGTATTAGTATTCTGTACCACGCAAGCGTACTGATTAGCCAAGGTCAATGAATTGTTAAAGGATAATGTCAGCTCCTGGCCTGTGAGCTGAATGAACATCTCCAGCTGAAAATGAGAGGTTACTCACCATCAGTCTGCCTGTTGTGTGCCAGCTGATATCAAGTGGGAACCTTTCCATTCCTGGAAGTTCTACCGTCTCAATAACCCCACAACATTGCATTCATATAGCACTTGGGTGGTACAGCGGTTAGCACTGCTGCCTCACAGCACCAGGGACCCGGGTTCAATTCCAACCTTGGATCACTGTCTGTGTGGAGATTGCATGTTCTCCCCATGTCTGCGTGGGTTTCCTCCGGGTCTTCCAGTTTCCTTCCACAGTCGAAAGATGTGCAGGTTGGGTGGATTGGCCATGCTAAATTGTCTCTTTGTGTCAGGGTAAATACATGGGGTTACAGGGATAGGGCCTGGGTGGGGTTGTTCTCGGTGCAGACTCGATGGGCCGAATGGCCTCCTTCTGCACTGTAGGGATTCTATGATCCTATGATTCTTGACCACAGTGAAGATCTAAATCCATGTCATAGAATCCTAACAGCGCAGAAGAAGCCATTCAGCCCATCGAGTCTGCACTGAGTCTCTGAGAGAGTGTCTTACCCAGGCCTTCTCCCCCACCCTATCCCCATAACCACACACATTTCCCATGGCTAATCCATCTAACCTACACATCTTGGGACACTAAGGGATAGGGTTTCCTCCCTTAGGCCAAAAATATGCGGGCTAGGTGGATTGACCGTGCTAAATTGCCCCTTAGGCCAAAATTTTACCGCCTGACCCGCCCCAGAATTGGGGTGGGCGAGGCTCGCAGAACGGTATTCTCCGGGAACCCCTCGGGCGGGAGTTTACATTCTAGTGTCCCACGATGTGTAGGCTACGGGAATTAGCGAGGTAAATACATGGGGTTACGGGGATAGGGCCTGGGTCGGATTGTTGTCGGTGCGGATTCGATGGGGCGAATGGCCTCCTTCTGCGCTGCAGGGATTCTATGATTCTATGGTGTTCTGGTTTCCTTCCACAGTCCAGTGATGTGCGGGTTAGGTGGATTGGCCATGCTAAATTGCCCCTTAGTGTCGGGGGTACTAGCTAGGGTAAATGCATGGGGTAATGGGGATAGGGCCTGAGTGAGATTGTGGTCAGTGCAGGCTCGATGGGCCGAATGGCCTCCTTCTGCACTGTAGGGATTCTATGATTCCATGACTTCACAGCGAAACAATTTAGCTCTGATCTGTGAGGCAAAAGGACAGGTTCTAACTTGCGAAGGAAATGATCCTTTGACCTGTTTAGATGACAAAGATTTTGCTCAGACTTTGTTTTAGATATTTAATTGAAGCTCCACTCCATAATTATTTGGGCTAGAGAGGTATCATGAAGAGCGGTGCTGGCTTACATAATTAATGACTATTCGCTCCTGAAGGCTATTATTTCCATGTCTCAGCCAGTGACAGCTTCATAATGGGTTACTTGTAAAGGAGAGCGTGTAATAAGTTCAGCTGAATGGTTCTCTTTTGTTGAGTTGATCTTACTGTGTGCCTTTTGTTGGATAAACCTATGGGAGGGTGCTATGATATGCGGGTAATTGCTGCCAGCCTGCTACTGCGACTGTTACCCCTGTACTTTATAAAAGGTCGGCAACACTGCAACACACTGCATTCCCCCTTCACAATTTTCACAAATCTTTTGTTGGAAAAATGATCACGGGCTGAAAATGATCATGTTCAGTGAGGCGGACATTCCCTAACTTTGACACACAGGTCCCGGTTTCCTAGAACGTAGATGGGGCCGCACGAGGGTAGGAGTTGGGCTTTGCTGAACCTGTTTTCTTTGATTTAGAATCATAGAATAGAATCATAGAAACCCTACAGTGCAGGAGGAGGCCATTCGGCCCATTGAGCCTGCACCGACCACAATCCCACCCAGACCCTATTCCCGTAACCCCACACATTTACCCTGCTAATCCCCCTGACACTAGGGTTAATTTAGCACGGCCAATCAACCTAACCTGCACATCTTTGAACTGTGGGAGGAAACCGGAGCACCCGGAGGAAACCCACGCAGGCATAGGGAGAACGTGCAAATTCCACACAGACCGTGACCCAAGGCCAGAATTGAACCCGGGTCCCTGGCGCCGTTAGGCAGCAGTGCTAACCACTGTGCCACCGTGCCGTGTGATTTATTATTGTCACATGTATTGGTAAACAATGAAAGGTATTGCTTCTTGCATGCTATACGGACAAAACATACCGTTCATAGACTCCGTAAGGGACAAGGAAATGAGTGGTTGCAGAATTTGGTGTTACAGTCATAGCTAGGGTGTAGAGCAAGATCAGCTTAAACAAGGTGGCACAGTGGGTAGCACTGCCGTCTCAAAGCGCCGGGGACCCGGGTTCAATTCCAGCCTTGGGTCACTGTCTGTGACATGATATTACATTGGCCAGGTCCTTGCCCATTCACTTAGGCTATCTAAGCCTCCTTGCATCCTCATCACAACTCACATAGAATAGTGCCATCAGCAAATTTGGAAATATTACATTTGGTCCCACATCCAAACCATTTCGATAGGTTGTGAACAGCTGTGACTCCAACACTGATCCTTGCAGTACTCCACTCACCTGCCACTCTGAGAGTGACTACCTCAAACAAACATTAGGTCCTTGGATATGCCAATGAGGCACTTACAGTCAGTTTTTTGTACCTTCTGATGAAATTGGTCGAACTGAGCAAAGCAAAAATACATCAATTATATATATATGTAGATATTTAATACACTTCCATGTGGAAACAAGAGGAGGGGAAGTTTGTTCAGAGGTCCAGCGCACCCCTTCGGGCCACCAAAGGCAATCAATTGTCCCTTCATCCTGTTCTCCAATCACCCTCACCCTCCATTGCCGCCCAACTCCCCATCCACATCACTCCAACAGCCAGAGAGGCAAGCGGACCAAATCATTCCTGGGAAAAGCGACAATCCACCTCTTAAACTACAGCTAGTGCCAGCTGTGACTGCGATTATTAAAATGAGGCCCGTATGTCCCAATTTTGACCAGCCTCAGGCCTCCCGTTTCTTGGAATCACAGAATTCCCACAGTACAGAAGGAGGCCATTTGGCCCATCGAGTCTGCACCGACAACAATCCCATCCAGACCCTACCCCCATAACCCCACATATTTACCCTGCTAATCCCTTAACAGGAAGGCCCACACATTTTTACTCATCTTCCAGAAAACAGGATGTAACCACTGTTTTCCCCTCTACAGAACCTGCCATTCTCTATGACGTCCCTCTATAAATAAAGCCTGGTCTGTGCCGGGTTATCCCCAGTGGAATACAGACTGCAATCAGGTCACTCGGCTGAGGAAGTAGAGAGCTCCAGCTGTCCGCAACCCACAGTGCAATAGGGGGAGGTCGGGGGGGGGAGAAAAACCTGGATGAAAAAGCTGTGTCACTCATGAACAAGCTCTCCTTTTTGCCTGTGCCATTACTTCAATCCTTCAGGAAATGTGTTAGAAAATAATGATAGGCTTTGTGCTAAAATAGTGCGATTCTGATTGAATCCTCCCACTCAGCCATAAACCTGCCTGAGCAATGATTTCCCACCATTATTGCTTATGTTTTATCTCAAAAGTGTGGCAAATCTTCAGCAGTGTTGTCCATTGTTACAACCCTTCAAGATCTATCCGCTCCTCCAATTCTGGCCTCTCGCACATCTCCGATTTTCAACCTCCAACCATTGGTGACCTTACCTTCAGCTGCCTTGGCCCTAAACACTGGGATTCCTTCCCTAAATGTCTCTACTTTTCTACCACCTTCCCCTGCTTTAAGATGCTACTTAAAACTTACCTCTTTGACCAGGACTTGAGTCACCTCTCTGAGTATTTTCTCACGCGGTTCGGTGTCGAATCTTGTTTGATGTCACTCTTCAGAAGCACCTTGAGTCATTTTGCTAACTTAAAACATGACAAGTAAATGCAGTCTTACGAGAGCAAATGACTACTGGAATCCGAAACAAACAAGCAGCTCCGACAAAGGGTCATCCAGACTCAGAACAACCGCCTGATAAAGGAGCAGCGCCCCAAAAGCTCGTGATTCCAAATAAACCTGTTGGGCTTTAACCTGGTGTTGTGAGACTTCTAACTATGCCCACCCCAGTCCAACGCCGGCATCTCCACATCAGACTCGGAACGTTAGCTCCATTCTCTCTCCACAGATGCTGTCGGACCTGCTGAGGTTTTGCAACAAATAAATGCAAGCTGTCATTGAATAATCATGAGTCACTATTGCTCTCTCTCTGTTGTTTACTTTGAATATTTTTCCCCGCTGTGGCACAGTTCTGTCATTGGGTAGCATGTTTTCCTGTGATTGGGTAGTTCTGGATCCTGAGAGAATTTGGAACCTCTCTCTTCATGCCACACCGTTATCTGTTGGGCTTTTTCCCAGCAACACGTGCTGCAAGATTGCTTCATTCCTCCCCAAAACGGCAAACGGATTTTGAAAATATTTGAAGTTGATCTCCTCTGCTCATTGTTTTATGCAGATTGAGTTCAGATTTCTCCTCACAAATGCTCAGCTCTTGTTTTGCAAGTGGAGTCCTTTTTTGTTATATTCTTTGACAGGGTGTGGGCTTCATTGGCTAGGCCAGCAGTCATTGCCCATCCCTAATTGCCCTCAAGAAGGTGTGGGTGACTCACCTTCTTGAACCACTGCAGTCCACGTAGTGGTGTTAGGGAAGGAGTTGCAGGATTTTGACCCAGCGACAGTGACGGAACCGCGATATATTTCCAAGTCAGGGTGGTGTGTGGCTGCAGGGGAACTTGCAGGTGGTGAGTTCCCATGTGTCTGCTGCCCTTGTCTTTCAAGGTAATAAAGATTGTGGGTTTGGAAGGTGCTGTCCAAGGAGCCTTGGTGAGTTGCTGCAGTGCATTTTGTAGATGGTACACACGGCTGCCACTGTGTATTGGTGGTGGAGGGAGTGAATGTTTGAGGATGTGGTGTCAATCAAGTGAGCTGCTTTGTCCTGCTTGGTGTCAAGCTTCTTGAGTGTTGTTGAAGCTAAACTCATCCAAGCAAGTAGACATTATTCCATCACACTGCTGACTTGTGGCTTGTAGATGGTGGACGGGCTTTGTAGAGTCAGGAGTTGAATTACTCGCTTCAGAATTCCCAGTCTCTGACCTGCCTAGGAGTGTTATGGAATACTCTTCCCTTGCCTGGATGAGTGCAACTCCAGCACCACAAAAGAAGCTTGACACCTACCAGGAAATGGAGGCTGCTTGATTGGCATCCCTTCCACAAACATTCAGTCCCTCCACCCCCGAAGCACAGTGCCAGCAGTGTGTTCCATCTAGAGATGCACTGCAGGAACTCACCACGGCTCCTTCGACAGCACCTTCCAAATCTACCATCTGAAGGATCCTTAGCAGACATATGGAAACCACCAATTGTAAGTTCCCTTCCAAGTCACTCATCAGCCTGACTTGAAACTATATCACTGTTCCTTCTCTGTCGCTGGATCAAAATCCTAACTGCACTGTGGGTGTACCTACATGTCAGGGACTAGCGGTTCAAGAAGATGGCTCACCACCACCTTCTCAAGGGCAATTAAGGATGCGCAATGAATGTTACCCTAGCTAGCGAAGCCTACATTCCCAAAAATAATTTTAAAAAGTGAACATTTCAGCTTGATGACCTATCGTCAGGACTGCAAGAAGTTAAAGATGGGACATTTCGAAGGATAGTTCCATATTTGAAGAATTAAGTTAGGAGGAAAGAATAAGTGAGTTGGGCTTCTTTTTTGGGGCACTTTAAGATGGTCTTATTGAAATTTACAATATGACAAAATCCCCGATGTGGGTATTTGAAATACCAAGGAACACAAGTGGGGGTCATGCGTAAGAAGAGAACTCAGGGAACATTTTGGCCCAGAAGCGTCTAGTGGTGTGGGGCAAATTACTCTGTTCTTGTGGTTCTATCCTGGGATTTGTTAGCTTTTTACTCTAACGAGGATCTTGCTGGAGCAATGTTTTGTTGAAAACAGATTTATTTACATACTGTTTACAAAGGTTAAGTCAGAACAAGACCCAGCTGGAGTTACTCTCTAAGATGCTTTCAGTCATCTTCTCTCAGTGAATGATATCACTGAGAGACAGCTCCTTACGCACACGCTCAGTTGCTATTATTAGAGTTAACCCTTTAAAGAACAAAGAACAGTACAGCACAGGAACAGGCCCTTCGGCCCTCCAAGCCTGCGCTGATCACGTTTACCTATCCAGACAAACCACTTATATCCCTCTATTCCCCATCTGTTCATGTGTCTATCAAGATAAGTCTTAAATGTGGCTAATGTTACTGCCTCAACCACCTTACTTGGCAGTGCATTCCAGGTCCCCACCACCCTGTGTAAAAAACTTCCCCTGCACATCTCCACTGAATGTTTCCCCCCTTACCTTGTGTTGAACTTGTGCCCCCTTATAATTGTCATTATTAAAAGCTTCCAACTCTTCACCCTATCTATACCCCTCATAATATTATAAACTTCTATCAGGTCGCCCCTCAGCCTCCGTCCTTCCAGGGAAAACAATCCCAGTTTATTCAATCCCTCCTCAAAGCTAATACCCTCCATACCAGGAAATATCCTGGTGAACCTTTTCTGTACTCTCTGCAAAGCCTCCAAGTCCTTCTGGTAGTGTGGCGACCAGAATTGGACTATATTCCAAATGTGGCCTAACCAACGTTTTATACAACTAACATAATTTGCCAATTTTTATACTCGATGCCCCGTCCGATGAAGGCAAGCATACCAAATGCTTTCTCCACCTGTGCTGCCACTTTTAAGGATCTGTGTACCTGTACTCCCAGATCTCTCTGTGTGTCTATGTTCCTGATGGTTCTGCCATTTATTTTATAGTTCCCACCTGAATTGGATTGACCAAAATGCACAACCTTGCATTTGTCCTGGATTAAATTCCAACTGTCATTTCTCTGCCCATTTTTATCCTGCTGTATTCTCTGATAATCTTCATCATTATCCGCAACTCCGCCAATCTTAGTATCATCCACAAACTTGCTAATCAGACCAGCTACATTTTCTTCCAAGTCATTCATATACATTACAAACAGCAGAGGTCCCAGCACTGATCCTTCAGTTCACTCAGTTACCTGCAAAGAATCTTGAAGCAGATAATGTGAAGAGGCTCAAGAATTAAATCAATCATATTTCTCGGAAGCATTGACATTCAGTAGCATTGCTGAGTTGAAGTATCACAAAGGGACAAGCTTGTTGGGTACATAGAGACATCAGAATTAGGAGCAGAAGTTGGCAAATTCAGCCCTTCGAGCCTGCTCCACCATTCAATCAGATCATGGCTGATCTCTCCCTGGTCTCAAATCCACCTCCCCACCCATTCCCCATATCCCATTAACCCATTTACTGTTTACCGCAGACTGGCCTTTTCCTGTTCCCAAACATTCTTACACTCTTAATTCAGTCCTAAGTGCGGTGGTGGGTGACTCCTTTCCCACTCACCAGAATGGTGGGATCCCACCAGATTCTGCACTCGGCGTCTCATTAGTTATACACAGGCTAGTTCCCTCCGAGTCACCTGGAGGGCCGGCAGCTGACTCGCCTGCCCACTGTCAGCTGACGGGTTCAAAGGTCCTGGCGCCATATTTAAAAGTGTCGCTGGTAGCCATGATGTGGAGATGCCGGCGTTGGACTGGGGTGGGCACAGGAAGAAGTCTCACAACACCAGGTTAAAGTCCAATAGGTTTATCTGGAATCACGAGCTTTTAGAGTCTCTTTGGAGACTCCGAAAGCTTGTGCTACCAAAGAAACCTGTTGGACTTTAACCTGGTGTTTTGAGACTTCTTACTGTGCCATATTTAAACACCAGTCCAGTTCACTCATATCACTCTCTCCAGCCCGCCTGTCTTCACCAGACTGTCAGCAATCCAGAGGGAAAAGGCTAACAGCCTCAAGAAGAAGTCTGTTCCTCTATTCATCACCCTCCCTCCCAAGCCCATCACCTGTGAGGCGCCCATGCCCCATTTGGACCTCTACCCACTGCCTCTGAAGTGTTCATGCATCCCCTTCCTGTCAACAATGTGGCATCCCTTTGAACCCCTCATCTGTGAGCTTTTCATGCAGCATTGTCGGGGTCGAGCTCCCCCACGCCCAGTGCTCTCTCTACCTTCAATTATCCATCTCCTTCATCCATTTCCTTTCCTCTCTGCCTGCCATTATGAGCTCTCACCCTTCTCCCCTTCTTGGACAACCCTCCTTCCACATTGCCCCCCTTGGTTTTGCCACGCCAATTCACTATCCCACACACCCACCACCACTCCCCCACAGCCTCACCTTGCACTCCGCCCCGGGTCAAACTCCAGACCTTTGTTGTGGTGGCTGAATGTGTCCCGCAACACGGTGCTGTCCAGATAGACACTGGTGTGTGGCACCAGGGGGAAGGAGACCCCTGTACTCCCCAACCCTAGACGCTGTACTGATCTGACTCGGTGACACAGGAGGGTCCATGGGTCCAGTAGCACGGAGCTGCCATGAAGACCAGCGCGGCATGGAGATAGAGGCAGGAGCTGGTCTGCCCTGGCAGAGTGGTGCACATCGCACCAGGAGCAGTGCAGTGCTACGGCAGAAAGATGTTGCACTCACCCCAAAGTCTCTTGTGAACTGAGGGCCGCCTTGTGCATGGCTCTCTTCAGCAATTGGGTTATAGAGCGACGTGATTTCCCACTGGCAAGATTGGAAGGCCTGACAGGATGTGGGCGGGCAGCTATTTTAACGAGCATTCATGATAAACAATTGCATTCACGCCATCCGGCAACTGGGTAACAAAGCCTCCATTAGCCCACTTATGGGAGACTTGCAATGTGATGTTACGCCGGCGGGTTTCCAAATTTTTGGCTCCCGCTAAATTCTCTGCTCCCTTATCACAAAACCCACAGCGAGGAGGATGACAGAATTTTGCCCTCCAATCCTGTTAATTTGGTAAATAGCCTGTATTTTGTGCAGTGTATCTCATGCAGCAGGTATTCTGAATGCACTTGGCTTCTCTACACCCTCGCTATGACTGTAACGCCATGGGGTGAATTTTCCTATTCCGCCTGCCGCGGGAGTTGTAGCGGGTGAGGGGGCGGACCATGGAAAGGTCCGTTGACCTCGGGCGGGATTTTCTGGTTTCGGGGCGGGTGCAGCCGGAAAATCCCACCCTATATTCTGCACCCTCTCCTTTCCTTCTCCCCTATGTACTCTATGAACGGTATGCTTTGTCTGTATAGCGCGCAAGAAACAATACTTTTCACTGTATTCCAATACATGCGACAATAATCAGTCAAATCAAATCTAAAGATGATTATGCACTCTGCCACAGATCTCTCAGTGACAGAAAAACTTTCTCCAAAAGCGCTGTACCGCGTCAAGCTTCTTTTGTTACCCACTGTGATTATACCTTTACAGAACCTCACCGCCTGTGCTTGTCTGAACATCGGCCCCATCAAGAATGCCACTGTAATCCCAGGCAAATGTCCGAGCCCAGGCTGCCAAGAGGCTTTTCTGACCTTCATGTGCGTGATGTGTGTTTGCAGTCTTATTGGAGCCATGGCCCAGACACCAGCCATTATTATACTCATCAGGTAGGCCGGACTGCAACTAATACCTTGTCATGCAAGCTTTAACCTGTTATCTGGTTGATGTGAATGGTTATAATTAGTTCTAGTTGCCTTGATGTTGGAGTGGGATAGACACCGTCACTTGGTGTAGTAGTCCCAAAACCACACTGACCAGAAGATACCACCTTCAAACACTGCTCTGTGCTGAGTTAGATGATTTCGGCTAAGTAGTTCAGACTTCTCAACTGATCCCAAAGCAGCCAACCAGAATACATGCATCCCCACATCTACAATGGACCTCACATGCAAATTCCCATGGATAAAAGCAAATTACTGCGGATGCTGGAATCTGACACCAAAAGAGAAAATGCTGGAAAATCTCAGCAGGTCTGGCAGCATTTGTAAGGAGAGAAAAGAGCTGATGTTTCGAGTCCAGGTGACCCTTTGTCAAAGCTGATGTTTTAAGTCCTTACCTGGTCTGGCCTACATGTGACTCCAGAGCCACAGCAATGTGGTTGACTCTCAATTGCCCTCTGAACAAGGGCAACTAGGGATGGGCAATAAATACGGACCAGCCAATGACGCCCATGTCCCACGAATAATAAAGGTATATTAATGGAACAATGATCAACTTCAAATGGTAAAAACAAAAGAAATATTTACGCTTTGGGCACAGCTGTCATACTCAATGTTCTGAGCAATCACAAGACAAAGGGTGACATGGACTCGAAACGTCAGCTCTTTTCTCTCCTTACAGATGCTGTCAGACCTGCTGAGATTTTCCAGCATTTTCTTCCTCGCACCATGGAGCCCATTGTAGAGAGAGACACATTTAAGCAAGTCACCTTGTTTAACACCAGTGTTTCTTCAACATATAGATCATTCCCAGGCTTCTCTTTGGCGTATTCCTGTAGGGTTAGAGGAATGGTGTTTGGGTGACGCACTAACTTTTTGTCTCTGGGACCCGGGTTCAAATCTAGTCTAGCCAGACGGGAAGACACGCATCTAATTATCATTAGCAGGAGGTGTATGAAATGAGTTTAGCCAGTCTCAGAACAGAGATCATTGGTGTGGGATCCACAACCAGCCAGCAACACACACACAACGCATCTAGCCAGCGATTCCCACATCCCATGAAAGGACAAATTATAAACAAAAACACAAAATTGCTACAGTTGGACATTAGGAATGTAAATCTCACTCAGAGTGACTATATGGTGTAGGAAACAGTGACCCAGCTGTAGAAACTCTTGAAGTTATGGCTGAATGACATTGTTTCAGTTTAAAGTTTATTTATTAGTGTCACAAGTAGGCTTACTGCGATGAAGTTACTGTGAAAATCCGCTAGTCGCCACACTCCGCCGCTGTTCGGGTACACTGAGGGAGAATTTAACATGGCCAATGCACCTAACCAGCACGTCTTTCAGACTGTGGGAGGACTATTATCCTCCTTTTCAGAATCAACAGAATAGACGGGGCCTTCCTCCTTCTCCTCCTCCTCCTCCTCTTCCTCCTGCTTCTCCTCCTCCATCTTCCTCATCATCCTCCCCTTCCTCAGAAGTTGAAGCCCTGGTCGTGGCATCTTCCTCGTCGAGTTGTAGGCCCCTCTGCTACACAATGTTATGCTGCATGCTACACACCCTGAATACTCTTACTGGAACATTCTACAGAGCTCCACCTGAGCCAGCGAGACACCTAAAGCATTTTTTTTGTGCTTTAGTACTCCTGGTGATGAGATGGCTGCCATTGTAGTTATGTTGTGTTTGAGGGCTCCTAAAGGGGGTCATTGACCAAGTTCTTAAGGGGTAGCCTTTGTCCCCTAGAAGCCAACCACGGATCTGTGTTGGCCCCTGAAATAGGTGAGGGAGTTGGTAACTTATTGGTGTGAAGGAGGCATGGAGGCTGCCTGGGAACCTTGCACACACTTGAAGGAAGATCTGTTGAGGTCACGAACCACCGGACGTTAATGGAGTAGAAGGACCTCTGTTTGACAAAGAAGTCCAAATACTGAGTTGGGTGGGGCCTTATGAGAACGTGGATGCAATCAGTGACACTCTCCACCTGATGAAAGTTTTCTCATTGGGCAACGGTCGTGGCTGTCTGTGTCTGAGATGCCACATCACCAGAGAAATCCATGTGTTCCTCCACACATGCAAACAGGGTGTTAAATTACCTTAATGCAGCAGAAAAATCTCCTGGAAAGAACTTGAGGCAAAAGAAATAGAGTCACCATAGTTACCTTTACAGCCATTGGCAGAGTATGGACTTTGGTTTGGGTTGTTGCTGGATCATGTGACATATATCAGGGACCACTTCATGGCTGAGCCTCAGACACCTTTGGCAGAGGGTCTCCCTCATAATGAGTATGAAATCTGGGGTCTGTGCACCCTTCCCACAGAGTAAACTTGCCTGTCCTCCCTCCCCCCCTCATTCATGATGGGAGCGATACTGTCTCTTTCCCCTCACCTCGTGCCGAGCCTCTGGCTTCCACCTGTTCATGTTCACTTGCATCTATGGTGCCCATGTGTGAGGGTGCCTTGCCCATTTTAAATCTTCCATGGCACCAACGCCGTTCCGGGCACCGGGGTGCATGAGTCAGTAAAATTGCCTTGACAAGTGCAGCAGCCGCATCCTTGGGTTAAAGCCAGCCAGTTGCAAGTGAACATTTGCCATTTCTGGGGCAGTTTATACAACTTCTAGAGCAAATTGCAAAGGGAGTCCCTGCGCCTCTCCAAAAGAGTATCCTGGCTCTCCAACAGATCCACAAGGTTCAGATCTGCTCCCACCAGCTCTAATCTGTGCATATTGTTTTTCATAGCTGCCTAAGGAAAACAGGCACGTGCCAAACCCGACCCCACCCCTCCCCCCACCAACCCCATTCTTGCTCCCATACAGATAATGGATGCCATGTTAATGGACTGGACTTCCGAATCACTATCGGTGCGGACTCCGCACGTTCTCTCCATGTCTGCATGGTTTTCCTCCAGGTGCTCCGGTTTTCAGACAAATGAGGGGGGATCTTACAGAGACTTATAAAATTCTAACAGGACTAGACAGGGTAGATGCAGGGAGGATGTTCCTGATGATGGGGGAGTCCAGAACCAGGGATCACAGTCTGAGGATCCGTGGTAGACCATTTAGGACAGAGATGAGGAGACATTTCTTCACCCAAAGAGTGGTGAGCCTGTGGAATTCATTACCACAGAAAGTAGTTGATGCCAAAACATTGAATGTATTCAAGAGGCAGCTGGATATAGCATGTGGGGCAAATGGGATCAAAGGTTATGGGGAGAAAGCAGGATTAGGCTATTGAGTTGGACAATCAGCCATGACCGTGATGAATGGCAGAGCAGGCTCGAAGGGCCAAATGGCCTCTTCCTGCTCCTATCTTTTATGTTTCTATGTTCTATGTTTCCCTCCCATAGTCCAAAAGACGTGCTGGTTAGGTGCATTAGCCATGCTAAATTCTCCCTCAGTGTACCCGAACAGGCACCGGAGTGTGGTGACTAGCGGAATTTCACAGTAACTTCATTGCAGTGTTAATGTAAGCCTTACTTGTGACCCTAATAAATAAACTTTAAACTCCTCTGCCATTTCTGCAGTGACGGAGAGGCTCTCTGTCAGTGTGGAAATCCAGGCCTCCGGGTTCAACGTCCTTGACGCTTTAATTTAATTTGGCTGCTCATGTTAAGAAACGCACACAGAGTAGGAAAATTGCCCAGTGCATCCTTAAATCTTTCACTTTTGTAACGAATCGCAGTATCAAAAGATGTCGAAAGGTCAGACATGTCAGAGCTGGAAGTTAATGATTCAGAAAATAACAAACATCCATCTGGAAACTCCCCTTTCATTTTTGATTCCATCTGGCTTCAGGTTGTCTGCTTGAAGTGGTTTGCAATTTGTGAAAGAAGTAATTGCAATGGATGTAACCAGTCGCTATGCGGTTGCAGGAGAAATTGTTTGTGAGCCTGCTAATTAACTCCCATTCAGTTTTGTTGTGTTTTTCCTGTTTTCCTTCAGGGCTGTTAATCCCGAGCTCAAGTCGTATGCGCTGGGAGTTCTGTTCCTGCTTTTGCGATTGCTGGGTGAGTTTCTACATATCTGTGTTTTTTTTATATATTAAATTGAGAAAGCCATGTGGTGACCGGGCCATGATGGAACAGCAAGAGTAGGTAAGAGGATGAGAAGAAGCAAGAATTAAAGGTTGGGTAACACCAAGTTCAGATATTAAAAGGTTGCCACGGTAATTGAATACAGGGAAGGAAGTGCCAAAGTGTAAGCTTTTTTTGCTAGAGTCACGAGTAGGCTTATATTAAAACTGCAAAGAAGTTACTATGAAAATCCCCTTGTCGCCACACTCAGGCGCCTGTTCGGGTACACTGAGGGAGAATTTAGCATGGCCAATGCACCTAACCTGCACGGACTGTGGGAGGAAACCGGAGCATCCGGTGGAAACCCACGCAGACGTGGGGAGAACGTGCAGACTCCGCACAGACAGTGACCCAAGCCGGGAATCAAACCCGAATTTCTGGCGCTGTGAGGCAGCAGTGCTAACCACTGTGCCACCATGGGCTGACAAGACAAGACATTGCATCCCAACTTACCAAGAACAAAGAACAATACAGCACAGGAACAGGCCCTTCAACCTACCAAGTCTGTGCCAACACAGATGCGTCTCTAATATTTTCTTGCCTCAATGTGGTTCATACCTCCCTATTCCCTGCCTACTCATGTATCTATCCAGATGCTTCTTGAACATTGTTATAGAATCTGCTTCCACCACCTCCTCCGGCAGTGCGTTCCAGGTATTCACCACCCTCTGTGTGAAAAACTTGCCCCTTACCTTACTTTTGAACTTTCCCTCTCTCACTTTCAACCTCTGCCCCCGAGTAATTGACCCTTTGACCCTGGGAAAAAGACTCTGACTATCCACTCTATCCAACCCTGTCATAATCTTGTAAACCTCTATCAGGTTCCCCCCTCATCCACCGACGCTCCAATGAAAACAAGTTTGTTCAACTTTTCTTCATAATCCATATCCTCCAAACCAGGCAACATCCTGGTAAATCTCTTCTGCACCCTTTCCACTGTATCAACATCCTCCCAGTAGTGTGGTGACCAGAATTGTACACAATACTCCAAATACAGCCTAAGCAAAGTCTTATACAGCTGCAGCATTATTTTCCAATTCCTATACTCAACGCCCCGACTGATAAAGGCCAGCATGCCATAGGCCTTCTTGACCACCTTGTCCACCTGAGTTGCCACCTTCAGGGAACTGTGGATCTGCACGCCTAGATCCCTCTGTATGCTCATATTTCTAAGGGCTCTACCATTTACTGTATACTTTCCTTCTGCAGTAGACCTTCCAAATCGCAGCACCTCACATTTGGGGGTTAAATTTCATCTGCCATCTTTCGGCCCAGGTCTCCAGCCGATTTATATCCTGCTGCATCCTCTGACAATCCTCCTCACTATCCGCTACTCCCCCAATTTTTGTATCATCTGCAAATTTACTAATCAGACCACCTACATTTTCCTCCAAATCATTTATATATATTACAAACAACAGAGGCCCCAGCACTGATCCTTGTGGAACACCGCTTGTCACAGTCCTCCAGTTAGAAAAGTACCCTTCCACTGCTACTCTCTGCTTTCTATGCCCAAGCTGTTTTGTATCCATCTTAGCAGCTCACCTCGGACCTCATATGACTTCACCTTCTGAATCAGCCCATCATGAGGAACCTTATCCAAGATTTTACTAAAGTCCATGCATACAGCATCCACTGCCATTCCCTGGTCAATTTTTCTTGTCACTTCCTCAAAGAACTTGATCAAGTTCGTGAGACACAACCTCGCCTTCACAAAACCATGCTGCTTACCGCTAATAAGCGTATTCTCTTCCAGATGTGAGTACATCCTGTCCTTAAGAATCTTCTCCAATAATTTCCCCACCACTGATGTAAGGCTCACAGGCCTGTAAATTCCCGGATTGTCTCTTCTGCCCTTCTTAAACAGAGGAACAATGTCAGCTACTCTCCAATCCTCTGGTACCTTGTCCTTGACTAAAGAGGATACAAAGATTTTGACCAAGGCCTCAGCAATTTCTTCCCTCGCCTCTCTCAGTATTCTGGGATAGACCCTATCTGGCCCGGGGATTTGTCCACCTTAACGTTTTTCAAAACCTCCAATACCTCCTCCCTTTTTATCTCAACATGTCCTAGAATGTCAACATCCTCCTTTCTACACTCATCATCCACCACATCCTTCTCCTTTGTGAATACTGATACAAAGCACTCATTAAGGACCTCACCCACCTCATCTGGCTCCACACACGAATTCCCTCCATTGTCCTTGAGTGGACCTACCCTTTCCTTAGCTACACTCTTCCTCCTTATATACGCATAAAAAGTTTTGGGATTCTCTTTAATCCTGTCTGCCAAAGACATTTCAAGCCCCTTTAGCCCTCCTAAGACCCTGTTTAAGTTACTTCCTGCTACCTTTGTATTCCTCAAAAGGCTTATCTGTTTTCAATTCCCTGAAATTAATGAATGCCTCCTTCTTCTTTTTCACTAAGCTCACAATCTCTCTTGTCATCCAGGGTTCCCGAATCTTGACATCTTTATCCTTCATTTTTACAGGGACACACTTGTCCTGAATTGTTAACAACTGACTTGTCCACCTTAATGTTTTTCAAAACCTCCAATACCCCCTCCCTTTTTATCAATCCACAGGTCGGATGTGGATTTACCCTCAAACAGCCGTCCCCAGTCTACATTCTCTAGCTCCTGTCTAATAATGTCATAGTTAGCCTTCCCCCGGTTTATTGCTTTCACTCTGGGACTACTTCTGTTCTTTTCTACAAACTTATAGAATTATGATCACTGTTCCCAAAATGGTCTCCCACTAAGACATCAATCACCTATCCGGGCTTGTTTCCCAGAACCAGATCTAAGATGGCCCCTTCTGAGTTGAACTATCGACATATTGCCTCAAGATGCACTCTTGGACATGCTGAACAAACTCTGCCCCATCCAAGCCCCTGGCACTAAAGGAATCCCAGACTATGTTGGGGAAGTTAAAATCGCCCAACTCAACAACCCTGTTGTTTTTACATCTTTCCTTAATCTGCTGACATGTTAGTTTCTCCACTTCAGGTTGGCTGTTGGGAGGTCTGTAGTACAACCCCAACAGTGTGATTGCACCACTTCTGTTCCTGAGTTCTACCCATATGGCTTCACTCCATGATCCCACCAAGGTGTCCTCCCTCTGTATAGCTGTGACATTCTCCCTAATCAGTAAAGCAACACCCCCCCCTGTTTTGTCACCCTCTCTATCTCACCTGAAGCATCTAAATCCTGGAATGCTAAGCTGCCAGTCTTGCCCTTCTTTCATCCAAGTCTCCGTAGTTGCCACAACATCATAGTTCCATGTAGTAATCCAAGCTTTAAGTTCATCCACCTTACCTGTCATACTCCTTGCATTGAAGGAAACACATCTCAGACCATCTGTGCTGTCATGTTTTATACATTCTCCCTGCGTTTTATTTCTCTTAGCCTTACTGGACACATTCACTGAGTTCTCCACAGTCTTTATACTCTCTGACCTGCTGCTATGGATCCCACACCCCTGCCTTATTAGTTTAAATCCTGGGTTCGATTCCCAGCTAGGGTCACCGTCTGTGCTGAGTCTGCACGTTCTTCCCGTGTCTGCGTGGGTTTCCTCCGGGTGCTCCGGTTTCCTCCCACAGTTTGAAGGACGAGCTGGTTAGGTGCATTGGCCATGCTAAATTCTCCCTCAGTGTACCCAAACAGGGTCCAGAGTGTGGCGGCTAGGGGATTTTCACTGTGGCTTCATTGCAGTGTGAATGTAAACCAAACTGCACAGTCAAATCTCCGCGCTAGGATGTTAGTGCCCTTCCAGTTAAGATGCAACCCGTCCTTTTTGTACAGGTCCCATCTGCCGTGGAAGAGATCCCAGTGGTCTAAAAATCTGAAGCCCTCCCTCCTGCACCAATTCTCAAACCACTTGGGCTTGATCAAGCAAGATCCAAGCCCAGCCATTTTAATAAGTTCGAGGAAAGGATAAACTAAAGTTTGGTGAGAGATGGGGCAGGATTTTCCAAGTGCCTCCATGACGTGGCAACCCACCATTGGCAGGACGATCCCGCCACTGTCAACGAGGTTTGCTGTTCTGTGCATCCCACCACTGGGAAACCCACGGTAGGGGTTTGCCGTTAGCAGGACTGGAAGATCCGACTGGCAAGAACAGCCAGAAAATCCCGGGCATGGAGTATGAGAGCGAAGCAGTTCACCACAGGTTAAACACCGTGGAATAAAAATGGCCCATAGCAACATGTCAACCTTGGCTCAAGCGGTAGCATCCCACCCAATGACCGGAATTTTACCAACCCGCCCCTCACGGGAATCAAAACGGGCGAGGGGCGGACAGTGGGAAGGTCCGTTGACCTCGAGCAGGATCTTACGGTTTCGGGTTGAACAAAGTCCTAAAATCCTGCCCACTGTGTTTTGCCCTTATTTCTAACCCTAACTCCCTTTAAATGAACCACTTGGCAGCACGGTGGCACAGTGGTGAGCACTGCTGCCTCACAGCGCCAGGGACCTGGGTTCGATTCCCAGCTAGGGTCACTGTCTGTGCTGAGTCTGCACGTTCTTCCCGTGTCTGCGTGGGTTTCCTCCAGCTGCTCCGGTTTCCTCCCATAGTCCAAAAGAAGTGCTGGTTAGGTGCATTGGCCATGCTAAATTCTCCCTCAGTGTACCCGAACTGGCTCCGGAGTGTGGCAACTAGGGGATTTTCACTGTGGCTTCATTGCAGAGTGAATGTAAGCCTACTTGTGACACTCATAAACTTCATTAGGATCAGCTGAACTTGCCACGTAATGCTTAAGAGTGAATGTTAAACCTGCCGTAATTACCATTGTCAGTCCACCTCAGTGTGACAGCGACTGCGCTGTGCTGGATAGTCAGAAAGCTGATTGGAATCAATTCCTTCGTTAAAAACTGTTGAAACCTGATTCTTTAAAGCTTTCAAAAGTTGCATTTTAGACCCAGCTGCTTCATGATTTGTTGATCAATCCTAACTTGTTTGCTTTATCAGCAATTTATATAAACCATTAAAAAAAGATCTTGGCCATTCAGGATCCATCGCTGCATTGCTAGACTAAGTTGCAAAGTTCAGTTCAAACACTTACTGTGTGTGATCTGCAGAAGGGCCGATGTTTTCTGTACTAATGATCAAAGTTAATGCTGAGCTAATCTGTCACTTCCTCCATTTTGCCCAGTGGCATTAATCCTTAAACGTTGCCCTCTGGTACCTCACCCGAGTAACCATTTATAGTTTGCATGCCAAGACAAAGTCAGGGGGAAGGAGGACTTTTTTTGAGCCAGCGGCAGAGAATCTCGCTCGACACAGCATGTGCCAGACGTGACCCTCAGAGTTTGATGAGTCAGTTGAGAGGGTTGCATCACCCCTGAGCTGTGTCCTGTTTCTCCCCAATACCCACACACAAGCAGGAGGCATGGATCTGGAGTGGGAGCCCAGACATATTTCCTCCAGTACCACAATAACACCAAGGTTTATTTCTCTAGTGCCTGTAATGCAGTGTGAGAGAGGATGAATGAACTGAGTCTTCAGAGACCATGTAGAACTTCAACAAAAATGGCTTTATTCAACATGCATGAGCAAGAGCAGAGCTCCTGGCTGTAACTACAGCTTGCTTCCGAGCTACTCTACTGAGCACTGGTTCTTACATATTCTTATACTTTTTCACATTACAAAGTGCTACATTTCCATTAGGTCATCAGATTATTACTTTGAATTGGTTACAGTTCTGTTTTTGATCACATTATTCAGATCCATTGTCCTGTGTGCTTTAACATAATCGTTTTCTGGACAAATCCTGTCTACCTGTTTACAATATCAAAGCATTGTGTTTGTCAGACTGATTTCGATGGGCTATTAATTGACCCATCTCCTGGATATTTGATTAAGCTTTCAGAGGCACAATGGATCCTCTCGACCTTTTGGAGCCTTGATAATTGATGTCAACTCTCATATAGCTGTTGTAACCTTGGAGCAATGCCACCTGGGGTGTGACTGTTTTAGTGTCGACTGAAATATAGTGATTTGTATTTTGTGCTGTCTGCCTGCAGTGAGTGTGAATACTATAGTGCTATCTATTTAACCCTTTCCATACATTCCTCTCCTGCTGCATCCCATACTCCCTGGGTTTTGCCCTACTACAAGCAGTAAAACATTCAAGGTCCTTCATAGGAGTGTTATCAAACAGAACATAACACATAGCCACTAAAGAAATATTCAGGGGGGATTCTCTGGCCTACCTCGAGCGTGTTTCCCATGGAACAAGGCGGCACACCATTTGACCGTAGAGGATCATCTGGGTCGACCGCTGTCAATGGGATTTCACTGGGAAACCCGCGGTAAGGGTGTGCCGTTGGCAGAACCAGAAGATTCTGCCAGCATGAAGAGCCAGGGAATTTGGGCCATTAGCTCAGAGTTTTGTCAAAAGGGGTAGGTTTGAAGAAGTGTCTCAAGGCAGGAGTGCCGATACCCGAGGGCTGCGTAGGGTAGGAGGAAGTTCAGGATGTAGGAGATTGGAGGGATTTGAAAATAAGGGTGAGAATGTTACAACCAACCCTTGCTCAGCCAGGTCCAGTGTGGGTCACTGTGCACAGGACAGATGAGTGAATGGGACTTCCTACTTAATGCAGAGATGCTGAGGTCAACAGAATGGGAGGTGTAGGTATTTGTTACAAACACTAAATCTCACTCTACCTGCCGATTGAACTGTGCCGCAAGAGATATAGTGTGAAATTCTGCACAATCAAAATTAAATCTTTTGTATCTGAAGAGTCTGACAAAGGTACATTTCCTCAAAATAAAATTAATTGAAATACTTATCAAGGTCCAATCAACCCTTCCCACCCATTGCTACAAACCTTATGATCAATAACGGACAATAACAGCAAAGTAAGGGAACATTAGCACTTTCAAGGTGACACGGTGGTACTGTGATTGGCACTGCTGCCTCAAAGCACCAGGAACCCGGGTTCAACGCCGACCTTGGGTCACTGTCTGTGTGGAATTTGCACGTTCTTCCCGTGTCTGCGTGGGTTTCCTCCGGGTGCTCCAGTTTCCTCCCACAGTGAGAAAGACATGCAGGGTAGGTTGATTGGCCATGCTGAATTGCTCTTTAGTGTCAGGGGGATTAGCAGGGTAAGTATGTTGGGTCATGGGACTAGGGCCTGGGTGAGATTGTTGTCGGTGCAGGTCTGAAGGGCTGAATGGCCTCCTTCTGCTCTGTAGGGATTCTATGATTCACCCTCTTCCCTCTGCCCCCACCAATTCGTTTTTAATATTCAACTTTACACTGGACTGGAGTTATACTGCATGCAGTGTCAGTCCTGAGTTTGGAGCGTGCCTCACCGAGGGAGTTGAGCGGATTTTGCGATAGGCTGGAGATGCTGCCATTGTGTAAGTTAAAACCGAAACCAGTTCACATTGGATACCGAGTTAAATAAACTGAAGGGTAATTAATAAATCATAGAATCCCTACAGTACAGAAGGAGGCCATTCGGCCCATCGAGTCTGTACCGACCACAATCCCATCCAGGTCCTATTCCCATAACCCCATGCATTTACCCTGCTAATCCCCCTGACATAGGGTCAATTTATCCTGGCCAATTAACCTAACCCATCTTTAGGAGTGTGGGAGGAAACCAGAGCACCCGGAGGAAACCCACGCAGACACGGGGAAAACGTGCAAACTCCACACAGACAGTGTCCCGAGGTCGGAATTGAACCTGGGTCCCTGGCGCTGTGAGGCAGCAGTGCTAACCACTGTACCACCATGCCGCCAATGGACAGGAATTTGTCCGTACAAAAATGAGAATGTTGTTAAATTCCAAGTTAAACTCTACTGAAATCAACTGTAACGACTTTGGAATTCAGTTTATGTTTACATGGTTTGCTTAATTTGAATTGTCCGTTCATTCAAATTTAAATTGTGCAGAAAATACCGCCCTTGCTGTTTCATTAAAATTGCTTAATTCAAACCACTGCATCATTCAAAAGATGAACAAGACAAGACTGCATCATCAAATCAATTACTTGTGTTACATATAACACAATGAATGGGATTTTCCAACAACCCCTGACCCCCAGCCCCAGGGAGCGTGCTGTAGCATTGGAGATGGCCCGCCATTGGCCGGCGGCAGAATCTTCCAGTCCCGCTGCTGTCCTGTTGTTCGCCCCCTCCGCCGCTGGGGAACCCGGGGTGGATGTTCGTCATCTCTGTCTTAAATGGGCGACCTCCTTAATTTTAAACAGTGACACTTAGTTTTAGATTCTCCACATCCACCCTGTCAATAACCCTCAGAATCTTAAAGGTTTCAATCAAGTCGCCTCTTACTCTTCAAACCTAACCTCTCCAAGTTTTCCTCAGAAGACTACTTGCCAATTCGAGATATTAGAATCATAGAATCATAAAATCCCAACAGTGCAGAAGGAGGCCATTTGGCCCATCGAGACTGCACCGACAACAATCCCACCCAGGCCCTAACCCCACACATTTACCCCGCTAGTTGCCCTGACACTAAGGGGCAATTTAACATGGCCTATCAACCTAACCCACCTAACGGCGGCACGGTGGCACAGTGGTTAGTACTGCTGCCTCACAGCGCCAGGGACCCGGGTTCAATTCCGGCCTCGGGTCACTGTCTGTGTGGAGTTTCCAGTTTCTCCCCGTGTCTGTGTGGGTTTCCTCCGGGTGGTCCGGTTTCCTCCCACAGTCCAAAGATGTGCCTGTTAGGTTGATTGGCCATGCTAAATTGTCCTTTAGTGTCAGAGGGATTAGCAGGGTAGATATGTGGGGTTGCAGGGATGGGGCCCGGGTGGGATTGTGGTCGGTGCAGACTTAATGGGCCGAATGGCCTCCTTCCGCACAGTAGGGATTTTATGATTCTATGAACCCACAAATCTTTGGAGCGTGGGAGGAAACCAGAGCATCCGGAGGAAGCCCACACATTAGTATTAGTCTAGTAAACCTTCTCTGAACTGCTTCAATTGCATTTACACCTTTCCTTAGATAAGGAGAAAGACCAATACTGTACTCCAGATATGATCTCAGCAATGGCCTGTACATTTGAAGCATAACCTCCTTACTTTTGCAATCAATTTCTCTCACGGTAAACGACAATCCAACTGGATATGGAACACATGCTAATAATCATTGCTTTTTGCTATGGAGCCATAATCAATCATCTCTCAACTATCACACCCACACTCCCTCCTATCTCATCTGCATGATTGTAACCTTGATGAAGTGTTTCGATTCACTGGTTTAAGCAGCTTATGGAACACTTAATACATTTACATGAGTATCATGTGCCAGTCATCTGTCGAGATGTGATTCCTTTTTGAGTGATAGCTTCCGCTCCCCCATACATCTTTCTTTCCTGTATAGTTCTGATTGTAATACATTTGTGAAGGTCATTAGGTAAATATGAAGAACAGAAGTTTGAGGGTTGAACAGCATGATTCCATTAATCACTGGTTGTGACTTCAACACTTCTTATTCATGACGACGGAATGCTTCTTCAAGCAAAGACAGTTTTCTCTCCAATTTGCAGCTTAATAACCAGCGCCTCGCCTCTGTTGTATATTTTGTGGAGCACCTTGCCAAGTGCTTCTGAAAGTCAAGATATATTGGGTCATACCACCATCCACAAATGTGATCACATCCTCAAAGAAGGTCACCAGATTTGCGAAGCACATCATCCTTCTCAAGCTATTCCTCATTTATTTTAAACCCTTGATCCTCAGTTGCTTCGTTTATAGGGTAAGAAGTCTCACAACACCAGGTTAAAGTCCAACTGATTTATTTGGAATCACGAGCTTTCGGAGGGCTGCTCCTTCATCAGGTGAGTGGCTCCTTCATCCACTCACCTATTGAAGGAGCAGCGCTCCGAAAGCTCGTGATTCCAAATAAACCTGTTGGTGTTTAACCTGGTTGTGAGACTTCTTACTGCGCCCACCTACCCCAGTCCAACACCGGCATCTCCACATCTTAGTTTGTAATGACCTTCCTCATTTTCAACATTGAGCTAACTGGTCACTGACTCCCCAGCTGAAGCCTTTATTCTGTTGAAGATTTGGGATCATGTTAATGCTTGTGCCAGCTTTCTGCATCTGTGGAGCTGTGATGAACGTTATCAAAGAACAAAGAAAATTACAGTACAGTATGGCCCTTTGGCCCTCCAAGCCTGCACTAACCATAGTGCCCGGGCACTGACCATACTATCCAGTGAACCCATTTCTCCACAGCCATTTGCTTGAGTATTTTTAGTCAAATTCCTTTGAGTGTTCTTCATCAAATTCCTCAGGGTCCAATCCTTTGTTCAAGGGTCGCACTTTGGACTGCTGCATAATGTTGCACCTATGATTTGATTTGATTTATTATTGTCACATGTATTGGGATACAGTGAAAACTATTGATTCTTGCAAACTATACAGGCAAAGCATACCGCTCACAGAGAAGGAAAGGAGAGAGTGCAGAATATAGTGTTACAGGCATAGCTAGGGTGTAGAGAAAGATCAACTTAGTGCGAGGTAGGTCCATTCAAAAGTCTGATGGCAGCAGGGAAGAAGCTGTTTTTGAGTCGGTTGGTACATGACCTCAGAATTCTGTATCTTTTTCCCAATGGAAGAAGGTGGAAGAGAGAATGTCCAGGGTGCATGGGATCCTGTGATGGGCTGCAGTTCTGAGACTGTGGCTACCCCACAAAGTGACCTCCCAGTTTCACTTCATTCCTTCCCCAGTTTCCTGTGTTGTCCTGGTTGGAAAATACATGGATCTGGGAAGTGGATGAGAGGGGTCCCTGGATCGATGCACGATATGCCCATCTCAAGCTAGGAGACAGTAGAGGTTGCTACAAGTCACCTTGCTGCCCCTTGGCAACTGGGCAAGATGTCGCTCAGAAATTCGCTAACAATTTGGGACCAGCCTGGGTCGGCAGGGTAGGGAAAAAGAAATTATTCATTAAATCTCAGCCTTTTGATTTGATAATCTTTTACCTATTGATTTGATTTGATTTATTAATGCCACATGTATTACAGTGAAAAGTATTGTTTCTCGCGCACTATACAGACAAAACATATCGTTCATAGAGTACATAGGGAGAAGGAAAGGATAGGGTGCAGAATGTAGAGTTACAGTCATGGCTAGAGTGTAGAGAAAGATCAACTTAACGTAAGATAGTTCTATTCAAAAGTCTGATGGCAGCAGGGAAGAAACTGTTCTTGAGTCGGTTGTTACGTGATCTCAGGCTTTTGCACCTTTTTCCTGACGGAAGAAGGTGAAAGAGAGAAGGCGGGATTTTCCAGTCGCGTTCACCACAAAACTGGAAAATCCCACCCGAGGTCACAGACCTTTCCATGGTCCGCCCCTCGCCCACTCCGATTCCCGTGTTTGGTGGAACAGGAAAATTCACCCCAGTATGTTTGGGGTGTGTAGGGTCCTTGATTATGCTGGCTGTTTTTCCGAGGCAGCGGGAAGTGTAGGTGAAGTGTAGATGGATGGAAGGCTGCTTTGCGTGATGGACTGGGCTATGTTCACAACCCTTTAGAGTTTCTTGTAGTCTTGGTGAGAGCAGGACCATACCAAGCTGTGATACACCGGATAAGATGCTTTTTAAAATAACTGGTGAGAGTCGTAGCAGACATGCTGAATTTCTTAAGCCTCCTCAGAAAGTAGCGCGTTGGTGGGCTTTCTTAACTAAAGCGTTGGTGTGGAGGGATCAGGACAGGTTGTTGGTGATCTGGACACCTAGACACTTGAAGCTCTCGACCATTTCCACTTCATCCCCATTGATGTAGACAGGGGCATGTCCTCCACTAGGTTTCCTGAAGTCGATGATTGGTCAATTTGATTCTTTTTTTTTGTTGTCTATAACGCTTTGCAATTTTCTTCCCTCTGACCAGGTTTCATTCCTCCTCCTCTCATCTTTGGTGCTGGGATCGACTCAACCTGCCTGTTCTGGACCACAATCTGTGGGGAGCTGGGAGCGTGTATGCTGTACGATAACGTGGTTTACCGGTACCTCTACATCAGCATCGCTATCACACTGAAGACATTTGCGTTCATCCTGTACACGACAACCTGGCACTGTTTGAGGAGGAACGCCGGCAAGTACATTAGAGACGATGAGAGAAATCTGCAGCCGCTGACTGCGAGCGACCTTTTTGCATCGACCTTAACGTTGGACACTGTGGGAAGGGACTCCAGCCAACCTCACTCGCAAAAGACCAAATTTATCTACAATCTTGAGGACCATGAATGGTGCGAAAATATGGAATCTGTCCTATAAAACAAACTTTTAAAATTTATTTTGTACATTTTTTTGGGGATGGAGAGAGGAAAAAAATGGCATAACATTGCCCCGAAGGTGCATTCTTAAACTTTTCAAATTTTTCTTCAGAGTTTTTGGTTCCAGGCCAAGAGGAAGACCTCATAAAGACTGCAGAATGACTACTGAAAATGCGATGATGCTTGTGTGTGGGGAGGGAAGGGTTTAATCAGTGTCACCCACTGATGAATTGTCAAGGGCCATAATCACAATGGACATCTTGCTTGTGTGTCACTGTTTGGAATGTTGAGGTGTGCTACGTCACAGGGTGAGGGGGCACAGCTCTGATCGCGCCAGTACCCCACACGATGACCTCTTGGTTTCAATCGCGCTACTGTGGGCAGTTGCCAAGTGGAGGCCAGGCATTCCTCCCGCAGTAGTACATAGGACTGACTGTTCCACCTAAAGAGAGGCCCCCCTTTGAATTGTGGGAAGGAAACTGGGATAACCCCCTCCCCCACCTCACCTCCTCTCAAAACCTTTCCCTTGCCTTCTTTACCTGGAGAACAGGGAAAGAAGTGCAGAGAGCTCTGAGTGCCAACTCATCCAACATCTGAAAGCTGGAATGGAAGCCCTTTAGGAGGCACAAGTGAAAATCAGATCTACAGAGTGCCACAATAAAGGAGAGAAAACTAGGCCATATGTGAGCTCAAGGTGGATGATGAGCGCCACAGAGTTCGATAAAAAAAAGACCTTGACCAAAATAAAGAACAAGGGACCTCTGAGAAATGAGATTCCAACAAAGTCTCTGAACACTTTGTTCTGGTGTAAATAAATTTGTGAACTTCCCTACACTTAGCAGTAGGCAGAAGAAATAATTTGCCTCTCTGGTATCGGTCAAAAATGTTTTGCTCCTGTCCTTGGTTACGGAAGAAGTTCCACCTTGACATGAAGGTTTCTCCCTGAAGGAAATGCCGACAGGTCCCAATAAATGAATGCTTCGTAAGTTATGTGCTACTTGAAAGGTTATATTTGAGTTTTAAATAGCAGTTCTCAAAGCTCCCTCATGGCCCAGAGAAACTCACCGGTGTCTTGCAGATTTATTTTGGGTCACCGGTGTCTGACACACACACACAAATCATAGAATCATGTGTGTGTCGGCTGCTTTTGAAGGAACCATCCAATTATTCCCACTCCTGTCCTTGTCCCATAGCCCGGCATCTTTCTTCTTTACAAGTACTAGGTGCACTATAAGTTAGGTGCATTGGTCATGCTAAATTTCCCCTTAGTGTCCTGGGATGCGTAGGTTGGAGGGATTAGCAGGTTAAATATGTGGGGCTACGAGGATAGGGCCGACGTGGGATTGTTATCGGTGTAGGCCGAATGGCCTCCTTCTGCACAGTAGGATTCTATGGTTCAAGAACAAAGAACAAAGAACAGTAGAGCACAGGAACAGGCCCTTCGGCCCTCCAAGCCTGCGCCGATCATGTTGCCTGCCTAAACTAAAACCGTATGCACTTATGGAGTCCGTATCCTTCCATTCCCATCCTATTCATGTACTCGTCTAGTTGTCCCTTAAATGCCGCTATCGTACCTGCTCCCACCACCTCCCCGGGCAGCGTGTTCCAGACAGTCACCACCCTCTCTGTAAAAAAACTTGCCTCACACATCCCCTCTAAACTTTTCCCCAAACACCTTAAACCTATGTCCCCGAGTACTTGGCTCTTCTACCCTAGGAAAGAGCATCTGACTATCCACTCTGTCCATGTCACTCATAACCTTGTAAACATCTATCAGGTCACCCTCAACCTCCATCGTTCCAGTGAGAACAAACCGAGTTTATCCAACCTCTCCTCATAGGTAATACCCTCCAGACCAGGCAACATCTTGGTAAACCTCTTCTTTACCCTCTCCAAAGCCTCCACATCCTTCTGGTAGTGTGGCGACCAGAATTGTACACAATATTCTAAATGAGGCCCTAACTAAGGTTCTATACAGCTGCAGCATGACTTGCGAATTTTTATACTCAATGCCCCGACTGATGAAGGCAAGCATGCCGTATGCCTTCTTGACTACCTTATCCACCTGCATTGCTACTTTCAGTGATTGGTGGACATGTACACCCAGATCTCTCTGCCTGTCAATACTCCTAAGGGTTCTACCATTTATTGTATAATTCCTACATACATTGGACCTTCCAAAATGCATTTCTATGATTTCTAAGTACTTACCCAATTCCCTTTTGAAAGTTACTATTGAAACTGTTTCCACCACCCGGTAAGACAGTGCATTCAGATTGTAAGAACTCACTGCGAAAAAAATCTCCCCCTTTCCTCCCTGGATTTTTTGCTACTTTACTGAAATCTCGTGCCCTTTGGTTATCAACCCTCTTGCCTATGACGGTAGTTTCTCTCATATACTCTTACCAAAATCCCTTACAGTTTGGAACAACTCTTTAAATCTCTGCCTGACCCTCTCTGTTCATGGAGAATCAGTCACTAGTTTACTGAGAAATCCACACAGGTAGAATCAGAATCACAGCAGTGCAGAAAGAGGCCATTCAGCCCATCAAGCCTGCATCGACAACAATCTCACCCAGGCTCTATCCCTGTAACCCCACATATTTACCCTGTTAATCCCCCTGACACTAAGGGGACATTTTTTAACATGGTCAATTAACCTAACCTGCACATCTTTGGACTGTGGGAGGAAACCAGAGCACTCGGAGGAAACCCACGAAGATACTGGGAGAATGTGCAAACTCCACACAGACAGTGCCCCGAGGCCAGAACTGACCCTTGGTCCCTGGCTCTGTGAGGCAGCAGCGCTAACCTCTGTGCCACCGTGCCGCCCCGAGATTTGGTCTGTTAAATATGGAGTTCATGTTGCACAATTCCTCCCTGTGTGTGTGTTTTGAGGGGGGGGAGGATGTTGCAACCCATCATCCCTGCCAGTACAGGGGGCAGTGCAATTTGGCAAGTATCAAGACTTGGGAACATCCCAAGTGCACACTCAGAGCTAAAAAAATGTTGTAGCTTTGCAACAAGGGGCACTTATCAGGTCCCATTGTTCAACCAGGAACACATAACCCATTTAACATTAGCTTGGAGTTCTATTCACCCACAGGGACATTACAACCAAGCCCAAGTCTACTTTAATCTGACATCTCACACACACATCTACTATCCTGCAATCCTGGTTAAATATTAACTTACATCCAGATGTGTCCATTGTTTTATTCATTCTTGAAATGCGAATGCCGCTGGCAAGGCTAACATTTGTTGCCCATCCCTGATTATCTTTGAGACTTGGTGGTGAGCCACTATCTGGAACTGCTGCGGCCTATGTGGTGTAGGTACACTCACAAGTGCTTTCGGCAGGGAGTTGTGGGACTTTGACCAAGCGACAGTAAAGGAACGGGGACATATTTCCAAATCAGGAGGGTGTGTGGAATGGAGAGAAATGATCTCAGAAAGGCCCTAACAAGCCATACAGTTCAAGGGCAACTAGGAATGGGCAATAAATGCTGGCCAGCCAGCGACACCGTGTCCCACAATGAACAAACAAAAAAAATCATTCAGATCCATCAGGACTCCCCAACTGCTTCTGTAGTTGAGATAGCATCCCTACAGTGCAGAAGGAGGCTATTCAGCCCATCGAGCCTGTACTGACAACAATCCCATCCATGCCCTATCCCCGTAACCCTACATATTGACATTGACACTAATCCCCCTGACACGAAGGGGCAATTTAGCATGGCCAATCAACCTAACCTGCACATCTTTAGACTGTGGGAAGAAACCCACGCAGACATGGGGAGAACGTACAAACTCCATACAGGCAGTTACGCATGGCCAGAATTGAACCCGGGTCCCTGGCGCTGTAGGGCAGCAGTGTTAACCACTGTGCCGCCATGCTGAGATGAAGCAGCTCAGCGCAGACTCAGGATTGAGACTTGCTCCTGAAGCTCAGCTGCACACTAGGCAGAGCATCCCATATCGAGTCATTGGGGAAGCCTACCAGAAACAGCAGTGAGGGACAATTTGGGTCCTAGTAGAAATAGTCGCGTTCAATATTTAGTTTGTGACCATGTGTGTGACATCCTTCATAAAATGTAGGCATGTGTATATAACATTACATGTAAAAAGAAGTAATCTTGTACCATTCTCAGGCATTTTTCAGTCACTGTCAATGGGTTAACCCCCTCCATAAATACCGTATCACAACTGAAAAGAGTATGGATAATAATGTAAATTGATCTACGGGAAGATATTCTTCTGAACTCTTACAAAAACCTTCATTTTCTTAAAACAAGTTGCTTGTGGACCTGATTCCGTGGCTTGGCCAGGAATGCAGATTGAGGAACTGGCATCAGTCCATGTTTTCTGGGCAGGATATCAGAAGCACCAATTGTGCCCTTGGTCGTGCTAGGCCGTGACTCAGTTGGGGAGTCAGGCATTTGTTGGTTCAAGTCCCACTCCGGAGTCTTGATCACCAAATCATGGCTGGCTCTCTGGTACAGGAGTGCTGCATGATTGGAGGTGCTGTGTTTCCGACAACATATTAAACTAAGGTCCCTGTCTTGTGATTTATTTCTTTCCCATTTCCTTGCTCTCTATTAAATGGCTGCCAATCTTTGCCCAGTTACCAGGAGGTGGGGTTGAGTGGGCCACCACGATCTTCCATTCAATCTCTTCTCCTTTGGCATGTTTGTCCCCCTATCGGTTGATTCCTCATCACACTGTTGAGGTATTGTGATAAACAGTCCAGAATTTGCACTGTGTCAGCGCGCACCGATTTCAGTCTCCGGGTGTAATCTATCATGTTTTTTTCTCCCATCGTGAGCCATATGCTATAATAATATACTCTCTCGGGTAAACTTTGGCCATTTCCCAAAGAATGGAGACAGGTTTGTCCTTGTCCTTTAATCCCTTGAGTTTGCCAATTCCTTTTTTCGCATCTGACCTCTCTGTTACAGATACTAATGTAAATGCCAAAGCGGATCTATTGTAATTGATTACCTCAGGGATCTGGAGAACTCCACTTCTAGATTGATGCCCTTGACTTGTAAACAAGATGGTGAAGGTAACTCTCACTGCAAACCCCTTTTGTTCAATATTCTAACATCTAATGAGGATGGGGCATGGGTGAGATTGCTGTCAGTGCAACTTCGACGGTCCAAATGGCCTTTTTAACAACATGATTGTTGTTAAAAAAAAACCCATCTGGTTCACTAATGTCCCTTTAGGGAAGGAAATCTGCCGTCCTTATCTGGTCTGGCCTACATGTGACTCCAGAGCCACAGCAATGTGGTTGACTCTTAAATGCTCTCAGGAATGGGCAATAAACATTGGCGACACCCACATCCCATGAACGAATTTTTTAAAAGTTTACTAGTGCGACCAATTGAACCAAGCATGGGAACTAGCACAAAAGATTATTTAATTACATTTAATTACATTTTTTAAAGTTATGTTTAGCTCATATTGCTTCTATAATTTACAATTGCATCCATAATTTATTTTCTATTTTGGATTCGAGCAAAACAACCACGTCACCCAAGCTTTTAAAATTCCTTAGTAACTGGACCACATCCACCCGTAATCACTTGCTGCTCAAAAGGTTATCATCTTCTGTATGCTGCATTTCTCTCAATTATTCCACACTCTCTGCTACCAATCCAAGTGAAATAATTACTGACTGTTCTGAATCTGATCGGGAACTGGGTTGACACAGTTCTTTAAGAGGCAAGAGGACCTAATGGAGAAAACTGTAGAGAAACAATAGTTTAGCCTCAATCTGAACCCAGGCACAGAGGCAAAAGATATATTTTTAAACTCCAAGCTATTTCAGGGAAGAAAAAGGAGTCATTTAAAAAATAAAATAAAATTTTGCTGTGATTTTGGTACAAACACTGTCCAGCCTGGACTGAATAGTGATCTACAATCAACAAAGTAAAGTTTACTTATTAGTGTCACAAGTAGACTTGCATGAACACTGCAATGAAGTTACCATGAAAATCCCCAAGTCGCCACACTCCGGCGCCTGTTCGGGTACACTGAGGGAGAATGTAGCTTGGCCAATGCACCTAACCAGCACATTTTTCGGACTGTGGGTGGAAAACGGAGGAAATCCACGCAGATATGGGGAGAATGTGCAAACTCTGCACAGACAGTGACCCAAGCCGAAAATTGGACCTGGGTCCTGGCGCTGTGAGGCAGCAGTGCTAACCATTGTGCCAAAGACAAAAATATTGAAATATTAAAATGGTGGGAGGGTGGCACAGTGGTTAGTGCTGTTGCCTCACAACGCCAAGGACCCGGGTTCAATTCCGGCCTGGGGGTCACTGTCAGTGTGATGGCTGCACATTGTCCCTGTGTCTGCGTGGGTTTTCTCCGGGTGCTCCGATTATATTTCCACACTCCAAACCTGCCCCTTAGCATCAGGGAGATTCGTGGGGTAGATACCTTGGGTAATGAGGATGGGGCATGGGTGAGATTGCTGTCAGTGCAACTTCGACGGTCCAAATGGTCTTTTAGTGCACTGTAGAGATTCTATGATTGAATATACCGGGATCCAGATGATATTCTCATGTTCATGCTCTTAGTTACAATGCGAACTGTACCCAAAAATTAAATTGTAGCCTTGCAATAATTTCCTGCTATTAATTAACCCTTTGATAGAGTTTTCGGGCAAGCAGTTTGATCAGTAGCTAGTTCTGGTTACTTCATCAGAACCCCCATTGTTTGGATATTATGCATGTTTGTAGAATTACATCAAATTCCATAGAACTGGGCTCAACTTGCTGATGCCAGTGTTTAGCCTCCATACAAGCTTCCTCTCCACCTTATTTAGTTTCATCTCATCAGCATATACATTCATTCATTTCTCCCTCTTATACTTAGTTTCTCCTTAAGTGTAAATATGTTATTCCCCTCAGCTGCACCATGTGGTAGCGACTTATGTTCAAACGCACCACTCTCTGGATAAAGGCATTTCTTCTAAATTCCTTCTTGGCTTTTTAGTGACTATTTTATATGTATGATTTCTTGTTTTAGACATTCAGGTGGAGACACTTTTACAAACCTCAACCCTGCTAAACCCTTTCATAACCTTAACCTCTGTCAGCCCTCTCATTAGAGAAATGAACCCAGTATGGTCAATTGATCCCAATAAGGTACAACTTTGGGCAGCACGGTGGCATAGTGGTTAGCACTGCTGCCTCACAGCGCCAGGGACCCGAGTTTGATTCCCGGCTTGGGTCACTGTGTGGAGTTTGCATATTCTCCCTCTGTCTGCATGGGTTTCCTCTGGGTGCTCGGGTTTCCTCCCACAGTCCGAAGACGTGTGGTTTAGGTGGATTGGCCATGCTAAATTGTCCCTTAGTCTCATCAGGACTAGTTAGGATAAATGCATGGGGTTGTGAGGATAGGGCCTGGGTGTGATTGTGGTCGGTGCAGACTGGATGGGCTGAATGGCCTCCTTCTGCACTGTAGGATTCTCAGTTCTGGTTTCATCTTTGCAAATCTTCTTTGCACCTTGTCCAGTCTCTCTGGATACTTTTTCTCCAAATGTGCTCTAAACAAGACTCTATACTAGATTAGCACAACTTTGTGACTTCCAATTCTATCCCCTAAGGAGGGAACGTGAGTGCTTGGTTTGTTTTTATAGGGAGCTGAATTCACATCAGTTGATTTATTATTCATTCCAGAAGGTCCAGCATTAGTTGCGTGAATGCTAATTTGGTTCCATAATCCAATTAGTGACTCAGTTCTCCTCTTCTATTGGTCAATCGAGTATCACCAATGAAAACATAAATCAACAGATGTGCCCCCTTTTTGGAGGGGCACAAACAGTAAAATCCAACTTAGGACTGAAAACAAAGGAAACCTGTCAACTTTTATCTTAATATTTTACCAGTGGTTCGCAATACACACCATTGGTGACAGAGTATCTCAAACATACCACTGGACACTCTGTGCTCCCTCTTCAGGGACATCTGGGTGCAGCCAAAGCCACAGCAGAGAGGTGGACAATCAGGCCAAATGATCCCATTCACCACCCACTGCCTGTGGATGGTCACTCTGGTCTGGAGAACCTTTGGTTTGACACTCCCCTCTGCACCAAATGGTCAACGATCAGTATCAAGAGTGGTGCAGCCAGACGGTGGTGCAGCGGTAATGTCACTGGACTAGTACAACAAGCATCCATGCTAATGCTGTAGGTGCATGGGTTCAAATCCCATCGCAGCTACTGGTGGAACTTAAATTCGATAAATAAATCTGGGATATAAAACTAGTTTCAGTAATGGTGACCATGAAACTACCATTGAGTATCATAGAAACCCATCTAGTTCATTAATGCTCTTTTGGGAAGGAAATTTGCCATCTTTACCTGGTCTGGCCTACATGTATCTCCGGACCACAGGAATGTTTAAAGTTAATTTATTAGTGTCACAAGTAGGCTTACATTAACACTGCAATGAAGCTACTGTGAAAATCCCTTCGTCGCCACACTCCCACACCTGTTCGGGTACACTGAGGGAGAATTTAGCATGGCCAATGCACCTAACCAGCACGACTATGGGAGAAAACCAGAGCACCGGAGGAAACCCACGCAGACACGAGGAGAATGTACAAACTACGCACAGTCACCCAAGCTGGGAATTGAATCCGGGTCCCTGGCGCTATGAGACAGCAGTGCTAACCACTGTGCCACCATGCCACCAATGTGTGGTTGACTCTTACTGCCCTCTGAAATGGCCTAGCAAACCATTCAGTTCAAGGGCAATTAGGGATGAGCAACATGAGATGGTCAGGGGCTCTTAGCTCCCATGTAAGAATACACTTCGAAAAAATGAGTAACACCCCTTCAAGTAGGGAGGGAGGAATGTGTCTCATTCCAAACAGACGTGGAACATGAGCTTATTGGGGCCACAGGAGTTACAGGCCGACTGGGACTCGGTAAATCTGCTTAAAATCCATGCCCAAGAAATAAGCAAGAACGCCCGTGTTGAAAGCCCTTTACTACAAGAGCGCTGCCTCCGCTGGGCGGCAAGTCAGAATGCCATGATGTGGAAGGTGAGAGGTGATAAAGTGGTGAATGTGCAGGAACGACCTGTACAAAAACCATTCCGTGCTAAGAGGAATGGAATGGAGAGAGTTTCCGAGAAGGGGCTCGAGCTGATGTAAACTTCAATTTGATTTGGGGGGTTCAGTTCAAACAGGATCACTCCCCATGCTTAGCTCTGACTGACTGAGTGGAGTCAGGCTCAAATGCACATTTTAGCACCCATGACATGGCTCCAGGCCACATCTATCGCTGGGACATCCTGTGGAGTAATCAATTTTTTCCCAGGTGCGGCACAGTGGTACAGTGGTTAGCATTGCTGCCTCACAGCGCCAGAGACCTGGGTTCGATTCCCAGCTTAAGTCACTGTCTGTGCGGAGTCTGTATGTTCTCCCCGTGTCTGCGTGGATTTCCAGTTTCCTTCCACAGTCCAAAAGACGTGCTGGGTAGGTGCATTGGCCATGCTAAATTCTCCCTCAGTGTACCCGAACAGGCGCCGGAATGTGGCGACTAGGGGATTTTCACAGTAACTTCATTGCTGTGTTAATGTAAGCCTACTTGTGACACGAATTAAAAAACGTTAAACTTTTTCCATTGGCTGTTGTCAGTACTCTATTTCAAAGTCAAAGACTTCAAGTTGATCAGATTACTTTGTACTAGTTTCTTCGGACTAGCTCTGCCGGGTGTTCACCCATTCCCTTCCTGCCTGTGGAGTCTTAGCCTGCAATGTGACCATCTCTCTATATATAATATCCATGATATTCTCTGCCTCACGGATGCACCACAGTGTCCCCAGCTGCCGATCCAGCTCTGAAACCTGGGCTTCCAGGAGCTGCAGCCAGAGACACTTTCTGCACACATGGCACTGGAAATGTTACTGGCTTCCCACATAGAGCATGAGGAGCACACCATGGCTTTGAGCTCTCCTGCTGTGACTTACCCCTTAAAATTAAACTTTTCAGAAGATACTTAAAATCAAATAATATCAGTTAGTCTAGGTCCCTCCTTCCCTGGTCTTTGTTACGAGAGAAAATAGCTCATAACAAACTATAGACAACAAAATATAGTAAATACTTACCTGACTGTACTTATCCAATCAGTTGCTTCCACTTCTCTCACGTCACTTTTGAATCCTGATATCACCTCAGGAATTACCAACTCCAAGCGAGTACTCCTCGCTCAGTCTCGCTCTTTCTCACACTCTTTTATCCTCACTGGATCCACTCTCAGTGTCGATTTTGGTCAGATCACACTTTGAGTACAATGCCCATTTTGATCATTAAAGAAGCAAGGGAGACAGACATTCAAGACCTGGAGGAAGTCCTGATAGAAGGGGAGGCGATGGCCTAGTGGTATTATCACTTAACTATTAATCCAGAAATTCAACTAAAGTCCTGGGGACCCAAGTTCGAACCCAAGTTCGAATCCCGCCATGGCAGATGGTGGAATTTGAATTCAATAAAAAATATCTGGAATTAAGAATCTACTGATGACCATGAAAACATTGTCGATTGTCAGAAAAACCCATCTGGTTCGCTAATGTCCTTTAGGGAAGGAAATCTGCCGTCCTTACCTGGTCTGGCCTACATGTGACCCCAGAGCCACAGCAATGTGGTTGACTCTCAACTGCCCTCGGGCAACTAGGGATGGGCAATAAATGCTGGCCAACCAGCAATGTCCATGTCCCATGAATGAATAAAAAGGAGCAATATGTCTAATCTCTATAGTGTTCATGGTCTGGAGAAGTTTCTGTTTTTTCAACCCATGTACAGTGTGAGAACCAGGTGGTCTTAGAGAAGGTATATGATGCAGAATGGTTAATCTGGAACACTATTTAAGGTTACACTGAGGAACACAAGTAAAGTGCAACTTTGGGAATGATGTCAGGAGTTTCTTCCACACATGGAGTGATCAACACTTGGAATGAGGTCCCAGTGAGAATGGCAGAGCCAACAAGCCTGGAATGATTTGGGAAGTAGAAGATGCAACAACAGGGTAGAGAGCCGAGTTGTTTTAGGTTCACCAGTTCAGTTGGGACTGATTTCCTTCCTCCCCCATATTTAATAGATGATAGTACAACATATTGTACACAATTATACAGCATATGATTGTATAAAGCTAGTGCAAAGATATATGAGGGCGGCACAGTGGCACAATGGTTAGCACTTCTGCCTCACAGCACCAGGGACCCTGGTTCAATTCCAGCTTTGGATCACTGTTTGTGTGGAGTTCGCACATTCTCCTCGTATCTGCGTGGCTTTCCTCTGGGTGCTCCGGTTTCCTCCCGCAATCCAAAGATGTGCAGATTGGGTGGATTGGCCATGCTAAATTGCTCCTTAGTGTCAAAAGATGTGTAGATTAGATGGATTATTCATGGTAAATGCACGCAGTTATGGGGATAGGGCAGGGTGGATGGACCTGGGTACCATGCTCTTTCAGAGAGTCGGTGCAGACTCAATTGGCCGGATGGCCTCTTTCTGCACCATAGGGATTCTATGGATTTCATTATTTAAGAGCAATCAGAAATGGAAGCTTTATTTCCCTCCCTATCTCACTTCCAGAAACTGCTGAGAACAGTTAATGTTACACAGAGAATTGAGCCTGTTTCCTACCAGTCCACCTCATTCGGTACAAAAGTTACCATTATCCATTTGAGCATTGAGGAATCCCTGTTTACTTTGTCATCCATCATAATAATTAAAAACCATGTGATAATATCACATGGACTCAAGTCACTCACCCACCCCAGTGCCGCAACCTGTCACCTCCCAATTAGTCTTAAATTAATTGGTCCATAGATCATTAGCTTTGAGAGACATGGTGGTCGGTGGGGGCGGGGATGGGAGTTGCCTGGCTTGATCTTGCCCCAGATTCCACAAGGAAATTAAATATATCCTTTTGGGCCCCTCTTGTCCTTGATCCACTACCTCAGTAGATTGGCTATGTAGACTACTATGTAAAGTTAAAGCACGGATTACAGCTAAGGTCTTGAGATGGATAGAAAGCTGGTTAGCAGATAGGAAGTAAAGAGTTGGCATAAATGGGTCTTTTTCTGATTGGCAGTCAGTGACTAGTGGGGTTCCACAGGGATTTGTGCTGGGACTGTTCACATTATATATTAATGATTTGGAAGAGGGAAGGGAATGTATTTTCTCCAAATTTTCAGATGATACAAAGTTGGGTGGGAGGGTGAGCTGTGAGGAGGATGCAGAGGTGCTTTGGCGTATGCATGGCAGGTGCAGCATAATGTGGATAAATGTGAGGTTATCCACTTTGGTAGCAATAATAGGAAGACAGATTATTACTTGAAAGGGTATAAATTGAGAGAGGTGGATACTCAGCAAGACTTGGATGTCCTCATACACCAGTCGCTGAAGGCAGATGCAGCAGGCGGTGAAGAGGGCAAATAGCATGTTGCCGTCATAGTAGGAGGATTCAAGTGCAGGAGCAGGGATGTCTTGCTGCAATTATACAGGGCCTTGGTGAGACCATCCCTGAACTAGTGCAGTTTTGGTCTCCTTATCTGAGGGAGGATGTTCTTGCTGTTAATTTAGACATGGGCCTCCGGGCAAACATTTACGTTATCAGGCCCCAACTGGCCTGTCGAGGACCCTGAGAGGCTGTTCTTGCTGCCTGCTCATGAAAGCAGGTTAAAATACAAATCTGTCGACTCCCACCAACTCCACGGTGCGTTCGTAATTTGGGCAATTTACACAGTAATCCCATTCAGTTTCTGCTAGCTAATGGGTATGAAAATTCATCCTCCCTGTCTCTGTAGATGCTTCAACGTTCAAGTTTTTTTTTCGCTGTTGTTCCGCTGAATATTTTGTTATTTATAACCCGGTTGCTAGTGGCTAAATCTAGCGTGACACAATGCACAGGGATCACAAGAGAACTGTACGGCTGTGAACTGCATTCATTAGAAAGGGAGTGTAGGTTGTTATGCCAACATGTTGCACCAGACAGCCATGGGACCTGCTCATGCCTTACTGATTCCCTCCCTATTCCCCGCCTTGCCCACGCAAGTTCCATCTTCTACTCGTGTTGCAAAGAGACCGAGCAGAGGCCTCATTAGTGCAGGTGGAAAGAGTCTGGACAACTCTTCACCAATCCCCCCTCCAGATTTCAATGTCTGATCATCAGCTCAAGGTTCGATGGGAGCAGATTGCGTGATACTAGGGGACTAAATTGAAGGGGACTGTATTTAAAACAGCATGCCGATACCGCTGGCTTCTAGACTGCAAGCAGCACGAGAGTAGAAGTGTCAGCTTTTTTTTAACTAGGAATTCAATCAGATTATTCACGTACAGAATCGGATTATCCACTGAGGTCACGCTCCATTAGACCTGACCCTCAAGTGGCTCATGGATTCTCCAGCAATGTGGAAACCACTTCTCTGTTCCTACATTGGCTCCATGTTCTGACTAACAAATTGCAGTCGCTTTACCCACCTCAGAAAGACAAAAGACTGAAATATGAAAGGACACCAGAGTCCAAGACAAAAATTCACCCCGCCCCCCCCCCCTCCCCCCACCCTGGCTCCCCAAATCTAGCACTCAACTGACCTCGAACTATTCAGTTCTTTCTAAAACAGCAAACATGGAAACCTAGAAAATAGGAGCAGGAGAACCACTTTTGCCTCTTCGAGCTTGCTCTGCCATTCATTATGATCATGGCTGATCATCCAACTCAATAACCTGATCCTGCCTTCCCCTATATCCTTTGATCCCACTTACCTCTCGCGCTATATCTAGCTCCTTCTTGAAAACCTTCAATGTTTTGGTCTCAACTGCTTTCTGTCGTGGTGAATTCTACAGGCTGACCACTCTCTGGGTGAAAGAATTTCTCCTCATCTCAGTCCTAAAAGGTTTTCCCTGTATCCTTAGACTATGACCCCTGGTTCTGGCCACCCCCACCATCGGGAACATTCTTCCTGCATCTATCCTGTCTAGTCCTGTTAGAATTTTACAGGTTTGTCTGAGATCCCCCCTCATTCTTCGGAACTCCAGCAAATATAATCCTAACAGACTCAATCTATTCTCATACATCAGTCCAGCCACCCCAGGAATCAGTCTAGTAAACGTTCTCTGCACTCCCTCTATAGCAAGAACTTCCTTCCTCAGATAGGGAGACAAAAACGACACACAATATTCCAGGTGTGGCCTCAACAAGGCCTGTATAATTGCAGCAAGATATCCCTGCTTCTGTACTCGAATCCTCTCACTATGAAGACAAAATACCATTTGCCTTCTTCACCACCTGCTGCACCTGGTGTGCAGCAACTGGTGTGCAAGGACACCCAGGTTTTATTGCATATTCTCCTCTCCTGCTTTATAGCCATTTAAAGGTGTGTAGGTTAGGGGGTAAATATGTGGGGTTATGGGGATAGGGGCTGGGTGGGATTGTTATCAGTGCAGATTCAATGGGCCAAATGGCCTTCTTCTGCACACTGGGATTAACCCATCTCCGCACGCCTGCCCTCACCCCTTTCCCTCCCTCCCAGAACGATGATAGGGTCTCCCTTGTCCTCACTTTTCACACCACCAGCCTCTGCATTCAAAGGATCATTCTCCACCATTTCTGCCAGCCCCAGCATGATGCTACCACAAACACATCTTCCACTCACCCCACCCAACCACCCCCCCTACCCCCCAACCAGCATTCTGCAGGGAGCGCTCCCTCGTGACACCCTGGGCTACCCTTCCATCATGTCCAACTTCCAATCCCCTTCCCACAATACAATGGGGTGGCACGGTGGCACAATGGTTAGCATTTCTGCTGCACAGTAACAGGAAATTGGGTTCAATTCCGGCCTTGAGTCACTGTCTGTGTGGAGTTTGCACATTCTCACCGTGTCTGCGTGGGTTTCCTCCGGGTGCTTCGCTTTCTTCCCACAGTTCCAAGATGTGAAGGTTAGGTGGATTGGCCAAGCTAAAATTGCCTCTTTGTCCAAAGATGTGCAGGTTAGGGTGGGAGCAGGAGGTTGGGCCTGGATAAGATGCTCTTTGCAAGAGTCAGTGCAGACTCAATGGGTTGAATGGCCTCCTTCTGCATTGTAGAGATTCTAATCACAGAAGGTGCAAGGCTGACCCTTTACCTCCTCCTTCCTCACTGTTTAAGGCCCCAAACACTCCTTTCAGGTGAAGCAGAATTTCACTTGCATTTCCTTCAATTTAGTTTATTGTATTTGCTTCTCCCAATGCGGTCTTCTCTACACTGGGAAGACTAAATGCAGTCTGGGTGGCCACTCTGCGGAACACCTTGGCTCAGTCTGCAAGCATGACCCCAAACTTTCTGTTGCTTGCCCTTTCAACTCAGCATCTTGCTCTCATGCCCACATGTCCAACCTTAGCCTGCTGCAATGCTCCAGTGAAGACCGACGCTCGCTCGAGAAGCAGCACCTCATCTTCTGCTTGGGCACATTACAACCCTCACAACTCAATGTTGAGTTTGATAACTTTAGATTTTTAAAGTTATTAATATTTGTTGAATGCAGTATGAACACTTTGGCATTCTACACAAAATTATACAATTTGCAGTTGTCTGAATTTATCCAAATTCTTTACCAGAAGGTCCATTTTAAAGTACTCATAATACATTGTGCAAACACTGTCTGTGTGGAGTTTGCATGTTCTCTCCGTGTCTGTGTGGGTTTCCTCCGGTTTCCTCCCACAGTCCAAAGATGTGCAGGTTAGGTTGATTGGCTATGCTAAATTGCCCTTCAGTATCAGAGGGATTTGCAGGGTGAATGTGTGGGGTTACAGGAATAGGGCCTGGGTGTGATTGTATTTGGTGCAGACTCATTGGGCCAAAAGGCCTCCTCCTGCACTGTAGGGATTCTATATATAGAATAGAAGGTTTCTATCCTCAATGGTCATTGATGCATTGATGAGCCAGTTGGCTTTTTACAACAATCCAGTAACTCCATGATCCATTTTCTACTTTAACCTGCTGTTGTGAGACATAATACTGTGCCCTTTTCTACTGATATCAACTTCTTACTTTGAGATTTTAAGAAATTGAATACCAATTCTGAAACACAAGTCTGAGATTATTGGCAACAAGAAGAGAGAACTCAGCAGGTCTGGCAGCATCTGCGGAGAGAGAAAACAGAGTTAACATTTTGAGTCCTTTGTCTCTTCATCAGAATTAAACAGAGGGAGAAATGTGTTAGATATTAAACTGCAGCTGTGAGAGATTGCAGCAAGATGTTGTAACTTTAAGAACAAAAGACAGATGGTCGTGTGTCTGTGTGTGTGTGTGTGTGTGTCTGTGTGTGTGTGTGCATATGTGTGTGTGTGTGTGTGTGTGCATATGTGTGTGTGTTGGGGGGAGGATTATTGCATTGAGACAATAAATGTATGTTATATTAAAGAAGGGTTTAAGATGGTGGAGAAAGGTTACAGTCTAAAGTTGTTGAACTCAATGACCGGAATTTTACCGGCATGCCCGCCACCGGAATCAGTGGAGGCTCGGAGAATGGCATTCTCCAGTGGTCTGGGGTGGGATTGTACGAACCTCAGGCAGACGTGCCAATAAAATTCCGCCCAAAGTTGATCATTGGAACAGATTGGTATTAGAATTGGTTATTAGACCAAATTATTAGTTTGGATTATTAGTCCAGGTCTCTGGAGTACTAGCCCAATACCATAACTACTACATTACTGTACCCAGTACACATGGCATTGTAAAGAACCAAATCTAGCTGGACTATCCTTCGTTAGTGTTGCCAGAGTGGTATTCAGATAATTAGAATGCAGAATGTATGGTGAAACAGACAATAGAATTGAATATTGCCTTATCACATTGCAATACAACAAATTACTCTGAATGTATGTGAGAAAGGTTGTGAAATCGCACACGGCAGCCTTTCCAATTGTTCCTGGTGCTAAATCCTAGGGGGAACCAGAAAACAGGAGAAAATAAACTGGGTCTCTTTTCTCTCGCAAAGAAAAGGCTGAGGGGGTGACCTAATAGAGGCCTTTCAAATAATGAAAGATTCTGATAGAACCGACACAGAGAGAATGTTTCCACTGGTGAAGAGGAACAAAACCAGAGGTCAACAAAAGAAGATAATCACCAAGAAGCACAATAGGGAATTCAGGAGGGATTTCTTTACCCAGAGAGTGGCGAGAATGCAAGGCTCACTACCACAGCGAGTCGCTGAGGCAAATATAATCAGCGCACTCAAGGGAAAGCAAGGGGGAGAAAGAATATGCTGATATATTTAGATGAGGAAAGCTAGGAGAAGCTTACCCACCAGCTTGGTCTGGTTGAACTGAAAAGTCTGTTTCTGTACTCTGCAATCGCTGTTTTATGCAACCTTTGACACTGATTTAATTTGACCCAATTACTTGAGTTTTAGATTCCCAAAGGGAGCTCAGTTCTAGTCTATTTTTGGTCCTATTCTGTTCTGCCTTTACTGCAGGTGTATAACGTATAGCCTGGTATTAAATTGCACGTAGCAATAATGTCAGTCACAATGACATATGTTGCTAGCACTTGTCTTTTCCTTGCTGCAGGCAATTCTGTCTATCACTTTAAACGCACATGCAAATTTTTAATTATCTGTCTGTCACACACAGCGAGCAGCTTGATACGAAGTAAATCTGGAATTATTTTCCCTGGGAAATTTATGCATGAGTTCTTTATAGAATTTCCCTTCTCCCTTCCAACAAGAGAAGGCACCAGTCTACTCTCTCAATCAGGAGTGATTGACGTCAGGCGACTAAACCATCTAATAACCTGCATAAATTGAAATAATGATGCAGGCAGTCAGGTAGAAAGCAAAGGCTACCTGTGGTGATATAAACTCATTAGGGTAGCATCAAATGGTTTGGCAGATCATTCAAACTCAATAAGCAGAAACATAAGAGGAGTAAGCCATTCAGTCCCTCGAGCTTATTGCACTATTTATCTAGATCCTTGACCATCTTAGCACCAGAGACAATGCTGACCCATTGAATAGTTGGGTATGTATTCCTTGGAGGTTAGAAGAGTGAGGGATGACCTTCACAGAATCCCTACAGTGCGGAAGGAGCCATTCGGCCCCTCAAGTCTGCACCAACTCTCTGACAGAGCATCTCTTCCCCAGCCGTATCCTTGTAACCCCACACATTTCCCATGGCTAATCCATCTAACCTACACATCTTGGGTCATTAAGGGTCAATTTAGCATGGCCAATCCACCAAATCTGCATACCTTTGGACTGTGGGAGGAAACCGGAGCACCCACGCAGAAAACTCATGCAGACATGGGGAGAACGTGCAAACTCCACACAGACAGTGACCCAAGGTTGGAATCGAACCTGGACCTCTGGAGCTGTGAGGCAGCAGTTCGAACCACTGTGCCACCGTGCCGCCCTTCAAACGTGTAAGATTCTGAGGGGGCTTGACAGGGTGGATGGTGAGATGTTTTCACCAGTGGGAGAGCCTCGAACAAGGGGACGTAGCTACAGGATAAAGGGCCGATCACTTAAAACTGAGGAACATAGAACTTTCTTCTCGTAGAGGGTGGTAAATCTCTGGAATCCTCTGCCCCAAAGGATGGTGGAGGCTGAATCATTAGAAGTATTTAAAGTGGAGGTGGATAAATATTTTATAGATTGAGGAATGAGGACTGTGGGGAAATGGCACAGAAAAGGAGTTGAGACTGACACAGATCAGCATGATCACACTGAATGGTGGGGCAGGCCTGAAGGGCCTGGTGGCCCACTCCTGCTTCTGATTCCTGTCTTCGTGTGAAGGCTCTGACAATGAGAAAGCTATCACAGAAAATTGTACATTTGAGGGGATTTTGCGTCTGTACATTGCACAATAGAGAAATAACCCTTGGTATTAAATACTGAAAATACTCAGCTGGTCAGGCAGCAAGTGTGGAGAGAGAAACAGAGTTAACATTTCAGGTCGTGGATCTTTCCTCAGCAGTAACTCTGGACGTTAGCTAGAGTCTCTGCAAGTGTGATATAAAACAGTGAGTGTTAATATACCCTCATATCAACTACCATGAAAGTCAACATTGGGGAAGAGATTGTCTCCTTTTTCATTTAGGAAAGGGTAACTAAGATGAAAATAAAAGCTCCCTCCTTATTATTGAATAATCTATTGTATTGATGCGCTATCAATAAGGCGAAAGACTACTGGTGTGCCAATATAAGTGTAGGCTTTTATTCACAACAGAATCAGGAGCAGATCCCAACAAATAACCAACCTGGACTGAACAAGGGGGAGGAGACAACCACCTTTATACTAGGTGCCGAGGGGAGGAACCAAACTGGAAGGGGATGTGTCCAGGTATGACAAACACACATAACGGTGGTCCCATATAGGACAAAGGCACAACTGAGGTCCACCACATGTATGTTACATGATGTCATCGCCAATCATTTTAAAATAGCAAATCCATAAGATCATAAGACATAGGAGCAGAATTAGGCCACTCGGCCATTCAATCATGGCTGATATATTTCTCATCCCCATTCTCCTGCCTTTTCCCCATAACCCCTGACCCCCTTATTAATCAAGAACCTATCTATCTCTGTCTTAAAGAACTCAATGACCTGGCCTCCACAGCCTTCTGCGGGAAAGAGTTCCACAGATTCACCACTCTCTGGCTGACAAAGTTCCTCCTCATCTCTGTTTTAAAGGATCGTCCCTTTCGCCTAAGATTGTGTCCTCTGGTTCTAGTTTTTCCTACTAGTGGAAGCATTCTCTCCACCTCCACCCAATCCAGGCCTCCTGTAAGTTTCCCCTTTTGAATGTTAATGCTGCAAGGGGTCTGACAGGATATAGAAGATGAGCAGATCCTTAACCACCCTAGAATCAGAGGCACGTTGCTCCTTTGACTTTGTGACAGGACACATTAGAATTTGCAGTCCTTCCTTTAGCTGGTGCCCCTAATACCACTATGTGGTCCACACTGACCTGAACTTCACACAAACACTTTTAAGCTACGTTGCAAAATAGTCAAGTGTCTCAGTCATCCTTCCTCACAATCTAAAAGACTGAAGCTGAAACACAAGTTCCCCTGACATGGCCAGAACTACCCATGACCAATCTCAGTCAGTCTGTGACCAATTCCAGTCATTGAATTATAGAATCCCTACAGTCCAGAAGGAGGCCATTCGTCCCATCGAGTCTGCATCAACTTTCCAACAGAACATCCCACCCAGGCCTTATCCCCTTGGCCCTATGTATTTATCACGCTAATCTCCCTCACCTACGCATCTTTGGACACTAAGGGGCGATTTAGGATGGCTAGGCCGCCTAACCTGCACACCATTGGAGTGCGGGAGGAAACCAGAGCACCCAGAAGAAACCCATGCAGACATGGGGAGAATGTGCAAACTCCACATGGACAGTCACCCGAGGCTGGAATTGAACCCAGGTCCCTGGCACTGTGAAGCAGCAGTGCTAACCACTGTGCCACCCCATAATAGTTGATATGAGAGTATATTACCAGTTGCTGCCAATCCATGACCAATCCCAGTCAGTCCATGATCGATCCAATCAGTCTACAGCCAATCCCAGTCAGTAGTTTGTGCTAGGCTACTTAGTGCAGAAACATCTTCTTCGATCCAACTTGTCCTCTGTCAGTGTTTATTCTCCAGATGAGTCTCCTCCCATCCCTCTTTATCTTCACCAATCAGCCCATCTTCCATTTCCCACCCCGCACCCCGCTCCCCTTCCTACCCCACCGTACACTTATCTCACTTTCCCTTGAATTTGTCTCAACCACGCTCTGAATAATGGGCTTTCTCCTGAATCCCCTACTGGATTTGTTACTGCCTAATTTACATGCATGGGTCGGCACGGTGGCACAGTGGTTTGGGGCAGCATGGTGGCATGGTGGTTAGCACTGCTGCCTCACAGCTCCAGGGACCTGGATTCGATTCCCAGCTTATGTGGAGTTTGCACATTCTCCCCATGTCTGTGTGGGTTTCCTCCGGGTGCTCCAATTTCCTCCAGGCTGATTGGCCATGCTAAACTGCGCCTTAGTGTCCCAGGATGCGTAGGTTAGAGGGATTAGTAGGGTAATTGTGTGGGGTGACGGGGCCTGGGTGGGGTTGGTGCAGACCCGATGGGCCAAATGGCCTCCTTCTGCACTGTAGGGATTCTATGATAAGTTTAGGAATCCTGACAAGTAGGAACGTCTCTCCTACATCTATATCCACCTTATCAAACACCTTCATAATTTAAGAAAAGAACCCCATCGGATTACCCCTTAGCTTTCTCCTTGCCAGTTGAAGCAGCCCTAGCCAGTTCAGCTGTTCTCGGTCAGTGTAATCTCCCAGTTAAGATCTTAGCCAGGCAACAATTAGGGTACTACAACAGTCAGAGAGGGTTCCTGTTCCTGGGGGTCACTGTTTTTCCTGTAAAGTCTCTGGAAGCTGAGTAAATTCAAATTGAGATGTCCTCAAACATCAGACAACAGTCACTGCCTGGACGTGAACATGAGGAATAGTTACTTAGGCCAGTGAGAGCAACCCAACTGAGGGTCAGTGCCACCAGGGGAAGAAGGAAGAGCATTGAGAACAGTATCATTCATCAGATGTTCCGTCACATGAACCAGCTGAAAATATACGAGTACAGAAAGTGTTAAGGATATGCTAGTCCTACTCAAAGTCATTTAACTTTGTACTCTTTTACAGCCAACAGAGGAGGTGTAATATTAGAAAAACCAACAGCAACCTATTTGCTTATTGGTGACTTTAAAATGAAGTCTCTGATACAAACTAAATATTTGAAGAGCTGATTGTTTTTCTTTTCTCGTAGAGAAAAAAACAGCCGGTAGGCCATGAGCCTGAATTCCAATTCCTCCTTGACATTCTCTCGATGTTTACGAGCCGCACCCACAAGTGAAACTGTGCACGTTCCCCACTGAGCCTTTCTCCAATGTCTACCAAAGACTGGGAGCACTGTCTTCTGGGCCAAGGATCTTTCCCAGCATCCTTGCTGAGTTCCTCAGCCTCACCAGCCTTTCTACAACCATGTACAAGCCGATAAAGGCCAGGTCCTGGGATGAGGGGCCTGTCCTATGAAGAGAGGCTGAGTAAATTGGGTCCATATTCTCTGGAGTTTAGAAGAATGAAAGGTGGTGTCATTGAAACGTTCAGGATTCTGAAGGGGCTTGGCAGCGTAGACACTGAGCGGTTGTTTCCTCTGGCTGGGAAATCCAGAACAAGGGAACACACTTTCAAGGCAAGGGGCCAATCATTTAGGACAGAAATGTTTTCACTTAATTTGATTTGATTTGATTTATTATTGTCACGTGTATTAGTATACAGTGAAAAGTATTGGTTCTTGTGTGTTATACAGACAAAGCATACCATTCATAGAGAGGGAAAGGAGAGGGTGCAGAATGTCATGTTACAGTCATTGCTAGGGTGCAGAGAAAGATCAACTTAATACAAGGTAGGTCCATTCAAAAGTCTGATGACAGCAGGGAAGCCTAAGGATCGCCAAATCTGTACAAGATTGAATTAAAGCATTGTTAGAAGTTTAAAAGAGTTAGGATAAAGATTTAGAAGCATAGAACGAGAGTAAAGATAGAATGAAAAGGTACGCTGGGCATAGCTTGCAAGAAGTCGGAATCCTTGGAATTCTCACGCCAGAGAATTGTGAATGTGCCATCATTGAGTTTATTGAGGCTGAGATAGTCAGATATTTGGTCTCTTGGGGATTAAGGGATCTGGGGAGCGGGTGGGAAAGTGGAGTTGAAGGTCAAGATCAGCCATTGTCATATTGAATGGCAGAGCAGGCTCATTGGACCCTGTTGCCTTCACCTGCTCCTTTTGCTAATGTTCTTAAATAAATCTGGTTTCTTTTATATCACAATACTCAGGCTAAGGTCAGGCACTCCATGAACCCTGGGGGCCCAACTCTTTGCCCTTGGCCTCATCTAAATGCCTCATGCAAACAGCCAGCAAGGCTGCCATAGAAAAGATGACCTTCAGGAGAACTGGACTTGGGTCGCTTGCCTCTGTCAGCTATTTTTTTTAATTCATTTGTGGTCATCGCTGGCTGGCCAGCATTTATTGCCCATCCCTAGTTGCCCTTGGAGGGCAGTTGAGAGTCAACCACATTGCTGTGGTTCTGGAGTCACATGTAGGCCAGACCGGGTAAGGACGACTCTGTGCGTCAGTGGTGGAAGGAGTGAATGAGTAGGTTGCTAATCAAGCATGTTTGTCCTGTATGTTGCCGAGCTTCTTGAGTGCAGTTGGAGCTGCACTCATCCAGGCAAGTCGGGAGTACTCCATCACATTCCTGATTGCACCTTGTGGACTTGCTTTGCAGAATTAGGAGGTTAACATACTAGCCACAGGATTCTCAGCCTCTGACCTGCTCTTGTAGCCACAGTATTTATATGGCTAGTCCAGTTCAGTTTCTGGTCAATGGTAACACCCCAGGATGTTGATAATGGGGGATTCTACGATGGTAATACCATTGAATGTCAAGGGGGAATGATTGGATTCTCTGTTGTTTGAGATGATCATTACCTGGCACTTGTACAATTGTGTGGCATGAGTGTTACTTTCCACTTGTCAGTCCAAATCGGAGTGTAGTCCAGATCTTGCTGCATTTGAACACGGTCTACTTCAGTATCTTAGGAGTTGTGAATGATGTTGACCATTGTGCAATCATTAGCAATCATTCCCACTAATCTTATGATGGAGGGATGGTCATTGAAGAAGCAGCTGAAGATGGTGGGTCTAGGACACACCCTAAGGAACCCCTGCAGCAATATCCTTGGACTGAGATGATTGACCTCCATCTCCAACAACTATCTTACTCTGTGCCAGGCATGACTCCAATGAGAGTCTTCCTCTGATTCCCATTGATTCCAGTTTTGCCTGAGCTCCTTGATGCCATACTCAGTCAAATGTTGCCTCAATCTCAAGGGCAGTCACTCTCATCTCACCTCCAAAGTTCAGCTCTTTTGTCCACATTTGGACCAAGGCTGTAAAGTGGTCAGGATTTGATTGGCCCTGGCAGAACCCAAAACTGAGCATCAGTGAGCAGGCTATTGCTGTGTAAGTGCACAGTCGACAACCTCTTCCATCACTTTGCTGATGATCGAGAGTAGACTGATGGAGCAATAATTGGCCAGGTTGGATTTGTCCTGCTTTTTGTGTACAGGACATATCTGGGCAATTTTTCATATTACTGGGTAGGTGCCAATGTTGTAGCTGTACGGGAATAGCTTGGCTGGAGGCCAGCAAGTTCTTCAGCACTAATGCAGTTATGTTGTCAGGGCCCATAGCCTTTACAGTATCAGCGCCTTTAGCCATTTCTTGATATCACGTGGAGTGAATCAAATTGGCTGAAGACTGCCATCCATGATATCGGAATGGGCAGCAAGATGGTAGCGAGGTGGTTGGAAGACAGCAACGAAAAAACAGCACACACCAACGTCTCAAGTACAATTAGGGGTGGGTTAAAATGCTGGCCTTGCCAGCAATGCCCACATTCCCAAGAACACATTTTAGAAAAGTGCCTACTGGGCGGCACGTTGGCACAGTGGTTAGCACTGCTGCCACACAGTGCCAGGGTTCCGGCTTCGATTCCCGGCTTGGGTCACTGTCTGTGCAGAGTTTGCACATTCTCCTTGTGTCTGCGTGGGTTTCCTCCCGCAGTCCAAAGAGGTGTGGGTTCGGTGGATTGGCCATGCTAAATTAATCCTAATGTCAGGGAGATTAGCCGGGTAAATACTAGGGGTTACGGGACTGGAACCTGAGTGGGATTGTGGTCGGTGCAGACTCGATGGGCCGAATGGCCTCCTTCTGCGCTATAGGGATTCTATGGATTCTACAGCTATCAGCAGCCACTAGAAGTGCTTCTCCCAGCTCTACATTAAACTCTGATTTGAGTTCCTTTTATTGTTGGCATTCGCTTGCCCACATCCATGTGAGAAAAACCTGAGTCAAACAGGCGCTGCTTAATTTCCCCAAGGGTTTTAAAATGTGGGCCATTCAGGAGACAGTCAGGCTGGGGCCTAAGGCCTAGTTTAGACTCCTAGCCTAGAAGCCTTAAAATGATGGTAGAACAATGTTATGCAACAATGACTAATTTCTGCTCCACATCATGGGAGTCAGTTTTCAATTCCAGTGTACACCACATGGATGTATTTGGGGTTGTACCCAGCCCACTGACTATAGTTTGAACATCTTGGATTAGCACTCAGATCCTTATCTTGTTAGTCCAGCTACAGCCAGTTCCTCTTTGCTTGGTACAGCAAGATAAATCAGTCCCAATTCATTTAGCTTGGCTGTTTTAATCCTTCTCACCTTTGGACCATGAGGTCACGAGTTCAAGTTTCATGCCAGGACTTAATCACTTAACCCCAACTGAAACTCCAGTGTCAGTTAAGGAACCTTTATATCATTATAGCTTGAATGTTAACCAGAAGTTAATCAGAAGTGGGTGGCATAGTGGTTAACACTGCTGCCTCACGGCGCCAGCGAGCCGGATCTGATTCCGGCCTTGGGTGACTGTGTGGAGTTTGCACGTTCTCCCAGTGTTTGTGTTGATTTCCTCCGGGTACTCCGGTTTCCCCCCACAGTCCAAAAGATCTGCAGATTAGGTGGATTGGCTATGGGTGGAAGGTCAGATGTTTCTTGCATATTGGTGCAGACTGAAGGGTCTCTTCTGTACTGTATGATTATATGATTCTAGAAGTCCCACTGGTCTAAATGGGTCAATGTAGAAGATCCCATGGAGATCTTTGAAGAAGAGAAGGGAACCCTTCTGATATCCTAATAATATTCTTTCATCAATTAATATCATCAATAGATAGTTTAGCTGGTCAATGTTGTTTGTGGGATATCATTGGAATTGAATGACTTCTGCGTTTGCCTATATTGTACTTCAAGAATATGTGAAGTGCATTGAGAACGTGGTAAGTTGCTAGGTAAATATTGTTTCCTTTCTTGTCTGTTATTAATCAGACGGTTGAACCTGCTTTCCCCCTGTTTGCTTTCATGAATACGTGATTTCTAAGGTTTAAAAGATTCATAGTTCATGGTTAATTAAAGCCAACCTCTTTCAAATATTCCATGAAGAAACTAGCAGAATAAAAAAATCCGCAGTTTATTTTTAACACAACGATGAATATCAACAGCCTGGTAGAACTGAATTACTTTGGAAAACAATTGAAAATTGTATCTTAATAACCAGGAAGAAACATAATCAATGTTGTAATCCGAGTAACACAACTTAATGTCTATATAACCGTCGGCTCAATGGACCTTAGCCTTATATTGAAATTACAATGATTGAGCAATAAAATGGAAAATATTTCCCAAGTCTATGTTGAAGGATTGAACCCTTCCCCCACTCCAATAACCAACAGTCTAAGAACACAGCTCACCTGCAGATGGTCAAAATTCTTGTACATTGTGCTAATCCTGGAACCATTCCTTGTTAGTCCCCCAATTTTAAGGTGGTCTGATTGCTCATCAAACTGAAATTAAACAGAAACTTGCACTAATTTCAATTTAACACCATTTCAATGCTTTGCATTTATATCTGGCACCTCACATTAAAGGACACTCTAGAGGCGGCACTGTAGCACAACGGTTAGCACTGCTGCCTCATAGGACCAGGGACCTGCATTCAATTCTCAGCCTTGGATCACTGTCTGTATGGAGTTTGCGCATTCTCCCTGTGTCTGCATGGATTTCCTCCGGGTGCTCCGGTTTCCTCCCACAGTCCAAAGATGTGTGGGTTAGGTGGATTGGCCGTGCTAAATTGACCCTAGTGTCAGGGGGATTAGCAGGGTAAGAATGTGGAGTTACAGGAATAGGGCCTGGGTGGGATTGTGGTCAGTGCAGACTCAATGGGCCAAATGGCCTCCTGCAGGGACTTCTATGGAGATGATGGAATTGAGAGGCAGGAAATTGAAGACACAATCGAAAAGAGACAAAGTTAGAGGCATTTGAAGGGAGGGCAAGAAGTAATTTTAGAGCAGTGGTGGGCAACCTCTGGCCCAGGGGCCACTTGCGGCCCATTTGGATTCAGAGTGCAGACCACGAGCTATTTTGTTGAACGTTGCCCATGTGCAGGGTTGCCACATTCTGCTGATATCCGTCCACAGGTGTGACAGAAGCGATAGGCACATATGGGGAGGCGATGGCTTAATGGTATAATCCCTGGACTATCAATCCAGAACTCAGCTAATGTTCTGGGGACCTGGGTTTGAATCCCGCCATGGCAGATGGTGGAATTTGAATGCCATTAAAAAAGAATCTGAAATTAAGAAACTACTGAAGACCATGAAACCATTGTCGATTGTCGGAAAAACACATCTGGTTCACTAATGTCCTTTAGCATTAATTCTCGGCCTCGGGTCACTGTCTGTGCGGAGTTTGCACATTCTCCCCGCGTCTGCGTGAATTTCCTCCGGGTGCTCCAGTTTCCTCCCACAGTCCAAAGATGTGCAGGTTAGGTGGATTGGCCATGCTAAATTGACCCGAGTCATCCTTACCTGGTCTTGCCGACATGTGACTCCAGAGCCACAGTAATATGGTTGACTCTCAAATGTCTTCTGAAAAAGGGCAACTAGAGATGGGCAATAAATGCTGGCCAGCCAGCAATGTCTGTGTCCCACGGGAAAGTGAAATGAGGTCATAGGGTCATAAGGCGGGACTTTACGGCCTCACTCAAACGAGACTGGAAAATCCTGCCCAAGGTCAACAAACATTTCTGTTGCCCGCCCCTCGCCTGCTCCGTTTCCATGGCGGGTGAAGCGGTAGAATTCTGGCCATAAAGTTTTACAGCACCAAAAGAGGCCATTCGGCCCATCATGTCAGCACCAGCCATCAAGCACCTATCTATTCTAATCCTTTTTTCCAGCACTTGGCTGTAGCCTTGTATGCTATGGCGTTTCAAGTGCCGATCCAGATGCTACTTAAATGCTGTGAGGGTTCCTGCCTCTCCCACCCTTTCAGAGAGTTGAGTCCCAGATTCCCACCACCCTCTGGGTGAAAAGATTTTTCCTCAAATGCCCTCTAAATACCCTGCCCCTTACCTTAAATCTTTGCCCTCTAGTTACTGATCCCTCTACTAAGGGGAACGGTCACTTTCTATCTGCCCTATCCATGCCCCTCATAATTTTGTACATCTTGATCGGGTCCCCCCTCAGCTTTCTCTGCTCTAAGGAAAACAACCCCAGCCTAACCAGCCTCTCTTCATAGCTGAAACGCTCCAGCCCAGGCAGCATCCTGGTGAATCTCCTCTGCACCCTTTCTCATGCAATCACATCCTTCCTCTAGTGTGGCGACCAGAACTGCACACACTACTCTAGCTGTGGCATAATGAGCATTTGATGCAGTTTCACCATAACCTCCCTGCTCTTACATTCTATGCCTCGGCTCATAAAGTATCCCGTATGCCTTCTTAACCATCTTATCTACCTGTCCTGCTGCCTTCAGTGATGTTTGGACATGCACCCAAAAGTCTCTCTTATCCTCTTACTATCTAGCATCCTACCATTCATTATATATTCCCTTGCCTCATTAGTCATCTCACATTTTTCAGAGTTAAGTTCCATTTGCCACTGTTCTGCCCATCTGACCACATATAGAACACATAGAATTTCAGACCAGCTCATTTATATCATCCTGTAATCTAAGGCTTTCCTCCTCGTTATTTGCCACACCACAATTTCCACGTCATCTGCGAATTTACTGATCATACCCCCACATTCACATCTAGATCATTAGTGCACACTGCAAACCACAAGGAAGCCAGGACCGACCCCTGCGGTACACCACTGGACACAGGCTTCCAGTCACAAAAACAACCTTCGAGCATTACCCTCTGCCTGTGGAGTTTGCAGGTTCTTCCCGTGTCTGCGTGGGTTTCCTCCGGGTGCTCCGGTTTCCTTCCACAGTCCAAGGATACGCGGGTTAGGATGATTGGCCGTGCTAAATTGTTCCTTAGTGTCAGGAGGATTGGCAGGGTAAATACATGGGTTTACAGAGATAGGACTTGGTGGGATTGTTCTCGGAGCAGGCTTGATAGGCCGAATAGCCTCCTTCTGCACTGCAGAGATTCCTCCTGCCACTGAGTCAATTCATCAGAAGAAAAGATATTTAAACATCAGCTGGTATGTTTTATTTTACCTGGTTGATAGTACTGAAAATGGTCTGCTGGATAAGAAAACAAATATTTAATCAATGTTACCTGGATGGAGATTGCGCAGCACGGTGGCATGATGGTTAGCACTGCTGCCTCACACGCCAGAGACCTGAGTTTGATTCCTGGCTTGGGTCACTGTTTGTGCAGAGTCTGCACGTTCTCCCCGTGTCTGCGTGGGTTTCCTCCGGGTGCTCCTCCCATAGTCCAAAGATATGCTGGTTAGATTCATTGGCCATGCTAAATTCTCCCTCAGTTTACCCGAACAGGTGCCAGAGTGTGGCGACTAGGGGATTTTCACAGTAACTTCATTGCGGTTTTAATGTAAGCCTACTTATGACTATTAAATAAACTTTAAACTTTAGATTGTTACACACACATATTTAAAAAAACAACTGGGAAAGACTAATTTTCTTTCACAAATACAAATGATAGAAAGTCTTGAAACCCATCGATTGTTACTGCCAAACTTTAACAAGAGAGATTACAGTGCGTGGAACAGACTCATGAGGTTTAATGTCCCACTCCGAGTGTATCCTTTGTTTTGCTGAGAATGGGAGAATAAGGGATACAGTATGTCCTCGCTGTAAGTGGGATTTGCTTTTCCTGAAAACCACTATGTTAGGTAAATCAAATTTACGTGAATCATGATTTCCAATAGGATTATACATGTCAAAGTTGGAGTTGGGATCCATCGGACAATTCTCCCCCAGAAAAAAATTAATGGCTAGAACTTTACTGTCCCGCCCGTTACGGGAATCAGAGCGGGCGAGGGGTGGACAATGGGAAGGTCCATGGACCTCGGGTGGGATTTTACGGTTTCAGGACGAGTAGGGCTGTAAAATCCCACCCATAGGATTACAGAGATAGGGCCGGGGTGGGATTGTTGTTGGTGCACGCTTGGTGGGCCGAATGGCCTCCTTCTGGCTTTTCCACTACTTTTCTTACCAGTGTATTTATAGGATCTTTTGAAGACACAGCTTTGAGCTGTCTGCATGGAGCCAGAATCTTAGGTGTTGAGATCCTGGTTCTCTTCTTCTGAGAAGCTCAATGACTGAAGGTTTTTTTTATTTGTTATTGGGATGTGGGCATGCCTGGCTGGGCCATCATTTATTGCCCATCCCTGAGGGCATTTTTTAAAATTTAAGAGTCAATCAAATTGTTAACCACATGTAGGCCGGACCATAGAATCATAGAATCCTTACAGTACAAAAGGAGGCCATTCGGCCCTTCGAGTCTGTACTGACTACAATCCCACCCAGGCCCTATTCCCGTAACCCCACACATCTACCCTGCTAATCCCCCTGACATTAGGGTCAATTTAGCATCAACCTAATCCGCACATCCTTGGACTGTGGGAGGAAACCCATGTAGACACAGGGAGAACGTGCAAACTCCACTCAGACTGTGACCCAAGGCCAGAATTGAACCCAGGTCCCTAGTGCTGTGAGGCAGCATTGCTAACCACTGTACCACCATGCCAACCAGGTAAGGACGACAAATTTCCTCCCCTAAAGGACATCAGTGAACCAGATGGGTTTTTCCGACAATCGACAATGGTTTCATGGTCATCAGTAGATACTTAATTCGAGATATTTTCTGTTGAATTCAAACTCCACCAGGTGACTCAGGCCGGGTGAGATTCAGGCAGTGAAAGGTACCTCTGGCTCCTGCAATGAAGTGTTAAAGAAACAGAGATGAGGAGGACATGCCTGATTTTGAGTCGGTTGGGGGTGAAGTGGGGTCAGGTCAAGGGGACCAGTGGAGAATACCATGGGAAGTGGTGTGCTTAGATTGGGGGGAAGGGTTACCTGTGGGAAGTAACTAGTTTCTCTGAAGTTAGAAGTGCTTCATTTCTTTTAATTCTATCTGAGTAACTATTGATGTAAAATTGGCGGAACCATCAGAAATTAGTGATTTAAATTGCTTTATCAGATGGCTCGCAATGCAGTGTAATTGTCCAGGGGAATTAGCCCTTCTCAACAATCGCTGGGTAAACCCTTATCTGTTAACTTCCAAAAGGGATTCCCCAGAGTATCTTTGGGGTACCCCCAAAATCCATAAGATCATAAGATATAGGAGCAGAATTAGGCCATTTAGCCCATCGAGCCCACTTACTAGCCTAGGTTGCCCATCACTTTTTTTTGGTATCTTTCGGTTCTTTAATTCTAACCAAATAAGCCAATTCAAATTATGGTCCCCACATGACAAGTTTAAGTTTATTTATTAATATCACAAGTAAGCTTACAGTATAACACTACAATGAAGATACTGTGAAAATCCCCTAGTCACCACACTCCGGCGCCTGTTTGGGTACATTGAGGGAGAATTTAGCATGGCCAATGCACCTAACCAGCACATCTTTCAGACTGTGGGAAGAAACCGGTGCACCCGGAGGAAACCCACGCAGACTCGGAGAGAATGTGCAGACTCAGCACAGGTAGTGACCCAAGCCGGGAATCGAACCCAGCTCTCTGGCGCTGTGATACAGCAGTGCTAACCACTGTGTCACCGTAACAAGACAAGGCATTATATCCCACCTTGGGCTCGATCAAACAAGATCCAAGCTGACAGGATGAGGCATTCCACCCGTCCCGGGCTCGATCCAACGCTTCATCTTAGACAAAAGGCCAAGTTGGCTTTGGAAAATTGCGTCAGATAAAGCCTCGGTTCAACCTCATCGCCTACCTTGATCCTTTACTCTACCCTAGCCATGGAAAACCATGATCGCAGGCGTCAGCACAGCCCAGTGCAATGGGCTAGCCTCGTCCCCTGCTTGACCATGGTTTCACCCCTGCTGGGTAAGCATTGGAGTTCAAGATGTAATGGCTGAAGAATTGATCACCACGAGAAGGAACAACAACAATTTGCATTTAAATTTAAACCTCAATCCCCATCTCCTTCCAAGATTTCAGTACTGGCCCCCACAGGAACCATGATGTTGCTGTACCTCTCTCGTACTCATAATATTGACAATGGGATACTTGCAGCCCACCATTCCCTGGCAACTATGGGTGGCATGGTAGCACAGTGGTTAGCACTGCTGCCTCACAGCACCAGGGACTCGGTTCAATTCCTGGCTTGGGTCACTGTCTGTGTGGAATTTGCACATTCTCCCCATGTCTGCGTGGGTTTCCTCCGGGTGCTCCGGTTTCCTCCCACAGTCCAAAGATGTGCGGGTTAGGCGGATTGGCCATGCTAAATTGCCCCTTAGTGTCAGGGGGACCAGCTAGGATAAACGCATGGAATTGCGGAGATAGGGCCTAGGTGGGATTGTTGTTGGTGCAGGCTCGATGGGCCAAATGGCCTCCTTCTGCACTGTAGGGATTCTATGATTCTATGAACCTCAGACTTGCTACTCCATGCATTTGTGGGTCAGCATCGACAGATTGTCAGCTCTGAAATGTTAAAGTTAGCCATGATATATATTTGCATATGTATCTGTGCACAGATAAAGGCCAAGAGGGAAAGTGATAGACGGACAGAATAAATCAACAGAAAGACAGACAGACAGATAAAATAGATATAATTAGACATACAGACAGGTAGATAGAAAAATTAGTAACAGATTTGTCTATTTTGTCTGTCTATCCCTCTGTCAGCAAGCAAGTTAGACCGACATGTAGATTGGTAGACAGATAGAGAGAAAGATAGACACATAATCAGAGATAATAGAAAGAAATAGATAGGCAGGAAGGATGGATGGACTGACATATTGTCCATTAATATACCTGCCATTGGGATCAACAATATGAGCGGTTGTTTTAGTTTTTATAGAGTTTTACTAAAATAAACACAACACGGACACAAAGGAATAATTCTTCTTTATATACTGCCGGGGAGTGAGGTAATACTGTGACAATATTTCCCAGCGTAGTGGCACACCAAATAGTGATTCATCTCTGGCTGCTTGTGCACAGCTGCATCATTATGCTAGTGCCTCCAGTTTTCAATGCATCAAGAACTGGGCTGACACTCCAACGCGGTACTGAGGGAGTAGGTGGGGTTGGTTAAGGCCCCATTTGCCCACCTGGATGGGTGTAAAAGATCCCATGACATTATTTCGAAGAAGAACAAGGGGAGTTCTCCCCAGTGTCCTGGCTCATATTTATTCCCCGACCAATGCGGGGGCAGCACGGTGGCACAGTGGTTAGCAATGCTGCCTCGCAGCACCAGGGACTCAGGTCTGATTCCCGGTTTGGGTCACTGTCTGTGCGGAGTCTGCACGTTCTCCCTGTGTCTGCGTGGGTTTCCTCCGGGTGCTCCAGTTTCCTCCCACAGTCCAACAGACGTGCTAGTTAGGTGCATTGGCCATGGTAAATTCTCCCTCAGTGTACCCAAACAGGTGCAGGAGTGTGGCGAGTAGTTACTTCATTGCAGTGTTAATATAAGCCTGCCTGTCATAGAAACACTACAGTGCAGAAGGAGGCCATTCGGCCCATCGAGTCTGCACCGACCACAATCCCACCCAGGCCCTACCCCCACATATTTTACCCGCTAACCTACACATCCCAGGACTCTAAGGGGCAATTTTTTAACCTGGCCAATCAACCTAACCCGCACATCTTTGGACTGTGGGAGGAAACCGGAGCACCCGGAGGAAACCCACGCAGACACGAGGAGAATGTGCAAACTCCACACAGACAGTGACCCAAGCCGGGAATCAAACCTGGGACCCTGGAGCTGTGAAGCAGCAGTGCTAACCACTGTGCTACTGTGCCGCCCTAAGAATCATAGAATCCCTACAATGCAGGAGGAGGCCATTTGGCCTGTTGAGTCTGCACCGACAACAATCCCACCCAGGCCTACCCCCATATCCCTACATATTTTACCCACTATTCCCTGCATCCCAGGACACTAAGGGACAATTTTAGCACGGCCAATCAACCTAACCCGCACATCTTTGGACTGTGGGAGGAAACCGGGACACCCGGAGGAAACCCACGCAGACACGAGGAGAATGAGCAAACTCCACACAGACAGTGACCCGAGCCGGGAATCGAACCCAGGTCCCTGGAGCTGTGAAGCAGCAGTTCTAACCACTGTGCTACCGTGCCGCCCTGTGACACTAATAAATAAACGAATAAATAAATAAACTTAGTAAGAACGTTATCTGGTCATTATCACAGTACTGGTTTGGGATCTTGCTGTGCACAAATCGGCTGCTGCATTTCTGACTTGTATCAGCTGTAAGGTGCTTTGGGCTGTCCTGAAGTCACAAAAGGAGCTGGAGAAACGCAAGTTCTTTCTTCATATTCGGGGTTATCATGTATTCAGACTGGGAACCACTTTGCCCAAACCCAACTCAAACGGGAGCATTTAAACCAAAAAGCAGAGTATTACAGATGCCAGAAGGCAGCGACTGTGGAGAGAGAAAGGTTAAAGATTCAGCTCTGACATGCTGAGTATCTCCAGCATTTTCTAGTTTTATTTCCAGCTGGAATATCACAACCGCCAGAGAGAGTTCATTACCCTTCAGTCTGCGTTCGATTGAAACCAAGGTCCAAGAGATGAAGAAATAATTCAGTCTAACCACTGCCCCCTACCCTCACCACCTCCCCCCTCCCCCCCCCCCCCCCCGCCAACCCCGCAACCCCCCACCCCCACCGGCCCCAGTTCCTTCAAATATGACATTTTCATATAATTATCAGACTTTTGAGCAACTCTCTCTATGTTCGGCACCAGAGAATCTGATTTATTATTTATTCATTTTCTTCCTGGGCGAGTAGTCCAGAGATCCTCAATATAACAGCAGCACCAAATAAAATTAAATGTACAATTATATTTTGCGTTGAGTAGGTGGCAAAGTAACTCATTCTCATCCTATTGCTTTTTGCGCGACATATTTTATTGGCTGTTAACTAAGTCAGAATTGCTTTCAGTTTAATGTGTTGCAGAAGATATTCAGGAGAGCAACAAAAGGTGAAAGAACGGCAACTGACTATCACAGAATCTCTACAGAATAAAGGGAGGCCGTATGGCCCATTGAATCTGCACTGACTCTCCGACAGGTTGTCTTACCCTGGCCTGTCCCCCTTCCCTATCCCCGTAACCCCACATATTTACTTCGCTACCCCTCTAAAAAATGAGAGAGATATATGTGCACTATACATTTTCTCTGTGCAGCTCAGAAAGGAACACTTTGCATTTCTGTTCCCATTTTTTGGTGTTTATCTGGTGAGGAATATTATTCATAGAATCATACAGTGCAGAAGAGGCCCTTCCGCCGCCTATCGAGTCTGCATCGACATATTACAAACACGTGAACTCCCACCTAATCCCATCTGCCAATACTTGGCCCATTGCCCTGAATGTTATGACGTGCCAAGTGCTCATCCAGATACTTTTTAAAGGATGTGAGGCAACCCGCCTCTCCCACCTTCCCAGGCAGCGCATTCCAGACTGTCACCATCCTCTGGGTAAAAACGTTTTTCTTCACATCCCCCCTAAACCTCCTGCCCCTCGCCTTGAACCTATGTCCCATTGTGGCTCACCCTTCAACTAAGCGGAACAGCTGCTCCTTATCCACTCTCTCATAATCCTGTACACCTTGATCAGGTCGCCCCTCAGTCTTCTCTGCCCAATCGAAAACAATCCAAGCCTATGCAACCTCTCTTCATAACTTAAATGTTCCATCCCAGGCAGCATCCTGGTGAATCTCCTGTTGGGGAATGGAATATTTTTTTTATTTGAGGCTGTCAGTATCAACAGCAGGTACTCCTAGGTGAGTGCAACTGATCCTAAAATCTGCTTCATCCAATTCCCAGATCAGGTACACCATCGGTTAGCTAAGGAATAAAGGTCGATCACTACATTGCTCTGTTAGTTCAGATACAGCATTAGGATAATTGAATCACAGAATTGTCATGGAGCAGAAGGAGGCAATTTGGCTCATCATGTCTGCACTGATCTCCAAATGAGCATGATGGATGGACTTAGTACCATTCCCCTGCCTTTTCCCCGTACCCCTGCTGTTTCGATTCAAGTCATCATCTAATGCCTTCTTGAATGCCTCAGTTGAATCTTCCTCTACCACACTTCCAGGCAGTGAATTCTAGACCCAAGCCACTCGCTGTGTGACAAAGTTATTGCTCACATCACATTTGCTTCTTCTGAAATTCACTTTGAATCTATGCCCTCTCATTCTTGATCTTTTTACAAGGGGGAACAGTTTCTCCCAATGTATTCAGTCCAGCTCCCTCATGAATTTGAACACCTCTATCAAATCTCCTCTTAGCCTTCTTCTCTCTAAGGAGAAAAATCCCAACCTCCCCAATCTATCTTCTTAACTGAAGACTCTCATCCCTGGAACCATTCTTGTAAACTCTTCTGCACTCCCTCCACTGCGTTCACACCCTTCCTATAGTGTGGCGCCCAGAACTGTGCACAATATTCCAGCTGAGGTCTAATTAGTGTCTTGTATGAGTTGAGCATAACCTCCTCGCCCTTGTACTCTATGCCCCTATTATTAAAGCCCAGGATACTATATGCTTTATGAACTGCTCTCTCCGCCTGTCCTGCCACCTTCAATGATTAATGAACATATGCACCAGACCCATCTCCTCCTGCACCCCTTTAAGAATTGTACCCTTATTTTATATTGTCTGCCCATGTTCTTCTTCCCAAAATGCATCACCTCACATTTCTCCATATTGAACTTCATCTGCCACCTATCTGCCCACTCCACCAACTTTCCATGTCCTTTTGACATTCCACACTGTCCTCCTCACAGTTTATGAATGCTTCCAAGTTTTGTGCCATCCATAAACTCTGAAACTGTCCCCTGCACACCAAGATATAGATGACTACAACCCTTCCTCCAGCCTGAAAAAGTCCATTGTATTTTCCTTCCTGTTTCCTATTATTCCACCAATTCTGTATCCACGTCGTTACTGTTCCTTTTATTTCCATGAGCTATAGCTTTTCCCACAAGTCTGTTGTGTGGCACTGTATCAAATGCCTTCTGAAAATCCAAGTGCACCACATCAACAGCATTACCCTCATTGACCCTTTCTGTTACCTCTTCAAAAACTCCAGTAAGTTGGCTGAATACAATTTCCCCTTTAGAAATCCATGCTGGCCATTCCTAATCAACCCACATTTTTCCATGTGGCAACTAATTCTATCCTGAATAATTCTTTCCAGAGTTAGGTACAGAATAAATCTCCTTGTAATCTGACTCAACCAGCAGCCAGATCAGGTAGTGCATGGGTTAGAAGGAGTTAACCTCCTTTTACACAGTCCTAACGACAGACCCAATCCCTGCTTCAGACATTTTCATTTCCCATGCCAGTCATCTTTTGGCATCTCTGAGTGAAGTTACCAATTAGCTTCAAGTTAGGCAGCAGATCCGGGAAGTGGATTGTGTCTCTGACTCCATTTCAGAATTGTGAGGAGAGATTTTCGGACAAGCGACAGGAAATAATTGTTTTTGCACAACAGTTAATCAATAGCTGGAAGAGATTGCTAGGAAGCTGAGAGTGGATGTGGGTAAAATAAAACCGTCAGACGCTGTAACGGGAGAACTGGTGTTCCAAAAGGATGTGATCAAAGGGTAGAATCACCTTCTTCAGAAATCTTTAAGTACAGAGCCAGCAGAGAAAGGATTCTGAGTTCCTTATGCTCATCTTATGATGCACAATAAATAATAGATGTTCATTTATTCATGCCATTCTCCGCAGGGAGCTGAAACAAAAAAAAATTGCAAATTTGAAAATGTTGTGGGGATGAATCATTCCTTCACTAAGAAGGTTATGAACTTGCATGTTTGCAAAAGGATCCAGGAGGGATGGTCCAGCTCCTTGAGGTAAACCTTTTGACTGGGGTAATTACATCGGTTGCCTTAGCGATAGTCAAACGCTCCTGAGTGGTTGAAGTGTTTTTGGTTGTTTCCGTTTGGAGTTAACAGAGGTTCTCAACAAGTTCGGCAAGTGCTTCCCTCCAGCTAGCTGCAGCTATTCATTTTCGATATTGCAGGAGAACATTTTATCTTGTGTTGCACTTTTCAGAGACTATAAGAGAATGCCACTAGCCAAGTGAGGTGCTTACAATACCAACGTAATTAATATATGATAACTGGGTAGTTAATTAAAAAGGAGTAACCCAACTGGTTGGCCAAGAGCCAGTAATCCCCAATACAATTTGCAACAAAAGAGTTTAATTTCAATTAATAACCAAGGGTTTTCTTAAAAGGACTTCTTTATTGTTGATATTAGAACTATTTAATATTGCAGTGTAGTCGAAGCTAACTAAGCTTTTTGCATGAGCTCATTCTTTGTTTTCTTAATGCAGAAAGAGATTAAATGCTGTTATTCATTAATATTCCTCTTTCTAGTTTTCTATCATTCTCTCCTGAGTTATGTAGGGATGATAATCCGTAGACAGTCAAGTACTCGCTTAAATGACCAGTGGAGATCGCGAGTGCTGGCGGGCTATTCAGCTGTGATGAGTATCACTGTTAGGCCTGTGTTCTCATCTAAGACCTCTATACAAATATTGTCCAACAGGTGTCAACAGATGAAGTGGCAACCCTGACTGGCTCTCGTCCAATCCAAGGATGGTCTGGCCAACCACAGCAGCCCCAACTGCTGCCCAGGCTGAACTCAGATAACTCAACGCAAATTGGGGCTGGGGCTGGCTGAGAAACCATGCTTGAAGTGGAGGACATGTTAGCACTAGGCAGCTGAAATAGGAGAGTGAAATTGTTTATCTATCGCACATGAACATAGAAATATAGAAAATCGGTGCAGGAGTAGGCCATTCGGCCCTTCGAGCCTGCATCACCATTCAAATGATCATGGCTGATCATGCATTTTCAATATCCCACTCCTGCTTTCCCTCCATACCCCTTGATCCCTTTAGCCACAAGGGCCACGTCCAGCTCCCTCTTGAACATATCTGAACTGGCCCCAACAGCTTTCTGTGGTAGAGAAATCCACAGGTTCACAACTCTCTGAGTGAAGAAGTTCTTCCTCATCTCAGTCCTGAGTGGCCTACCCCTTATTCTTGGTTCTGGACTTCCCCAACATCGGGAACATTCTTCCCGCATCTAGCCTGTCCAATCCCATCAGGATTTTGTATGTTCCTATGAGGTCCCCTCTCATTCTTCTAAATTCCAGTGAGTATAAGCCTAGTCGATCCAGTCTCTCTTCATATGTCAGTCCTGCAATTCCAGGAATCAGTCTGGTGAACCTTCGCTGGACTCCCTCAATAGCAAGAATGTCCTTCCTCAGACTAGGAGACCAAAACTGCACACAATACCCAAGGTGTGGCCTCACCAAGGCCCTGTATAGTTGCAGTAAGACATCCTTATTCCTATACTCAAATCCTCTTGCTATGAAGGCCAACATGAATTAATATAGAACACTGGGACTATCAAGGCTTTCTCCATCCCTCAGAAGGAAGCTGCAATCACGGGGAATATGTGCCAGAGTTAAAAGTTCAGTGTTGTAGCTCCAATTTCCTGATTGTGACCTTTGTGAGTGCAGCTTCTTGGTCGGGTCAGGGGTCATCTCACAACACCCTCTCTGTGAATGTGGTGTAGACCAATAAGTGTGGGCCAGTTTAAACCCAGAGAGATTCACCGTTTACTCCCTGTCTCCCACTCACTTCACTCCATCACTAATGTTCTCCAAGATACAAGTCAGAAAGTATCCTCAGCCCCCGTTATCCCCTCCCATGAATAGCCATTCAGGATCCATGAACCTTGAGACCAAGCCGGTGACTCAACTGAGTTGGGCACATGGCACCTTCTCTCCGTCCAGTGGCCCCTGTTGAGAAGTGTACATGTGAACACTGGGTTGAGGTCAAGTATGATAACCTCCATGGCCAAATTGCCAGCAGATGCCCAGGATTGTATTTGAAAAGCAACATTTACTGGCTGCCGCTATGTGTGGAACTACAACCCAAGATATCGTCCGTTCCTTCACTGTCGCTGGGTTAAAATTCTGGAACTCCCTCCCTAACAGGACTGTGGCTGTACCTACACCACATGGACTGCAGCAGTTCAAGAAGGCAGCTCATCACCACCTTCTCAAAGGCAACGAGGAACGGGCAATAAATGCTGGTTTAGCCTGATCCGCCCACAGCCCATAAATGAATAAAAAAAACACAAGCCAGCAGCCAGCAGTGAGTCGAGAGAAAATTGGAAAATAAAGGAAAGCAATAAATAACTTTGCTATCAATCATTTCAATAAGGTACGCTGCTCAATGCTGGTTTAATCTGCTTACAGGCACTCCTGTCTGTCACTTAACAACAGACTGATTATGTGTCTATAACAAAGTGCAAGCTGTCAAACACTAATTGTGGACATCAGTCTGAAGGAATCATCATCTCTTTTCTCAGAACAGCCTGATCCCCTTTCAGTGCTGATTTTATAGACACGCAATATGAGGAACTGGTTTTCCTTGAAACTCTATATTACCCCCCAGGACACGTTCGCGAGAGTGAACTTTGTAAACCAAAGTTTTGGTGGGTTTAGCACATTTCTGTTAGTCGTCTGAAATACCCGCCTAGGATTCGCATCTACGATTAACCCTCGACCCTCAGGAGCAGCACGGTGCCACAGTGGTTAGCACTGCTGCCTCACAACGCCAGGGACCCAGGTTCGATTCCCGGCTTAGGTCACTGTCTGTGTGGAGTCTACGCATTCTCCCTGTGCCCGTGTGGGTTTCCTCCGGGTGCTCCGGTTTCCTCCCACAGTCCGAAAGATGTGCTGGTTAGGTACATTGGCCATTCTAAATTCTCTCTCAATGTACGGCACAGTGACACAATGGTTAGCATTGCTGCCTCACAGCGCCAGGGACCCGGGTTCAATTCTCGGCTTGGGTCACTGTCTATATGGAGTTTGCACATTTTCCCTGTGTCTGCATGGGTTTCCTCCGGGTGCTCCAGTTTCCTCCCACAGTCCAAAGATGTGCGATGTAGGTGGATTGGCCATGCTAAATTGTCCCTTCATGTCAGGGGGACTAACTAGGGTAAGTGCATGGGGTTATGGGGATAGACCTGGGTGGGATTGTGGTCAGTGCAGACTCGATGGGCCGAATGGCCTCCTTCTGCAAGGTAGGATTCTATGTACTTGAACAGGCACTGGAGTGTGGCGACTAGGGGATTTTCACAGTAACTTCATTGCAGTGTTAGTGTAAGTGTACTTGTGATAACTAATAAATAAACTTTTGAACTTTAAATTAATGCCCTCCTCTCCTGAAGGTGCTCAATCTGGTTATGTTATCGTGCCAGCTGGCTTTTACCATCTGCCTACAGATGGGGAATGCCCACTTTTATTCCTCAGCATCTTCAGAAGCAGAGGGAGAGAACTGAAGGGTTTCATGGTATGATTTCAAAGTCTTTTTTTTGAGAGTGTCCCTAACTGAAACAGAAACACAAAAGCTAGGTTTCTGAGAAAGGTTTGTTAATAGGATTTCCTGGCTGTGACATCAGATACCTGACCGAACATACTTTCTTCCAACTTCTTCCGTCGGGAATAAGATACAAAATTCTGAGACCACGTACCAACCAACTCAAGAATAGCTTCTTCCCTGCTGCCATCGGACTTTTGAATGGACTTACATTATAATAAATTGATCTTGTTCTACACCCGAGCTATGACTATAACACTACACTCTGCACCGACTCCTTTCTTCTCTCCTATGTACTCTATAAATGGTATGCTTTGTCTGTATAGTGCGCAAGAAACAATAATTTTCACTGTATCCCAACACACGTGACAATAATAAATCAAATTTTTTAAAAAAGAAATAAGCCTCTGGTAAGATTACGCACAAATGGAGGCTAATTGGGAAGAGGAAACCAGGCTGAGATATTGAATTTCAGATAGTGCTCAGGACAGGAGTGTGGCTGTGAAGCTGTGTGTGTGAGCCAGCAGAAAGAATTGAAACCTAAAAAGCTGTGAGATCGGCTGAAGAACCAGAGATGACCACACCTCATACTCGAGTGTTATTGGGTGCTCAGGTGAAAGTGACTCTGGGAAAATTATACCATCAGGACTATTGTGACCCGAATTTTTTCTTTAATTCATTCATGGGATGTGGGCGTCACTGGTTGGATCAGTATTTATCCCTAATCATCCTTCAACTGAGTGGCTTGCTGGGCCATTTCAGAGGGCATTTAAGAGTCAACCACATTGCTGTGGGTCTGGAATCACATGTAGGTCAGATCAGGTAAGGATAACAGATTTCCTTCCCTAAAGGGACATTAGTAATCCAGATGGGTTTTTATGACAATTGATGATGGTTTCATGGTCATTATTAGACTTTTAATTACAGATTTTTTTTAAATTCAAATGCGACCATCTGCCATGGTGGGATTCGAACCCAGGTCCCCAGCGTATCACCTAGGTCTCTGGATTACTAGTCCAATAACAATACCATTATGCCACCACCTTCCCATGAAGGAAGACTTGGTAATATCTATATTTATGGAATTTAGATAGAGTAACGTGGTTGTCAGATGTTACTTGAGGGTCAGATCCTGTGTGATTAAGAGTGGTTGAATTCCACTGGAGAAAGATAGAGTTGTGAGAGACATTGGTACCACACGGTGCTCCACATTTATAAGAGGGTTCTCTAAGAAATCTATGAGACTCACCTTTGTTGCATCAGCTATTTAAAGTGAAGTTAATGTGTTTTTTTTTATTCATTTACTGGATGTGGAGTGTCATTGGTTAGGCCAGTATTCATTGCCCATCCCTAGTTACCCTTGAGAAGGTGGTGGTGAGCTGCCTTCTTGAACTGCTGCAGAATTGTATTGAATACAATTTGCCTGTTCGTTCATGTTTACGCTATGTTGGTTTTGGTTTGATTGTTACAGTAAAAGGTTTAAAAAGCAAAATCTTCCCCATCAGATTTTTCTGTTGGGGTTGCTTGGTTTAAGTTTATTTATTAGTGTCACAAGTAGGCTTACATTAACACTGCAATGAAGTTACTGTGAAAATCCCCTAGTTGCCACACTCTGGTGCCTGTTTGAGTATATTAAGGGAGAATTTAACATGGCCAATGAACCTGACCAGCACATCTTTCAGATTGTGGGAGGAAACCGATGCAAACCCATGCAGACACAGGGAGAACATGCAAACTCCACACAGACAATGACCCGAGCTGGGAATTGAACCTGGGTCCCTGGAGGTGTGGGGCAGCAGTGCTAACCACAGCGCCACCGTGCTGCGTGACTTCAGCTCTTTCACAATATTGGTCTCCGCAGGGGTTGTAACAAGGAGGAAAATAAAATTAAAGCAACTCTGGAAAGTTAAGAAACTTTAATTAACAGCATTGTGATGACTTCATGCATTTTTGTTGCTACTTTGTGGCATATTGAAGTTTCAAACTCTAACAGAGTTCAACATGATGGTTAGGTCAGTCAGACAAGCCAATTGTGTTGGTCACTCACTGAGTCTCCTGTCCATTATTGGATCCTACAGGCAGCTCAGCACAAATTTAAACTGACAGAGAGTATAAAAATGTGGAGCAGGTAGTACATTCCCACTGTTACCAGCGAGTGACTGCTTTGTATTATAAGTGCATTACACATTACATTGACAACATAACAGAGGCACTGAATCAATTTAACCCCTGATTTTGAAGATAATTATTTAAAAGGAGAATTGATTTACACGGCACTTTATGCTGTGTCTCAATATTACCCAATGCGTTTTACGGATAAGTCTTAATCTTACAAGACTCCTTAAGATGGAATAAGGTAGATATTTTTTAATTGGGTGGAAAATTTGTTTTCTTACTATTAATCAGTTTAGTTGTAATTGTATATTTTTTTTGTTGCAGTTTATGCCTGATTTTTTTTATTTTTCTATCCCCTATCAACATCCTGGGGGTTTGACCAGAAACTGAGCTGGACTAGCCATTTAAGTACTGAGGCTACAAAAACAGGTCTGAAGCTTGGAATCCTGTGGTGAGTAACTCACATCCTGACTCTCCAAAGCCTGTCTACCACCTACAATAAGAAGTTTAACAACACCAGGTTAAAGTCCAACAGGTTTATTTGGTAGCAAAAACCAAAAGGTGGCTTTTGCTACCAAATAAACCTGTTGGACTTTAACCTGGTGTTGTTAAACTTCTTACTGTGTTTACCCCAGTCCAACGCCGGCATCTCCACATCATGACTACCATCTACAAGGCATTGTTCAGGAGTGTGATGGGATACTCTCCACTTGCCTGGATGGATGCAGCTCCAACAACACTCAAGAAGCTTGACACCATCCAGGGCAAAGCAGTCCACTTGATTGGCACCCCATCCCCAAACATTCACTCCCTCCACTGCCAATGCACATTAGCAGCAGTGAGTACCATCCACAAGATGCATTGCAGCAATATGCCAAGCACTTTCCAAACCCACAACCTCTATCACCTAAAAGGACAAGGGCAGCAGATACCTGGGAACATCACCACCTGCAAGTTCCCCTCCAAGACGCACACCACCCTGATTTGGAAATATTTCATCATTCGTTCACTATTTCAGGTTCACAATCCTGGAACTCCCTTCCTAATAACCTACACCACATAGACCACAATGGTTCAAGAAGGTAGCTCACCACCACCTTCTCAAGGACATTTGGAGCTGGGCAATGAATGCACCAGCGTCGTCCACGTCCTATGAATGAATAAAAAGAAAAAGAAAAATGGGCAGGAACTATTTTTGCTGATTGGAATACCATTCCTGAAATTGGAGGAGAATGACCAGTTCTCGAATGGGAATGACAGGTAGGGGCAGCTGTGCCTTGTACACTACGTATCACTGAGCCTCACCTGCAATAAGTCACTAAACCATCCTGGGCAGGTTTGAGGAGGGTTGTCTTCATGCCACCACAGAACAGAGATCATCACCCTCCAGGCTTGTGTCCCAGGGATGGCTCCTTCCTCAGGTCACAATGCTGCAACTAGATTAAACCATTAAGCCACCAGCTCCTACTCAGGTGCCACCAGTGGCGTATATCAGATTACTTGGTTGTTTGTAGATATGCCATCCTTCTGCCACCATCTAACAGTATTGTTCCATCACCAGTCCATGCACAGTCTTCAGCGCACTGTATGTTTTTTATACCTTGCATGGGTCATCATGAGTAGGTATTCCTTAACTAACCACCAGCCCACACCCCACTGCCCTCGCAACTCACTGTGTAATCTCCTGGGAAAGGCAAAAAAAGGAAAAAAATGGGACCAGTAAGAGAAAACCTATCCTGGAAGATTAGCCGATCAAAACCATTCATGAGAAGCTTGACACCGCTCAGGACAAAGCAGTCTGCTTGATTGCGACCCCTTCCATAAACATCCACTCGCTCTACCACAGATGAACAGTGTTCACCATCTCCAAGATGCACTGTAGGAACTCACCCAGATTCCTTAGGCAGCACCGTCCAAACCCACGACCTCTACCATCTAGAAGGACAAGGGCAGTAGATAACTGGGGACACCACCACCTGGAGGTTTCTCTCCAGGTCACTCACCATCCTGACTTGGAAATATATCGGCCGTTCCTTCACTATCGCTGGGTCAAAATCATGGAACTTCCTCCCTAACAGCACTGTGGATGTACCTACACCTCAAGGGGTGCAGCAGTTCAAGACAGCGGCTCTCCATCACTTTCTCAAGGCTAACTAGGGACGGGCAATAAATGCTGGCCTAGCCAGTGACGTCCCATAAAGGAATTTTTTAAAATGAGATCACACGGACCAAATTTATCTGTAAAAAATCTTAATGCTTTTTCCATGACATGATGTCATGTATATAATTCTATGTGATGTTTGGCCCAGCCCAGCCCTCTCTTTGAGGGGAGAGTCAGCAGCCACCAGACCATATTACCTTATCTTCCTTTCGCTCCTGTCCTTTTCGATCTTGGTGCCAGCTGGCCTGTGCAATAACCTTTAACCTTTGACCCCTTTCTCAATAAACTGGCTAGGTTAGAAGGGTAAATGGTGCAGTCTGCAAGTTAGAACATTAACCATTCTGCCCCCTTGCTTTTTTTTTATTAGTGTCACAAGTAGGCTTACATTAACACTGCAATGAAGTTACTGGGAAACTCCCCTAGTCGCCACACTCCTGTTCGGGTACACTGAAGGAGAGTTTAGCACCTAACCAGCACGTCTTTCAGACTGTGGGAGGAAACCAGAGCAAACCTACATGGACATGGGTAGAACGTGCAAACTCTGCACAGACCCAAGCCAGGAGTCGGTCCCGGGTCCCTGGTGCTGCGAGTCAGCAACGCTAACCACTGTGCCACCGTGTCGCCCAAAGGGAGATTGGCAGAAGGGGACAGCTGATCCAAAGGGGTTAAATGGGGTTCAAAGGGAGAGGGGGGGGGCGTCAGTTGCTCTTTAAGCAGCGAAGGGGCGTTTAACACAAACTTTATTCCCACCCCCTCCCCACCCACCCACCCACCCACCTCCCCATTCCTTCTGCTCTGCTCTATGCAAATGGGCATGAGCTGGAATTCCTGCGTTCCCCAATACACTCGGGAAACCCTGGGAAACGCAGAGGGAGGAGAATGAGAGAAAGGGAAACGGGCAGTGGATTGAACTACGTTTGAATGGGAGACGGTCACACGCAGACACCAAACACACACACACAGGGACGAGCAACACAACTTGTTCAGGAGAAGCGAGGGTTGGCAATTAGCTGCCAGCTCCCTCCCTCCCTCTCTCTCTCTCTCTCTGTGCCCCGACAGAAGTGGTGTGTGTGTGTATTTCAGAAACATCTGAAAGTGACAACACAATGCACCTGGAATTGAAGAGCTGGATGTTTGGACTCCTCACTCTTCTCGCAATTCTTCTAATCCTGGCAGATATTTCCCAAGTGGAGATGGAATTCGGGTAAATGTGTTCCTATACAGATGTATTTATCAGCGGTGTGTTTTCTCTGTCGATGTATCACTTTAACCTTGTGTATGTGTGTGTGTGTGTGTGTTGGGGGTGGTTGCTGATTGATCTTAAATTTCTGTCTTGTCCATTTTTTAAAAATACTGCCTGCTTTACTGTCTGCTAGTTTACTCAGACACCAGCCGGGTGTGTGTGTGAAGAGTGTAGCTGGTTCTTTGTTTTTTTTTATGTGGCTTTTTGTTTAATTAGGTGGGAAGTGAATTGAATTTGCGGCAGAGGCAGTCAGAATTAGTGTGTCCCCCTCCCCATCCCAACAGAGCTGTGATCAGTGTGGCCCCTTTAGTCTTATCTAATTTTCTCTCTCTGCCCCCCATTCTCCTGTCTCTCCTCCATTCTCTTTGTGTGAGATCTCTTCCCCACTCTCCTCCCTTTTTTTATGTCTTTGCTTCCACCCCTCACCATTTTCCCCTGTAAAATTCTTTCATCGACTGCCCCCGTTTCTTTTTTTTGCTTCTGTCTCATTCCCCCTCTGTCTGTTTGACTTTCTTGTCTCAGTCTCCTGTCCTTTTGTGTCTCGCTCACTCCCCTCGACCTTCCCTCTTTCTTTACTTTCTCCCTCCCAGTCTCTGTTTGACTGTCTCAGTGTCTTTCTCTTCTGTGTATTTGTCCATTCTGTTCCCTTTTCTCTCTCTCTGTCGGTGTGTATTTATGTCTGTATCTAACCTTATCTCTCTTTATCACGGACCCCTAGTAATTCTCACCTTTTTCCGGTGTCTCCCCCAATGCTGTTTCCACCATTATTGGGTGTAACTTTGATTTGATTTATTATTGTCACATGTATTGGTGTACAGTGAAAAGTATCGTTTCTTGCGCACTGTACAAAGCATACCGTTCATAGAGAAGGAAAGGAGAGAATGCAGAATGTAGTGTTACAGTCATAGCGAGGGTGTGGAGAAAGATCAACTTTATGCGAGGTAGGTCCATTCAAGAGTCTGATGGCAGCAGGGAAGAAGCTGTTCTTGAATCGGTCGGTACGTGTCCTCAGACTTTTGTATCTTTTTCCCGACGGAAGAAGGTGGAAGAAAATTGTTCAGTGTCACAGTCTGTGTCTAAATCTGCATTGCAATCTGATCTGTGTAACCTCATAACACATGACAAGAGGACATTAGGTCATAGCCAGAAAAGGGACCAGCACAAAAGCAAACTTTTGCTGCTATCCCCCCACCTATTTTTGTGTAGTTTTATTGCTAATAAGCAGGCATGGGAGTTTTTGATTTATTTATTTCTAAAGTGGTGTGACCAAGCTGATGACTCCAGCCCCTGGTTTACTGAGCAGTTTGGAAGGACCTGCCTGTGAAAATGATTGTGAAACGGCTGTGTCTGATACATTCATGTTTCTTTTCTCTCTGTGTTTCTTTAATGATGTGTCCTCTCTTCTTTCGAAATGTCTCTGGAGCCTTACCCCACCCTCTCCGAATGATTTTCTCCTGCTGTGTGTCTCAGCCTGTACTCCTCTCTTGCCCAGCCCTGGATCGCTGACGGGTTCCCTATTTCCTTCACTGATTTTCAGTAATTCTGCCTCCACTCTTTGAGACTCTCCCATCTTTCGGTTGAGACAGTAAACCGAGGCCCTGTCTGCCCTCTTGGGTGAACCTAAAATATCCCGTTTCAAGAGCAAGGGAGTTAACCCTGGTGCCAATCTTTATCCCTCAAACAACATGGCTAAAGCAGGCTATCTGGTCATTATCACATTGCTGTTTGTGGGATCTTGCTGTGTGCAAATTGGCTGCTGCGTTCCCTTTGTGGCGACACTTCAAAAGTGTAATGACTTCAATCAGGCCATTGAGATGGCCAATTGGAATATGAACTGCCTGATTAAGGAGTCAATTGATGTGCCATTTAGGGAGTCTTTGTACTTAACTGGGAGTGTCGGTTCCTCTGGGACCCCCAAGGTAGACTGCTAACTGATAGCACTCTGCGTACTGCTGTTGGAATTGTAAATTAAGAGATTTTGGTGAAGGGACTTCTGCCTCCGCACACTTATTACAAAAAGTACTTCATTGGTTGTGGAGCACTTTGGGATGTCCCATGGTCATGAAAGGCGCTATATCAATGCAATTCTTTTTTTTCATTGCACCATGCTGCTGTCTCAAAGTCGTCTTAAAATCCCATCTCTTTGAACATCAGTTTGGTTCCCTGTTCAATCTTTCACGTTGTCTGTCCTGCTCCCTCCTCTCCATCTCAGGGAGCGCACGGGGAAATTTCCCTGCCCGCGGGGAATGGGAGTGTTCATTTCAGCCTCACAGGGGCTGCCACCCACCGACATGAGGAACGGTCCCTCTGGAATCTGCTGAACAGAAACTGTGTGTAAAAGAAACATATACCCAGGAAACTGAGAGTTGGTGCCACTGAATTCAACTGGGCTCGACAGATGTGCCCTTATGTCTTCTCACCTGCCTGGACCCCTTCCATGTTCATTGTTCTAACTGTCCGACTCCAAGCCACTTGCTGTCATCAGTGACAGTTACATTTGCACAGGTTAACAAGCCTGTTTTCTCATTGATCCACTGGTCTGTTTGGTGAATCGACTGTCTGACTATGACACTAAACCAGACAGAGTGAGCAAGTACCAGATTCAATTACAGGGTGACGATCTTTTGTCAGACGTTCTGACGGGAGGTCATTGACCTGAGACACTAACCCTGTTTCCCTCTCTGCAGACATTACCTGACCTGCTGACTATTTCCAGCATTTTTGATTCCTCTTCCAGATTTTCAGCATCTGCAGTATTTTGCTTTAGCCCCACATTCAATCTCCAGTTGGTGCTGATTCGAGCTGACGACAGCACGATGGCACAGTAGTTGCCTCACTACTCCAGGGACCTGGGTTCAATACCCGGCTTGGGTGAGCGTCTATGTGGAGTTTGCACGTTCTCCCTTGTCTGCGTGCATTTCCTCTGGGTGCTTTGGTTTCCTCCCACAGTCCAAAGAAATGAAGGTTAGGTGGATTGGCCACGCTAAATTGCCCGTTAGTGTCTAAAGATGTGTAGGTTAGAGGGATAGGGTCTGGGTGGGATGTTCTGTCAGAGAGTCAGTGCAGACTCAATGGCTGAAATTTTGCCACCACACCCGCCCTGGAATTGGCTCGCAGGAACGGAATTCTCTATTGGCCTCGGGTGAGATTTTACGAGTCTCGCCCAAGTGAGGTTGTAAAATACTGGCCATGGGCAGGATTGTACATCCTTGTTTGTCCCGAAACCATAAAATCCCACCCACGGTAAACGGACCTTTCCATGGTGGACCTTCTGCCCGCTCCGATTCCCGTGGCGGGTGGGCAGTAAAATTCCAACCAATGGGCCAAATGGCTTCCTTCTGCCCTGTAGAAATGATCCTATGATCAGCTCCCGTCCAGTTCACAGCATCGGCAGCCTGCAACACATTAAGCAATTCAGCTGTATGGGTCGTTCCAAAGCAGCAGAGGCAAAATCCTATTACACCCAGACACCCCACCAGCCCGTGGGGTTGCCAACCTTCCAGGATTGGCCTGGTGTCTCCGGGATTGAGGTTCAATTTCCGGGACACTGCGCTGGTAAGCCTGTAAAAAAAACAGGAAAATTAAAAAAGAATGGCTTTAATTTTTCATCATTTTCTTTGAAGGTTTCTCTTTAGCAGATAAAAATATTGAAAATTGAGGGGGGGAAACTGATTGGCTGACAGTCAAGCATCATCCAATTGGGTAATGAGTCTTTTTGCTTTCCAATTGGCGAAGGAAGGCAGCGCGTTACAAGGATGGATTTGTTGGCCGACTCATGTCTAGAGCTTGGGGTAGCAAGTCATGTGATGAAGCCTCCAGAAATACATTTAATCACATTTGGCAACCCTATCCCCTACTACAGAATCGTAGTTCACAGAGGGAGTTCTTATTTCTTCCTTATTTCCAATCTTGAATTCTTCGACTCTTTCCCTTCAATTTAACCTGGCATTAACCTGGCTCTCACCTCCCCCACTTGATGCCAACATTCTCCTCCACCTCTTCTTTTTTTCCTGATTCCAATTGGCCACGGCTTCCTTCCTTCTAATTGAATATTATAAAATGATGGGACAGATGTGAAGGGTTGAATGGTCCACTCCCGTTCCCATGTTCCAGTACCATTTGGGAACTCGTTCCCTCTATCCCAGCTGAACTCCCATTTTTCCATTCCTTTCCTCTCTCTCTCTCTGGGAGGAATTTTCCCATCCTGCCCGCCACAGGAATCGTAGCGGGTTGTGTGGGGGGGGTGGGGGGGCGGGGGGGGGGGGGATAGCGGACAATGCAAAGGCCCGTTGACCTCGGGCGGGTTTTACCAGTCTTGGCGCGAATGCAGTCAGGAAATCCCACCCCGAGTCTTCCGTCTTAAGCTGGCAATCTATCTCTTCTCCCTACCACACCCCTCTGCCACCTCAGTCAAGCTGGCACTTCCTCGCTATCCCTCAATAATACTGTTCCAATTTACCTCTCAACCTGCCTCCCAGCCCCTGCCTCTCTCCACTGCAAGGCATTGGTTGTTACTCTACATTCTCAGCCTATAATAAAGACACGGTTCAAAGATATGCGACCTGCTCATGGAATATTATTGATTGAAAAATGGCCTCAGCATTTACCTTCAAAATAACTCACCATACTTCAAAAGTAGTTCATTGTGCAGTTTTGCTCCAATCAAAGAGAAGGACTCTTCTCATGAGGAGACCTGAATTGCAAACTCAAAAGGATATTGTCGAGTTACAGGGTTGCTATGATGCAGAAGACGGCCATCTGGCCCATCAAGTTCATGCTAGCTCTCTGAAGAGTAATCCAATCAAACCCATTCACCCACTCTATTTCTATTATCCTGCAAATTTATTTTTCTCAAAAGCCATTCAATTTCCTTTTGAAGCAATTCTCTCTGCTTCTACCACCCTCTAGGCGGTGAGTCCCAGCTCATTACCACTTGTTGAGTAAAAATGTTCTTCCTCACATCCTCTCTTAACAATACCTTAAACCTGTGTCCCTTACTTCCTGTACTATCAGCATATGGAAACAGATTTTCTTTGTCTAACTTATCTCAGTCTTCGATTTTGCAAAACTAACTCCACAACTTGACCAATGCTTTCTGAAGGCATGATTGAGAAGTATTCTTAATAGAGTAGATAGGAGGCAGCAAGACATTGATAATTGGAGGTGAGGCTTGACACTGAGGGGCTGATTTGACTAATTTTTACCCATATGATTATAGACCTTACCTTTTAGAACCTCTTCTTTACAGTAACGTTTGTTACTTCTATACTTTGCTGCCACGTTGTGTTCCAATTTAAGTTTAAAGTTTATTTATTAGTGATACAGGTAGGCTTATATTAACACTGCATTGAAGTTAATGTGAAAATCCCCTAGTCGCCACACTCCGGCGCCTGTTCGGGTACACTGAGGGAGAATTTAGCATGGCCAGTGCACCTAACCAGAACGCCTTTCGGACTGTGGGAGGAAACCGGAGCACCCGGAGGAAACCCACGCAGACACAGGGAGAACGTGCAGACTCCACACAGACAGTGACCCAAGCCAAGAATGGAACCGGGGTCCCTGGCGCTGTGAGGCAGCAGTGTTAACCAGCGTGTCACCAGGCTGCCCCAGTTGGAGGTTGATTCTTAGAGATTGAGGTGTATTAGTCATAAGTGCCGTACAGTGTTTGTGTGATAGTCCTCACTGCTATTTTAACAGAGGCTGTAATCTATCATTAAAATAGCAGATGGCAGAATTTGATCCCGATGTATTAGTAAGGTTTTTATCGAAATCACATGGTAATTTTTTTAAATTGTCAAAATTAACACCAAATAATTTCAAACATAAACAATGTTATTCAGACTGACACTCATAATTCTTATTATTTTTTATTCATTTGTGGGACATGGCCGTTGCTGGCTGGCCAGCATTTATTGCCCATCCCTAGTTGCCTGAGGGCAGTTGAGAGTCAACCACATTGCTGTGGCTCTGGAGTCACATGTAGGTCAGACCAGGTTAGGACGACAGATTTCCTCTCCTAAAGGACATGAGTGAACCAGATGGGTTTTCCGACAATTGACAACGGTTTCATGGTCATCAGTAGATACTTAATTCCGGCTATTGTTTTTGTTGAATTCAAATTCCACCATCTGCTGTGGCGGAATTCAAACCCGGGGCCCCGGAACATTAGCTGAGTTTCTGGATTAATAGTCTAGTAATAATACCACTAGGCATTACTCTTTACATTGGTAACTCCTGTGTTTTGGATGAACCATTAACCCTTACAGGTGCAAGGTGATGTCTCAGATGTCCCTGGAGTCTTGACTGAACAGGAGAAGAGAAAGTTAATAAGATTTTATTTTTATTCATTCACGAGATCAGTGTTGCCAGTAAGGCGGGCATCTATTGTCTATCCATAATTGCCCTGGAGAAGGCTCTGGTGAGGCAGCTTCTTGCTTAGAAATGAGGGCAACTGAGAGTCAACCAAACATGGGTCTGGAGTCGGATATAGGCCTATAAAGAACGGATCACTCCCTGCCATAAAGGATATTCATGAACTAGATGGATTTCATGACAGTCCATTTATTTCATGGTCACCATTGCTAATATCAGTTTTTTGTTGCAGTTTTCATTTGATTAACTGCATTTCCTAATAGCTGTGGTGGGGCTTGAACTAATGTCTCCAAATCATTGGACCAGGCATTTGGAAAAGAGCTGGATTCAGCGCAACAGTGGTCTTAGTAATTATAAAGTAGACGGAGAAAAGCTTGCTGAAAGGAGAAGGGTTAGAGATCAGGGGAGATGGTATGGTGGTGTTAATATTGCTGGACTAGGAATCCAGACACCCAGGCTAATGTTCTGGGGCCATGGGTTCAATTCCCACCACAGCAGCTGGAGGAAATTAAATTCAATTGATTAATAATTCTGGATTAATTAGCAACGGTAACCATGAAACTATCATCGATTAAAATCACATCTGATCTACTAATGTCCTGCAGGGAAGGAAATTTGCTGTCCGTACCTGGTCTGGCCTACATGTGACTCCAGACCTACAGCTCTCTTAAATCATAGAAGCCATAGGATCCAGTGCAGAAAGAAGCCATCCAGCCATCAAGTCTGCACCGACTCTCCGAAAGTGCATCCCACCCAGGTCCTCCTCTCTGCCCTATATCCATAATGTGGAGATGCCGGCGTTGGACTGGGGTAAACACAGTAAGAAGTTTAACAACACCAGGTTAAAGTCCAACAGGTTTATTTGGTAGCAAAAGCCACACAAGCTTTCGAGGCTCTAAGCCCCTTCTTCAGGTGAGTGGGAATTCTGTTCACAAACAGAATTTATAAAGACACAGACTCAATTTACATGAATAATGGTTGGAATGCGAATACTTACAACTAATCCAGTCTTTAAGAAACAAAACAATGGGAGTGGAGAGAGCATCAAGACAGGCTAAAAAGATGTGTATTGTCTCCAGACAAGACAGCCAGTGAAACTCTGCAGGTCCACGCAACTGTGGGAGTTACAAATATTGTGACATGAACCCAATATCCCGGTTGAGGCCGTCCTTGTGTGTGCGGAACTTGGCTATCAGTTTCTGCTCAGCGACTCTGCGCTGCCGTGTGTCGCGAAGGCCGCCTTGGAGAACGCTTACCCGAATATCAGAGGCCGAATGCCCGTGACCGCTGAAGTGCTCCCCAACAGGAAGAGAACAGTCTTGCCTGGTGATTGTCGAGCGGTGTTCATTCATCCGTTGTTGCAGCGTCTGCATAGTTTCCCCAATGTACCATGCCTCGGGACATCCTTTCTTGCAGCGTATCAGGTAGACAACGTTGGCCGAGTTGCAAGAGTATGTACCGTGTACCTGGTGGATGGTGTTCTCACGTGAGATGATGGCATCTGTGTCGTGCCGGATCATCGACACAGATGCCATCATCTCACGTGAGAACACCATCCACCAGGTACACGGTACATACTCTTGCAACTCGGCCAACGTTGTCTACCTGATACGCTGCAAGAAAGGATGTCCCGAGGCATGGTACATTGGGGAAACTATGCAGACGCTGCGACAACGGATGAATGAACACCGCTCGACAATCACCAGGCAAGACTGTTCTCTTCCTGTTGGGGAGCACTTCAGGGGTCACGGGCATTCGGCCTCTGATATTCGGGTAAGCGTTCTCCAAGGCGGCCTTCGCGACACACGACAGCGCAGAGTCGCTGAGCAGAAACTGATAGCCAAGTTCCGCACACACAAGGACGGCCTCAACCGGGATATTGGGTTCATGTCACAATATTTGTAACTCCCACAGTTGCGTGGACCTGCAGAGTTTCACTGGCTGTCTTGTCTGGAGACAATACACATCTTTTTAGCCTGTCTTGATGCTCTCTCCACTCCCATTGTTTTGTTTCTTAAAGACTGGATTAGTTGTAAGTATTCGCATTCCAACCATTATTCATGTAAATTGAGTCTGTGTCTTTATAAATTCTGTTTGTGAACAGAATTCCCACTCACCTGAAGAAGGGGCTTAGAGCCTCGAAAGCTTGTGTGGCTTTTGCTACCAAATAAACCTGTTGGACTTTAACCTGGTGTTGTTAAACTTCTTACTGTCTATATCCATAACACAGTAAGAGTTTTAACAACACCAGGTTAAAGTCCAACAGGTTTATTTGGTAGCAAATGCCATTAGCTTTCGGAGCGCTGCTCCTTCATCAGATGGAGTGGAAATCCACTCCATCTGACGAAGGAGCAGCACTCCGAAAGCTAATGGCATTTGCTACCAAATAAACCTGTTGGACTTTAACCTGGTGTTGTTAAAACTCTTAGCGTGTTTACCCCAGTCCAACGCCGGCATCTCCACATCATGACTATATCCTTAACCCCATGGCTTGGCTAATCCACCTAACCTGCACATCTTTGGAGTGTGGGAGGAAATCGGAGCACCCAGAGGAAACCCACACAGACACAGGGAGAACGTGCAAACTCCACACAGACAGTGACCCAAGGCCGGAATCGAACCCAGGTCCCTGCTGCTGTGAGGCAGCAGTGCTAACCATTCTGCCGCTGTAATTGCCCTCTGAAACGGCCTCAGCAAACCATTCAATTCAAGGGTGCTTAGGGATAGGCAATAAATATTGCTCTTGGAGTGATGCCCACATCCCAAGAATGAATAAAGGAAATACAATCGAGGCTGAAGGACAGAAGAGAATAAAAGCAATATACTACGGATGCTGGAATCTGAAACAAAAACAGAAAAGGCTGGAGAAACACAGCAAGTCTGACAACATCTGTGGAGAGAGAATAGAGCCAATGCTCTGACGAAGAGTTATCCAGACTCATAATGTTGGCTCTATTCTCTCTCCACAGATGCTGTCAGACCCGCTGAGTTTCTCCAGCCTTTACTGTTTTTGTGCAGAAGAGAATGTTTCTTTTACCTACCTCTCAGTTGCATTGTTGAGTGAGACTGCGTGAGCTGTGAATGGATATTCTTTTGTCCCTGCAGATTTTCAGAGGGAAGGAGGGCTATGAAGTCAGCCAAGGATGATCTACAGAACAAATGTTGTAGGTACGTAAGTTGGGAGGACATCCCCTCTCTTTACTTTTTAGTTAGGACACTGGGATTTGTAACCTTTTGCGGCAAATTCGCAACCCAAAACCCGTGAGGGTGACAGCTTGTATGTACAATGTCACAGAGTGATGTCCCCGGGTCTGTACCTGTGAGCTTCTCACATATAAGCTTCAATCGCATCACTGGGCAGTTGTGAAGTATAGATCCGGCATTTCTCCACAAGAAAACAAATAACTGAAGTATAAGGCTGATAATTGTCATAGGCCCCTGTTTGTTAATGACATTCCCAAGCCTCTCCATTGATGAATAGCCAGGAAAGGGGAAGGAATACAACAATCACAACTTGTCCGACATCCCAAAAAACAAGAAAGCCAGGAACTGGCTCCAACCGTGCAGATAACACTTGGGGGGTCAAAGATGAAAGGGTAGGCCCCAATTTCAATTCCTAGTAACTGTAACTCTACATTCTGCACCCTCTCCTTTTCTTCTCCCCTATGTACTCTATGAACAGTATGCTTTGTCTGTATAACACACAGGAAACAACACTTTTCACTGTATCCCAATACATGTGACAATAACAAGTTAAATCAAACGTACGAATGATCCAGTCAGCAGCTCCAATGGACAAAACAAGAGGCAAAGGAGCCAACGTTGACTTGATCGAAAACAGAAAATGTTCGAAATACTCAGCAGTTCTGGCCACATCTGTGGAGAGAGAAACAGAGTTAATGGGTGGAATTTTCCCATCCTGCCTGCCGCGAGAATCATAGCAGGTGGGGGGGGGGACCAGGTAAAGGTCCGTTGACCTCGGGAGAGACTTTCCGGCCTTGGGGCGAGCGCGGCCGGAAAATCCCGCCCAATGTTTCAGCTTGATGTTTTGGCAGAAGCTCCCCAGGATTCTAAAGAGCAGGCAAATGCTCCCTGGTGTCCTGGATATTATTTATTATTTAATCAACACCTGAAAACAGGTTATCTAAGCATTAACACAGAGTTATTACTGGGCTATTGCTGTACTCAAACTGGCTGCTGTGCTTCCTATATTGCAATAGCGACTTGTGAAACTGTCGACATTCAAGAGGGCATTCGAGGGTTACTTGAATAGAAACAATGTGCAGGGTATGGGGAAAAGGCAGGGAATTTTTTTTAAATTCATTCGTGGGATATGGGCATTGTTGGCTGGCCAGCATTTATTGCCCATCCTTAGTCGCCCTTGAACTGAGTGTCTCACTCGACCATTTCAGAGGGCAATTGAGAGTCAACCACATTGCTGTGGCTCTGGAGTCACATGTAGGCCAGACTGGATAAGGCCATAGGTTTCCTTCCCTGAAGACCATTAGTGAATCAGATGGGTTTTTCCAACAACTGACAATGGTTTCATGGTAATCAGTAGATTCTTAATTCCAGATTTTGTTACTGAATTCAAATTCCGCCATCTGCCGTGGCAGAATTCGAACCTGGGTCCCCAGCACATTAGCTGAGGAATGGCATAATGCTCATTTGGAGAGCTGGTGTAGACAGAATGGGCCAAATGGCCTTCTTACTGTCGTAACAATTCTGTGATCTTGTGAAACTAAACTGGGACATTCCGAGATTGTGAAAGGTCATATATAAATGAAAATCTTCTATTTCTCTTAAAAATATTTTATCTTGAATTTCTCAGATTCCAAATGATAGACCACTTAAATGGCAGTTTCTCAGCTGATGTCCAATCAGTTCCTTTGCAGTTACCATTACCCAGTTTACATTGAGTTCCAATCTGTGATCAACATTGTGCCCGTCTGTCTGCAGCTTGTCCACACACAAAACATTCCCACAGGATCTGAGCACTTTATTTTTGTTGTGAATTCCATGGCTGTTCATCTTTCTCATCTTCACACATTGTCTTCACCGGCTATCCATCGATTTGAGGATGATGTCCCGTCAAGGTCACAGTTTTCTGTCATGGGTCTGCACATGACTGAACAGGCCAATTTTTGACCCACATACCTTTGACCATGTGGGGTAGGAGTGGTAATGGGATCCGGAGTCCAGTTCTTTTTAAAAAATTATTACTGTCACAAGTAGGCTTACATTAACACTGCAATGAAGTTACGGTGAAAATCCCCTAGTCGCCACACTCCGGCGCCTATTCGGGTACACTGAGGGAGAATTTAGCACGGCCAATGCACCTCACCAACACGTCTTTCAGACTGTGGGAAGAAACCAGAGCACCCGGAGGAAATCCACGCAGAAACGGGGAGGATGTACAGACTCCGCACAGACAGTGACCCAAGCCAAGAATTGAACCCTGGTCCCTGGCGTTGTGAGGCAGCAGTGCTAACCACTGTGCCACCATGCCGCTCTTTGCTTTCTTTACTTTTTCCTTCCTTGCCTCCGCTCACCATTAAGACATTGGGACTCAAAGCACGATGCAGCTTGCTGGACAAGTTGCTTCTATTCTGAATGATTGGTAGCAAGCCTCATTCAGTAGAGACTGTACTGTAGAGGACCTTCCAATCTTCAGGGGCAGAGAAGAAAGTCTGCATTCATGACATGAATGGTTGTTCATTCATTACTGCCATTGCTGTGAATTACTATTTGAATGGCCATAAATTAGGAGAGGTCTGGGTGTCCTCGTACACCAGTCACTAAAGGTAAGCATACAGGTGCAGGCAGTAAAAAAGGCAAATGGTATGCTGGCCTTCATAACGAGAGGATTTGAGTACAGGAGCAGGGATGTCTTGATGCAGTTATACAGGGCCTTGGTGAAACCTGGAACATTGTATGCAGTTTTGGTCTCCTTATCTGAGGAAGGATGTTCTTGCTCTAGAGGGAGTGTAGAGCTTTACCAGACTGATTCCTGGGATGGCGGGAGATGAGGAGAAATTTCTTACGTTTTAAGTTTATTTATTAGTGTCACAGGTAGGCTTACATTAACACTGCAATGAAATTTCTGTGAAAATCCCCCAGTCGCCACACTTCAGCGCCTGTTTGGGTACACTGAGGGAGAATTTAGCATGGCCAATGTGCCTAACTAGCACATCTTTTGGACTGTGGGAGGAAACCAGAGCACCCGGAGGAAACCTACGCAGACACGGGGAGAATGTGCAGACTCTGCTCGGACAGTGACCCAACCTGGTCCCTGGTCTGTGAGGCAGTAGTGCTAACCACTGTGCCACCCATCTTCCCCCCGAGAGTGGTGAGCCTGTGGAATGCACTAGCACAGAAAGTAGTTGAGGCCAAAACATTGAATGTTTTCAAGAAGCAGTTCGATATAGCACTTCGGGTGAAGGGGACCAAAGGATATCGGGGGAAGGCGGATGATCAGCCATGATGATAATGAATAGTGGAGCAGGCTCAAAGAGCCGAATGGCCTCTTCCAGTTCCTATTTTTTATACCATAAAGTGGTGTGGATTCTGCAGCACCAGCTGTGCAGGATGGGGGGATGTTATGTGTCATACTCCCATCATTAGGAACAGAATAATGTACCAGATACGGGTAGGAGGTTCCTGCACAACAAGCAGCCCATCTGGGAGTTCAGTATGTCCCATGGACTGCTCAATCCCTCTGTCAAATTATCTCTCCAATTCCCTCTTGCATCCGCCAATGCAATCTGCATCCAAATTCCCTGTGCCTCTGTGTAATGGAGCTGCTCACCTTCCCTCTCCTGTTTGCAAAAGCTGCACAGAATCAACTTCAGAACAGGGTCCCATGTGGCACAAGGTTCAGCCTATATCCTACACAAGTGTTGGAATGGATAATCATTCTGCACACAGGTCCCCTGCTGCTGGAACAAGTTAAAGCCAGTGCAGCACTCACTGATTCGGGTAGAACTGGATAGAAACACGAGACAGTCTTGCTGTTAGATTTCACGTCCTCCTGTATTGCACAACGGAATGAGATCCTGAACAACCAGAATGTAAGCTGTGAACTAAAGTGAGCTGAGGGGTCAGCATGGTTATCCGCGATGTGCGTATTTTGAACATCAGAACCATTTCCCTAATGGGTCAATGCGTTGACTGATGTGAGACTGAACTCTATTGACCAGCTTTCAAAAATGTATTTGTTCACAGGATGTGGGCGTCGTTGGCTAGGCCAGTATTCGGGGGCGGCATGGCGGTTAGCACTGCTGCCTCAGAGCGCCAAGGATCCGGCTTCAATTCCCGGCTTGGGTCACTGTCTGTGTGAAGTTTGCACATTCTCTGTGTGTCCATGTGGCTTTCCTCTGGGTGCTCCAGTTTCCTCCCACAGTCCAAAGACGTGCTGGTTAGGTGCATTGGCCATGCTAAATTCTCCCTTAGTGTATCCGAACTGGTGTCGGAGTTTGGCAACTAGGGGATTTTCACAGTAACTTCATTACAGTGTGAACGTAAGCCTACTTGTGACTAAAAAATAAAACTTTAACTTTATTCATTGCCCATCCCTAATTGTCCTTGGGGAGTTGATAATGAGCTGCCTTCTGGAACCACTGCAGTCCATGTGGTGTAGGTACACCCATACTGCTATTAGGGAGGTTGTTCCAGGATTGTGACCCAAAAGGCGATATATTTCCAAATCAGGGTGGTGTGTAGCTTGGAGAGGAACTTGCAGGTCGTGGTGTTCCCATACATCTGCTGCCCTTGTCCTTATAGGTGATAGAGAGTGTGGGTTTGGAAAGTGTTGTGAAAGAATCCTTGGTGAGTTTATCAGTTCACCTTGTAAATGGTACATGCTGCTGCCACTGTGCACTGGTGATGGAGGCAGTGAATGTTGAAGGTGGTGGATGAGGTGCCAATTAAGTGGACTGCTTTGTCCTGGATGGTGTTAAGCTTCTTGATTGTTGTTGGAGCTGCACCCATCCAGGCAAGTGGAGAGTATTCCATCACACTCCTGACTTGTGCCTTGTAGATTCTGGACAGATTTTGGCAGTCAGAAGGTGAGTTACTCGCCGCAGGATTCCTAACCTGATCTTGTAGCCACAGTATTTATACCAGTTCAGTTTCTGGTCATTGGTAACCCCCCCAGGATGTCGAAATGTCTTAGATTCTCACCACAGTCTCTCCATTGAATTAGCCCATCTCAGCCAGAGCGGCAACAGAGATGCTATAATAGCCTCAGTGTCCTTGCATGGAGGAAAAGAAAATCAGCCAGCGTTGCTCTGACGAAGGGTCGGCCAGACTCAAAACGTTAGCTCTGTTCCTTCTCCACAGATGCTTTAGACCTGCTGAGATGTTGCAGCATTTTCTGTTTCTGAGCCAGGATTTCTTCTCTACATGACTGTTCAATGACCCCCCACTAGGAAATAGAATCATAGAAATCCTACAGTGCAGATTGGCCCATCGACAACAGACAACAATCCCACCTAGGCCTTATCCCCGTAATCTTTCATTTTTACCCTGCTAATCCCTCTAGCCTAGACACTAAGGGTCAATTTATCATGGCCAATGCACCTAACCTGCACATCCTTGTCCAAATACGTTGTGTTCGGACAGGAACAGACACAGTTGCAATGCTCCCCTTGGAAACACTTGCTTGAGCAGGGTCGATGCTGTGAGGATATTTCCCCTTATGTGAAATCCAGAACTAGATTACATCATTTCAGAATAAAAGGTCTCCCATTTAAGACAGAGGTGAGGAGCAATTTCCTCTCTCAGAGGTTTGCAATGGGGGCTGAGTCGTTGACTGAGGTAGGCAGAATTTTGTACTATAGGGAATCAACAGGCTGTGTGGTACAGGCAGCTGATACAAAGATTGGCAGAGGAACAGATAGTATTGAGGAGACGGGGAGACTTCAGTAGGACTTGGCAAGTTAGGAGGGCGGGCAAAGAAGTGGCAGATGGAATACAATGTGGGAAAGTGTGAGGTTATTTTAGTAGGAAGAATAGAGGCGTAAACTATTTTCGAAATGGGGAGAGAATTCAGAAATTGGAAGCACGAAGAGACTTGGGATTCTGAGTTCAGGATTCTCTTAAGGTTAACTTGCAGGTTGAGTTGGTAGTTGGGAAGGCAAATGCAATGTTAGCATTCATTTCGAGAGAAATAGAATACAAGAGCAGGGACGTACTGCTGAAGCTTTTTAAGGATCTGGTCAGACCACACTTGGAGTATTGTGAGCAATTTTGGGCCCTGTATCTAAGGAAGGATGTGCTAGCCTTGGAAAGGGTCCAGAGGAGGTTCATCAGGAATGAAAAGCTTGATGTATGAGGAATGGTTGAGGACTCAGGGTCTGGACTCGTTGGAGTTTAGAAGGATGAGGGGGATCACATTGAAACTTACAGGATACTGAAAGGCTTGGATAGAGTGGACGCGGGATAAAATGTTTCCATTAGTGGGAGACTAGGACCTGAGGCACAGCCTCAGATTAAAGGGACGACTCTTTAGAACTGAGATGAGGAGGAATTTCTTCAGCTAAAGGGTGGTGAATCTATGGAGGCCAGGTCATTGAGTGTATTTAAGACAGAGATAGATAGGTTCTTGATTGAGAAGGAGATCAAAGGTTACGGATATCAGGCGGGAGAATGGGGTTGAGAAACTTATCAGTTATGATTGAATGGCAGAGCAGACTTGATGGGCAGAATGGCCTAATTCAGCTCCTATATCTTATAGTCTTAAGAATTGAGACCAAGATCAAATCAGCCATGATCTTACTGAATAGTGGAGCAGGCTGGAGGGACCTATTCTTGTTCCTATTCCTTACCTTCCTTATTCTTATAAATGGACACTTGAGTGGTGTACGAGGATTCCGGTGGCAGCCATTTCCCAGCAAGGGTCAGAACCCGAAGCAGCATGGGAGAGAAAAAGGAAAGAGCAGAAAACAAACCGCAGAATGGAACTGACACCCGGAGCTGGAGCGAGCGAGGTGTCATTTTCAAAGTTGTCATGGTAAAATACGAGTCTGGACAGCTGAGATTACCCCCAGCTGCTGAGTCTGTTCATTCGCTGGGGACGCGCCTGTACACACACACACACACACACACACCAACCTCAGGCTTGCTTTAAATAGCAGACTATTTCTGGTGAGTCTGGCCCCACCGTGAGCAAAGCGTCACAACAGTTGCCCCCCCTCTTTCTTGGTTTGATCCTGATGCTGAGGGTTGGGGCGGAGCTACAGCTGTAATTTCCTGGAAATTGGTTTCATAGAATCATAGAATCCCTACAGTGCAGAAGGAGGCCATTCGGCCCATCGAGTCTGCACCGACCACAATCCCACCCAGGCCCTATCCCCACATATTTACCCTGCTAATCCCCCTGACACTAAGGGGCAATTTAGCATGGCCAATCCACCTAACCCGCACACCTTTGGACTGTGGGAGGAAACTGGAGCACCCGGAGGAAACCCACGCAGACATGGGGAGAACGTGCAAACTCCACACAGACAGTCTCCCGAGGCCGGAATTGAACCAGGGTTCCTGGTGCTGTGAGGCAGCAGTGCTAACCACTGTGCATCTCAGCAATCCATGGAACGCTCTTCTCCACTCGGGTTCTCAGTTTACATCAGGTGTTGTTTGAAGTTAGTCCAAACATTGACTGAGCTTTATACAGCGACTTCACACAGATGGTCAGGAAAATTAAACTCCAGTCAGAATTCTACAGGCCGGGATTCAAGGAGGATGGTCAGTGGCCAGAGTACAGGTTGGTTGGCTTTAGAAAGGTAAAATCGCCATAGTCTCAGATGACGGTAGGCTGATCTCCCCTTTGAGGGGGAGTTGACTGGTGGTGACTTAACCTGAGGATCGCCACACCTCAGGTGAGGGGCGAGGTTGAGAAGGTGAGGCCTTCATGAATGCCCTCAGCCGATACGAGAATTGAACCCACACTGTTGGCATCGCTCTGCATCATTAACCAGCCGTCCAACCAACTGAGCCAACCAGAAGCAGCTTTTGGCATAGGAGGTCCAAAATTTAATAAGGTTCCATGCTTCTAAATGCTGTCCAGTGATCCTGATGGATATTTTGTGGTGTCTGTGCGTACACACAGCCATTGGGTGGAATCTTGCGTTAGGGTCTGTCTGAAAACTGATGTGTTTCTAGTCGGTTTTCTCTCCAGATCTTCAGACACTGTGTCAGAAAAATTTGGGGGGTGGGGGTGCCATATTGAGAGGCGGGGCCTAATCAAACAGGCAAATCCTGGCTGCATTGAGATCTGAGCGCCCTGATCAGAGCAAAAAAAAAATCTCTCCCCCCGCCAACTCTCTGCGATGAAAGCTGGCATCTCTTCCACCACCACCACCTCCCCCGCCCCCCGCAAATAGTCATTACTGGCATTGTGCCTCCCCCCCCACCCTTGCGATCAAAGCCAGCATCTCATCACCACGCCCCCCACAAATAATCAATTCTAGCACACCACTCCCCCACCCACGACCCCCTGAATATCACTGACATCAGACCACATTCTCCCTCCTCCCTGCCAGACAGTCAATGCCATCATCCCTCCCAATCCCCACAATCATAGAATCCCTACAGTGCAGAAAGAGGCTATTTGGCCCATTGAGTGTGCACCAACCCACCTTTCTTTTATCTTACTCAAGTTCTATCCCCATAACCCCACGTATTTTCCCCACTAATCTACACATCTTGGGCAGCACTAAGGGGCAATTGGGCATGGCCAATCCACCTGATTCGCACATTTTTGGAGTGTGGGAAGAAACCGGAGCATCCCGAGGAAATCCACACAGACACAGGGATAATATGCAGACTCCACACAGACAGTGACCCAAGGCCGGAATTGAACCCAGGTGCCGCGCACTGGGAGGGAGCAGTGCTCACCATTGTCCACCCGTGCCACCCTTTTTTGGAAATAGACGCAGGACCAGGCCATTCAGCCCTTCCAGTCTGGTCTGCCTCTCAATACAATCAGAGCTGATCTTCTACTTCAAAGTAATTACCGTAACATAATGTTACCCCAGAATCAAAGCTAGCATCTCCTCTCCCTCCCCCCCCCCAAAAGAAAAATCAATGCCGGCATTCCCCATCTCCTCATTCCCCCGAACATTGCACACATCAGATTCCTCTGCATCCTTAACTGGATTAGGTTCCATGTCAATAAGGCTAAACACCTGATTGATGCTGTAATAAAAAAATTACACCCCCAACCCCTCTCCCAGACTTACCCTTTGACCTCTGAACTTATTTCATCGTAATCGTTGTAAAGACTGTGGAAAAGATTTACTAGGATTCTACTGGGACTTGATGGTTTGAGTTGTAAGGAGAGGCTGGATAGACTGGGACCTTTTTCCCTGGAGCGTAGGAGGCTGAGCGGTGATCTTATAGAAGTCTATAAAATAATGAGGGGCATGGATCAGCTAGATAGTCAATATCTTTTCCCAAAGGTAGGGGAGTCTAAAACTAGAGGGTATAGGTTTAAGGTGAGAGGGGAGAGATACAAAAGGGTCCAGAGGGGCAATATTTTCACACAGAGGGTGGTAAGTGTCAGGAACAAGCTGCCAGAGGTAGTAGTAGAGGTAGGTACAATTTTGTCTTTTAAAAAGCATTTAGACAGTTACCTCTGGGGAGCGCTCAGACCGAAGGTTTGAGATGTGTCTATTTTAACGCAAGGAGTGTTGTGAACAAAGTGGATGAGCTTAGAGCGCGGATCACTACTTGGAAATATGATGTGGTGGCCATTACAGAGACTTGGATGACTCAGGGACAGGACTGGTTACTTCAAGTGCCGGGTTTCAGATGTTTCAGAAGGGACAGGGAGGGAGGCAAAAGAGGTGGGGGAGTGACACTGTTGATCAGAGATAGTGTCACGGCTGCAGAAAAGATGGACACTATGGAGGGATTGTTTACGGAGTCTCTGTGGGTGGAGGTTAGGAACAGGAAGGGGTCAATAACTTTACTGGGTGTTTTCTATAGGCCGCCCAATAGTAACAGGGATGTTGAGGAGCAGATAGGGAAACAGATCCTGGAAAGGTGTAATAATAACAGAGTTGTCGTGATGGGAGATTTTAATTTCCCAAATATTGATTGGAATCTCCCTACAGTAAGGGGTGTAGATGGGGAGGAGTTTGTTAGGTGTGTTCAGGAGGGTTTAGTGACACAGGATGTAGATAAGCCTACAAGAGGAGAGGCTGTACTTGATTTGGTATTGGGAAATGAAGCTGATCAGGTGTCAGATCTCTCAGTGGGAGAGCATTTTGGAGATAGTGATCATAATTCTATCTCCTTTACAATAGCATTGGAGAGAGATAGGATCAGACAAGTTAGAAAAGTGTTTAATTGGAGTAAGGGGAATTATGAGGCTATCAGGCAGGAAATTGGAGGCTTAAATTGGAAAGAGGTTTTCTCAGGGAAATGTACGGAAGAAATGTGGCAAATTTTCAGGAAATATTTGTCTGGAGTTCTGCGTAGCAACGTTCCAATGAGACAGGGAAGTTATGGTAGGTTACAGGAACCGTGGTGTACAAAGGCTGTAATGAATCTAGTCAGGAAGAAAAGAAAAGCTTACAAAAGGTTCAGGGAGCTAGGTAATGTTAGAGATCTTGAAGAGTACACGGCTAATAGGAAGGATCTTAAGAAGGAAATTAGGAGAGCCAGAAGGGGTCATGAGAAGGCCTTGGCAGGCAGGATTAAGGAAAACCCCAAGGCATTCTACAAGTATGTGAAGAGCAAGAGGATAAGACGTGAAAGAATAGAACCTATCAAGTGTGACGGTGGGAAAGTTTGTATTGAACCGGAAGAAATAGCGGAGGTACTTAATGAACACTTTACTTCAGTATTCACTATGGAAAAGGATCTTGGTGGTTGTAGTGCAGACTTGCAGCGGACTGAAAAGCTTGAGCATGTAGATATTAAGCAAGAGGATGTGTTGGAGCTTTTGAAAAGCATCAAGTTAGATAAGTCGCCGGGACCGGATGAGATGTACCCCAGGCTACTGTGGGAGGCGAGGGAGGAGATTGCTGAGCCTCTGGCGATTATCTTTGCATCATCAATGGAGACGGGAGAGGTTCCGGAGAATTGGAGGATTGTGGATGTTGTTCCTTTATTCAAGAAAGGGAGTAGAGATAGCCCTGGAAATTATAGACCAGTGAGTCTAACCTCAGTGGTTGGTAAGTTGATGGAGAAGATCCTGAGAGGCAGGATTTATGAACATTTGGAGAGGTATAATATGATTAAGAATAGTCAGCATGGCTTTGTCAAAGGCAGATCATGCCTTACGAGCCTGATTGAATTTTTTGAGGATGTGACTAAACACATTGATGAAGGAAGAGCAGTAGATGTAGTATATATGGACTTCAGCAAGGCATTTGATAAGGTGCCCCGTGCAAGGCTTATTGAGAAAGTGAGGGGGCATGGGATCCAAGGGGACATTGCTTTGTGGACAGAACTGGCTTGCCCACAGAAGGCAAAGAGTGGTTATAGATGGGTCATATTCTGCATGGGGGTCGGTCACCAGTGGAGTGCCCCAGGGATCTGTTCTGGGACCCTTACTCTTTGTGATTTTTATAAATGACCTGGATGAGGAAGTGGAGGGATGGGTTGGTAAGTTTGCTGATGACACAAAGGTTGGAGGTGTTGTGGATAGTGTGGAGGGATGTCAGAAGTTGCAGCGAGACATTGATAGGATGCAAGACTGGGCGGAGAAGTGGCAGATGGAGTTCAACCCAGATAAGTGTGAGGTGGTTCATTTTGGCAGGTCAAATAGGATGGCAGAATATAATATTAGTGGTAGGACTCTTGGCAGAGTGGAAGATCAGAAGGATCTTGGGGTCCGAGTTCATAGGACGCTCAAAGCAGCTGTGCAGGTTGAGGCTGTGGTTAAGAAGGCGTATGGTGTACTGGCTTTCATCAATCGAGGAATTGAGTTTAGGAGTCGTGAGATAATGTTGCAGCTATATAAGACCCTGGTCAGACCACACTTGGAGTACTGTGCTCAGTTCTGGTCGCCTCATTACAGGAAGGATGTGGAAGCCATAGAAAGGGTGCAGAGGAGATTTACAAGGATGTTGCCTGGGTTGGGGAGCATGCCTTATGAGGATAGGTCGAGTGAGCTCAGCCTTTTCTCCTTGGAGAGACGAAGGATGAGGGGTGATCTGATAGAGGTGTATAAGATGTTGAGAGGTATTGATCGAGTGGATAGTCAGAGGCTTTTTCCCAGGGCTGAAATGGTTGCCACAAGAGGACACAGGTTTAAGGTGCTGGGGAGTAGGTACAGAGGAGATGTCAGGGGTAAGTTTTTCACTCTGAGGGCGGTGGGTGCGTGGAATGGGCTGCCAGCAACGGTGGTGGAGGCGGATTCGATAGGGTCTTTTAAGAGACTTTTAGATAAGTACATGGAACTTAGTAAGATAGAGGGTTATAGGTAAGCCGAGTAATCACTAAGGTAGGAACATGTTCGGCACAACTTTGTGGGCTGAAGGGCCTGTATTGTGCTGTAGTTTTTCTATGTTTCTATGAGTAAGATGGGTATAGAGGGATATGGGACAAATGCCGGGAATTGGGACTAGCTTCGGGGTTTAAAAAAAAAGGGCAGCATGGACAAGTTGGGCTGAAGGGCCTGTTTCCATGCTGCAAACCTCTATGACTCTATGACTAATCTCAAGGGAAATGCAGATGTGAAATTCTGCTGCAAACAAAAATCATATTTACTCCCAGTGAAAGCCAGGGGTTGTTGCCCACGAGCTGCTCCCGGGGATCTGAGCTGATTTCAGAGGCACGAGAGCCTTGAGGAAGTTCATTGAGTCTGTAATTATTCACGACAGTGCGAGTGCACAGCAGTGTTCCCTGACAGGCTCTGTCTGTCACAAGCACACAACACTCGCTGACAGGTCGATGCAGAATGTAAACCAGCAGCACCTTGCTGGCAATCAAACCACAAGCTACAAGCAGCACAAATTAATACTGATCCTCATTCAGAAGTAAGGCCTCCTACACCCATCAATCAGTCTGCCTCCCTGCAGGAGTCCTCACAAATATATTAGTAATCTAGCATTATTTACATTTTGTCTTTATGCAAAGCTCCTCTCCTCCAGCTATCTGCGTTCCATTACAAAAATGCATTTACATCCATATTACATCAGTGCAACCAGGTCTGCAGCAGAAAAACAAGCCCTTCAGCCCATCTGGCCTAAGCCAGCACTTATAGAAACCCTCCAGTGCTGAAGGAGGCCATTCGGCCCATCGTGTCTGCACCGACAACAATCCCACCCCAGGACCCTATCCCCACAGCCCCATACATTTAACCCGCTAATCCCTCTAACCTACACATCCCTGGACACTAAGGGACAATTTAGCATGGCCAATCCACCTAACCCGCACATCGTTGGACTGTGGGAGGAAACCGGAGCACCCGGAGGAAACCCACGCAGAAACAGGGAGAATGTGCAAATTCCACACAGCCAGTGACCCGAGGCCGGAATTGAACCCGGGTCCCTGGAGCTGTGAGGCAGCAGCGCTAACCACTGTGCCATCGTGCCATCCAAACTCAAATCCATTCTGCCAGCGGTGGGATGCTCTTATGCTGCATACAAGTTTCCTCCTTCTTTGTCTCTATTTATCTAACCCTATCAACATAGCTTTCTTTCCTCAATAAAAAATGCTGGAAAAACTCAGCAGGTCTGGCAGCATCTGTAGGGAGAGAGAACAGGGTTAATGTTTCGAGTCCATCTGGCTCTTCATCATAACTGAGAGAGAGGGAAAATCTGTAGCTGGAAGAGGTTGCAACAAAAATGCCTCCATAATTTGCTTATTTTTCTTTCTTGTCTTCCTCCTACACTTATCCAGTTTCCCTTCAGCACAGCGGTTAGCACTGCTGTCTCACAACACCAGGGACCTGGGTTCAATTCCCAGCTTGGGTCTCTGTCTGTGCGAAGTCTGCATCTTCTCCCTGTGTCTGCGTGAGTTTCCTCCCAAAGTCTGAAAGACATGCTGGCCATGCTAAGTTCTCCCTCAGTGTACCCAAACAAGTGTCGGGGTGTGGTGTCTAGGGGATTTTCACAGTAACTTCATTGCAGTGTTAATGTAAGCCTACTTGTGACACTAATAAATAAAACCTTTAAGTACCTTCATACCATTGACCTCAATTAGTTCATATGGTACAAAAACAGAAAATGCTGGAAAATCTCAGCAGGTCTGACAGCATCTGTGGATAGAGAACAGAGCCAACGTTTCGAGTCTGGATGACCCTTTGTCAGAGCTTGTTTCAGATTCAACATCCGCAGTAATTTGCTTTTTTATCTTAGTTCTTATGAGAGCAGGTTTCACATTCTAAACATGTGTTGGATGAAGACATTTGGCCTCAGTTACCTCACTTACGTTCTTTAGATAACACCTTATTGCACTATTAACAATTCTCAGCATCTATCGGACAATATATTTCACTTCTGAGTGATTGTTGTTATGCAGGGCAGGAGGGCCCAATTTACAACCTTGCCACTCCTGAGATTCCAGTCCACGAAGCCCGGGCAACTCAGTCTCCAATATATCTCCTCATTGTTGGAGTTTCCAGTTTGAAATCAGTGGACCTGAAGGGTTGGAAAAGGTTGGCTTTCAGTGTGGAGAGGCGATGGCCAAGTGATATTACCACTAGACTATTAATGCAGAAACTCAGCTAATGTTCTGGGGACTCGGGTTCGAATCCTGCCACGGCAGATGGTGGAATTTAAATTCCATTTTTAAAAATTCTGGAATTAAGAATCTACGAATGACCGTGAGTCGATTGTCGGAAAAACCCATCTGGTTCACTAATGTTCTTTAGGGAAGGAAATCGGCTGTCCTTATCTGGTCTGGCCTACATGTGACTCCAGAGCCACAGCAATGCGGTTGACTCTCAACTGCCCTCCAAAGGCAATAGGGATGGGCAATAAATGCTGGCCAGCCAATGACACCCATGTCTCACGAATGAATAAAGAAAGTTGCTTCCTTTGTTAGGTTAATCCTGAATCAATCCCTCCTTCAGATGTCCATTAAGACATGTCTTATTTGTTGTGTGTGCGTGCATGTAGCACTTTGAAATCAATGCTTGTGGTTGTCTAGGGAGGAAATGATCACAAACACCTCATCTGCAGTGCCGCGGGAGAGGATCGAGAGGAAAGAGAGTGTCCAGCGACAGGCAAGACTCCTTGACATCCCAGAATGGAAGCTTAATACTACGCTAACTGCAAGGATAAGGTGAGGTTCTGCGATTCACAATAGAGGATTCTTCTGAACTTCCCAGGTTTGAAAACTAAAACTCACAAAGCAAATTAACTGGCTGGAACGTAGCTTCTGATTTGTTTTTCCTTCCATCTCTTCTCCGAAAGGCACTGAGGTGTGAGTGAGGGTTTAGTTCCTCAGCAACTGGTCGCCTGCTCCAATAATTTGCCAAGTGGTCTACTTTAACTTTGTAAAAAAAAAGCAAAAGAGTTAGAACTCGTATTTCTATCATCCGTTCCACAATATCAGGACATCACAAAGCACTTCCTAATCATTAAAGTATTTTTGAAGTGTAGTCACTGTCGTAATGCTGAAATTGTGTCAGACAATTGGGGCGGCACAGTAGCATGGTGGTTAGCGCTGCTGCCTCACAGCCAGGGACCTGGGTTCAATTCCAGCTTCGGGTAACTAACTGTCAGTGTGGAGTTTGCACGTTCTCCCCATGTCTGCGTGGGTTGCCTCTGAGTACTTTCCTACTTCTGTTACAATTCCCATGGGGAACTGCAAACCAGAAATAGCAAAATTTACAGAATGGGAAATGAAGAAATTACCAATAAGGTTCCACTTTTACTGGAACAAGAATCAGAATAAACACAAAATACATGTCAATTAGCAAGCAAATGATACTTCTTATTAAAAGGTAAATTTCATTTTGAATAATTGATACAACAAAGATGCGTCAATGCAACCATAAGTATTGGCATCATTCTCCGGACACATGTGATGCTATGTAGTTGCAAAGTTCTACACTATGCGGTTCTTCATTGACACAGAGTGGATAGGAATCCTATCCAACAACAACCTTCACCTTTGAGTTTTATGTGTTACAAGTCGGGTCGGATACTTCAAGGTATTCTGTGAAGCTCACCTGATCTGTAATGTTTTCCGTTGGATTTGGCTAGGATGAGCGTGAGAGGTTTCACTCCAGGTGTGATTCAACTGACCCACGAGGAGCTTTTATCAAAAACAAAGTTTAATTAAGGATATTGTTGATATGTTTAGTAAGACACTTAGCAAGAACTTTTAACAATTATGAACAAGAAACACAACAACCACAATAATGTATAACTCTTAAGGAAATATCCCTAACGTGTTCCAACCAAAGCCAACATCCAAAAACCCCTCCAAATAAGCACAATATAGCATAGGTTAATGCCCACTTGTTACAGGAATCCAGCCTCCTGGGTTGAGTGCTGGGAATCCCTTGTGAAGCAATTCAGAAGAGGTTGTAATTGAATCTGTTTCCCAAAACACAACTTCTTTAAGGCAAGATGGCAAGAAGCCTCTCCTTCAGCTAACTGATAATTGTTTCAGAACCAAAACAAAGAGAACAGGGAGAGAGAGAGAGAGAGAGACTGCTTCTTAGCTTGCTGCTAAAACACCTTCCAACAAAAACAAACTGAAAGTCCTATCACCTGACTGCCACAGCTTAGCTCCACCCCAATCTCATCGCTAAAGCTATAAGCTGCAAGATTTTTTAAAAAACCTTTCTGAAAGGTATACTCACATGACAATGGGTATAATTATCATCAGCAAGACACACCTCTACAAACCCCTCTCTCCCTCAGGTCACAACGGTCCTGATGTAAAGCTTTCCAGAGTTCCTTTTAAATTGACTAACCAGTTCATGGCTCTTTCTGGGAATACACTCAGCTCTTCAGTGTCACTGAACTATTCACCGAGCTTCCCAGCCCTCCTCCAGACCTACAACCCTTCCAAGAGTTTTCAGATTTTAGACCTTTTTAGCTAGCTCACACAGTGCCAACAAGAGGCCCTGTCTCTTTTTCTGCCAATCAGAAAATCTGATCTCTTCCTGAGAGTGTTGTGTTTCCTTTGCTTGCAAGGATTCTCTACGTTCCTCTTTCTGTCTCTGTCTGCTTTCTCTTTGAGTCTGCACCTATACATACATTGCCTTTACCCTCCAGCCCATCTGCTTGTTACTCTCCTTTGTATCTGCAGCTCTCCTTTGGGCAGAATTTTGTGTCCCTTCCCACCAACAGGATTTTCTGGTCCCGCTGAAGTCAATTGTCTTTTCAACGGCTAACCCCTTTGAGGATGAAACCTCATGGTGGCGTCGCCATAAAATTCTGCCCTTTGTGTCTGCCAGCTACACAGCTTCATTGTTAATGTCCTTCTTGTTGGTACTGCTTCCCGATCAAGAGATGGAGCCACATGGACTAATGTTTCTTAGTATCCAAGAAAATTACAATTATTCCCTTTATAATTGATGAAAACTATCACAAATCCTTTTCAAATATTCTTAATTACAGATTCCATAGACCTTAAAAATAAATTAATAATTTTCCATACTGCTTCCAGATCAAAGGTCATCACACAGTTGTGTTTCCTGCACTATATCAATTTTCCTGATCACTGAAACTCAAATTGATTTGATTTGATTTATTATTGTCACATGTATTAACATACAGTGAAAAGTATTATTTCCTGCACACTATACAGACAAAGCATACCGTTCATAGAGAAGGAAACGAGAGAGTGCAGAATGTAGTGTTACAGTCATAGCTAGGGTGTAGAGAAAGATCAACTTAACGCAAGGTAGGTTCATTCAAACATCTGACAGCAGCAGGGAAGAAGCTGTGATTGAGTCGGTTGGTACGTGACCTCAGACTTTTGTATCTTTCTCCTGACGGAAGAATGTAGAAGAGAAAATGTCCAGGATGCGTGGAGTCCTCAATTATGCTGCCTGCTTTTCCGAGGCAGCGGGAAGTGTAAACAGAGTCAATGGATGGGAGGCTGGTTTGCGTGATGGACTGGGCTTCATTTATCCTTGTGCTAAAATCCCTCTCGGGTCGTTCCCCTTCCTAGCTCCGTATCCTCCTCCAGCCCTACAACCCTTCCAATAATTTTGTACTCCTCCAAGTTTGGCCTCTTGTGCATCCTCGCTTTCCTTCACCCCTCCTTTAGCAGCCGAGCCTTCAGTGTTTTGGCCCTCAGCTCCGGAATTCCCTCCCTTTCTGTCTTTCTCTCCGAGTTTAAGATGCTCTTTGCAAAACTTACCTCTTCAACCAAGACCTGCCCAAATGCTCTTAAGTGGCTTGGTGTCGAATTTATATTTCATTACACTCCTGTGAAATGCCCTGGTATATATTAGTGCATTAAAGGTGCTACGTAAATAAAAGTCGTTGTTGCTATTTGGGCATATGTCTGCAGGTGTTTTCCCGGGTGTGCATGTTACAACACTTGTAGTCATTCCCCATTGACAAGAGCCCTTACATCCCTTTTCACCCATTGAATTCTGATTCATACACTGTGAACGTGGATTGTGAAATCAGACAATGTGGTGACTCCAGGTTCAGATTTTTAATTCAATTGAGATTTCTGTTAATTACGACAGAGCTGTGTTTGCCCTTAATGGAAGGGCACCAATGCTGTGATCTCAGTTAATGGTCCAAGGAATTAGAGCCAGGCACAAAGTGCCAGTATTCACAGATAGCTGGCAAGGATCTGGCCTCAGCATTGCAGTATTAACTGTTGCTCCTGACACACACACTATGTGAAGGAAGTGCCAGAGAAGAATTGTTGGCACAGCTGAACCCGGCTCCCAACTGGCTCAGTCTCGTGGGGGACCACTTCAGTTGGCAAGGCTGGTGAGCGGGGATGGGGGATGGGCTTAGTCTGGCAGAGTTCCACAGAAACCTGAAATAATAGGCTTGAGGAGAAACACATCTTAACATCAGATAGCCAGAGGTTAAGCAGGAAGAAGGAAAAAGAGGAATTGGAGTGGGGGGAGGGGTGGTTAGAAGTAATTATACAGTGCTGGGACTGCAATGTGTGTATGTAAATGTGCAATGTATTATTAGAAAGAAACTTGGGGAACTGGAGCCATTAATTCGAATTGAGTGACATGAGATTGTAATGTTGACTGAGCCTTAAATTCAGAAAGATGGTACGCCAAGAAAATATAGTCGATTCTTTTTTTGATACCCTGGACTCAAAATGTTATGTCAAAGAATCTATCCTGCGACCACGCTTGTTTTCCCATTGTATAGTTTGCAATGTAGACATAAAATGGGAGGCTAATGAAGTTTACTATTGTTACCAAAAATAGAGGTGTAACGAATACAGATTTCAGAATGGTATCAATCGATCAGCAGAATCGGTGAATAGGTGGCAGATGCAGATGATCGCAGCCAAGTATAAAGTAGTCATTTCTGGAAACAGAATAATGAAGGGAGCAAGATTCTTGATGAATGAAGGAACAGCTATGTTTAGGAATGCAGATAATCCGATGCGGCGGCACGGTGGCACAGTGGTTAGCACTGCTGCCTCACAGCGCCAGGGACGCATGTTCGATTCCTGGCTTGGGTCACTGTCTGTGTGGAATTTGCATGTTCTCCCCGTGTCTGCGTGGGTTTCCTCCAGGTGCTCCGGTTTCCTCCCATAGTCCGAAAGACGTGCTGGTTAGGTGCCTTGGCCATGCTAAATTCTTCCTCAGTGTACCCAAACAGGTGCTGAATGTGGCGACCAGGGGATTTTCAAAGTAACTTTATTACACTGTTAATATAAGCCTACTTGTGACACTAATAAATAAACGTATCTAGTTCATAGAATCCCTACAGTGCAGAAGGAGGCCATTCGGAACCAACAACAATCCCATTAACCCCACATATCTACCCTGCCAATTCCCCTGACAGTAAGGGGCAATTTAGCATGGCCAATCACCCTAACCTACACATCTTTGGACTGTGGGAGGAAGCCGGGGCACCCAGAGGAAATCCACACTGACGCAAGGAAAATGTGGAAACTCCACGCAGATAGTCACGCAAGGCCGGAATAGAATCCGGGTCCCTGGCGCTGTGAGGCTGCAGTGCTAACCACTGCTGCCTCTATAAAGGGGGTAGTACAAGAATAAGAGGCTACAAATTGGGCAAATGGGATTATTGGTTTTGTACAGTCGGGCACTGATTATCAAAGCAAGGAGGTTATGTTAAACTTGGGCAATAGATTGATCAGGTGACGTTCAGAACATTGTGTATTATCTGGAACGTCGCATTATAGGAAGGACATGAGAGTCACAGGAAAATAAGACAGTGAGAATTCACTTTGATAGCACAGGGAATGAGGGATCCTTGGTGTGAATGAAGGTATTTTCAGCCTTTTCACAAACAGTGGGATAAGGGGGAAAGGTGAGGATGCTTTTCAAAATTCTGAAAAGGTTTGAGAAATTCGCTAATGAAAGATTATTCTTCTGCAGCGCTGCTGCTAACAAATATTATTTCCACTGGTTGGATGCTTAATAACAAGGGACTCAGATTCAGGATGAGTGCTGATAGAACAAAAGGGACAGGTGGGAGAATTATTTTTGCATTAAGTATCGTCAGAACATGGGATATTGCTTCACTGAGGCAGAGACAATAACACAATTCATAAGGGAACCGGATAAATATTTCGAAAGGATGAATATAAAACCTTTATCGAAAGATGAGGCAAATAGGATGAGAATGGTTCTTCAATTGAAAAAATAGAACTGAGGAAAAATAGTCTCTTAGTGTTTCAGAATCCATTTAGAATTTAGAATCCATGCAATCCCGACAGTGCACAAGGAGGCCATTCAGCCCATCGAGCCTGCACCGACAACAATCCCACCCAGGCCCTATCCCCGTAACCCCATATAGTTAGTCTGCTAATCCCTCTGACACCAAGAGACAATTTAGCATGGCCAATCCACCTAACCTGCACATCTTTGGACATTAAGGGGCAATTTAGCATTGCCAATCCACCTAACCTGCACATCTTTGGTCATTTAGCCAGCTATGGTTGTGTTAACTCTTTCAAACCATTATCAGTTAGTCCCAATCCCTGCACTTTCACCAGAGCCCTGCCCATGTTTCCTGTTTCGTGAGCTATCCAATTGTCTTTTGAAATTTAACACAAAATCTGCCTCTACCACCTTTCAGGCAACATATTCCAGCTCATCATAACTCACTGGGCAGAATTACCAGGATGGTGAGCAGAGAGTCAGTGCGTAAGCCGTTCCTGCCAACTCTCACAGGCTCACTGCCGTCTTTCACTCCGTTGAGCTCTGAGTGGCAGTGGGCGTGACTTCAATTTGTCCTTTGGAAAGAAGTCCTGCCTTGGAATGCTGTCTGTCAATGCTCTGGATGTCCTGTGGGACCAGGAGGGGGCAATCAAGGGGTAGACCAGGGCAGGGAGGGAGGACCAGATCTCCCAACTTCTGAAGGGGTCTGTGTGTCCCAAATCTCAAGGGGCCTTCCTCCCTCCTCCCACTTCCTGAAATGGAAAATTGTTTATTTTTGGGTTACCCACCCTGCTCTGCCCAGCGCCCGCCAACCTAAATATTGAGCAGGTAAAGGCCCTTAAGTGGCCACAAAGTGACCGCCTAAGGGCCTTAATAGGGGAAAGGACAGATATCCAAACAAAGAAAGAGAAACAAAGAACAATACAGCACAGGAATAGGCCCTTCGGCCCTCCAAGCCTGCGCCGCTCATGTGCCCAACTAGACCATTCGTTTGTATCCCTCTATTCCCAGTCTGTTCATGTGGCTATCTAGATAAGTCTTAAACGATCCCAGCATGTCCGCCTCAATCACCTTGCTTGGGAGTGCATTCCAGACCCCCACCACCCTCTGTGTAAAATACATCCCCCTGACATCTGTGTTGAACCTTGCCCCCCTCACCTTGAACCTGTGACCCCTTGTGTTCGTCACCTCCGACCTGGGAAAAAGCTTCCCACTGTTCACCCTATCTATACCCTTCATAATTTTATACATCTCTATTAGGTCGCCCCTCATCCTCTGTCTTTCCAGGGAGAACATCCCCAGTTTACTCAATCTCTCCTCATAGCTAAGACCCTCCATACCAGGCAACATCCTGGTAAACCTTTTCTGTACTCTCTCCAAAGCCTCCACGTCCTTCTGGTACTGTGGCGACCAGAACTGGACGCAGTATTCCAAATGTGGCCTAACCAACGTTCTATACAGCCGCAACATCATATGCCAACTTTTATATTCTATGCCCCGTCCAATAAAGGCAAGCATGCCATATGCCTTCTTCACCACCCTCTCCACCTGTGCTGCCACCTTTAAGGATCTGTGGACTTGTACACCCAGGTCCCTCTGTGTGTCTATACTCCTGATGGTTCTGCCATTTATTGTATAGCTCCCCCTTACATTAGATCTACCAAAATGCATCACTTCGCATTTATCTGGATTAAATTCCATCTGCCATTTCTCCGTCTAATGTTCCAGCCTATCTATATCCTGCTGTATTCTCTGACAATGTTCATCACTATCCGCAGCTCCAGCAATCTTTGTGTCATCCGCAAACTTACTGATCACACCAGCTACATCTTCCTCCAAATCATTTATATATATCACAAACAGCAGAGGTCCCAGTACAGAGCCCTGCGGAACTCCACTAGTCACAGACCTCCAACCGGAAAAAGACCCCTCCACTGCTACCCTCTGTCTTCTATGGCTAAGCCAGTTCTCCACCCATCTAGCTAGCTCACCTTTTATCCTGTGTGATTTAACCTTTTGCACCAGCCTGCCATGAGGGACCTTGTCAAACGCTTTACTAAAATCCATATAGACGACATCCACGGCCCTCCCCTCATCAATCGTTTTTGTCACCTCCTCAAAAAACTCAACCAAATTTGTGAGGCATGACCTCCCTCGTACAAAACCATGCTGTCTATCGCTAATGAGATTATTCAGTTCTAAATGCGCATATATCCTACCTCTAAGAATCTTCTCCAACAATTTCCCTACCATGGACGTCAAGCTCACCGACCTATAATTACCCGGGTTATCCTTGCTATCCTTCTTAAATAACGGGACCACATTTGCTATCCTCCAATCCTCTGGGACCTCACCTGTGTCCAGTGAAGAGACAAAGATTCCTGTTAGAGGCCCAGCAATTTCATCTTTTGCCTCCCTGAGGAGTCTAGAATGGATGCCATCCAGCCCTGGGGATTTGTCTGTCTTAATGTTTCCTAAAAAACTTTACACTTCCTCCCTTGTAATTGAGATTTTTTCTAACGGGTCAACACATCTCTCTGAGACACTACCAGTCAACATGTCCCTCAACTCGAGGCTTAGCCCTCCCAACCGTGAAGTTGCATCTGGGTCAGGGAGTCCAGTCCATGCCATTTTACATTCCCTCCCCCAACTGCCTCAGAACCTACCTGGGGGGTGGGGGGAGCATAGAATTCTGCCCACTGTGTAAAAAAAGGAGTCTGCTCATCCCCTGCTCTGAGTCTCATGCCAATTACCTGTTTACGTCCCCACCCTTCACCACTGGTTACCAATCCACCCACTGGGATCAACCTTTTCTCTACATCAAATGAATCAAAACCCTCCATATCTATGAAATCGCCCCTTATCTTCCTCTGCTCAAGGGAGAACAATCCCAGCTTCTCTTGACTCTCCACAGTCCTTCATCCTTGCTACCATCCAGGGAAGATGATGGTCATGTCGATGAACTGTTAATCTAGAGGCCCAGGCTAACGCTCTGGAGACATGGGTTCAAATCCCACCATGGCAGCTGGTAGAATCTGAATTTAATATATAAGCTTGGAATTATAAAGTGAATTGCAGTGACGATTCTTGTAAAACCTTAGCTGGTTCGGTGCTGCCCTTGAGGGAAGGAACTCTGCTGCTCTTTGATCTGTGTGTGACTTTGACCCCCAGCAATGTGGTTGACTTTTAACTGTCCTCTGAAATTGCCTAGTAAGCCACTCCGTTCAAGAGCAATGAGGGATGGGCAAAAAAAAATGCTGGTCTTGCCAGCGACACCCACATCCCATGACAACATCTTTAAAAATCAGAGTATAAAGTTAAAGTTTATTTATTAGTCACAAGTAAGGCTTACGTTAACACTGCAATGAAGTTACTGTGAAATTCCCCTAGTCGCCACATTCTGGCACCTGTTCGTGTCAATGCACCCTAACCCAGCACATTTTTCAGATTGTGGGAGGAAACCGGAGCACCCGGAGGAAACCCACGGAGAAACGGGGAGAATGTGCAAATTCCACGCAGACAGTGACCCAAGCCGGGAATCGAAGCCAAGTCCCTGGCGCTGTGAGGCAGCGGTGCTAACCATTGTGCCACCGTGCCGCCCACATATAGAATCATAGAATCCCTACAGTGCAGAAGGAGGCCATTGGGCCCATTGAGTCAGAATCCCCCTGACAGAGTTTCCCACCAAGGTCCTCTCCCCCGCCTTATCCCTGTAACCCCACACATTTACCATGGCTAATCCATCTAAGTTACACACCTTGGGACCCTAAGGGGCAATTTAGCATGGCCAATCCACCTAACCAGCACATCTTTGGACTGTGGGAGGAAACCGGAGCACCCGAAGGAAACCCACACAGACACGGGGAGAATGTGCAAATTCCACACAGACAGTGACCCGAGGCTGGAATTGAACCTGGGTCCCTGGCGCTGTGAGGCAGCAGTGCTAACCACTGTGCCACCCTTCATCACCTTCATCTTTCCTAAAACATTGTGCCCATTCAACTAAAGCCTTGCCAGTAATTTATAAAGGATGAGCATAACTTCCTTGCTTTTGTACCTTGTGCCTTATCTGTTCTGTGGTTGCTATGGTTTGCACTGCAGGATCTCCGTGTCTGCCATTAGAGGGACCTCTGCTGGATAAAAGAAAGTGGCAAATAACCCAGAGTCCCTATACTTAGGATGAAACTTTTATCTAGATTAGCTAACGGAAATTCCCAGCATGTGCAGATAAGGTCACATTCTTCCAGGTCACAAATGGAACGCTCTTGAGAAGGATCCTGACTATTTTTTTCATTCAACTGTGGGACACGGGCATCACTGGTTGACCAGCATTTATTGCCCATCCCTAGTTTGCCCTTGGGAGGGCAGTTGAGAATCAACCACATTGCTGTGGCTCTGGAGTCACATGTAGGCCAGACCAGGTAAGGGTGGCAGATTTCCTTCCCTAAGGACATTAGTGTACCAGATAGGTTTTTCTGACAATGGTTTCATGGTCATCAGTAGATTCTTAATTCCAGCTATTTTTAATTGAATTCAAATTTCGCCATCTGCTGTGGCGGGATTCGAACCCGGCTCCCCAGGGACATTAGCTGAGTTTCTGGATTAATAGTCTAGCGATAATACCACTTGGCCATCACCACATTTGAATCCCACAGCCAGAACTTGAAGCTAAAAGTCAAACAGTGACAACGCTTCAAAATTGTGAAGTGCTTTGGGATGACATGTAAAGCACTATACAAATGCAAGTCTTTCTTCAGGGGGGAAAGGGTAGGGGAACAAATCTAATTTGATATTTCTTTCAGGGTAGCCAATGAGGTTTAACCGAAGTGTTGTTACCTGATGCAATTTTTCAAAACCATCTCAACCTTTTGGCTCAGATGAAGCATCAGATTAATGGGGCGCAGTGCCTCATCTGGTCAGCTTGTGTCTTGCTTTTCCCTTTCATGACCATGAATTGGATTCAATTTCAATTTGGCTTTTTTTGGATGGAATAAAAATTCGGAGAAAAAAAAATTGCCAGTCCTTTCAAAGAGCTGGCATGAGGGCTGAATGGCCTCCATTTGCAATGAGTGATTTCATGATGAAGGCACTGTGGCTGAGGATGGGGTTGGCAGCTGTATTATGGATTACTAGTGTAAATCTAAATAACGTCATAAACTTTGTTTTCCTATCATTCACAATTTACTCTGCTCTCTTTCCCATTCCTAGGAAAGACATACTGAAGTTTCTGGATGCAGAGAAGGACATTTCGGTTCTGAAGGGCAGACTGAAGGCGGGGGATATTATTCATTATATATTTGACAGGGACAGGACCCTGAATGTATCCCATAGCCTGTACGAGCTGTTACCAAGGATATCGCCAATGAAAAATAAGCACTTCAAACAGTGCGCGATTGTAGGAAATTCTGGGATTCTGCTCAACAGTGGCTGTGGGCAAGAGATTGACACACATGAATTTGTGATAAGGTAAAGCCTAGAAGACGAGATGAGGACAGTGCGATAAGGAAAACCACTGAAAAAAAGCGCATCAATTCTGGTCATTTTAAATGTATTCAAGTTGTAAAAGAAGGTATCTGGAGTCCTTTGAAGGAAATCTTAGCTTGGTTCCATGATGGCTTTTTCACTTCACAAACTGTGGGTTGGAGCTCTACTCCTGGTCAGAAGCAGTACGGGGGGAGAGCCGCACTGTCTAAGAAGCTGCCCCACAGATCACGTTTCAGATTTCTTGTTTTTTTTATCGCTCTTCGGGGAGTGGCTGTCATTGGCAAGGCCGGCATTTATTGCCCATCTCTAATTATCCTTGAGAAGGTGGTGATGAGCTGCCTTCATCTTGAAGCATGACAGCCAAGGTGCTGAACACACTGCTGTTCGGTAGGGTGTTCAGACGGGTTCAGGGGGAATCTTAAAGATCCTGTGGCACTATGTAAAGGAGAATGGGGTGAGCTAATTTGCTGTCCTGACCAACATTCCTCCTTCAGTTGACATTAAAATACATCCCATTTGCACTTTGTGAAATCTGGGGTTAATAGGAATGAGGGGTTGAAGTTACAATCACAGATTCATAGACATTTACAGCACAAAAGGAGACCATTCAGCCCATCATGTCCATGCCAGTCAACAAAGAGCTGACTGCACTAATCCCATTTTCCAGCGCTTGGCCCACAGCCCTGGAGGTGATGCAGCACAAGCCAATATCTAAATAAGTACTAAACGTTGCAGGTGTTTCTGACTCAACCACCCTTTCAGGCAGTGAGTTCCAGACGCCCTCCACCCTCTGGATGAAAATATTTCTCCTTATTTCCCCTCTTAGAATTCAGCCTCTGACCTTAAATCTATCCCCCTTGGTGATTGACCCTTCTACTAATAGAAAAAGTGCCTTCCTATCCATCCTATCTATACCTCTTATAATCTAATACACCTCTATCAGGTCCCCTCGCAATCTTTGCTGCTCCAAAGAAAAACAGCCCCAGCCTCATCGAATCCCTACAGTGCAGAAGAGACCATTCGGCCCATCGAGTCTGCACTGACTTGCTGACGGAGTATCTTCCCCAGGCCCTCTTCTCCCACCCACAACCTCATGCGTTTACAATGGCCTTCAAGATGAAGGCAGCTCATCACCACTTTCTCAAGGGTAATTAGAGATGGGCAATAAATGCCGGCCTAGCCAATGACAGCCACTCCCAGAAGAGCGATAAAAAACAACAAGAAATCTGAAATCAGTGAAGAAGAAAATATCTTCTAACCTACACGTCTTAGGGCGGCACGGGGCACAGAGGTTAGCACTGCTGCCTCACAGCACCCGGGTTCAATTCCAGCCTCGGGTAGCTGTCTGTGTGAAGCTTGCACATTCTCCCCGTGTCTGCATGGGTTTCCTCCGGGTGCTCCAGTTTCCTCCCACACTCCAAAGATGTGCAGGTTAGGTTGATTGGCCATGTTAAATTGACCCCAGTGTCGGGGTGATTTGCAGGGTAAATGAGGGTTACGGGAATAGGGTCTGGGTGGGATTGTGGTCGGTATAGACTTGATGGGCCAAGTGGCCTCCTTCTGTACTGTAGGGATTCTGTGATCTTAGGACATGAAGGGGCAATTTTAGCATAGCCAATCTACCTAATATGGACATCTTTGGACTGTGGGAGGAAATCAGAGCACCTGGAGGAAACTGGAGCAGACACGGGGAGAACTTGCAAACTCCACACAGTCACCCAAGGCTGGAATCAAACCCGGAGCCATGGGGCAGCAGTGTTAACCACTTTGCCACCATGTCGCCCCAAGTCTCTCAATGTGTTTTGTGCCTTCCTAAACGAGACTTTTCTGTTTTGGGCAGATACAAGTCAGGGTCTCTGGTGAGGTGGTGGGTATATTTGACCGCTTCAGGGATGCTTTGAGGACATCCTCTGTTCTCAAATCTAAAGGGGTGTGAGCTGCAGAGTTCTGACAGCATTGGATTAAGTTCCATCATGCGATGTAATTGAATTAGCTGCTAATCACACAGAAATTGTTCTCATGAATCTGTGGGAACTTAAATCCTCACCAGGGCATTCTGTATTTACCTTCAACAGTGAAGAAGAAAATATCTAATTCAGGGAAAAGTGGCTGCGGTTGTAGAGCTGCCTCTGTGAGAGTGGATTTATCATTCATTATCTGACTGTAATATCCTTTCTATTCCACCCTTTATACCCCTTTTTGGCATCTTAAATTCCGTTTGCAGTCAATTAAACTCATTAACAGGGAAGCACGGGTGGCACAGTGGTTAGCACTGCTGCCTCACAGCGCTAGGGATCCGGGTTCGATTCCCGGCTTGGGACACCATCTGTGTGGCGTCTGCACGTTCTCCCCATGTCTGCGTGGGTTTACTCCGGGTGCTCCGGTCTCCTCCCACAATCCAAAAGACGTGCTGGTTAGGTGCATTGGCCATGCTAAATTCTCCCTCTGTGTATCTGAACAGGCGCTGGAGTGTGGCGACGAGGGTATTTTCACAGTAACTTCATTGCAATGTTAATGGAAGCCTACTTGTGACGCTAATAAATAAACTTTAAACTGTAACACCTTTATATGAAAGTATGAAGTGGCCAAACACCGGATTGTGATCACCAGGAAGTGATCAACACCGGATTGCATGATGTTTGGTTCTCAGTGGGTGACACGATGGTACAATGGTTGGCACTGCTGCCTCACAACACCAGGGACCCGGGTTCAATTCCTGGTTTGGGTCACTGTTTGTGCGGAGTCTGCACGTTCTCCCCGTGTCTGCGTGGGTTTCCTCTGGGTGCTCCGGTTTCCTCCACAGTCCGAAAGATGTGCGGGTTAGGGTGCATTGGCCATACCCGAACATGTGCCAGAGTGTGGCGACTAGGGGGGTTTCACAACATCTTCACTGCAGTATTAATGTAATGTTACTTTTGTGACACTAATAAATAAACTTTAAACTTATTTTCCCTCATTCATGCTATTTCTTTTCTAAATAGTAAGTGAAAACGTTCAAAGAAAGTGAAGAAAGGTTGTTTTTCAATGACCCAATAATTTTACTCCTGGGTTGCTTGGAGATTAGTCTTAAATTCCTGGAGGTTCCCAAGTCAGTACTGGAAGATTGATAACAGTGGATAACAAGGATTGTCCTCGCCTCTTGATCTGATTCCCTCCCCACCCACGCCACCTTCAGCCGTTTAAGTTGGTCTGAGTTGATGAGCAGCTGTTGCGAGCTGTATCAATCTCAGTCACCATGTATATTATCAATCATAGAATTGTAGAATCCCTACAGTGCATAAGGAACCACTCGGCCCATCGAGTGCACCGCCAACTATCCCACCCAGGCACTATTCCCGTAACTCCACGTGTTTACCCTGCTGATCCGCCTGCCACTCAGGAGCAATTTAGCATGGCCAATTCACCTAACCTGCACATCTTTGGAGTGTAGGAGGAAACCGGAGCATCTGGAGGAAATCCACGCAGACACGGGGAGAACGTGCAAATTCCACACAGTAAACCAAGGCTGGAATCGAACCCGGATCCCTGGCGCTGTGAGGCAGCAGTGGGGCAAGGGTCAAGAGTCATGACTTGTGGCATCTTTCTGGGGAAGTGGTTTTGTAAAGCGGAAAGAGGGAAAAAATTGAAAATACAAATGACATTGAAGTGCCCTCGTAAGCAATTCCAAAACAACAGTGGAGAAAATGACCAGTTACCATTTGAGAAAGTTTGGCCAGGGTACCAGAAGAGCACTTAACTTCCTCAAATACTAACATGTAAATGCTCGCTGATCAGACACATGGGACTTTCACCTGAAAGAACAGCACCATTGACACTGTAGAACCTCCTCAGCAATGCAACAAAGCATCAGCCTAGATCATGTGCTCAAATCCCTGACCTGGGACTCAAGCCTCCAGTGACGCAAAGTGGTTAGCACTGCTCTCTCACAGCGCCAGGGACCCAGGTTCAATCCCAGCTTGGGTCACTATCTATGCAGAGTCTGCACATTCTCCCCGTGCCTATGTGGGTTTCCTCCCACAGTCCGAAAGAAATACTGGTTAGGTGTATTGGCCATTCTCCGTCCGTGTACCCGAACAGGCGCCGCGGAGTGTGGCGACTAGGGGATTTTCACAGTAACTTCATTGCAGTGTTAATGTAAGGGCGGCAAGCTGGCACAGTGGTTAGCACTGTTGCCTCATAGGGCCAGGGACCCAGGTTCAATTCCGGCCTCGGGTCACTGTCAGTGTGGAGTTTGCACATTCTCCCTGCGTCTGCGTGGGTTTCCTCCGGATGCTCCGGTTTCCTCCCACAGTTCAAAGATGTGCAAGTTAAGTTGATTGGTCATGCTAAATTGACCCTAATGTCAGGGGGATTAGCAGGGTAAATGCATGGGGTTACGGGAATAGGGCCCTGGGTGGGATTGTGGTCAGTACAAACTTGATGGGCCGAATGGCCTCCTTCTGTACTGTAGGGACTCTAAGACTACTTATGACATATTAAACTGTTACCAACTAAGGCAAGCTGACACTATAGATTGTGAATGATTTGTGTAGGGGAGGGAATTGATGGGCCGAAGGGCTTTCTTCATTATATCCTTACATGTGTTCTTCAGTTCTGGTGGAATGTTGGGCTAGATCATACGCTGTTGTGGAAATAATGAATGATTAATTTCCCATTTAAATTCTTTTTAAGATGCAATCTTGCCCCGGTAGAAGAGTATGCACAAGATGTTGGTCTGAAGACCGATTTAGTGACGATGAACCCTTCGGTGGTGCAGCGTGCGTTCGAAGATTTGAAGAATGAGACGTGGAAAGAGAAGCTGCTTCACCGGCTAAAAATGTTGGACGGCGGAATTCTGTGGATTCCCGCGTTTATGGCGAAAGGGGGAGAGGAGCGAGTGGAATGGGTGAACAAGCTCATCATTGAGCACAAAATTCACGTGCAGACGGCATATCCGTCGCTGAGGTTCCTCCATGCTGTCCGGGGGTGAGTTCCGGCTCTGCTGATAAGGAGCCCACTTGTGACATAATCCTCCAAACTGCTTTGCTTGATTTTTCCATTGTGAACTCATTGCTGCCCAGAGGGAATGCTATCTGCTCAGACAGACTTGCCTTGAGTTCTGTCATGCGCACTGTGTTCTTTGGCAACAAGCTGGGACTTGCTGCCAGTTAATTAGGTCACAGTCTCGGAGGGAGATAATGAGATTAAAGCGAAGGTGTTAAAAATTGAGGTGCTTGAGATATTTGTGCTCCAGTGATTTGGGAAGAATTGCTCATTGTCCATTCATGGAGAATCTGGCAGCGAATGACGAGTGTAGATCAGGGTAAAAATTGCTCTCAATCACCAGCCTGCTATTACAGAGGCAAAGATTTTTATGTCACATTTCTATATATGTGAGTCTCAGTGGATGAAACATGAGTTCCACTCTGTACTTGTTTTTACATCAATTGATCACAGATCTCCATCATTAAAGTTCAGTCCAACTCTACGGACTGGACATTTTATTCATTTAGAATCGTAGAAGAATCATAGAATCCCGACAGTGTAGAGAGAGGCCATTTGGTTCATCGAGTCTACACCGACAACAATTCCACCCAGGCTCTAACCCCGTAACTACACATATTATACCCTGCTAAACTCCCTGACACTAATGGGCAATTTAGCACGGCCAACTTCCCAGCCAGCACATCTTTGGGCTGTGGGAGGAAACCGGAGCACCCGGAGGAAATCCACGCAGACACGGGGAGCGCATGTAGACTCCACACAGACAGTGACCCAAGCCGGGAATCAAACCTGGATCCCTGGCGCTGTGAGGCAGCAGTGCTAACCACTGTGCCACCCGCCATTTTTGTGGGACATGGGCGTAGCTGGCTGGTCAGCGGTACGGCACGGTGGCACTGCTGCCTCACAGCGCCAGGGACCCGGGTTCGATTCCCGGCTTGGGTCATTGTTTTGTGCGGAGTCTGCACGTTCTCCCTGTGTCTGCGTGGGTTTCCTCCGGGTGCTCCAGTTTCCTCCCAGAGTCTGAAAGACGTGCTGGTTAGGTGCATTGGCCATTCTAAATTCTCCCTCAGTGAACCTGAACAGACGCCGGAGTGTGGCGACTAGTGGATTTTCATTGTAGTGTTAATGTAAGCCTACTTGTAACACTGATAAAATAAAATAAAAATTATTGCCTAATTCCATTTGCCCTTGTTCAGAGGGCAGTGGTTAGCACTGCTGCCTCACAGTGGCAGGGGCCCGGGTTCGATTCCCGGCTTGGGTCACTGTCTGTGTGGAGTCTGCATGTTCTCCCTGTGTCTGTTTCCTCCGGGTGCTCCGGTTTTCTCCCACAGTCCAAATATGTGCAGGTTAGGTTGATTGGCCATGCTAAATTGCCCCTAGTGTCAGCGGGATTAGCAGGGTAAATAAGTGGGATTACGGGAATAGGGCCTGGGTGGGATTGTGGTCGGTGCAGAGTTGATGGGCCGAATGGCCTCCTTCTGCACTGTAGGGATTCTATTCTATGAAATGTTTAACTAACTTGATTCGGTTTTTTTTTAGAGGTAACAGAGAGGGTTGATGAGGGCAATGCTGTTGATTTGACGTACCTGGACTTCCAAAAGCCATTTGATAGAGTACCATACAGCAGACCTGTGAACAAAGTTATAGCTCATCGAACAAAAGGGACATGGGTACAGAACTGGCTGAGGGTCAGCAAATAGGGAATCATGATTCATGGATGTTTTTCAGACCACAGGAAGTTGTATAGTGGAGTTAAAGTTAAAGTTTATTTTTAGTCACAAGTAAGGCTTACATTAACACTGCAATGAAGTGACTGTGAAATTCCCCTAGTCGCCACATTCCAGTGCCTGTTCGGGTCAATGCAGCTAACCAGCACGTTTATCAGATTGTGGGAGGAAACCGGAGCACCCGGAGGAAACACACGCAGACACGGGGAGAACGTGCAAACTCCACACAGACAGTGACCTAAGTCGGGAATCGAACTCGGCTCCCTGGTGCTATGAGGCAGCAGTGCTAACCACTGTGCCACCCACCTAGGGAATTCCCTAGGGAACGGTGTCCGGGCTCCTGTTCTTCCTGATATATATCAGTGGGCTAGATCTTTTTGTACAGGGCACAATTCCAAAATTTCCAGATGGTACGATAGTTCGAAACATTATGAACAGTGAGGATTGTGTAGAACTTTCAGAAGGACTTAGACAAGTTGGTGGAAATGGGCAGGCACATGCCAGATGAAGTGCAATGTGGAGAAATGTCAAATGATTTATCTTGGTCGGAAGAACAAGGAGAGATTAGGTAAAATAAAGGATGCAACTCTAAAGTGGGTGCAGGAGCAGAGGGACCTAGGTGTGTATGTACATAAGTCATTGAACGAAGCAGGACAAGTGGAGAGGGTGGTTAATAAAGTGTACAGTATCCTAAGCTTTATTAATAGGGGCATTAGACACTAACTCGGCCTCAGCAGGAGTCCAGTTCTAAGCAGCATCTTTTGGAAGTGTGTGAATGCATTAGAGTCATATAGCGCAGAAAAGGCCCTTCGGCCCATCCGGGCTGCACCTACAATAACTACCACTAAAGCTGCGCTAATCCCATTTTCCTGCACTTGTCCCATATCCTTATATATTATATTTCAGGTGCTCATCCAAATATTTTTTAAAGTTGTAAGGTTTCCGGCCTCCACTACTTTCCCAGGTAGGGCATTCCAGATTCCCACAACCCTCTAAGTGAAAGCTTTTTTTCTCAAATCCCCTCTGAATCTCCTACCCCTTACCCTAAAATTATGGTCCCTCGTGATTAACCCCTCAACCAAGGGGAACAACTGTCCATCCCCTTCATAATCATATACACCTCAATCATGTCCCGTCCCCCCCCTCAGCCTTCTCTGCTCTAAAGAAAACAATCCAAGCCAATAGCTCAAATGCTGGATCCCAGGCAACATCCTGGTGAATCTTCTCTGTGCCCCCTCGAGTGCAATCCTTCTTATCGTGCGGTAACCAGAGTTGTTGACTGTGGGATGACTGAGGACAACCAGGAAAGCATTAAATAGTCATCTCTAGTTTCTCAGAAGACTAAGGAAATTTGGCATGTCCGCTACGACTCTCACCAACTTTTATAGTTGCACCATAGAAAGCATTCTTTCTGGTTGTATCACAGCTTGGTATGGCTCCTGCTCTGTCCAAGACCGCAAGAAACTACAAAAGGTCTTGAATGTAGCCCAATCCATCACGCAAACCAGCCTCCCATCCATTGACTCTGTCTACACTACCCACTGCCTCGGCAAAGCAGCCAGCATAATTAAGGGCCCCACGCACCCCGGACATAATCTCTTTGACAAAGGGTCATCTGGACTCGAAATGTCAGCTCTTTTCTCTCCTTACAGATGCTGCCAGACCTGCTGGGATTTTCCAGCATTTTCTATTTTGGTCTCTCTTCTACCTTCTTCCGTCAGGAAAAAGATACAAAACTCTGATGTCACATACCAACCGACTCAAGAACAGCTTCTTCCCTGCTGCCATCAGACTGTTGAATGGATCAACCTTGCATTAAGTTGATCTTTCTCTACACCCTAGCTATGACTGTAACACTGCATTCTGCACTCTCTCACATCCTTTTCTGTGAACGGTATGCTTTGTCTGTATAGTGTGCAAAAAACTATACTTTTCACTGTATGCTAATACATGTGACAATAATAAATCAAATCAAATCAAAAGTCAAAGTTAGCGAAGATGTGGATGAGGGTTTCAGTAGCAGATGGGAGTTGGCAGCTTTGTGGATGGCATGGATATGCGATTGGAAACATACCACAGGGAGAAACCCTGGCACCATTCTGGGGAGGCTTTCATATGGTTGCCATTTGGAGCCATCGTACAATCACACTTGTGCCTTGTCTATAATGTTAACAACATTTGGTGACTGAGGGAAACCATTCCCACTGGTTAGTAATATCTGGGAGCAGCTGAGTTACCAAATAACATATGGGGGAAGCTGCCCTGTCTGAATCCTTGGGAAAATGCATTTGCCAACAGCTGAACATCAATTTCCAAGCACCACAAATTAACGTTTGGATGCTTGACTTGCCACATCAGTAATAAGGATGTTGCTGCAATGAGTCACTTGTCACCATGCCTTCCTTGTCTTGTATTTTAATTGGCAGATTACTTGTAATGTATGGAAAGTAAATCATTTTAAAACCCAGCCACTTCTCCAGCTTCAAATCATATTAACACCTCGGCACATAATTAGACTTGGCAACAAGGCAGATAAACTTGGCTTTGTAACGAGATGTTTTGAGACAAAGCCATGGAATTCTTGGCGAATTGGGGGGAAAAATTACAAATATTTGCTACAGCTAAAATTGCATTGTTGTCGATCCTCAAATAAATGAAATATTAGATGCTGGCAGGAATTTATTTTATTTTAATTTTTAAAAACATTTGATCTAGTTATATGTCTAAAAGAATATTCTAGAAGAGCAGGGAGTGCTGAGGATTCCTCAATAATGGAAGGGTTGTTAATTGTGACCCAATTATTAAATGAATGTGGTTGGGGCGCAGTGGCTTTTGGACACCTACCCTAATTGCACTCAGGTTAATTTTACGTACTTTCAAATTTCACAATTAATAGATTTTTAATTTCTAAAAAAGGGAAAATCAAAGTGACCAAAGATTCCCGAAATTACCGGAATAATTCTACTATCCCATTGGCATCCAAAGATGTGCAGGTTAGGTGGATTGGCCATGCTAAATTGTCCTTTAGTGTCCCAAGATATATAGGTTAGCAGGCGAAATATGTTGCGTTATGGAGTCAGCCTGTGTAAGAGTTGGTGCAGGCTTGATGGGCCGAATGGCCTCCTTCTGCACTACAGGGATTCTATGAATCGGTTGCAGAAAAGCTGCATTCTTTCAATGTCCTGCTGTTTCCCTGTGCCTCTCTGAATTCTCTCTGAATTCACACTGCCACTCTTCCCCTTCGCCATTCCAGATCAACCTGTGACTCTCCTCCTTACCAGCGCTATTGTCCCCCTCCCCCCCCCCCCTCAACATTTCAAGTACATGTTTCTTATCCTTGTGTTGAAATTGCTCCATTGCTTTCAGCCCTCCTACAGTCCTGCCGCTCTCACCCGCCAATCCCCCACAACAGCTCCCCCAATTCCCACTCCCCAATCTCTGCCTCCCTGATTCTAGCCTCCTGTGCACCTCCACCTTTCACTCCACCGTTGTTGACCATGTTTTCACCTCCTTGGACACACACAGGACTTACCACCCTAATCCCCCTGCTTCTGGATCTCCACTGCAACTGACAGGCGGAGGAATGGAAGATTGTTTATTCAGGAACAAAGACTTGCATTTATATTTCTTTTATTATCTCAGTCCACTCCAAACAGCAAATTAACTACTTGTTTTTTACATAGTGCCATTCATGCCATTGTCATTTTCTGGATTGATTGTTCCAATTGTCTTCTGGCTGACCTTTTGACCTCCATTCATCCGAACTTCTGCAGCCCCCTATCCTACTTTGCCCCCAGTCCCACTTGCCTATCACTGTTGTCCCTTCTGTTATAATTTATTTATTTATTTATTAGCATCACAAGTAAAAAGTAAAGTTTATTTATTAGTCACAAGTAAGGCTTACACTGCAATGAAGTTACTGTGAAATTCTCCTCGTCGCCATAGTCCGGTGCCTGTTCGGGTAAATGTACCTAACCAGCACGGCTTTAAGACTGGGAAGAAACTGGAGCACCCAGAGGAAAACCCACGCAGACAGGGGGAGAACGTGCAGACTCCGCACAGACAGTGACCCAAGACAGGAATCAAACCTGATTCCCTGGCGTTGTGAGGCAGCAGTGCTAACCACTGTGCCACCGTGCTGACCCTTCTGATCTGTTTGACTCCTTATCCTCAATGCTACAAGCTTACAATTCTGATCGTTGTAGTTTAATCGCACCAAGCCCTTCCGTCTTGAGGGGAACAGCGAGATTCAGATCAAATGTCCATTGTACACTCAGCCTGAATTCACCCTCACTTACGCACTGCGACCTCCTCCAACCTTTGTTCATGTATTTATCTCTCCTCTGGTTATTTAAAGTAACTCTCCCACAACCCCCCCGCTACCCCAAATTAATGGCTAGAAAGCTAAGCTGAAGGAAGGAACTTCATCGGCTTTTTTAAGCTCTTCACACTCCATTAAGATACAGTTACCTAGCAACCCAGGCCAGCGCCACTAGCGACCTAAATCAATGTCCGGTTTTAACTATCATTTGGGATTTGACTGGGGGCATGTTGTTGCTGAGGTTAGTGTGCCATACTAGAGGTGTTGATGCTCAGTGGGAAGTCTTTCACTGCAGCCTGCTGTTTTGAGTCCTTGGAGAGTGGTTTGTTCGGAATCTCAGTGGCTGAAAAGAGAAGAGACAGTCAGATAGATCAATCGTGACAGTTTGAGGGTTTGTCCTTCGAGGGATGATGTTATTCATTGCTTGGACACAGACAGCCTAGTTCACCGGGCGGCACGGTGGCACAGTGGTTAGCACTGCTGCCTCACAGCGCCAGGGACCTGGGTTCAATTCCAGCCTCGGGTCACTGTGTGTAGAGTTTGCACATTCTCCCCGTGTCTGTGTGGGTTTCCTTCGGGTGCTCCAGCTTCCTCCCACAGTCCAAAGATGTGTGGGTTAGGTTGATTGGCCAGGCTAAATTGACCCTAGTGTCGGGGGATTAGCAGAGTAAATAAGTGGGGTTACGGGAATAGGGCCTGGGTGGGATTGTGGTCGGCGCAGACTCGACCTCCTTCTGCACTGTAGGGATTCTATTCTATGAATAAGGGCCTTAGAACTGGGTCAGAGAACCCAAGATTTGCAAAGCGCTATTGGCCAAGATTGTCTGAAAAATACTAAAGGATGATGGGAACATTTCAGATGGAGACTAAAGTACAAAGGCTTGTATTTTTCTAGTGCTTTTCCAGGCCTCACAACACCCCAAAGCATTCACTGCAAATTAACTATGGCACTATCCATAATTTCCAAATCTTCCATACATTGAGATACTGGAAAACTGGAGAATTGCAGATGTTACACTCTTGTTCAAAACTGGGCGAAAAGTTAAGTCCAGCAACTGTAGCCAAGTCTGTTTAACTTCTGTGGTGGGGAAGCTTCTGGAAACGATAATTCGGAACAAAATTAATAGGCACTTGGGAAAATACGGGTTAAGTAAGAAAAGACAGCATGATTTAAAAAAAAATTTCATAGAATGTGGGCTTTACTGGCAAACTTAGAAACATAGAAACTAGAAGCAGGAGTAGGCCATTCGGCCCTTCGAGCCTGCTCTGCCAGTTAACATGATTATGGCTAATCCTCTATCTCAATTCCATACTCCAGCGCTCTCCCCATACCCTTTGACACCCCTAGGGTACAGAAATCTATCTATTTCCTTCCTAAATACATTCAGTATTGAGGCCTCCAAAGCCTCTGAGTGAAGAAGTTTATCCTTGTATCAGTCCTAAATGGCCTATCCCATATTCTGAGACTGTGACCCCTTGTTCAAGATCCCCCCTCCCCGCCCCACCCCCAGCCAGAGGAAACAACATCCTTGCATCCAGTCTGTCCAGCTTGTCAGAATTTTATGTTTCAATGAAATCCCCTCTCATTCTTCTAAATTCCAGTGAATACAGGCCCAGTCAGCCCAATCTCTCCTCGTATGGCAATCCTGCCATCCCAGGAATTAGTCTGGTGAACCTTTGCTGCATTCCCTCCATGGCAAGTATATCCTTTCTTAGGTAGGGAGACCAAAATTGCACACAGTACTCCAGGTGTGGTCCAGAAATTGCCCATCCCTAATTGCCTTCTAACTGAACAGCTTGCTAGGCAATTTCAGGGAGTAGCTAAGAGTTGACCACATTGCTATGGGTTTGGAGTCACATGTAGGCCAGACCCGGTAAGAATGACAGATTTCCTTCCCTAAAGGACACTAGCGAACCAGATGGATTTTAATTAATTTAATTTATATTCTACTAGATGTTTTGCCAGGAGACCATTAGCCTGGGTGCCTGGATTACTAATCCAGAGATATTAGCGCAATGCTACATTCCCTCTGATTTGTGAAGGGGAAATCACATTTAACTAGTTTGCTAGAGTTTTTGATGTGGTAAGAGAGAGGATTGATAAGGGTACTGCTGATGATGTGATGTATATGGACTCCCAAATGACATTTAATAAATTGTCTCAAAACGGACTTGTGAGCAAAGTTGGAGCTCACGTATTAAAAGGGACAGTAGCAACATAGAGTCATAGAATCCCCACAGTGCAGAAGGAGGTCATTTGGCTCATCGAGCCTGCACTGACAACAATCCCACCCAGGACCTATACCCTAACCCCATATATTTACCCTATTAATTCCTCTGACACTAAGGGGTAATCTAATCCGCACATCTTTGGACAGTGGGAGGAAACCGGAGCACCCGGAGGAAACCCACGCAGACACAAGGATAATGTGCAATCTCCACACAGACAATCACCCGAGGCCAGAATTGAACCCGGGTCCCTGGCGCTGTGAGGCAGCAGTGCTAACCACTGTGCCACCCCTTAACATGGATACAGAATGGCTGAGCACCAGGAGACAAAGAATAGCAGCGAATGGCTTTTTTTGGACCGGAGGAAGGTTTATTGTGGAATTCTCCAGGGATCAGCATCAGGACAGGTGACACCAGGGCCCATGTTCGATTCCGGCCTTGGGTGACTGTCTGTGTGGAATTTGCACATTCTCCCCGTGTCTGCTTGGGTTTCCTCCGGTGCTCTGGTTTCTTTCCAAACTCCAAAGATCTGCAGGATAGATGCATTGGCCATGCTAAATTATCCCTCAGTGTCTAAAGATGTGTAGGTTAGGTGGGTTAGCCAGGGTAATGCGTGAGATTGTGGGAATCGACGGGGGGACGGGGGTGGGGGGGCGGGGGGGGGGGGTGGTGGAAAGGTGGGCCTGGGCAAGGTACTGTCTTCATGAGTTGGTACAGACGCAATGGGCCAAATGGCCTCCTTCTGCACTGTAGGAATTCTATGGGCCCCTGCTCTTCCTGATATATATTAATGATTTCCTTTCTATAACTGTGGTTTAGTCTCAAATGAAGATTGGTAACGTAACTGATTTCCTTTTCCCCAGGTACTGGCTGACCAACAGGGTTCTGATCAAACGGCCCACCACTGGCCTCCTCATGTACACTCTCGCCACTCGATTCTGTGATGAGATCCACCTCTATGGCTTCTGGCCCTTCCCTAAGGACCAGAAAGGAAATGTGGTGAAGTATCACTACTACGACAGCCTGACGTACGAGTATAACTCACGGGCTACTCCTCACACGATGCCACTGGAGTTCAAGACATTGAGAAATATGCACCTCCAGGGTGCATTGAAACTCAACGTCGGGGAGTGCAAATTGGCAACGCAGAGCTAGCGAGAAGGCAAAGTGAGGAGGGAGACTCACCTTTTGCGCCCAGAAACTGTGGCATCATCGAAGAAATGGGAAGGTTAAACACCCGCCTCACACAGAGGGATGCGATGGCTGTGTGAATAGTCTCTGGTGGACAAGCCATCAACAACTGGGCACACTCTTGAGAACGTTAACTTAAGAATGGGAACACAAATGTTTTGTTGTCTTTTGTAAAAGAGAGAAGGAGCTGAAGCTACGACCACGGGATTGGATACCTGCTTGCAAGATTCAGCGATATTTTTATTTTGAGGATTTCATCTGACAAGATGGAAGCTGCTTTGTGCAGAATTAGGTCCCCTTGCAAAGCAGACACTAATATAAATAACTTGAAACATACAAACGCTTAAATTTCAAGGAATGTAATTTTGTGTTATCAGTAAAACTTGTGAAGGACTTCCAGGAAAGCACAGTGGACATTATCACCAGCAAATGCAATTTGAAGCTAATTACAAAAGCAAAGCTGTTCAGTCGGAATGTACGCTGGGAGATTCTTTGTTACTGTCCCTGAAATATGAGGAACTAAGTCTCATCAATCTGGAAGCTAATTGAAAATTAGCATTTATTAAGTACATAAGAATAATTTAAGTGAGTGCTCCACAAACAAAAGTTTTAATCAAATGGTCAGTGCATATTCTCCAGATCACTGTCATGTGGAATCTGTCATTTGCGATCTCAAAAGATCTGCACTCTGTAATCTAGCACCTGTAGTTCTCTGAAAGGATCCAATCCCATTTATAACTACAAGGCTAGGCTGCAATTTGGGACAGTATAGAGTCAGTTATTCTCTACAATAAATGGAATGTAGCTCTCTATAGCAGATGGGATCCACAGGTCGCTATAATGCAAGATCTCCAAATCAGGGTCTCCAATTTACTATAATACAGGGGGCTACAATTCACTATGGGAGGGGGTGCAATTCACTACAATACTTGGTCTACAATGCTCTATAAGCTGCTTTCCTTATAGTATAATATAAAGTATACTCTAAAATACACTCATGGCCGATACTGCCTGTAAGAAAGGAACTACCGTTCAAAATTTAGAGGATATACTCTTTAATACACACAGGGTTTGCTATCCTCTATAACGCATACAGGATTTACTATTCCCAAGATCACATGTGGAGTTTATCATTCCCTATATCACAATGTATATAACTATTGCCATCTTCTTGACTGCCTCACACAGAACTGTGCTATTTTATTCCAATTCTCTCTGGTTACCTCAGTAGCATAACTTCAGGTGCTTATCTGCACGGGTCTCACATGCTCCCCTAGTGCAGCAGCAAATTGGGTGCTATGCCATCCAAAGGTATGGGGCAAAATACCTTTTGGGTGACAAAAATTCCGAAAGCTCTCAGAGAGCCTTGAAGGAACCAAGGGAAAGTTAATTCTGAAATGGATAATGGAGCAGTGAGCTGATAACAGGGTATGTAACTGATGATAATACACACTGAAGGTGATATTCTCAACAAAATATACAGATCTGCTGCTGTGCATAATTTTACAGTCGAGCTGCTATTCTTTATAATGTACACAGGGTTTGCGATTAACTGTTTTATGCAGAGGGGCTGATATTCTCTGTAATACACCCTTGGAGGGGGGGGGGGGGGGCTGCTTTACCGTTCTCTATCAAATGCAAAGGTTTGCTATTCTCTCTAACATCTAGTAAAGCTGATGGTTTCTATTACATGAACTGATCCTGGTTATTTCGGTATTAGAATTGCAGCACCACACAGCCCAGAAGGAGACCATTCGGCCTGTGAGATAGTCAATATCTTTTTCCAAAGGTAGGGGAGTCTAAAACTAGAGGGCATAGGCTTAAGGTGAGAGGGGAGAGACACAAAAGTATCCAGTGGGGCACCTTTTTCACACACACAGTGTCTGGAACAAGCTGCCAGAGGTAGTAGTAGAGGTGGGTACAATTTTGTCTTTTAAAAAGCATTTGGACAGTTACATGGGTAAGATGGGTTTTGAGGGAAATGGGCCAAATGCAGGCAATTGGGATTAGAAACATAGAAACCCTACAGTGCAGAAACAGGCCATTCGGCCCATCGCGTCTGCACCGACCACAATCCCACCCAGGCCCTACTCTCATATCCCTACACATTTACCCGCTAATCCCTCTAACCTACGCGTCTCAGGACTCTAAGGGGCAATTTTAGCATGGCCAATCAACCTAACCCGCACATCTTTGGACTGTGGGAGGAAACCGGAGCACCCGGAGGAAACCCATGCAGACACGAGGAGAATGTGCAAACTCCACACAGACAGTGACCCAAGTCGGGAATCGAACCCAGGTCCCTGGAGCTGTGAAGCAGCAGTGCTAACCACTGTAGCTTAGGGGTTTAAAAAAAAGGGTGGCATGGACAAGTTGGGCCGAAGGGCCTGTTTCCATGCTGTAAACCTCTATGACTCTATGACTCTGTTGCACCTTTGAGAGAGCTATCTTTGACTTACAATTGACTTTTAAGGGGCGTCTTGACAAATACATGAATAGGATGGGAAAAGCACGATATGGTCCCCAGAAGACTAGGGGGTTTCAGTTCAGTCGGGCAGCATGGTCGATGCAGGCTTGGAGGGCCGAAGGGCCTGTTCCTGTGCTGTAATTTTCTTTGTTCTTTGTACTCCCACTCCCCTGCTCTTTCCTTACAACCCTGCATAAACTTTCCTTTTCAACTATTTATCCAATTCGCTCCTGAAAGCTGCTTTTGCTTCTATTGTCCTTTCAGGCAGAGTTTTCCAGATCAAAGTTTATTAATTAGTGTCACAAGCAGACTTATATTAACACTGCAATGAAGTTACTAGGGGTACATGTTCATAGCTCCTTGAAAGTGGAGTCACAGGTGGACAGAGTGGTGAAGAAGGCATTCGGCATGCTTGGTTTCATCGGTCAGAACATTGAACACAGGAGTTGGGACGTCTTGTTGAAGTCGTACAAGACATTGGTAAGGCCACACTTGGAATACTGTGTGCAATTCTGGTCACCCTATTATAGAAAGGATATTATTAAACTAGAAAGAGTGCAGAAAAGATTTACTAGGATGCTACCGGGACTTGATGGATTGAGTTATAAGGAGAGGCTGAATAGACTGGGACTTTTTTCTCTGGAGCGTAGGAGGCTGAGGGGTGATCTTATAGAGGTCTATAAAATAATGAGGGGCATAGACAAGGTAGATAGTCAGTATCTTTTCCCAAAGGTAGGAGATTCTAAAACTAGAGGGCATAGGTTTAAGGTGAGAGGGGAGAGATACAAAAGTGTCCAGAGGGGCAATGTTTTCACACAGAGGGTGGTGAGTGTCTGAAACAAGCTGCCAGAGGTAGTAGTAGAGGCGGGTACAATTTTATCTTTTAAAAAGCATTTAGATAGTTACATGGGTACGATGGGTATAGAGGGATATGAGCCAAATGCGGTCAATTGGGATTAGGTTAGGGTTTTTTTTTTAAAAAGGGCAGCATGGACAAGTTGGGCCGAAGGGCCTGTTTCCATGCTGTAAACCTCTATGACTCTATGACTAAGTTACTGTGAAAATCCTTGAATCACCACACTCCGGCGCCCATTCGGGTACAATGAGGGAGAATTTAGCACGGCCAATGTACCTAACCAAAGCAGTTTAAAATAACAGAAACAGAAAATGCTGGAAAATCTCGCCAGGTCTGACAGCATCTGTGGAAAGAGAAGAGAGCCAACGTTTCGAGTCTGGATGACCCTTCGTCAGAGCTGAGAGTAAAGAAAATCAGAAGAGATTTATTTGTGGAGAGGGAAGTTCTGGTCTGTGCCCTTGCATTAGAAGATATATAAAATATATCACCAGAAGGCATTAATTTATTGAGTCAATTGACAGCAAAAGGAGAATAAGAATTCTTCAGTACGATGTTGTTCTGAGCCCTGTCGAGATTGATGTTTAAAATAAAGGATATGAATTTCCCAACTCAAAGGATCACATGACAAGATTTCAGGATTTAACATGTTCATTGCAACAATCAACAGTCAACTAAACTCACTTCATAGATCAACCCCCACAGTGCAGAAGGAGGCCATTCGGCCCATCGAGTCTGCACCAACAACAATCCCACCCCAGGCCTTATCCCTACAACTCCACACATTTACCTTCATCCCTTTATCCTACACATCCCGGGAAACTAAGGGGCAATTTAGCATGGCCAATGCACCTAATCCGCACATATTTGGACTGTGGGAAGAAACCAGAGCACCCGGAGGAAACCCACGCAGACACGGGGAGAACGTGCAAACTCCACACAAACAGTGACCCAAGCCAGGAATCGAACCTGGGTCCCTGGTGCTGTGAGGCAGCAATGCCGTGTCACCGTGCCATGACTTACTAGGCAACTAATAGACTAAACATTTTAACATAACCAAAAACCCCAAGCCATGTTTAGACATTATGTTGAATTCTCTGCAGAAATGTTAACTTGTTTTTAAAGTCCAGTACTTCTCCCAGCTTAATCAACAGAGTCTCTTCCCCCTTTACATTAGGACAAGACTTCCAGAGTCCTTTTAAAAGCCCCTCCACTCAATCCTACTGAGCATATACGAATCAGCTTCCACCAGCAAGGCTCCCTCTGGCAACTTTCTTTTTATTCATTCATGGGACATGGACATCGCTGGCTGGCCAGCATTTATTGCCCATCCCTAACTGCCCTTCTGAGTTCCAGTATTATCCTGATATAGCGAGGAGAGGTATCGGTTCCGAGGCTGATCTTGCTTTCATGTTACTTCGGGGGAGAATTGTGGCATCATAGTGACATCACTCAGCTAGTAATCCAGAAACGTAAACTTTCTGATACGGATTCAATTCCCACCATGGTTGCTGGTAGAATTCAAATGCATAAATCTGGATTATAAAGTTAGACCCATTAATTATGACTATAAAGCTATCATCAATTGTAGCAAAGATCCATCTAGTTGGCTGATGTCCTTTAGGGGAGGAAATCTACTACCCTACCCCTGGTCTGGCCTTCATGTGACTCCAGACCCAAAGCAAGGTGATTGAATCTTAACTGTCCTCAGTTAAAGGGCAATTACGGATGGGCAACAAATGCTCGCTTTGCCAATGATGCCCACAGCCCGTGAAAGAATAAGGAAAGGAATTGATTAGGAGTAGGACTGGATTTTTCCCTAGCTCCCCAATCATAACTGAATCCAATTATAATGGTGCAGGTTCTCTCTGGAGGAGATCGATAACTCAGCATTGTTCGGGAATAGAATTTGGAACATCCTTTGACTACATGGCCGGGATTCTCCCAGCCTGCTGCGTTACTCGAGTAGTGCAGCGGGCCGGGAGACAAAGTGGGGGGCCTCTAGCGGGATTCATGACTGGTAGATCGCGAGTCTCCAAGGCACTTCTTTTCAGCATTCTTTTCAGCGTAATCAGCTCCGCACTGGAAATCGGGATGGGGGGCGGTGCGGGTGGTCGGAGAATGGCCAACAATCGGGAAGCCGGCAGTGGGACCAGTGTGCATGTGCCAATCTCCCCGCTGACAGATTGGCGCATGCACAGTGGCTCGCTTAGCCTGCTGATGCCAGCCTCTCAGGCAGGATGTGGGCATCATTGGCAAACGAGCATTGTGTCTGGAGTCACATGAAGGCCAGACCAGGGGTAGGGCAGGCAGCAGATTTCTTCCCCTAAAGGACATCACCCACAGTGTGAACCTCCCTGAGGCACTCTGTGATGCACCGAGTGTCAGAGATTCGCTCAGGTAAGTACACCCAAACATTGGGTGGGAAATTCTCCCGTTTTCCCGCCCGCTGGGCACTTATGTTTTTTTTTGGGAGAATCCCTGCCTATATCTCAGTTCCTCACTGGACGAAGCTTTATTCACTCTCCGCCTCTCTTTCCTTCTTTAAGATGTTTGTTAAAACTTACCTCTTTGACCAAGCTCTTGGTCATCTGCTCTGATATCTCCTCATCCAGCACAGTGTCAAATTTTACTCACTGATGCTCATGTAAAGCAGTAATGCGACATAAATGAAAATAAACATTGCAAATTTTTCTGAAGGCCCTTTTGGAAAAAGAGGGGAGAATCCGGTCTTAATTTGGGAAAAGGGAACCCATTGATCAGATCTGTAACTGTAGCACTGTGGAAAATTGCTGAATCAATAGACCCATCCAAACACATAACACATTTACCAATAAAACTTTGCTCTGATCAAAGACCCTATGAATTGCAGATCAGAAAGCAATTTACAAATTCACTGCTGTCAGGCACCAATATAATCAGTAAATTAAACACAAGCGCTAAAATAAGAACACTGGGACAACAGTAGGGGGTCTCTTCTTATGATACCGAGGGAGGTGAAGGTCTAGTGGTATTATCGCTAGATATTAGTCCAGAAACTCAGCTAATGTTCTGCAGACCAGGGTTCAAATCCCACCATAGCAGATGGTGGAATTTGAATTCAATAAAAAATACCTGGAATTAAGAATCTACTGATGACCGTGAAACGCTTGTTGATTGGTGGAGAACCTATCTGATTCACTAATGTCTTTTAGGGAAGGAAATCTGCCATCCTTCTCTGGTCTGGACTACATGTGACTCCAGAGCCACAGCAATGTGGTTGACTCTCAATTGCCCTCCAGGGGCAACTAGGGATGGGCAATAAATGCTGGCCAGCCAGCAACGCCCATGTCCCATAACTGAACTTTAAAAAAACCTCTAGGACCTGTCTCTGTGTAGATGGGGTAAGGTGGTCTAGCAAAGCAAATACTTGCTCCATCTGATTCCTTAGATTCATCTTAATCCCTTTGTGTGTGAGAGGACAATTTTCCAGCGTATTTTTCCCTTATTGTCCCAGGGGTTTTCTCTGTTTTTTTTAATCTTTCCCTGGAAAACAAGGGGAACATCTCTTTCAAATGCTTCTTGAGCTATATCTGGGCCAATGCTTCAATGAATGCTCAAAACGGATGAATAATTCAGGCATTAACTAGTGTTCAGTTACTTGTGATATGCAAAGCTGCTGTGTGTGTGCTTCACTTAACACGAAGGTTCTTTTGATAATATTCCAAATGCTTAAAGTGGTTTTGCATATTCTAAAAATAGTCACACTTCCTTTTTTTTCCCCCACATTTTGAGCTTCTTGCTGCTCCTTGAGAATGAACCAGATAGAAACATAGAAACATTGAAAACTACAGCACAAAACAGGCCCTTCGGCCCCACAAGTTGTACCGAACATATCCCTACCTTTTAGGCCTACCTATAACCCTCCATCCTATTAAGTCCCATGTACTCATCCAGGAGTCTCTTAAAAGACCCTATTGAGTTTGCCTCCACCACCACTGACGGCAGCCGATTCCACTCGCCCACCACCCTCTGTGTGAAAAACTTCCCCCTAACATTTCCCCTGTACCTACACCCCAGCGCCTTAAACCAGTGTCCTCTCGTAGCAGCCATTTCCACCCTGGGAAAAAGCCTCTGAGAGTCCACCCGATCTATGCCTCTCAACATCTTATATACCTCTATTAGGTCTCCTCTCATCCTACGTCTCTCCAAGGAGAAAAGACCGAGCTCCCTCAGCCTATCCTCATAAGGTACGCCACTCAATCCAGGCAACATCCTTGTAAATCACCTCTGCACCCTTTCAATCTTTTCCACATCCTTCCTGTAATGAGGTGACCAGAACTGAGCACAGTACTCCAAGTGGGGTCTGACGAGGGTCTTATATAGCTGCATCATTATCCCCGGACTCCTAAACTCAATCCCTCGATTGATAAAGGCCAGCACACCATACGCCTTCTTAACCACCTCCTCCACCTGCGGGGCCAATTTTAGAGTCCTATGGACCCGGACCCCAAGGTCCTTCTGATCCTCCACAGTACTAAGAGTCTTTCCCTTTATATTGTACTCCTTCATCCCATTTGACCTGCCAAAATGGACCACTACGCATTTATCTGGGTTGAAGTCCATCTGCCACTTCTCCGCCCAGTCTTGCATCCTATCTATGTCCCTCTGTAACTTCTGACATCCCTCCAGACTATCCACAACCCCACCAACCTTCGTGTCATCGGCAAACTTACCAACCCATCCCTCCACTTCCTCATCTAGGTCATTTATGAAAATGACAAACAGCAAGGGTCCCAGAACAGATCCCTGGGGCACACCACTGGTGACCGACCTCCATTTAGAAAAAGACCCATCTATACCCACTCTCTGCCTCCTTTGGGCAAGCCAGTTCTGGATCCAGCCCCTTGGATCCCATGCCCTCTCACTTTTTCTAGAAGCCTTGCATGGGGACCTTATCGAACGCCTTGCTAAAATCCATATAAACCACATCTACCGCTTTCCCTTCGTCAATGTGTTTAGTCACATTTTTGAAGAACTCCACCAGGCTCGTAAGGCACGATCTGCCTTTGCCAAAGCCATGCTGAGTATTCTTGAGCATACTAAACCTCTCCAAATGGTCATAAATCTTGTCCCTCAGGATCTTCTCCATCAGCTTACCAACCACTGAGGTTAGACTCACCGGTCGGTAATTTCCTGGGCTATCCCTATTCCCCTTCTTGAAAATAGGAACCACATCCGCAATCCTCCAATCCTCTGGCACCTCTCCCGTCTCCATCGACGACGCAAAGATCATCGCCAGAGGCTCTGCAATCTCGTCCCTCGCCTCCCACAGTAACCTGGGGTACATCCCATCCGGACCCAGCGACTTAATTGATTGAAATTTCTTGCAAATAAATGCACCAATGCACCCAGAGAAAAATAATTGATTTCTCCAGCTTGGGGTTTATCTTTCTTCATTTCCTGTTTCCACAAAAATATGTCAGCATGAGTATGAAACAGAGCCACCCTCTTGACACCATGCTCATTTCTTTGGCGAAGCTTATCTCTTCTTTCCGGGTTCTCTGCCCAAAGGCAGGTCCAATCAAAAGTGCCGCAACTTCCACCATGGGTAGGGCAAGGATGCAGGTCCTGAATCTACATCAGGGAGAACAGGGATTGAACCCTGTGCTGTTGGCACCAATTCATTTTTTGCAAAAATATACTTTATTTGCAAAATATCTGAAAGAATGCGTAATAACTGTAATAGGTCCTCGGAGGCGAAGTCTCTTCACCAAGATTCCTTTATTTACATGATCCAGCAACATTATACAGAGTGCTCTCAGTATGCAATCTACATCCAGCTACTTGGGGTGGCACAGTGGTTAGCGCTGCTGCCTCACAGCACCAGGGACCCGGGTTCGATTCCCAGCTTGGGTCACTGTCTGTGTGGAGTTTGCACATCTGATTTGATTTGATTTATTATTGTCACATGTATTGGGATACAGTGAAAAGTATTGTTTCTTGCGTGCTGTTCAGGAAATGCATACCATTCATAGAGTACATAGGGGAGAAGGAAAGGAGAGGGTGCAGAATATAGTGTTGCAGTCGTAGAAAGATCAACTTAATATAAAGTAGGTCCATTCAGAAGTCTGATGGCAGCAGGGAAGGAGCTGTTCTTGAGTCGGTTGGTCCTCCCCGTGTCTGCGTGCGTTTCCTCCGGGTGCTCCGGTTTCCTCCCACACTCCAAAAGACATGCTGCTTAGCTCAGTGTATCTGAACAGGCACCGGAGTGTGACGACTAGGGGATTTTCACAGTAACTTCATTGTAGTGTGAATGCAAGCCTACTTGTGACTAATAAATAAATCCGGAGAGGAACTGACACTCCTGTTTACATACAGAGCATGGGGCTCCCTGATTGGACCATCAATTTGGTTCATCTTCAAGCAGGCCAATCTGAATTGCCAGATTAAAACCATTACAGATTATTACAAACATTTCAAAATGGGCGTAACATAAAGTGCAATAATATTCAGGTTTTCTACATAAGGACGGCATAGTGGCAAAATTGTTAGTACAGCTGCCTCACAGCGCCAGGGACTCGGGTTCGATTCCGGCCTTGGGTCACTGTCTGTGTGGAGTTTGCACGTTCTCCCCGTGTCTGCGTGGGTTTCCTCCGGGTGCTCCGGTTTCCTCTCACACTCCAAAAGACAAGCTGGTTAAGTGCATTGGCTATGCTAAATTGCCCCTTAGTGTCCCAGGATGTGTGGGTTAGGGGGATTGGCGGGGTAAATATGTGAGGTTACAGGGATAGGACCTGAATCGGATGCTCTGACAAAGAGTCGGTGCAGACTCGGAGGGCCGAATGGTTTCCTTCGACACTGTAGGGATTCCATGATTCTACATAGATTATCTTGTAATCTGAGGTGCTTCAATACAGTAAAGGAACATTATGGACATTAACGTCCATTTTTTATGGATGTTATGGACAAAATGGCACAAAGATATTCGGGTTTCTACATCGATCAAGCTGCACTTTGAGGTGCTTCAATACAATGGTGATCCATGTAATATTCACCGTGTATGTTCATTGTAAGTCATACAACCTGAGGGGTTGTACACAACCAGTACAATTTCACTCCAATCCACACCAGCCATCCAGCCAATCTCCCAAGGGGTCCTGGCTGCTGTGGCAACATGGATTTTCCCATGCATGTTGTAGTCTGGAGCTATGCATTGCGATAGTAGAGGATCCAATGTTCTATCCATCACATGGCTGACCGGGACTCTCTCTCCCGCTTTTACCACCTGCCATTGCTTTATGTTGGAAGGATTTACAAGTTGACACTCAACCTGTTTTTTCATGTTATGAACGCTCCTTCCTTGGAAATCGGGTCCTGGGGTAGGACATCTGTCTCTGAGCCAGAAGCCCCACCCCAGGAGCCGATTGTCAAGGAAGGAGCGTCACCCACTGCCAAGGCTACCAAGACCTTGTCTAAGGCTATTTAATGGAGGACAATTAGCCCTTTGTTATTGAATGCTTTCCTCCCCACTTTGCTCGAAGGTGCTCTCAATGGAATACCGCTCACAGACTTGCTCCAGTGGATCATTCTTAATGGATCAGTCGAGACAATGATAGCAGGCAATGCTTGAGGGGGGTGGGGGGTGTTTGGGACAGTGGTGGCAGAGAAATACATCACAGCTGAGCCCAATATTGCTCTCCCTCTTACTCTTCATTCCATGCACATTTCGGCAGATATGATTGGATATAAAGTTGGTTGTTCTTATCCTGCCTTCCAAATGCTTAAAGTGGTTTTGCACATTTTAAAAATAGTTGCACCGCCTTTTCTACATTTTTCTCCATTCTTGCTGTTCCTTAAAATGGGACCAAATATCATAGAATCCCCACAGTGCAGAAGGAGGCCATTTGGCCCATCGAGTCTGTACCGACCACAATCCCACCCAGGCCCTATTCCCGTAACCCTCATTTACCCTGCTAATCCCCTGACATTAGGGTCAATTTAGCATGGCCAATCAGCCTAACCCACATATCTTTGGAGTCTGGGAGGAAACCGGAGCATCCAGAGGAAACCCACACAGACACGGGCAGAGCGTGCAGACTCCACACAGACAGTGACGCGAGGTCAGAATTGAACCAGGGTCTCTGGCACTGTGAGGCAGCAGTGCGAACCATTGTGCCACCGTGCTGCCCATTTAATCTTAGATGATTGAATTGTCTTGCAAATATACGCACAATGCACCCAGAGAAATATAGTTGATTTCTTCAGCTTGGGGTTTATCTTACTCCATTTTCTATTTTCACAAAAACATCTCAATGTGAAGCAGAGTCACTCATGTTTAAAGTTTATTTATTAGTGTCACAAGTAGGCTTACATTAACACTGCAATGAAGTTGCTCTGAAAATCCCCTCGTCACCACACTCTGGTGCCTGTTCGGGTTACACTGAGGGAGAATTTAGCATGGCCAATGCACCGAACCAGCATGTTTTGTGGACTGTGGGAGGAAACCGGAGCACCCGGAGGAAATGATCACGGAACGTGCAGACTCTGCAAAGACAGTGACCCAAGCCAGGAATTGAACCTGGGTCCCTGGCGCTGTGAGGCAGCAGTGCTAACCGCTGTACCACCATGCCGCCCATGTGACACCACGGGCAGGCTTTTACAACCTCACTCGGACGAGATGGCAAAATCCCACGCGAGGCCAATGGAGATTTCTGTTCTGTGAGCCCTGCCTGATTCTGCGGCGGGTGAAGTGGTAAAATTCCAGCCCACATTTTTAAAAATTAAGATTATCACTCCTTCCAGAGTTAAGTTAAAGTTAATTTATTAGTCACAAGGAAGGTTTACATTAACACTGCAATGAAGTTTCTGTGAAAATCCCCTAGTCGCCACAGTCCGGGTCAATGCACCTAACCAGCACGCCTTTCAGAATGTGGGAGGAAACCGGAGAACCCGGAGGAAACCCACGCAGACACGGGGAGAACGTGCAAACTCCACACAGACAGTGGTCCAAGCCAAGAATTGAACCCGGGTCCCTGGTGCTGTGAGGCAGCAGTGCTAACCACTGTGCCGCCCTGTTCTCTGCCCAAAGGCACAACCTGCACATTTTCAGCTTTCCTTCACTTGAGGAATCCAGTGACTTATTTTTCATTGTTCTCCACGTTGCCTTCCACAGAAACAATGCAGATTGCGTGGGGAAAGGTCAAGGTAAACAGTCATGAAAGAAAGCCACAACTTCATCAGCGAAAGGTGATGATTCTGCTTGCAGCAGGTTTTTGTTGTGTTTTTTTTTCTAGGTTGCTGCAACAGTTATTTCATTATAGTGACAGAGTCAGTCAGTTTATTCAGGAAGCTCCTTGCTGGGCTTTTTCAATTTCCCTCTTCTAATTGGCGCTAAAGGGCTTGCATTGCCACTCAGGGTTACTGCCTCTTTTAAAGTGACCCTCAGCAGGAAGCAATGTTCTACTGCAATAATGCTTCCAGCAACAGTTAGAGAAGCGTGTCTTTCTGGCCAGCCTCGCTCACTAACTGCGGGTTTATCTTAAACTGTTAGACTATCAGCATTTCTGTGCTATTTTCTACCTGCACACTGGAAATAAAAAACATTGGCTGGAATTCTCTGGCTGTTCACGCCCCGCTGCTGCTGCCAGCGAGAAGAGATTTTGGCCCTCAGCTTAATCTCCATTAACTGCAGCAGGATGGCAGAATCCCAGCTGGGAGTGAGGTCGGAGACTCCAGCCCATTGTGTTGTCTGCGTTTAGTAAGTGTTCTGCATGGTTCCCTGCCTTCTCCAATCTGGTGTAAATTACTTAAACCCATCAGGTAAAGTTTTAATTTACAAACACAAAGCTCAGGGTTAAGAGATTAATCTCACTGGGAACAAATAAAATCCATCTTGTTTTCCACTGGTTGATCAAGCAGAACCCTGGCTGATCTTTCTCTCTTGGTCCAAGGACTTAAGAGGTCAATTTTTTCATTCGTGGGAGGTTGGCATCGCTGGCTGGCCAGCATTTATTGCCCACCTCCAGTTGCCCGAGGGCAGTTGAGAGCAACCACATTGCTGTAGCTCTGGAGTCACATGTAGGCCAGACCAGGTAAGATTTCCTTCCCTAAAGGACATTAGTGAACCAGATGGGTTTTTCCAACAATCGACAATGGTTTCATGGTCATCAGTAGATTCTTAATTCTAGATATTTTTTAATTGAATTCAAATTCCACCATCTGCTGTGGCAGGATTTGAACCCGGGTCCCCAGAACATTAACTGAGTTTCTGGATTAATAGTCTAGCGATAACACCACTAGGCCATCGCCTCCCCACCATTGTCGACATTCACCTTGACTAAGCTGCAGTCCTGGTTTAAAATTTAGGATCTCCTCACATGTGGTTCTATGAAAGGCAGTCAGGAAAAGAAAGACTGGTTGAGTTCACACCTACCTTCTTTGAGGAACTAAATCGAACTGTCGTCCCTCAACGATTGTGATCAAAACCAGTAAAAGTAAGAAATGAAGAGTAGACCATACGTCCCCTGGAGCTTGCTTTGCCATCCAATAAGATCATGGCTGAATTTTAGCATCAACTCCATTTGCCAGGCCTATTCAGATATCCCTTTATCCCCTTAATATCCAAAGGCTCAACAATCCCAATCTTGAATAAGTTCAATGACTGACCATACAAAGCAGAATTCCAAAGGTTCACAAACCCCTGAAGTCATTCCTCCTCCTCAGTCCTAAATAGCTAATCTCTTATCCTGAGATTATGATGCCTGGTTCTAAATTCTTCAGCCAACAAGAAACAGTCTCTCAGCACCTACCCAGTTAAACCCTCTAAGAATGTTATACATTTCACTGAAATCGCCATTTTTCTAAACGCTAAAGAATTCTCCTCAATCTCTCCTCATAGGACAGCCTTATCAATTCAAGAATTAATCTCGTGAATCTCAGCTGGACACCTTCTGAGGCAAGTGTATCCCTCCTTAGATAAGGAGCCAAAACTTGTACGGTAATCCAGGTGTGGATTGCCCTATATAATAGCATAATAATATATAAGCGGACGGCACAGTGGTTAGCATTGCTGCATCACAGAGTCAGGGACCTGAGCTCGATTCCTGGCTTGGTTCACTATCTGTGCGGAGTTTGCACATTCTCCCAGTTTCTACGTGGGTTTCGTCCGGGTGCTCTGGTTTCCTCCCACCGTTCGAAAGACGTGCTGGTTAGGGTGCATTGGCCGTGCTAAATTTTCCCGCAGTGTAGCCAAACAGGCGCCGGAGTGTGGCGACTAGGGGATTCTCACATTGCATAGTTAATACAAGCCTACTTGTGACAATAATCAATAAACTTTAAAATAGCATTGAAATAACAATCCGTATTGTTTCAACATAATAAAACGTCCAAAGATACTTCACAAGGATAGAATGAAAACAAAAACACCAAGCCACTTAAGGGAATATTACGGCAAACATAAATGTATTGGATTAGTCAAGTTGAGAGGTAACAGGAATGGATGAGGGTTTCAGGAGTAAGTGGTATTATTGATGGTTCAGATAATGTTTTATTTGATTTGATTTATTATTGTCACATATATTAACATAGTGAAAAGTATTGTTTCTTGCGCGCTATGCAGACAAAACATACCATTCATGGAGAAGGAAACGAGAGAGTACAGAATGTAGTGTTACAGTCACTTGTTATAATAATGTGGACAGAAACCTAATCTCCAGTCAAATATGGTACCAAGGTTGCAAACCATATCTGGTTCAGGCATTTGTTGGATAAGGAAGGCTTTGTTAGTTTTATACTCCAACACCCGTGCACTGAAGGATAACATGGAATTTGCCTGAAAGATTACTTAAAGCTAACATGCAGGTACAGCATCAGCCCATAGTCCTGTCAGCTGGAGTTGGGTGCAGTGACGGCACTCTTGTCTGCATCTGTAAGAGCTCAAGCTTCAGCCGTGGGCACCATGGTGGCACAATGGTTAGCACTGCTGCCTCACAGCACCAGGGACCCAGGTTCAATTCTAGCCTCGGATCACTGTCTGTGTGGAGTTTGCACTTTCTCCCCATGTCTGCTTGGTTTCCTCCGGGTGCTCCAGTTTCCTCCCACGGTCCAAATATGTGCGAATTAGGTTGATTGGCTATGTTAAATTGATCCCAGTATCAGGGAGACCAGCAAGGCAAATGTGCAGGGTTACGGGAATAGGGCCTGGGTGGGATTGTTGTCGGTAGACTCGTTGGGCCGAATGGCCTCTTTCTGTACTGTAGGTATTCTATGATAGGAGTGCGCAATCATGTAATCTGGCTGGATGCTTAATGAGATGAGATGTCTTTCACAGGAGACATTCCTATTTTTCCTGTACGGGTGGATACAAATGATTCCCCATAGCCTTTGGAGCAGCACAAAGAGAGTTCTGCCAGTGTGCTGGCCAGCATTCATTCCTCTGACACCATTGACAAAAAAAGAAACTAGACATTGTGTTGTTTATCTCCATTATGTGACCAGCCTGGTGGGAGCAATTTCTTCCTTGCTTCAATTGGCAATTTGACATTTGCAGTGTGGAAATGGAACAAATTGTCTATGGATGTTACAAACTGTTAAAACTATGCTGAGATTTCTTCTGGGAGAGAAGCACATGCAAAATTGCCCAGTCTCTCCAGTCAATTGAATTAAGTTGGATATCCGAGAACCAAAATAAATAATGCAAGAATTCTCAGGGTAAAGATATAAATGATTTATTAATAACAGAGGGCATGATTGCAACAAAAAAATAATCAAATCACAGATTTGCTAACATTCCAGTTTCTGTTCTACATACACAATTTTAAAACGAGACAATTATGTTAAAAATCTACATAAAATATCCAGTGTGAATAATTCCAGAGAACACACAAGAGACAAATACAATTTAAACTTACTCTGCTATAACAATGCTCTAGTGTAACATAAACCAAAATGGACCATAAATTAGCGGCGTATCAAGTGCAGCTCAACAACTAGTGTCCTATAATCATTGCAATGAAAGTGTGAGGGTGTTGAGCAAATTGATATTAAAGTACAGAACGTCACCCGTGTGAAAAGTTAAAACACAATTTCTAAACTCAAAACAATATTTAAATTCCTTCCTCCCAATCCCTCAATTAGATTAGGTGTAATGGGAAGCCTCTTAACACAACTAATATATATTAAATCAGTGGAACATGGTTAACTTGAATAGTGTTGCATGTTTGGTCAGCTTGAGTGAGAGGTCACAACCATAGGCATTTGTACATATATTCTGGTTATAACACACAAATGTAAGCAAAGATTAAAATGAACAAATTATGGATGCAAAGTGCTTTAGGTTGATCCACATATTCACAGAAGCATGCTAGCTCAAAAAAGACATCATAAATGTGCTTCACTTGCATCATTGCAGGAAGGATGTTCCCAATGCTGGAGAAGTCCAGAACTAAGGGTCACAGTCTAAGAATAAGGGGTAAGGCATTCAAGATTGAGATGAGGAAGAACTTCTTCACCCAGAGAGTTGTGAACCTGTGGGATTCTCTACCACAGAAAGCTGTTGGGGCCAGTTCATTAGATATGTTCAAGAGGGAGCTGGACGTGGCCTTGTGGTTAAGGGGATCAAGGGGTATGGAGGGAAAGCAGGACTGGGATACTGAAAGTGCATGATTAGCCGTGATCATACTGAATGGTGGTGCAGGCTTGAAGGACCTACTCCTGCACCAATTTTCTATGTTGTGCTGTAACACCGCCAGGGACCCGGGTTCAATTCCTGGCTTGGGTCACTGTGTGGATTTGCACGTTTCCCCCGCGTCTGCGTGGGTTTCGTCCGTGTGGTCCAGTTTCCTCCCACAGACCGAAAAATGTGCTTGCCAGATGGATTGGCTATGCTAAATTCTCCCTCAGTGTACCTGAACAGGTGCCAGAGTGTGGCGACTAGAGGATTTTCACAGTAACTTCATTGTAGTGTTAATGATACTACTTGTGACTAATAAATAAACTTTAAACTTTTTAAAAACAGCTTTGCACGTCCTTCATTAGTGACCATTTATGTTTGGAGATTATCATTTAAGGCTGCCAGAACGGAACTCCCTCACTCACTTTGGAGCCAAACTTTTAAGTGATATAATTTTTTGAAATTTAACCCTTCCCCCAGAAACATTCGAAATGCTTTATCTTCTGATATTTGAATATTCTTGCAAATAAGCAACAAGAACATGGAGTTCTTCCTTAGAGTGAAACAGATATTCTAAGGAGAAACGTAACTGTACTGATCTGCTCTGGTAAGGTCTTAGACCAAGAAGTTAAGTAGTTCAAGGAAGATTTTGACTTTCCATTATTGACAACAAATCCAGGTGGTGATAGATCAAGAGGAAGAAGAGATGAGATCCCGCTTCGAAATAAGTTTTTAAAAAAATTATGCACCACCATCTACTTGGGCAGGAAGCCATAAAGTATGACATTAAAAAAATTACTAAAATAATTAATTCTGGGAGCCAAAGTCAAAGGAGCAGATTAGTAAAATCAAGACAGTTTGGCTATCTCTTATCATGTCTCAAATCCAGCTTTGTAAACTTTATCGTTATTCACATGGCCCCATTGTTGGCTACAGTATTACTAGCCAAGAAACTATGGCTGTCTCTGAGGTTAGTGTTGCACATGGCAGTGTACGATTAGTCTGTTGGGTCAGTGGCTCTCCGACTGCAGTGAATCAAATTCAAAACTGCCAAGATCACCCTCTAGTGGCTGCCAAAGAAGTCATATTCGACACAAAACGTTAACTCTCGTTTCTCTCTCCACATGTTGCCAGAGCTGCTACGTTTTTCCAGCACTTTGTTTTTCTTCAAGGTGGTTATCCGTGTTCCTGTCACACGAAGAATCATTTAGCTTATCTTAATTAATTCATCCCAAGGGAACCTAGTTTCCCCCCCCTTACAAAAGTTGCTTAAAGTATTCCTGAGATTTTGCCCTGATTATCGTATTTTGAAGAACATTGCTTTTGATGATCATTGAGGATGATGAATTTTCTGATATTATCTTAAGTTAGACCACCCAAGTTTCACATTTGCGGAATTGACAACACATACTTCTAATCATGGGTTTTTCCACATGATTCAAAGAAAAATAGTTTTTGGCGTTTAATCAAGCTTTATCCCGTGCATTTTTAAAGTTCAATCAATCCCACCATTGAACAAAAATTTATGGAATTGCCAGAAGGCAGGATGGATGAAAATAACATGACGCCTTTTGCTCAAATTCACTCTTTTGAGGAAAGAAAAACTGAAAGATTTTGCTCTCATCACTGCAGATGAGAAAAACAGGATTACAATAAACGTCAGGATTTTAATTATCGAGCTTGCTTTAGGATCTTTGGTTTGAAATTACTTGAGGCTCCTTCATCATGAACAGAAAATCTATTCTAATTTCTGCACTCATTCCCCAGACACAAATATCTTTCTTGAAGTGGCTATCTAATTGCCACAAGTATAGTGGTTGACAGCTTCCAATAGCCATGTGATAAAGCTGCTCTGCACCCAAAATAAACCCTTAGTGTAAAAAATCTTCTGATGTCTGCCCTTACACTTCTAATACTAACCTCGTGTTTATGTCCCATTGGTTCCAATTCACCCACCAGCACCAAATGTCACTATTTACAAGTAGGTGCACATTTTTGCAACTGTATTTGTTGAAATAGTTTCAAGGATCCAAAAATTAAAGTGAATATCAAACTTTGTAATGGGTCTGATACAAGTAGTATTAAAACAAGGTAATTTCGCAATTGGTATCACTAAAAGGTCAAAACTTGCCAACCTGCATGAACTAGTTACCAATTCAGGCTATGTTATGCCAGAATTAAAGGAGTTCTGTGACTTACCATGGCTAACACATCTTGGGACACTAAGAGGCAATTTAGCATGGCCAATCCACTTAACCTGCACATCTTTGGACTTTGGGAGGGAACCGGAGTATCTGCAGGAAACCCACGCAGACACCGGGAAAATGTGCAAATTCCACACAGTCATTCTGTGCTAATACTGTGCCACCCTTCTGAACACTACAACTGCTTGTGTGGTGGTGTGCATGCAAACTCCTTTTACATTAGTGCAAAAATCAGCATTCCAAATGCACCCAAAAGTTGTCACACATGCCTTTGACATTAAGACAATTTTTCCTGTTACTTGATGATGGTTAAGGGGGTGGTAGGGCTGGTTGAGAATTGCTTGAAGAGCTTTTTGTTGTACAATCATGCTACAAATGTAATTTTTAGAAACACAAAGCCTTTGGATCCAGCAAACCTGCCCTATTTTCAGAGATCAACCATGCCTAACTCATCCGAGAGGCGAGGTCCCTCGAGTTCAGTTCCGTTTTCTGCTTCGAAGCTTTTCCCTGCTAACTTGCCCGACAACCCTGCCATCCTATGGGTGAAAAAAGGTATTTTCGACTTCCCTTCTTTTCTGTCTCGCTGAAGTTTAACGTACTACATCAATCACCTCTAGTACCTTAAAAATGAATCTTAGTGCGTTACTAAAATAGGAATAATCTCGTTAGTAATGGACTCATTTCACTTTGGCTCTGGGAACATTGACAAATCTAAACAACATCAATATAAATATTGCAAACTGTTCCACAAACAAGTTCAAATTACCATTCTGAATGTCTAAACAAACATCAATTTTCCAAAAACAAAATGCACTTGGTTTAAAATATAGACATTAATATCTTTCCTTTTGTATAAACAATGTAAACATAAAACCAGTGGTGTAACACAAATAAAAGAGGAAACAAAATCAATAAAATTGACATGATTATCAACAAACTTCAGCTAGTTTCAAATATATATTCCTGTTCTTTTCCAAATTCTCTTTAAACATTGGTTCTACAATCAATATAAAAGACCACTGACTAAAATGTCGATACTCACTAATAAGTGATGCTGATTGTCAATATACGGTACAAAATGGCACTTAACAGGGAAGATTTAAACCCGCTACATGTAACTGATAAATGATAAGGCAATGCACACGGCCACATGATAAAGCTGCACCACACTAAAATAAACCGTTAATGTAAAAAACTCCTAACGTCTACCCTTACACTTCTAGTGCTAATCTTGCACTTATGCCCCATTGGTTCCAATTCATTGACCAGTAGTCAAAACCTCACTATTTACAAGTAGGTGCACATTTTTGCAGGTATGGTAATGTACACATATGCACTTGTTTCTTCTAAGTAGTATAGGTTTAAATAACATTTCAGGTTCATTTCTTAAGCTGCAAATAACAGGACCTCCCTTTATTAGAAAGATTTCAGGGTGGGTTGCCATTGAGTCCACTCCGTCATGGATGAAGTCAAATTTGTTACTTTGCAAGACAGTTCTCACATTACACCAGTTAAAATGTTTCTATTTACCTCCCTCAAGTTTTACCTCCCACCCCTTCTGACCACCGCCAGCCACCCGCCCCCCCCCCCCCCCCCCCCCCCCGCCACCCACCTCCAGCTAAAAAGTGTTGATTTATTGTGGGGTATGGTGGAAAGGACATGAGATTCCCACTGATACCTCACCTAAGCAATTATTCATTCAGCCTAAGCCATGACTACATAGAACAGTGACATTTCCAAAAAGTAATTGCTTGGCTGTGAAATGCTTTGAGCCAGCCTGGAATTGTGAAGGACAATACAAGTCTTTCCTGGACAACGAGTAGTGGTCAAGTGTGAGGGACATCATGACAGTCTAATCCTGCCCTTGTCCTTTAGCACCTTATCCAAGCAGCCATTGACGTAACTGCATTGGTGGGCTGTCCAATTGTTTGGAGATCGCAGCAAGGGGCCATCCTCTTCTTGCTCAATAACCATGCACAAATACTTGATAGCAATGAGAATGTCAAGTACTTTGTGACATAATCAACATAATAGTGGAACTCCTTCACGAGTGCAGATTTAGCAATCCTGCATTGATATGCAAATGCTGGGTTTTAACAGCAGTGTGAAGATACTGAACTCCTTTGGTTTACTAGTTAACCTAACTGACCTGACAGGCCAATTAGCTGTGTGTGCAATCCCTTGAAAGGTGCAATTTGAGTTGATGCTTAGGAGCCAGAGTGTAACTTTCTGTAGAAATGGTAAATCAGCAGACTTTTTTCAGCTTCTGACTACCACAGGGCCTTGCTACCTTTCTTGACTGCACTGTTTATAATTAGGACATTTGGATTAAAAGAGGACAGTTAAGAAGTATGGCTGAGGACTTATTCACAATCTTTTTGACGACACAAATCAGTGAAACAGTACTTAAATATTCACGCTGGAAAAATCTCAGCAGGTCTGACAGCATCTATGGAGAGAGAATGGAGCCAACATCGTCTCTATTCTCTCTCCACAGATGTTGTCAGACCTGCTGACATTTTCCAGCATTATGTGTTTTTGTTTCAGATTCCAGCATCTACAATATTTTGCCTTTATCTTACAATATTCATGCTCTGCTTCACTTTTAATTCTTTGAGGGGAGAAAACAAGTTTTGAGAACGTTCCAGTTCCTTGGGGTCCAATATGGATTTCTACACATTAAAAAAAAAGACATTCCACCACAAATTAAGCCATCTTCAGCAATAGCAGCCCTCTTGTCAAGTGCTAAAGCACTTGCATTCCACCACGAGATGATTCTGTTGAGCTAACAGCTTTTGTAACAAATGGAATATGTTAAAAGTGCAGTGTTCTCAGTTACTTTAAGTGCAACAATGGATGTGTGAAATACACTGAACTGCATAGATGCACTCCTCTTCCCTCCCTTCAATAAATTCCAATAAAACAGTGATTGGCATCAGAAATTTCTGCCGTGTCCACAGTAAATTGCATTTTTTAAATCATGGATTGGGCCTGCAAAGAACCTTGAGTGTAATGGTACATTTGGAGGCAGTACTGGTCACATGCCAGTTCGTGGTAATGCCAGTATTGGGAGCTTACGATGATTAAGATAATTGAATTATGAAGGATATTGGCACAAGTATTGATTTAATTGTGAACTTGCACGTAGTGTAATGGCACCAATACACCTGGTAGCAACACTGTGGTACATGAAGCATTATTTGCTGTGAAGAGTGAATTCCAGCAGCTCCGCCCTGAATCTGAAAGGATTCAATTGGCTCACAGCATTTTTTAAAAAAAAACTTGTAGTCTGGCAGAGTACTCTCCGAAATCGAGTTGCTTGTGATTAGAGGAAGTCTGCCCAACACAAGAAAACTGAAAGACCTGTGAGCATTCAGGTTTTACAGCAGCCATGCTTAAACCATGCAATCATATATGCTCCTGTACACAGTTTGAACAGCGTCAACTGGTGCAGCCATAAAATGTTGGGGAGTGGAGGCTCAAACTAGTGTTATAGGCTACAAACCACCACGTTCAGTGCTGTGCAACCACGCTGTGCCACCTTGATCCGTATTTTAGTAACTGCTTTCAGCTCACCATTTTTGTCCCATACTTGAATTTTCACTGTGCATGCCTCTTGCAAGCAGACGCAAGTAAACGTATTTGTCCAACAAGTGTTAAATTATAAATGCCATATTATCAATTCCTCACAACCTACAGGATTAGGTCCTGCCCTATTCCAGTATTGATCATTCTGATTAGTCTACATTGACAATGCAGAGCCAACTTTCCTACAAAATACTTACCAATCAATTGATTTGCCCCACTGCCCCAAATGTAAATATTCTTGGGAATGCTCACAGTAATATATATTTTTTAAAAACTCAATCCTAACTTGCATACTTGGAGATGCTTACAATTTCACGTCAAAATATTGACATTGAAGGGATCAGCCATTTAAAAAGTGACCACGTGCTGTCACAATCTATCAGTATGCATATCATTTCAAAACCAAAGATTTTAACACCAAACCTCACCCTGGAAACCAATTTAAATGCTAAACTACATTCTACTTCACCTCAGTATTGTAGTAAGGATATGCTACTTTGGACAGAGTACAAACACACAACTAGTGCCATACAAACAAATACAGTTTGGCGCATTTCAAAACACACTCTACATAATAAAATAGAGGTTTTTTTTAAAAAAAGCTTCCTACAAAGTCCACTGGAAACAGACAGGAAAATTGCTCTGGTGATAAACTGGACAACGATGATTTAAATTTTGCTATGTACTTCTGTCTGTGATATGCATGAAGCTGAATGGAAAGCTAATGAACAGATGACAAGTTAAACCCAGTTTTCATCCAGAAGGTTATTGCGGCTGCTGGTTGGCACAGTGTGATTGGCCATCCCTGTGTTACAGTCACTTCACACAAATCTTCACCTAGGGACAGAAAGAAGAAGAAAAAAATCAATCACAGAGAATCCACCCGTTAAATAATCTAATGGGTTCTTGGAAACCGTATACCAATTTCTATTGCAGAAACTGCAAACGTCTTGGTCCGCTCTTTCAATGAGGTTTCAAATCAATTATTTTGTATCTTAGGAGGACAGTCGCACAGTATCTTGGGCGGCACAGTGGTTAGCACTGCTGCCCCACAGCACCAGGGACCCAGGTTCGATTCCCGGCTTGGGTCAGTGTCTGTACGGAGTCTGCACGTTCTCCCCCGTGTCTGCGTGGGTTTCCTCCGGATGCTCCGGTTTCCTCCCACACTCTGAAAGACGTGTGGGTTAAGTGCAATGACCTGAACAGGTGCCGGGAAGTGGCGATGAGGGGAATTTCACAGTAACTTCATTGCAGTGTTAATGTAAGCCTTACTTGTGACACTAATAAATAAACTTTTTACTTTAAACTTTAAAGGGACATGATCTCATCTGAAAAGAAACAAACTGAGTCATGCAGTTGAAGCTTGAATTATTCATTTCATTAGTTTGGAATTATAGCTTGCAATATTATATTGAAATATTTTTAGGGCAAGAATCTGATTACTACTTTTTTAAAATCTGGTTAGTTCTTGAGAGTGGATTTGAATCAAAACCAGAAATGAATACCTATGTTTTGTCACAGAATCAAATCTGTTGGAGGCAAGTGATGATGCTGCAATACTTCAACAATAATGTCTGTTTAACCATGGAGGCAAATCTATTTCATTGTGCTTTTATGGTTGGCAATTTAACCCAAAACCAATTCTCTAAATGAACTCAGTCAGCAGAAAAAAAAGCTGTACTTAGAATCATAGAATCCCTACAGTACAGGAGGTAGCCATTCGGCCCATCGAGTCTGTACCGACCACAATCCCACCCAGGCCCTATTCCCATAACCCCACATATTTACCCTGCTAATCCCAACACTAGGGTCAATTTAACATGGCCAACCAACCTAACACTCATATCTTTGGACTTGTGCAGCATTTTATAAAGAGAGCAAAACAGATATCATTTAAAATGTTACCTTACATTTCCTTTTCAAGATCATGAATCAAAAGACAATTTTTGTCTCCCACTTGTTTTATACAGCGACCAGTGAGATTCTACTGATCAAGAAGAGGGATCAATATTTAATATGCGGGTTGCTCTTCTGTCTGATTAGCCAATTTATGCAAATTCAGTGATAACAGGAAAGTGGATGTGGAAAATCTGCATCTGTACAATTGTAATGGAATTGCGGGCATGATTTTGCGACTTTCTTACATTAGGAGGTAGGGTGTGCAGGGCAGCAGTACAGTAGCACAAGGGCTCAGTTGTACGGCTAAACCAACAGAGCAAGCTGCCTGCAGTCAGAGCAAAATGCCACCATGGTGAACTGATGATATTCACAGTCAGCAGTATTTCTGTCAGAAGCAGTTGCAGACTGGCACATTCCAAGGTCCAGGACTACATGCTGAGGGACGCGCTCAAGCTTGGGGCAGCCGCCGCAAAGGCACAATGGGGAAAGGCCACCGTGTAAAGCCTTTCAACCGAGGCAGACCGAGGGCCCGGTAACTGCAGAATACCCTCGGCCTGCGTAACTGTGTGCTTATCTGAAAAACAAAAAGCACACAGTAAAATCTGATGTATGTATATAGTTTAAGTACTGAAATGTAATTAATGTAATGTCGTGTAAATAAGCATAATATTGTACTGTAAAAATGATTCTTTTTTTGCACTGCTTGTAATTTTTGGATCTGTCGTTTTGCAATGGTTTATTTGAGAGTTCTTTTAATGAATAAAGTATATTTTTGAAATAAAAATTTCTGTCAGAAGCAGTGGATGCAAACCCTGTTCCTAAGAGGGTTTTGAGCAAACTCTGCTAGAATGTAGGAACATCTGGTTGATAGAAAGCCAAGATCTATCTAATTTGCCTACTACCATGATCAGCTCAAGAGTTCAGAGGGTGGAAAGATGGGAGGCTGGCCAGGAGAGCACTGGAGGTAATAAATGCATGATATATTCTTCATGTACTCGCTGTAAAGTACTTCCATTAATTATTGTTTTATTTGCAGTATCAACCTTACCAGGGGACAAAAGGCCTTCCTAAAAATCCCAAGTACACCCTTACTCATCAAACTCTAGTCACATCCTCAAAGAAAGCCAGCAAGTTAAATTGGCAAGGCGTCCATTTCATGAAACTGCACTGACTATCTTTTATACTTCTGCTTCTATCCAGTGATCCCACTTTAATAAGGATTTCCAAAACTTTACAAAGTTGCTCCCCTGTCACTTGTACTACAATTTATGACAAAATAAAAGTAAACATCCACCTTTCTCCAGTCCCCCATGCACCTCTCCAATATTTTGAGATTTCTGGTAGATTTATGCCAGAGTTCCTTCAATTCTTCCCTTATTTCCTCAAGATACCTCAGCTGCATCGCATTCAGAGCCCAAGATTTATTCACCTTAAGTTGTGCAGGCCATCTGCAATCTTGGTGTGGTCATGTGAATTGTACCACAAATTACCTTCATAACACCCTATAATTCCTCTTCCAGCTCAAGCAGGTTACCTGTCTCCCCTGTGGTATAACCCGAGACAACAAAACATACTTAGCATTTTGGCAACCTGTTGTATCATGGTTCATCATACCATCATCCAACCTCAATTTTAGCGGTTCCACTCTTGTCCTGGTTTTCTTTTGAATAAAAAACTATTTAATACTCTCTGCTTCTCTTGGGGTATTCAAAGTTTTCCTTTGCCATTCTGATACCCTTTCTAAATTTCAAGCATAAATCTTTTCTAATTTGTACTGTTTTATTTTATGGCCTTCTTGAGTTGCTTGTTTCAAGGTTGGAGTGCCTTTGAGCTTTTATTCTTTCCCCTTCTCGCATGGGTACACATTGAGCACAATGGACCAGAGTCACAACCTTGAAGGAACACCATTTTCCCAGCCATATTCAAACTCATTCTGACAAAACCTTTGAAGCACTTAAAGTTGGTGTTATTAAAATCTGGCAATTTCACTTGGCTTTAGTGACCTTTTCAATTCTTGTTATGTCATTCTGATTACTGGCAATTAAAACCTCACCCACCATTGTGTGGGTGTTTTTTTTTAAAAATCGCATATATTAGTCATAAATCAAATCCAGGATGTTTTCTCCCCTCGTTATTTCTTTTACACATTAAGTCATAAAACAGTCTTTCATTAACTCTATAAAGTTCCTCATTGTCTGACCAGTAGAAGCATTCTTATCCCAGCCAACTTCTGGAAAATTTAAATTTTCAATTAGTATCCTTGGTATCTTACTAATCACCTTTCCTACCTCATTCCACAGTTCCAAATCAACCTGGTCTGGTGGTCAGTAAGGTTTACAAAAGCAAAAGACTGCAGATGCTGGAAATCCCAAGTTACAGGCTCGAAGGGCAAAATGGCCTACTTCTGTTTCTATTTTCTAAAAACAGAAAAGGCTGGAAATACTCAGCAAGTCAGGCAGTAGCCGTAAAGACAGAAATGGGGTTAATGTTTCACGTCAATGACCTTTCTTTAGAACTGGGTAAAGGTAGAAATGTAATAGGCTTTAAGCAAGTGAAAAGGGTGGGGTGGGGGAGTGGTGAGAGGGCTAAAGAACAAAATCATAGAATCCCTACAGTGCAGAAAGAGGCTATTTGGGCCATCGAGCCTGCACCGACAACAATCCCACCAGACCTTTCCCCATAAGCACACATATTTATCCCACCAGTCTCCTGACATTAAGGGACAATTGAGCATGGCTAATCCACCTAACCTGCACATCTCTGGACTGTGGGAGGAAACCGGAGCACCCAGACAAAACCCACAGACACGGATCACGCAGAAAGGGAAGGTCTGCGATGGAATGCAAAACAGAATTGGAAAAAGAACAGTGATGAGGAAAAACTTCTTTTTTAATGCCGCAAATAAATTCATTTACTCGAAGCAGATTCAATCGAGGTCTTCAAAACCAAATTGGAAAAGCAGCTGACAAGAAAAAAATGTCAGGATAAGGAGAAATGGAAAATGACTAGCTAAGTTACTCTTGCAGAGAGCTGGCATAAATACAATGGGTCAAATAGCCTCCTGTGTTGTAACCACTCTACAATTCTATTAATCCTACTAAGTGACTCTCTTTCCTGCTCTACCCACTTTTATATCCTCACTTGCCTGTTCCTCAATCCTCCCTGCTCCCACTTCTTAGTAGATTGCACTTAAGGAGAAGGGAAACAGGTTTGGCTGGTTTGGGGAAGGGTGCTGCCAAATTCTGAACAAGCAAAAAGAAAAATAGCAGCTGATTTCAGAAGCATCCGCATAAAAATGAAACCACTGCAGGAAGAGGAACTGCTTTTAATCTGAAGGTGGAATGCGAGTTTGTCATCAAATATCCATTTAAAGTTAACACAATGACTCTACACCAGGGAGGTTTGATACACTGATGTAACACACACACAGACCTTAGGAGTAGCACCCCTTTGTGGTCTGAACAAACCCTTTTTATTGGTTGAAATATTTTCCAACATTATTGCTCGTAGCCAAGATGACTCATGAGTAGAGTGTGCTGCTTTTGTTCATTAGGTAAGGGTATCAAGGGATATGGGGTAAGAGAATGTAAATGGAGTTGAAGTGCAGGTTGGCCATGATCTAATTAAATGACAGGCAGTCTCAAGAGATTGAAAGGCCTACTCTTGTTCTGATATTCTACCCATTGTTCTATCTTTGCAATGAGAATTGGTTCAATTTGCTTGACTTTATTCTGTACAAAATGGGTAGGTTTATGAAGAATGGTATGAAAGTGTATCCAACTGAAAAACAGATCGCAGGATTTTCAAATATTTTTAGGCCAGACTGCAAGACCAATCTTCATTTTGTGTTAACTATAGTAACATTTGGTGCACCCCATCCCAACCACAGTTAAGCCCTGTCTCCTTGCCAATTTTCTAGAATCCATTCTTCCAAGGTTGCTTTTTTTCTCCTTACTGCAGAGCACTCATTGTTTAATAACAAGGGATATCCTCCCATACCCTTTTAATGCATTATTCCCTTTTAATGCATTTTTGTAATCAGCATAGGCACTGTTATCAATGCCAGTGCTAGTTTCCATCATCCTGTTCCCTATCCTTTGGAATATGTTAGATGGCATTTTGACTACAATGGTGGAGGATGACATTAAAATAACAACTTTATACACTGGAGATTTTTTCTGTAAGATGCAGAACGGATTTCTTTTCAGCAAGACCTCCTTCTTGGTGGATATCAAAACAACTCTGGACTTGTGTCAATCTTATAGAATTCTTATCACTTTCAGGTGATACGCAAATCTGCAAGAAGAAAAATCTTCTCTCTACACAGCTGTCTGTAGTGAAAGGCACTACATATAGCTAACCCACACACCATTCCCTATGGAGGGTGGTTTCCCACAATGAGATTGAATTATAAACAATTGGGAACATAGAATCTCTACAGTGTACAAAAGGCTATTCGGCCCATTGAGTCTGCACTGACTCTCTGACAGAATATCATACCCAGCCTCTCCCTGGAACTCCACACATTTCCTAATCCATCTAACCTACACATCTTGGGACACTAAGGGACAATTTAGCATGGCCAATCTGCCTAACCGGTACATCTTTAGATGTGTCAAACCCCATCAGGTGAGCAATGGAACCCAATTATAAATTGTTGGAACTCTGCTTTTGTACTACATTGGTGGGATAAAGACTTATCAATGATTATATAGTTCACTCCACCCCTGACACGCAGCAGCAGCACAAGACTTGCTTCCATCATCGGAACCTGCTTTTCTAGTAATGCGTGCGGCTGTTTCTTAAAATTAGTTGAGTGTTCTGCACTCATCAACCTTCTCAAAGCTTTGCAGCCACTTGATCACACTGTGTTTGGAGTACTACCTGACATCAGTTCTAAGTAAGTCTTCATAACTCTAAAATATGTATCGTTTTTCTTTGATTCTCTGGCAAAACAAAGTACCGGTTTTAAGCTTCCTCTTGTGTTAATGACGTATGCTTCTTAAAAAGGTGCTCTCCGAATCATCAATTGAAAAGCAGAATTTGAACATGCCATCTCAGTCCCAAGAAACATACTCCCAACTGGTGTTGTTCATTAAAACGATGGCATTTTACTGGGGCAGCTTTGTGGCTTGTTGCTATCATCCACTGAATTAGTATCTAGGAACATCATTTTGTATTTTGAGAGATATTTTTTCACTAATCAAATAAGTTTAGTCTTTGTTGGCATTTTTAAAACGTTTGTTATATAATGGAAGAACATGATGGGTATTCCATGTAACAGCCAGTACGTTTTTACTGTAATTTGCAATTAACCTATTTTCTAGAGAATAAAGACACAAATTTTAGTTCAGAAGAGGCTCTGTCCAATTATAGAGTGTCTTCTAGCTGCCAACATGGATTACTATCATGGGAAAAAGGCTTGAACTGTAAATGCAATCCTGTGGATGGAAAAGTCTCCTCTATGGGGAGCCATTGATAAAAGTAATTTTGAGTTTCTTTTAATGACTACAGAAACAGAGGTTATTTATCGATTTACATGAAAAATCATGAGGGGGGACAAAAATTCCCCAACAAAAAAACCATTCAGTAAATTTACAGCAGCTGGCATTTGACTGATTATAGACCATGAAATTAGCAGCTCATACCAAATGGAATTAGGATGTTGGAAGTTGCAGCTAATGGCTTCAATGTGCAAATTAAAAAGTACATAAAGCAGCTTTTCATCATCATGTTATTCAGCTAACTGCCGTAATCCATTAAGTATCATCGTAAATGGCACATTGCAGAGGTGCTGTTTTTCACATTGAAATCGGAAAATCTTCAACAAAGAACTTACTATAGGAATAATCAGCTGAATTATTTTATTTAGAATGCCACAAATGTACCTCATTAGGCACAAATCTATCCCCTATTAACTTTGAAGACTGAAAGATACTATTTAGTTTCTATATTTAATTTCTAAGAGATGAACAAATACTGTTCAAAATTACATTATGAAAACATCCCTATTAATAAATATAATGCAACAGTATAAGTCCCATTTGATACATCTACAAAAAAAATAGGAAAGACATAGTAGAGGGTTGCACAAAATCATTGCAGTCAATTTAGTCAGTCAAAAGTTAAAAGATGTTACCACTTGCTTTACCTTCCTGTCCCTCATCACTTCTTTAATCATTAAGACACCATCTCCCTGGCCCTACACAACCCTGGAACACCTGAATAACAAAGACACCTATGTCAGACTCCTATTTATTGACTACAACTCAGCCTTCAACGCCATTATTCCTACGAAACTCATCTACAAACTTTGTGTCCTGGGGCTCAGCTCCTCCTCCTGCGACTGGATTCTAGACTTCCTACCCACAGACAGCAATCAATAAGCATAGGCAACACCACCACCTCCACCATCATCCTCATCACTAGTGCTCCACAAGGCTGTGTCCTCAGCCCCTTATGATACTCCTTATACCTACGACTGTATGGCTAAATTCCCCTCCAACTCGATTTTCAAGTTTGCTGATGACACCACCACAGTGGGTTGGATCTCAAACAATAAAGAGACTGAGTACAGGAATGAGATAGAGAATCTGGTGAACTGGTGCGATGACAATAATCTCTCCCTCAATGTCAACAAAACAAAGGAGATCGTCATCAACTTCAGGATGCGCAGTGGAGGACATGCTCCTGTCTAAATCAATGGGGACAAAGCAGAAATGGTTGAGAGCTTCAAATTTTTAGGTGTCCAGATCACCAACAACCTGTCCTGGCCTCTCCATGCTGATAGTATAGTAAAGAAAGCCCACCAACGCCTCTTTCTCAGGAGACTAAGAAAATTTGGCATATCCGCTATGACTCTCACCAACTTTTACAGATGCACCATAGAAAGCATTCTTTCCAGTTGTATCACAGCTTGGTATGGCTCCTGCTCTGCCCAACACCGCAATAAACTACAAAGGGCCGTGAACGAAGCCCAGTCCATCACTCAAATCAGTCTCCCACCCACTGACACTTCCCGCTGCCTCGGAAAAGCAGCCAGCATAATTAAGGACCCCACACACCCCGGACACTCTCTCTTCCATCAGGAAAAAGATACAAAAGTCTGAGGACACAAACCAACCGAACAACTTCTTCCCTGCTGCCAGACTTTTGAATGGACCTACCTCTTGCACTCTCTCCTTTCCTTCTCTATGTACGGTATGCTTTGCCTGTATAGAGCGCAAGAAACAATACTTTTCACTGTATACCAATACATGTGACAATAAATCAAATAATCTATTCGGAATATTCCAATCGCCTCTGCGGTTTCTATATCACATATTCAAGATTATCCATGTGAAGTACAGGGTGGCACGATGGCAGTGATTAGCACTGCTGCGTCGCAGCACCAGGGACCTGGGTTCAATTCCAGCCTTGGGTGACTGTCTGTGTGGAGTTTGCATGTTCTCCCCGTGTCTGCATGGGTTTCCTCCCACATTCCAAAGATGTGCAGGTTAGGTGGATTGCCCAGGCTAAATTGCCCCTTGGTGTCCCAAGATGTGTAGGTTAGGGGGATTAGTGGGCTAAATACTTGGGGTCCCAGGATAGGGCGGGGGTGGGCCTTGATAACATCCTCTGTTGGAGAGTTGGTGCAAACTCAATGGGCCAAATGGTCTCCTCCTATACTGCAGCGATTCTATGAATTCTAAGCAGTTAAATCTAAACTGTCTGTTCTCCTATGGAGCTCAGACCTGTGTCCCTGTCTAAATGACTGGTTCTTCTTAATGGGTATTATAGGGGTACTGTAAAGATCCATGGCCAAATCGGACTCAAGGTGAACATAAGAACTAAGAGCAGGAGTAGGCCATCTGGCCCCTCGAGCCTGCGCCGCCATTCAATAAGATCATGGCTGATCTTTTCGTGGACTCAGCTCCACTTACCCACCCGCTCACCATAACCCTTAATTCCTTTACTGTTCAAAAATTTATCTATCCTTGCCTTAAAAACATTCAATGAGGTAGCCTCAACTGCTTCACTGGGCAGGGAATTCCACAGATTCGCAACCCTTTGTGTGAAGAAGTTTCTCCTCAACTCAGTCCTAAATCTTCTTTCCCTTATTTTGAGGCTCTGCCCTCAAGTTCTAGTTTCCTCTGAAACAACTTCCTTCCTTCTATCTTATCTATTCCCTTCATAAGGTGCAGTCTTTTTGGCTTTTATTCAAAATGATTGGAGAGCCCTGCTTCAGCACGAATATCTACCAGCTAGCTGAATGGAAAACTTCTTCAACATGTTGATGAAGATGCTTGTTGGCTTACAGGAACCAAAATGTTTTGCTGAGGTGAAGGGAGACAATTTCCATTCTACTGGTTATGGTGTTTGAAACTGCTTGATAACATTTCTGGGATGTTAAATGCTCTATATAAATGAGAGTTGCCGTCATTAACTATACATCACCACCTTAAAGAACTACCTCACCATAAAAATATCCATAAAAACCTGAACTGCTGAACACCACTAGTGGAAGTTAGGCATATTCAATTTTTGATCTCAAATTAATGTCTAATGAAAGCGTCCCAATTGCTCAGTTATTAAAGGGCACACATATCTGAGATGCATAATCCAGGAGATCCAAGTTTAATCCCCGAGGAGTTATTTATCTCAGCAGGGACAACTGTATGGATGTTACAGACAGATTCAATACTAGGTGGATTTTTAGACAGGTTTCCCAACACTTGCTTGCTCTCCAATGAATTGTGCGCCTGGATGCTACATGGGTGAAGTCAGGGCAAGTGGTAATGCTTTCAGTTGCATTGTACAAAGGAGAACAGGATCAAGGAAATGGGAAAATTTGCATGAACTAAAACCATCATACCCTCGGGAGAGTCAGAAAACTTAATAAAATAAAGTCAACGTCTAGAAAGTTTGTGTTGCCTAGTTACTTTTCAAGTCGGTCTTGCGATTGTGCAGAGTACCAATACCAAAAGCAAGCCCTCACTTAAAGAATACAACCACTTTCCCCAGGATATTGTATCTCAATAGACTAGTTGATAGGCCCATGAGATGTCTCATTGCAAAGTGTGCTATTTATGTACTAATATTTTTTCAATGACTTGTATAAAATAGCTTTTGCTGGTATAGAACGTACATCATCGAGTACTGCAAATATTAAAATCATTGTCCTATAAAATACCAGTGCTGAGATTTGGTGGAAATCTGGAAAGATTCCATGACGTACCTGCTGTATTTTACATCAAACACTGTTGCATCTTCATCGTCGTCATCTTCTTCATTGAGTGGGGTCATTTCCACCTTTTCTGCCGGAGTTGTTATTATATCATACTTTCTCGTTTTCTTGATCTTTCTTCCAGACCTGAGGGCAAGAACAGATGCTAATTCAGAAGACTGAAGTGATTATGAAAGATGTGTCCAGACCAACTGAAAAAAGGACCACTTAATATTGAAGTGTGAGCAAGTCCTGGCAGTTGAATAGTAAGCTTACAGGGATCCACTATGAAAAAGAGAATCCCTTTCGCTACTGTATACAGAACAGCAGCAAGGACAGTAGGAGTGGACACTTAGCACAATCTCAGTACTGAGCCTGTGATGGAGATGCTAATTGTGATACCACAAGTTTGTTCTAAATAACTGTATTTGGTAACTATCTCTTCAGATAACAGCCAAGAAAATCGAGGGTGCAAGGAGAAACAGAACGAAGAAAAATAAAAGTTGCTTGGCCCACTCGGTCTGCACTTTCCATAAAAGCTACAGACAAATTACATCACCGACTTAATCTTCCAAGGGGCTCAAAGCGCAAGGGTAGACTCAAATAAGATGAAAAGGCCCTTCGGCCCTCCAAGCCTGCACCAACCATGCTGCCCAACTTAACTAAAACCCCTTATCCTTCCAGGGACCATATCCCTCTATTCCCATTCTATTCATGTATTTGTCAAGACGTCCCTTAAAAGATACTACCACATCTGCTTGCACTACCTCTCCCGGCAACAAGTTCCAGGCACCCACTACCCTCTGTAAAAAATCTGCCTTGTACATCTTTAAACCTTGCCCCTTAAAGCTGTGCCCCCTAGTAATTGACTCTTCCACCCTGGGAAAAAGCTTCCGACTATCCAGTTGACCTATGCTGGGAGTCCAATCCATATATTATTATTTGGTGAGAAAAAATTCTCCTGATCTCTACTTTGACTTGAAGCTCATTCGTTTTATATTTGCATCTGTCAATTCTATCCTAAAGGCCAAGTTAAATAACTGATATACCTATATTGTACCTGCTCCAAATCTTGAGACTTGGATTAAGCTCCCACTAATTAGACTTGTCAAATCCTTGGAACCACCCTCATCACACTTGTTCCAGCCTTACCGAACTCTCCTCCCTCAACTCTTTTTCTGGTGCTCTAATGGCCACAGTGGTGCCAATCCAGCTCTCACAACTAAACTGGAAAACATCAAATATGCTTCCAATTTCCACTCTTCACTCGCCTTTGCACGCTCCCGTTCTTGACTTTTCCATTTCCTGACTTCCCAATTTCCATTTTGGGGCGGGGACTATTTACTGTTCACCAGAAATCCACCAATTCCTTTTTCCTGCAAGGACATTGTTCCATTCTCCCAGTTTCTCCATTGCATCAATTCTGGCAATCCCACCTTCCACAGCAGTGCTTCCAGACTATGTCTTCCTTTGCCCTCAACTGACCTGAAATGTCTTTCTCCCCTCCACAGACGCTGCCCGGCCTGCTGAGTATTTCCAGCATTTTCTGTTTTTATTTCAGATTTTCAATAGTTTGCTCTTTGCAAAGTTGAATAAATACTTGGACCATGTGTTTACATGACCTAGCTTTAACACAAGATTAGCTGCATAGATTAGTTTTATGGCAGAATGAAAGAACCTATTGTATCTGTACCTTGTATATTTATCTAGATTCAGGCATTTCTGGGCAGTATGAAACATCACGGATTTGGCTGTATTGCACAATTCCTCACAAGACACTCGTCTTTGATCAAAACATCGAGACAAAAAAACCAAGCTGGAGTTTTTTTATTGCATTTACTTGCTCTTCAGGTCAGTTGCTGGCTGCTATGGAATTTGATTTATTATTGATCACACAAGGGAGTGGGGAGTGTGTTGAAGAAAGGTTTCCTGTCTCCAAATACCAGGGGAACTTACAGAAACCATCAGGTTAACAATCCATGGCTAAGTTGGTAAACCAATGGATCACATTCACCAGATCTTATTTTTCTTAAATGGACAAGAGACACAAACAAATGCAATGAACAGATGTTCTCTCACACTTCTGTTGAGAAACATTGGCAAAATGTTTAGGGCCAATATCGAAAACCAAGAGTAATAAAAGTATGAAGCAAAGGAAGGACATCACAGGTGGCCAGGTGACAAAGATGATTTTAAAAGCTCAGAAGGAAGGGAAGAATTGAGAGTGCGGCCGAGTTCCGATGATCAAATTGTTGAAAAATGAATTGGTTGGAAGGGCAGAACCATGAGTTCCAGTTTCAATAAACAGAATTGGAAGATGAAGGCATATTTCAGCAGGTGAATTTGGATTGAATGTGGAATGAGAGGGCAAATAGTCAGAAAAGCAACATAATAATAGTAGGGCATTGTAGTGAAAATAGAGACAAGGAAGACTGAGAAAGGGAATGTTGCCAGACTTCACCCAATTGGAGATCAGATTGGATTCAGACAAATGTCTAATTCAGCACCAAATTTTGTCGCACATGGCTGACTCATCCACAAACACGGCAATTTCTCAATACAATTAAAATTTTGAAGCAGGATAAGGCAGTCACAGGTAACTTGCAACCTGGTTGTGATGGTGAACTGCTCGCTTGCCTAACTCTCAGCAGCTTATTTGTTGCAGTTATCACAACATTAAAAGCCTGACCATTCTGAACTGCTGACATTATGAATGCAGATCAATTTAATTAATGATCTGTCCTAAATCACACGTCTGTTTGCAATTCCTGGTACTTCTTCCATGATAAATGTCTTTTCCCAAATGCATAATGGAAACCTGTCAGGGTAATTACATCTCTCTAGGAAAGGTGTGGAAATACTATCACAAGCAGTTTTCCATGACAAATGTCAACAATAAAAATATAATGAAAATATAAACAGGAGAACAGAACACACAACTTGAAAACAGGAAATTCAATCTGACATGCTCATGAAATTATCCCCAGTCACTAACCCACTAAATGTGAAGGCTATATTACTGGTTCTGACCTCGTGTAACACCACAATCAATAAGTATTCAAAATCTTACATCTGCCACCTTTCCAGCATCTACTTAAAAGGCAAAATATCACCACTTGTCTAACTTCTCCCACCCAAACAAACCCGCCCCTCTGATGGTCACCAACACCAGGACACATTGTTATCACAGAGCTGTTACAGCGCAGGATACCATTTGGCTCATCCTGTTTCAACAGCTGTCCAAACAAGCAGTTCACCAAGTGCCATTCTCCTGCCTTCTGAATCCACAGAATAGCATAGTTCATAGAGGCCATTCTGCCCATCGAGTCTGCACCGACATCAATTCCACTCAGGCTCTAACCCTGTAACCCCCCCTGCTAATACCCCCGACACCTAAAGAGGAATTTAGCACAGCCAATCCACCTAACTTGCTCATCTTTGGACTGTGGGTGGAGATCAGAGCACCCAGAGGAAACCCATGCAGACACGGGGAGAACGTGCAAACTCCGCACAGAGTCGCTTGAGGCCAGAATCAAACACAGATCCCTGGTGCTAACCACTGGGGCGCCCATTTCCAAGACGCAGTTGTTTGGGACTGGAAACATTAATTCTGTTTCTCTCTCTGGCTGTTTCCCAGCACTTTGTTTGTATTCCAGACCACTCATCATGGGGGGAGGAGGAAAAGTTTTCCTCTCCTTCCCCCTCCCTCATATTGTTTTCGCTTCTTTTGTCTGGTTCTCCATTCTTTCTGGAGTGGGAACAGTTTCTTCTCATCTATTCTGTCCCCTCCTGATTTTGCTTCTTTTGTCAATCATTGAGGTGGTCAATCTCTCCAGATAACTTGATGTTTTATAAATGGTGATGTCTATGCTGGATATGCTCCCTAACACTGCCCCCCACCCATCAGAGAGAGAGACAGACACAGACACACAGACAGACACACAGACACAGTTACCTGATGACTCTGATCAGCAGGCACACGATGAGGAGGAAAGCCCCGACACACACCACCAGCACCAGGTTCTTGAGGGTGGCGAGGTGCTGCAGGAGGAACTCCACTCTGTCCAAGGCGGTGGCGGTGCCGTTGCTGGGGGGAGCGGCGGCGGTTGAGCTGCTCAGGTTGAGGGGAGCCTGGAGCCGGCTCCTCTCCGGCAACAGCTGGCGTTCGGCCTCCGCCAGCGGGAGCAGCAGCGCCGCCAACACACACAGCCCCCAGCAGCACATGGACAGGACCCTCTGCCTTCCCGAGGCCGCTCGGCAATGTTCATAAACAGTGAGCGATGAGGAGGAATCACTCTTTCTCTCTCGTCGCCTCAGCTCCGGCAACCCACGGCTGTTCGTCCAGTCAGCGCTGCACGAGATGGAGGCTCTGCGGGGCGCGGGGATCGGATGTCGACACGGGCTTGCGGGGCGCGGGGACCGGATGTCGACACGGGCTGCGGGGCGCGGGGACCGGATGTCGACACGGCTGCGGGGCGCGGGGACCGGATGTCGACACGGGCTGCGGGGCGCGGGGACCGGATGTCGACACGGCTGCGGGGCGCGGGGACCGGATGTCGACACGGCTGCGGGGCGCGGGGACCGGATGTTGGTTCTAATTGCGCCGACTGGAGCGACGAAGCAAGTTAGTGACAGTTGGGTCTGCCGAATGTTGGTGTCGTTTCAGTGCGGATTTAAAATTTAAGTGGGAAATTCAGGCCCTGATGGGTTTATATTTGTGTAATTTATTTTTTAAAAGGGGTCTGGACTGAATTGACTGGCGATGCCTCCTTTCCTAAGATCCATTGAGTGATATGGAAGAGTTTGTCTCAGAGTTTGGAGAGCTGAGCATTGCTGTGAGTCTGACTTTCCTTTGTAATACCCGCCATTTTACTTCCATTTAATAATTAATCCATCTTTTGAACATTTGTCAATCAGTCATTTTCTAGGCTTCCCAGGTTGGTTCCTATTGCCAGGGTCTGAGTCAAAAAAGAGGCTTAGGATTTAGAGTTAGACCAAAAGAGAGAGACAGGATTCAGATTTAGACCAAAAGCGAGGGACAGGATTCAGATTCAGACCAAAAGCGAGGGACAGGATTCAGATTTAGACCAAAAGAGAGGCTCAGGATTCAGATTTAGACTAAAAGAGAGGGACAGGATTCAGATTTAGACCAAAAGAGAGGCTCAGGATTCAGATTTAGTCCAAAGCCAAGGGTCAGGATTCAAGCTCAATAAGTTAAAGTTTATTTATTAGTCGCAAGTAAGGCTTACATTAACACTGCAATGAAGTTACTGTGAAATTTCCCCTAATTGCCACACCTAGGCGCCTGTTCGGGTCACTGCACCTAACCAGCATGTCTTTCAGACTGTGGGAGGAAACCGAATCACCAAGAGGAAACCCACACAGACACAGAGAGAATGTGCAAACTCCACACAAACAGTGACCCAAGCCGGGAATCGAATCCAGGTCCCTGACGCTGTGAGGCAGCAGTGCTAACTAACCACTGTGCTGCCCACAATAAGTTTCATAGTAACAGTATTAATGACAGTATCTTTCCCAACCAGCCTGTGCTGATGGTGTTCTTGTGACTTAGGAGAGGGTGGGGTGGCAGTTTTGGACTGGCTGTTATTTTTATTCCACCTTGTGTGAGCATTGTAGGTTATTGCACTTGAGAAGGTGGTGGTGAGCTGCCTTCTTGACCTACTGCAGTCTACGTGTTGTAAGTACAGTAAGACGTCTCACAACACTAGGTTAAAGTCCAACAGGTTTATTTGGAATCACGAGCTTTTGGAATGCTATTTCTTCATCAGGTGAGTGTTGCAGGTACATAGTGCTGAAATCCAGTGACTCCTGGGATTTGGATCCCAGGGCAGTGAAGGCATGGTGATATAGTTTCAGGTCAGTATAGTGTGTGATGTGAAGTGAAGCTGGCAGGTATTCCCATGTGTCTATTGGCCTTGTCCTACCTGTTGGAAAAGGAACCTTGGTGAGTTGCTGTAGTGTAGTTTGTATGCACTGCTGACACTGTGGTGGAAGAAGTGAATGTTAGAGCTGGTGACTGGACAGTGTTGAGCTTTATGAATGTTCTTGGACCTGCATTCATTTGGGCAAGTGGAGAGTTCCATCACTCTCCTGACTTGTGCTTTGGAGATGATGGACAGGCTTTATGGTGTCAGGAGGTGAGTTAACCACCTGTGACCTTCTCTTGTACCCTCAGTTTCTTTTTAATTTGGTCCATTTAAATTCCTGGTCAATGGTAACCCTGATGTGGAGATGCCGGCGTTGGACTGGGGTGAACACAGTAAGAAGTCTCACAACACCAGGTTAAAGTCCAACAGGTTTATTTGCTACCAAATAAACCTGTTGGACTTTAACCTGGTGTTGTGAGACTTCTTACAATGGTAACCCCTCAGGACTTTGGTGAGATTCAGTAATGGTAATGTTAGATATCTAAGGGAAATAGTTAGGTTCTGTACTTGATAGTTTTTTGTTGCTGCTGGGGCCACACATTTTCTGCATGGTGGCACAGTGGTTAGCACTGCTGCCTCACAGCACTAAGGACCCGGGTTCGATTCCCGGCTTTGGTCACTGTCAATGTGGAGTTTGTACATTCTCCCCGTGTCTGCGTGGGTTTCCTCTGGGTGCTCCAGTTTCTTCCCACAGTCCAAAGATGTGTGGGTTAGGTTGATTGGCCATGGCAAATTACTCAGTGTCAGGGGGATGAGCAGGTAAATTAATGGGGTTAAGGGGATTGGGCCTGGGTGGGATTGTGGTCGGTGCAGACTCGATGGACCGAATGGCCGTCTTCTGTACTGTAGGGATTCTATTCTATGATTCTGCATGTTTAGTAGCATTCATAACTCTCTTCTGTACTTTATTTGCGTTCTTGATTTGCTGTCTGTCTCCAAGTGGTTGTGATTTCCACGGCTAAATTCTTTGGAGGATAATTCCATGCTGAAAATGTTCTGGAATAAACAAAGAGGCATGAGCCTGTGATTGGGTTCCGGAAATGGACCAGCAGTTTACTGCCTCAGAATCATAATTATACACCTCCGCGAAGCACATGCTGTAAGGTTTAAAACCCCTCGAGTTAAAAAAACCTGGCTAGGGTCCTCAGTTATGTTTGACCTACAAGTTGCAAATAGCTAGTATTTATGAATCAAGTAGAATCAAGTCCAGAAGAGTCATACCCCAGAAGCCATGGTATCACCGTGCTAACAAAAATTACAATTTCTCAATTTTTATCTCCCTGTCTCCCATTCTTCCATCCTCCCATCCTCTTTTTTGGAGATAGTTCAAACTCCTGTTGGCTGTAGGATGCAAATCATTTCATGTCACCCCATCTTTGCAACAATCTCTGCTTTATGGGTCATAAACTCTAGAAATTTGCATTCCATCAACAACAAATGCACATTTCCTTCCAGATACAGAGAAGCCATAAATAAAGTCACATTCTCTTGTCAACATATTTTAACTCAAATCGTACACTATTAAAGTCAACAATTAAGACTACTTATCATAATATCAGAGAATAAAGGTTTCTTCTCTGGTACAGATCAATTAAAGCAATGCCTGATTTGTTTAAACATAGTGTCAGCTTAAGTTCAGGCTGCTTTAGCTATTCTTTCAAACTGATTTATAAAAAAACAACGACTCTTATTTTGGCCATTAAGACAGTTTCAGCTCAAGACTCAAATGAGCTCCACCATAAAACAAAACAAGTTTGTTTCCTCACAAACAGCTGCTTTTCCTGTTCTCTGATTACCTTAACTGTTAATAGTCCAACAACAAGTCAAAACTGAACCACTTAATTTTAAACTGTGGTTACAGAATCCATAGACATTGTAGATTCTAAAAATTAGAATTATTAAAATCTTACACAGGCTCGGGAACACCAACAAAATTCCTGACAGATAATGATAGGGAATTTGCCAATGACGAATTTCAAGATAGTTGTGAAAATCTAAATATTGTAATAGTTGATACGTTGCATAAAATATTGGCTGATCAAATGGGTTGCAAATTGCAAACAGCATTGGCATGATTAGTGCATGCAAAGAACTCTTTGCAAATGGTCAGGTGGTACAGTCCATACCAGTTGGTGTACGGAAGAAATCTGAAGCTGCCTTCTGTGCTATTGGATGCTCTCCCTGCTTTAGAAGGGGCTAGCATTCGCTCTACCTTATCTGCTCATCTGAATGCCTTGCATGCAGGCAGAAAAGCTTTCATGAAAGCTGAGGTTTTGGAGAGAATTCGGCGAGCCGTACGGTACCACATAAGGCCATCGGGAATACAATTTCAGCAAGGAGAGATGGTATGTTATAAAAGGGAAGGTCAAAAAGAGTGGAAAGGGCCTGGCAAGGTAATAGGGAGTAATGGGAAAGTAGCAAATGTACAACACAGCAATCAAATTGTTTGGGTACATTCTTCACGTTTGATTGGTACTGTCAATACACTCAAAGGTCCTGAACTGCACGTAGAAAGTAAGGAAGCACCATGCACTTCATATACGCAAGCACTGGGTTGTTCTGGGGACCAGATGACAAAAGACTCAAGGTTGACCCACTATGAACAAAGCAATTCTAAGGCACAGCATAATGCTATTTGTTCAAAAGGGTAACTACCTAAAGTGGGCACAAAGATAACAAACATGACAGAAGGGACCAGTGTGTGGAGGGGTGTCACTATAATAGATAAAACAGGAAAAGCCTCTGGTAAATGTGCAGGATGAAAGACAAGAGATCAGATCTATGGATTAGGCAAACGGTGTAAAGATGTGGAAACCCACAAAGCGTAGCATCTGACACTGAACTAGAAAGTGGCCGTGACCTCTGTATAAAAAAAAATCATGAACTTGCAGATGAAGTTCTCCTCATACAGGAGAAATACCATAAAGTAGTAGTCCAGAAAGGGACAGTTGAGGCTGTAGTTTGATGAGAACGAGGCCCAGAGAGCAAGCTAGCAATCTCAATAGAAGTAGAAATCCTCATGACCAAGAGATTTTAGTAGCTTATTTTCCAGTTTAACTGCAGCTAATAAAGGAAGCCAAGCATAGAGCTACAAAGTTGTAAGAAATTTGGAGTATATATGGAAGTACACGACAGGGGACAGTCAGCTTTATTTCACCAGTGGATGTATACAGAAAAGGTACTCCCATAAGGTACATTCAAGGCCAAAGTGAGGTTGGTAACCTGAGCCTTTGAAGGGAGATTAGGGGATCAGGATATTAGGGTGGGCTCCCCTACTGCAGGGAAAGTAAGTTTGAGATTTTCTTGGCATCACATTCCTGGAAGTGTAGATTGATTGCTGCATTTTTACAAGGTGGAAAGTTTCAAAGAGAAGTATTTTTGAAACCGCCCAAAGAAGCCAGTGATGTAGAAGGAAAGCTATGGAAGTTGAGCAAGTTGTTTGCGGATTGAATGATGTGTCAAGAGTATGGTATTTTCCGTGAGACCCTTCCTATTGAAAACGGGTTGTGTTCAGTTAAAGGCAGAGCTCGCAATGTTCTACTGGTACCATAAGGGCAAGCTAGCTGGAATTTTCTTCATGCATGTTGATGATTTCCTCGGAGGCTCTGTCAAATTTGAACAAGAGGTAATCGAGACGATAAAGGAATTCAAGGTTGTAAGTCAAGCTTGGGAGTCAAGCTAGATGCCTTTAAATACATAGGTTTAGACATTACGCAAAACAACTTGGGAGTGACACTGAATAAACAGTCTTATCTAGAAAATGTTAATCCTATCCCCAGAACTCATGTTAGACCCTCACAAAAAGATGATCCAGCTACCAAGGAAGAAACAGAACAATTGAGAAGTTTGATTGGGCAGTTGAACTGCCTGGGCACCCAAATTAGACCTGACGCCAGCTATGATGTGTTAGAGCTAAGCACCATGATGAAATATGCTTCAGTGAAGGAAACCCTGAGAACAAATAAAACACTAAAGTTACATTTGGAAATGTGTGCGCTCAACTTTGCAGCTTTGGGTGAGCCAGAGGATATGAGATTGGTCATTTTTAGTGATGCTGCTCATGCCAGTCTCCCAGATGGGTACTCTAACATGGCAGAGTTTATCATATTCTTGGTGGGGAAAAATGAAAAGTGTTGTCCATTTGCTTGGGAGGCTAAGAAAATAAGAGTCGTAAAAATCACTTTAGCTGCTGGCATTTGTAGAAGTGCTGGATATGGGAGTTTACTTGTCCAGTATATTGTCAGATAAGGGGCAATGTGAGAAAGGTTTACTCATAGAATGTTATGTTGACAATTAGTCTCTTTGGAACGATGTTCTTTCAACAAAGAATATAACAGAGAAAAAGCTGATAGACCTAGCTGGCATAAAATAAATCTTGAGAGAAGGGAAATCTCCAAACTACAATGGGTTGACGCAAGTCATCAGCTGTTGGACTGTTTTTCCGAAATAAGTATCTGCTCCAAGAAATTACCAAATGTATTAGAAGAGGGGCATCTTATATTATAATGATGAAATGAAAAAAATAATTTTTGTTTATATAATGGCTTGTGTATATTTAGTAAAGGAGTTGCAGGGTTCATAGATGTGAAAATGTGAGATCTTTTATTTCTGTTTAGATTCAAAAGAATGTTTTTTTTTTAATTTTTCTTTCAAAGCTTTAATTGAAAAAGAAATTAGGGGAATGTGTCAATAAACTACTAATCAACTCTTGTTAAACATATGACATAGATTGTACTATAAATAGAGATAGCTGGAACATTTTGAACTCAGTGCTTCTTGTAGGTTAGTAGCTCTGAGGAAATGTTTTACAATACACCAATTTGAACCTAAAGACCAGTCTGGAGTGATTCTTCCAATGCAGCTGTTTATTGTGAGCAACAATATGGTGTAAAATGTGTCAGAACAGAGTAAAGGTTGCATATCATTGTTTTGATTAACTGTCCTAGTTTTGCTGTTTGTCAGGGTCTCTCTCTTTTTTGAGGTGTGCTTTAGAACAACTTTATACATTGCGATATTGACTGTGATATCTTCTCTTGCATTTCAATTTGCAGGATGTTCAGTGGCTACGGAATTTGTACAGATTTACAGCAGAGAACATCCTTCCTGTCACTGTAGATTCAGAAATTACCTGTAAAGAATTGAGCAACTGTCTCTTTCAATGTCTGTGTAGAATTTGCCACAATTCCAGTAATCCCTGTTGCTATCAAGGAAAAGATGGACTTATTCTACCTTTAAATTACAGGTACTGTCAACAAATTTATTACTTTACATAGTTCTGTTCTGATGAAGGGGCCTATATATAACATCTATATTTCTCTTTCAGATACTAATTGTCTTGTGTATTTGTAGCATTTTTGAATTCCAGCATTCATGCTTTTTTCTGTTTTTTATCCAGAATGTGTGAGATGGTGGTGTAGTGGCAATGTCACTGGACCAGAAATCCAGAGGCCTGGACAAATGCTCTGGGGACGTGGGTTCAAATCCCACCACAACAGCTGGTGGAATTTAGATTCAAAGAAATAAATATCTGGAATTGAAAGCTAGTCTCAGTAATGGTGGCCACAAAGCTATCATTCGATTGTTGTAACTACCCTTTTGGGAAGGAAATCTGCCATCCTTGCTTAGTCTGACTTAGGCGTGACTCCAGAGAGCAATCTGGTTGATTCTGAAGTGGCCTAGCTAGCCACTTAGTTCAAGGGCAATTAGGGATGGGCAACAAATGCTGGCCTTTTTTTAAGTATATTTATTAGTCCTATTAGTTACAAGTAAGGCTTACATTAACATTGCAATGAAGTTACTGTGAAATTCCCCTAGTCGCCACACTCCGGTGCCAAACCAGCACCTAATACACCTTAATGCACCTAACCAGCACATCTTTCAGACTTGTGGGAGGAAACTGGTGCACCCGGAGGAAACCCACGCAGACACGGGGAGAATGTGCAAACTCCACACAGACAGTGACCCAAGCTGGGAATTGAACCCGGGTCCACTGTGAGGCAGCAGTGCTAACCACTGTGCCAACCTGCCACCCTTGTCAGTGATGCTCACATCCTGGGAATTAATAAAGTGTTACATTTTCAGTCATGAAAGCAAGCAAGCTGCCAACACTTCCTTTAATTTATTGGTGCTATTTCTGATTTTTTTTATGTCCTGCTCATGGCGGACTTTCTGGGTGTAGCTCTTGAGGTTAAGTGGTTGCTTGGTTCCAAAGATGCATCCTCCCAGGTTCTCTGGGATGTAAGTTTTTTGATGGAACAAGAGGTGAATATTGTGAGGAAAAAGCTTCCAGCTTGCAAAGCTGTGAAGTAAATGCGATCCACGCATTTTAAAGTATGTATGATGTTGAATGTGATGTTTCTGAATTGTCTTCAAACCATTATTATAAATTTCTTCCAATTGAATTGGTAATTAGAATAGAAAAGCAGAATGTTTTTTAAAAGCTGCTTTTTAAGCATTGATGTTCAAATAGACTTGGGTGTGCTTGTAAGGAATGCGGAAAGATAGCAGGCAAGTGAAACAAGCAAGAAGGCAAATGGCATGTTGGACTTAATTGCAAGGAGATTGGAGTCTAAGAATAAATAAGTCTTGCTACGGTTGTGCAGGGTTTTGGTGAGACCACATCTGGAATACTGTGTAGTTTTAGTCTACATTCAAGAAAGGAAACATTTACACTGGAGGCAGTGCAGCAAAAGTTTGCCAGATTGGCCCCTGGGATGACGAGATTATCCCATGATAAGAGGCTGAGTAAATTGGGCTTCTATTCTCCTGGAGTTTAGAAGAATATGAGGCGATCTCATTTGAAACCTACAAAATTCTAAGGGGTTTGGTGGGGTGGATTGTTTCTGCTGGTCGGTGAATCTAAAACACAGGTACAGTCTTAGGATAAGGTGCCAATCATTTCGGACTGAGATGAGGAAAAATTACTTCACTCAAAGGGATGTGAATTCTTGGAATTCTCTAACCCAGAAGATTGTGGAATGATACTCCGTTTTTGTATCATTTAAGGCTGGGATAGACATATTTTTGGTGTCTTCGGGAATTGAGGGATATGGACTCTGGGCAGGAAAATGGAGTTAAGAACGTAAGAATTAGGAGCAGGATGAGGCAATTCAGCCCCTCGCCTGCTCCTCCATTCAATACCGTCATGGCTGATGTCATCTTGGCCTTGTCACCACCTTTCTGCCCGGTACTCATAATCCTTCATCCCACTAATTTAGAAACCTATCTATCTCCTCAAATTTGTTTAGTGTTCTAGCATCCACTACACTTGGGGGTAGAGAATTCCACAGATTCATGACCCTTTGAGTGAAGTAATTCCTCATTTCTGTTTTGGATCTTCCACCCCTTAGCTTGAAACTATGGCCTCTTGTTCTAGAACGTCTAACAAGGGGAAACATACACTTTACGTCTACCATGTCGATCCCTTTTAGCATCTTTTATACACCTCAATTAGATCTCTTCCCTCTCATTCTTCTAAACTCCAGCGAGTATAAGTCGAAACTGCACAATCTCTCTCCAAAGACTAGTCCTTCATCCCTGGAATCAATCTAGTGAACCTACTCTGAACCACCTTTATTGCATTTACATCTTTCCTCAAGTAAGGGGATCAAAACTGTGCGCAGTACTCCAGATGCAGTCTCATCAATGCCCTATACAGTTGCAAGTTGAAGGCCAAGATCAACCATGATCATACTGAATAGCAGAGCAGGCTGCATGGGCTGTGTGGTCACTATTCCTGCTCCTATTTCTTGTCTTCTTATGAATATCATGTTTCTGAAAATGTAATGAACTAATATACAAATTGCAACATTATTCTGCTAGGAAACATTATGGTGTTCACTCTGTCGCAATAATGCCTCAAGCTCCCTAAATCTCTCCTCCTTTAAGACATTCATTAAAACCTGTGTCCTTGATCAAGCTTTTGGTAACCTGCCCTAATACCACCTTATATGACTCTGCATCATGTTTGCTTGGTTAGTAGTTCCCGTGAAGCACTTTGGGACATTTTGCTACATCAGAGGTGCTATACAAATGTCAATTGTTATTTTCATGATGTCCCACAGATTGTGAAAACCATGGAGCCAAAAACAATGAAATCATTCAAATGGCAGTTAAATATGACTATGAGGGGACAGTAGATTTCTGTGCAAGGATGAATTAGATGGGCTAATGGTCTCCTTTAACAGTAATTATCTTGCTGGTTAAGTAATTAACCAGCCCTTGCCATATGCTGGTTAATTCAATGACTTTTGAAAGGGATTTGTGGATTCTGAAGCAGTCTGATCGAGGTTCCATTTGATTTTCCTCTTTCAGATGGTGACAGAATTACATTGCATTTCCAGAGCTTTTAGTTGTCACTAGTTACATGTCATTGATTACGACTTGCATATCATCGGCATGTTAAGTGTTCATTTAACATGGTTCGAGTTCAGATACGCTCCATCTTACTGCAGAATAATGAAAAATGATTATGTTGCAGATTTATATCCCTCACGGAACTTCAGTCTCAGCAAAAGACGCCATGTTGTAGTCATTTAACATGGAGCACCAGTCAGTTTAAGCAGTGGACCCTGCATGAAGAGAGATTTCTGGTCGATCACAAAGTACTTAGTCGCACAAACCTGCTGCTATGTGGTATCCTGACAGACAAGATCTCTATTGCACCAAGTGCTTCGGGGAGTGAAGGACAGCAGAGTGGTGGCAACTTGTACTTGCACGACAAGAATGGATTCATACTTTGTGAGGTAAACTGAAATTGATAAACTTGCAGACAGTTTTGGTGCCTTAACTAGTTTACTTAAATGGCACAATAGTGAAAAGTGACAATGCTATTTGCGGGAAATTAGCCAACTTGAAAGAATTTGTTCATAAAAGTAAAGTTTATTTATTAGTCACAAGTAGGCTTATATTAACACTGCAATGAAGTTACTGTGAAATTCCCCTAGTCGCCACATTCCTGAGCCTGTTCGAGTACACCGAGTGAGAATTCAGCATGGCCAATGCACCTAACCAGCACATCTTTTGGACTGTGGGAGGAAACTGGAGCACCCGGAGGAAACCCATGCTAACACGAGGAGAATGTGCAAACTCCACACAGACAGTGACCCAAGCCGGGAATCGAACCCGGGTCCCTGGCACTGTGAGGCAGCAGCGCTAACCACTGTGCCACCGTGCCGTCCTTTGGGTAAAATTAATGTGGAATTACTGTTTCTTCAGAATCCATATATATTTATAATGAGATAAATATATCACTATGCTAGATATTTATATAAAATTGTCCAACAAAATGCAGTTTTTGAGGCAGTGGAAACTGGTTGTAGTGATCAATTTTGATAGGTAGATAGATCTACCTAATCAGAAGATAACAGTTCCAGTGTTCCTCTGCTGAGCATTCCTAAAGGAATGTTCCTATGCTGAAACTACTGCTGTACACAGAGTTCTACTCCGCTGCTTAAAGTGCAAATCAATAGTAAGCTTCAGTGCAATTTAGCCAGCTGCTGTATATCTGCAATACCACCCAGATACTAATGGGAGGTTGTGTGAGTACTTTGGAACTCTTGTTCAACTTACTGATCAGCGGTCTGAAGCTGCCATTTGGCACTGCTCACCAGCATTTTGTGCATGAGCTATCTGCTCAGTGCCAGTTTTCGGCTCAGAATGATGAATGAAGTGCATTCTGTATGGGGGTGGGAAGGTGTCTGATGCATGCTTGACCAGTGCAACTAATGAGAAATCTATCAAAGTGATAGAAAAGGCACATTCAGTCAGTGAATTCACTGAGTGAATTCCACTATTCAATAAACTCAACAGTCTATTAATAACTGTGTCCTGAGGGAGGAGATCCAATATCCATAAAAATGAAGAGTCCTCCTTACATAATCTGATTTGTATTTTTCTGATGGTGTATTTATATCGATCATTCCCAATTTAAAATATCTTGGCAACCTAATTCTTGCTAGTCTCCTGGTCCCAAGTTAAATATCGGACCTGCATAATTGGCAGTAGACTTCCACAGAACTACTTGACCTGCTGGATCAATAAATTGCAGTGTGGACAAATAAATACATTCCACTTCAAAGAACAAAGAAACAAAAAAATCACACACTTCTTTTTTAGATGGTCTCTCAACCAGATTTCCTATAAACATGTTTTCAAATAATAATGTGGAATGATTGATTTTTTTTCATTTCCCCTTGATGTGCAATGTATTTGTGATTTACTTGTGATATGTAAGTTCCAAACAATGTTATTTACCTCTTGTCTTTTCTTTTGTAATGCAATTTTTGGCTAGATTATCAAACTGGATGCTCGGTGGTTGGGGCATTTGGTACTGTTTCCAAGTTGGAGTTATATTCCACAGAGTGATGCAGTTTGGAGACCCAGTGGGAACGAAGCTGGCTATCTTGAAATAATCGAAGCACCCTTTCTTGTGTTTCCAAAACTTTTCATTGGAAACCTTTTGCCATCACGTGCACTAAAGGTTTTACTGCCAGATTCAGCAATTCATCTCCTAAACAAAGGGTAGGACATGTTTATTGAAAGGTGTTTAGATACAGCTTTAATAATTAAGTAATGCTTGAGTTTTATTTCCCCTTAATTTAGGACAATTGTGATTTTATTTAATGTTTTCCTGTAACAAAGCCTATATATATCAATGTATTTATTTATTTTGTCTGGTTGGTTTTTAAAAAAAAAAACATTTTTTTGGCTGAAAAGGCTTATGTTTAGTGCCGTCTCACTTCAATTTTTTGTTTCAGAGCAACTGTGTGTAGAATATTCAATACTTCTGCACTTGAGAGTGAAGTGAGAATATGTGTCTGATGCAATATCGATATGTGATTCTTGAATTATTAATAATTCCTAATCAGTATAGATAAGATCCACACATTTTCAATTCTTTAAAACCAGGATAGACTTTCAAAAACAAAAATCTGAAACCCCATTTCCTAATGGAACCTGATTCAAAGCTAAACATTGGTGGTGCCAGGGTGGCAAAGTTTAGTAGGCAATGAACCTCTAACTATTTATCCCACTAACCGATCCTAAGTCTATGTAAAGCTAAAGCAATCAAAATACTTAAACAGGATGAATTTTGCATAATTTAATCTTTAAAACAAAAAAGCATTAGCATTTAAATAAGCAAAAATATAGTGAAGAAATTCTGTGGTCATCCAGAAAATATTTTTGTACCAATAAATTTATCAAACTGACATCTAAATTCCAAAATCTTTAGCCCAAAATCAAATAGAAAATAAACTGATGAAGCCTGTGTTTGAATCATAGAATCCCTATAGTGCAGAAGGAGGCTATTCAGTCTATCAAGTCTGCACCCACTCTTACCCAGGCTCACCCTGTAACCTCACATATTTGCCCCACTAACCTATATATTGGGGACACGAAGGGACAATTTAGCATGGCCAATCAACCTAACCTTCCCATCTTTGGACTGTGGGAGGAAACCCACGCAGACACTGGGAGAACGTGCAAACTCCACACAGACTGTCACCCAAGGCTGGAATTGAACCAGGGTGCCTGGCACTGTGAGGCAGCAGTGCTAACCACTCTGCCACCGTGTCATGAAAGGGGGGAGAAAAAACACACTTGTGGAAGGGAAAGGAGTACTTTGCTAATTCTAACCACTGTCGTCTGTCATGAAGCAGGTGAATGATTCAAAAGTAATTTAGCAATCCAGTTTTGTGACCTGGTAATATTGTTTTAAAAATAAAAGCAAGGTTTTAACATGGTACTAATTATAATTAGTATTTCCTTCAGTTCAACATTGGGAAGAGTGAGCCGGCTGTCTCTGGCCCCCTGCACAAACTCCATTTCCTCGTCTCTGATTCTGGTTCCCCTCCCTGTCTCAGGCTGAACTAGATTGTTTACAACTTCAGTGTTTCATTTAAGGCCCATGAGCTGAATTTTTGATATGCGTCTCTTCCCTATGCTGCCACATCCTCTCTAACACAAGGATTGCCTACTTCCCCCTACATAGCATTTCCTGTCTCTGCCATAACTGCAGCCCATCTGTTACTGAAACCCTCATTTGTGCTTTTTGTCACCTCCACATTTGACCATTCCAATGCTCTCCCACTGGCTTCTCATCCTTCACCCTGCATAAACTCAGCTCCTCCAAGCTCTGCTGCCCATATTCTAACAAATGGGCACTGAATCTTGCTCACCCATCACTCCCACTCTTGTTGCTCTCTATTGGTTTCCAAATGACACTGCCTCAATCTTAAAACACGATGAACGAGACATTGTTGAAAAAAGAGACATGTCAAAGCTTTCCATCTCTGTTAAGTGCAAGCTGAAAATCTTCAAGATGTCTCTTTTCCAGCAATGCTCAAGTTCTGTGCTACTGAATGACAATACGAATGAGACAGTTTATATTTATCACTACACCTGTGGCAAGGCAAGCAAAGGATTTGCTCTCAGCTGGCAGTTTTAAACACAAGTTCCCATCCCAACCCATGAAACATCTGACCTTTCGTTGGGAGAGAGAATATTTTATGCGGTACAGTATTACATGCATGCTAATTGGGCGGCACGGTAGCACAGTGGTTAGCACTGCTGCTTCACAGCTCCAGGGTCCCGGGTTCGATTCCCGGCTTGGGTCACTGTCTGTGTGGAGTTTGCACATTCTCCTCGTGTCTGCGTGGGTTTCCTCCGGGTGCTCCGGTTTCTTCCCACAGTCCAAAGATGTGCGGGTTAGGTTGATTGGCTATGCTAAAATTGCCCATTAGTGTTATGAGATGCGTCGGTTAGAGGGATTAGTGGGTAAATATGTAGGGATATGGGGGTAGGGCCTGGGTGGGATTGTGGTCGGTGCAGACTCGATGGGCCGAATGGCCTCCTTCTGTACTGTAGGGTTTCTATTCTATTCTAATGTGCATTCCAGTCTGCCAAAATAATAGCCCTCTACTTAACATGTGCTTAAGAAATGTGAGGTAACAGCGAGAAGATGGATAAAATCAATAGATAATTGATGTTATGAACTCAGGCTGATGGATAGGATTACTTGAATACTTTGTTTTGACGGCCAGCGAAGTGGTCTGAATACTACAAACTTTCTATGTCTTGAATTCTCCTTTTGCACAATTACGTGTATAACATGCGATATAAATTTGTGTGGCTCAGTGATGTGAAGTAATCAATATCTTCACTCATGGAATCACATGACAGATAGTTGACCTTGTCACTTTGTCACCAACTCTTGGGAAGATATTGATTGCCTGTTGCTGTGTTACAACCCTCTGTCATGGATGGTATGTGACTAATTGTATTCTGATCTTGTCAAGGTTTCGTTGCCGTAAAGTGAAGCTGAACATAGCTGGAGAACTCAGCCGTCTCAGTTCGGTTTTAAGTATCCGAGGGAAAACCTTCTTCTTCTTCTTTCTCAGCTCCTTTGAAACTGACATGTGTCTTCCAGTTGTAGTTCAGGTGTGGTTTATTTTTTTAAAAAGCTACTTTTTAATAAAATGGTAACTGGCCTCGTGGAATAAACTCGATTTTACAGTACACACTGCTTATCAATTGACATTTGCAGTTTGTGCAATGATTTGTGCAATCATTTCGTGCAATGATTTGCTTTAACCATAGACTTCCCATTTCGAAAACGTTCAAGGAAGTGTTGAGGTTCAAGTTTATCAGATTGCTATCAATCTGTCGTCAAGTTTCTGCATCTGTTGATTTGTTAGCAATTATTTCTGATGTTGCGTTAATGAAAAAAAGGCTTCTGCATTGACAGTAGCTTTCCTTTGGGTAGCTGAGTCTATTTTTATGAACTTGTGGCAAAGTATCCTTGGCCATACGTTTAATATCTGCAATGGTCAAACATTTGATAATTCGCTGCTCGAATGTAAACGTTTTCCCAGTTTAACACTGATAAAATCCTGTGTGCTAGTGGTGAAAATGATGTTTGCTTTGGTGTTTGTATCAATTGTGAAGCAAAGTTATGATCAACACATAGGTCTTAAACGCTAGTTTGATTTCTTCTGTGTTACTTGCTTACCATTTTGAAATGTCTCAACGCTGTAGCAGGACACAATATTAATCATGAAAATAGGAAGGGTAAATATAGCTGTGTTCCAGTAAAGCTGTGTGACAGTAAAGAGTTAATAACATTGCAGAAATTGTTTATGAAAGCATAATTGTTTTAACGAGGTTAAAACCCTTCTAAAGAGATGGCCTAGGACTTGCATTCAAATGTTTTATTTTATTTGCTAAAAATATTGCACAGCCAGATTTCAATCCAAACATATTAGCGTAGCAGAATGCTTGGCACATCTTTATCTGATGTGGTAATAAATGTTGCCTATAATGATCATCTAAATTATGCCTTTTAGTCCATCAACTTTGAGCTTCTGAACAGCAACAGCAAATGATTGCTATTGAACTCATCGGCTTGCAGTAATTCCGCAATCTTCTCCATGAAACTGAGTAATCATTGACTCCATTGTGTGAATCTGTGTGCTTTCCTTAGCTTTAATTGGATTTTTCTGTCTATCCTTCAAAGTGGTCTTTGAGTAAAATAACATGCTGCAGCCCTGGCTTTTGTGACATTGCATAGAATCAGTGTATGCCTGACAACACCATCTGCTGGAATTAGTGTACCTACCTTTACAGTCATGAATGCTCGGATGATCCTTTAAAATGAACTAAGAGGGCTTTGGTTCATTGGAAAATATAGAATGTAGCACAGTTATCTTACAGATACGACATATTCTCATCATCTCACATAGGTTTTGCCCTTTGCCTTTGAACGGTCAGCTCTTGCACATCACAATTTCTGTTGACCATTGTTTTGAAGGGGGGGAATTGCACTATGATCTTAACTGTATAGAAATCTTGATGTTTCAGCCTCAATGTCCCAATTATGTTCTTATTTTAGGTTCCTGCGAAGCTAATGTGGCACCGCTGCTTAGAAGTTTCAAAACAATATGTCGTAACGAAGGTCTTCGTTTCCAGCCTACAGGGCACCAATTATAAGGTGTTTGTAGTGTCATCATCTTCTGACTTCTACCTTTACAATGAGGGGTCTGCAAAGGAACAAACACTGGCAGAATTTATGCATGTTTCAGATATGAAAGAGACTTCTAACCATGAGCTAATATCACTTGTTTCTAAAGAAGAATCTTTCCAAAATAGATCTTCTGTGGACTGGTCGAATCAAAACACTGTAGAAGAAGTGTTTGAGAGCAGAGAGTCCAAAATATGCTCTTACCGTGTGAGTACTTGGTATTTTGTGTTGGGCATGAATATGGGGATTGGATATGCAGAGGTCATAAGATAAGTTTTTGGGTCCCTTCGAAGTGATATCTTCCACAATCCCTTGGACAAAGTCACTTGACTGTAGAATTTTTTTAAATGGGAACCTCGTACTTGGAGTTTGACTATATAATTGTAGCTTGTATTGTTTTTTGTTTAGTGTGTAGAATTTTGTGTCTTGTTGGACTTTTAATTTTAAAATCTATCTGGTCATGGATGGGGAACCTAAACTGAAGGCGGGGGGAATCTTTGCAGGAGAGAGATGGGTCCTTTTTTTTCTCCCCTCTTATTCATCTGCTCAAGTAAACCATAGAAATGATATGTAATTATGTTGCCCAATATTTCATACTGCCTCTTGGATTACTATATCCGCATAATCCCTTTCCTTTGCGAATACGGAGACAAAAAAATTCATTTAAAACTTTTCCCAAAGCGTCTGCATCCTCACACAAGTTCCCTTCTTCATCACTGATAGGTCACACTTTTTCCTTAACTGTCCTTTTGCTCTTTATATACTGGTAAAACATCCTTGAGTTTTCCTTAATCTTGTTTGTCAATATTTTTTCATGTCCTCTTTGATTTCCTTATTTTTTTTACTTGATCCCTGTACTTTCTATGCTCCTTTAGGCTATCTGAAGTGTTGAGTTTTTAGTGACTATCATAAGCTTTCTTTTTCTTTTTAATCTTCCCCTGTATTTTTCTAGACAACCATGATGGTCTATATTTGGCAACACCATTCTTATTTTTGGAGGGGACATGTCTGCTCGTACCCTAAGGATCTCACTTTCCACTGAGTTACCCTTTAGCAGCTTTGACCAATCCATCTCTGCCAAATCACTTCTCAATTTTGTAAAATTTACCTTCCCCCAATTTAAAACTTTTACCTCAGATCTATCTCTGTCCTTTTCCATAATAATACTAATCTAACTGAATTGTAGTCACTGTCCCTGAAATGATCACCCACTGTCACTTCACCCACTTGCCCATCTTCATTTCCGAAGATTAAAAAGTAGTTGACTGTTTGGTACCTTTTGAGAACCTCCTGCAATTGACGATGGGTGTTAGCAGGCTATTCAACCATGGGGAATACCACAACCGAACCCAATGCTGCTTAATTCTAATGTCTCCATGCAGGTACTTTCCAGCAGTGGATGCTAAACAGCTGTTCAAAGTGAGAATCCGAACCAGTTTTTCTCTTCGTAATTCAAGAGTGCTGAGGCAAGGTGCAATAGCCTATTTTTGTCCCTGCTGATGGTGGTTAACACACCTGGGACCAAAGATCAAAATGGAATTTGAGTGGTGTGCCCTGCTCCGATGTCTGTGACTTAACCATCTGAGGCATCAGGAGAGCCCTATGAAACGTTTTGCAATCAAGAAAGTGCATTCACATATAGAGCGGAGGGAGTGAATATGTTTCTTGGAGGAGTGAGACCTCTTTTAAGATTATTATATTGATTTTGGTCTTCTGACACCAATGCTAGGAATGTGCTGATTGAGCTCCATCTGTGGCACTGTTGCGGTCACTGGAAGATGCAGCCGGTGAGAGTGACTGCTCACCAGAATTATCCATGGCTTCCTGTGTAAGGAAGTACTTGGGCTCTTCTTGGATCTGCTTTTCAATGATGGATCTGTCAGTTTCGTAAATTGCAGGGGTCGACTTGTGTCCGGTCCCTTGGATAGTCAAATCTCTGTACTTTAGAGGTCATAGCGTCATAGAAGTTTACAGCATGGAAACAGGCCCTTTGGCCCAACCTTGTCCATGTTGTCCCTTTTTTAACCCCTATTGCTTGGGAAGGTTGTGTTCGTGAAGTGTTGATTAGTCTATTGATTTCTCTTTTTGTTTTAGGGTGTGATAAGTAAGGTAATAAACATTACAGCAGGCCTTTATGAGCTGGATGGAAAATTTGGTCTTTGTGTGGCCTATCAACAAGTCGTAAATTGTGGACGTGGTTTGCGGCCTGGAGCACAAGTGGAGGTATAAAATTTGACTTTTTAAAAGTATTTTTCCTTGCAGTTCCTCTATTTTCCCTGTGCAGTTTATAATGGACTGTATCCTCTTTGATCTGGAAAGGTACATTGGACAACTGTCGCTATCCTGGACTGGAGGTAGTTTCAATGTATCTGCTGGGTGTCCAAGATGTGTACCGTTAGGGTAAAGGATGGCTGTACATCTGTATCAGATAATGCTGAACTAAACTTCCTAGCTCACAGGTATACCTTTACATATGTAAGTGACACTGTAAGACAGTGTGGTTTATGTGATAGTTGAATGTGGTGGGTTGCTGAAAGATTAGTCAGCTACTGACATTGTACCACACTTTATAACTTTGAGGCTTAAGTGGTATAGTGAGATTTATTGTTTGTTTAGTAACCTGAAGACCCATGTTGTTTATCTTGTTTGTGTATTAGAGAAGAATAACTTTCAACAAAGCTGCTTTGAAGAGCTGTCAGCTAATAAGTGGGTTATCATTTTCTGAGTAAGCCTGGTTCACATTTCTCCACGGATGTTCTTGATGCCGTTTGTTAAGCAGTTCACAAGTCTTTGACGCTGACCTGGTTGTACAATCCTTTGTCTCCCCCTGAAGACTGCAAAATGCTCCATCTTGTGGCCCAGCCCAGAGTTTCCAGAAAGAAGCAGAAATTACAGTCAAGAGCTGTATAGCGAGCTAGGAGACAACATAATAGATTTCCTGTGCTAACAGTGTGATACTGAAAATTTAAAGTAACATTATCAGTGAAGCAGATGACCATTTGTGCTTTACTGGCGCTATGATATTGATAAAGCTTAATAGTAGATAGCTGACATTTTAATGCAATCACACTGTCTTTTTTTTCTCACTCGGTTTTCAGTAAAAACTGGGGCGGCACGGTGGTTAACACTGCTACCTCACAGTGCTAGGGACCCGGTTCGATTCCCGGCTTGGGTCACTGTCTGTGTGGAGTTTGCACATTCTCCCCGTGTCTGTGTGGGCTTCCTCCGGGTGCTCTGGTTTCCTCCCACCGTCCAACGATGTGCGGGTTAGGTGGATTGGCCATGCTAAATTGCCCCTTGTGCCAGGGGGACCAGCTAGGGTAAATGCATGGGATTATGGGGATAGGGCCTGTGTGGGATTGTGGTTGGTGCAGACGCAATGGGCCGAATGGCCTCCTTCTGCACTGTAGGATTCTATGATAAAATGTAACAGCAATGTGAAATTTTTGTACTTACAGATATTATTTAAAATGTTCCAGCAGTGCCATTAGAGATTTTGTCCCTTTGAGGTTTTGTTTGCTTGGTACAGTAAGAGTGACTGCCCTTGACATCAAGGCAACATTTCACCAAGTGGGACATTCAGGAGCCCTAGCTAAAAATTCTGGCAATTGGAGAAAATGCTTCACTGTTTGGAACCCTAATGAACACAATAGATGAATGTGGTTGTTAGAGGCTAATGAAAGAATAAAATAAAAACATCTCAGCCCTAGTGTTGAAGTGGAAACTTTTCTTGCTTCTTGACTGTGAAAGATAGACTCTACAAAATTTGTTTCGTCAATATAACTTGGTCTTTATTTACGAAAAACTGCATGCAGTATATGGCTGAAACTTGGGGTCAGAGAGCAGTTGGTACAACTGCTGATTCTTCCACAAGTCCGCAATTACACAGAGAAACTGTTCAGTATTTATACATAATCATTATCAGTTTTCGTGACCAGAGCATATTCAGGAATTCGATTAGTAATGGAATCATAAGCAATATCATTAATCATGTTTTAACTTGCTGACCTCCGAGAACTCTTTGTCTCATTATTATCTTGTCCTTATCTTGCCCTTTGATGGAACAGAAGAAGTTCGGTGACTCCTTCCTCCCTGACCTTATCTTGTTTTATTTACTCATACAGCCGTATTAACTCTTACAGTGGTCTGGCATTTTGAAATAGCTTTAGTCAGCCATTCTTTATATTGTAACAAATAGTTGACCAATTTTCCCATCATGCCCTTACTTAGTACGTACAATTCCACACTAGGACATTTCTGCAGGAGTTCTTCAGAGCAGTGTCTCAGCCCCAACAATCTTCAATGATCTTCTTTCCATCGTAAAGTCAGAGTTGGGGATGCTTGCTGATGCTGACATATTGTTCAGTACCATTCGAAACTCCAGACACTCGAGTAGTCCATACAAGCATGCAGCAAGACCTGGATCACATTCAGGCCCGGTCGGATGCATAGCAAGTAACATGCCTGGCATATAAGTGCCTGGCATCGACTCTCTCTAACAAGAGAGAATTTCACCATTTTCCCCTTGATAAGTGGCATTAGCATCGTTGAATCCCTGACCATCAACATCCTTGGGTTACTGTTAATCAGCATCTTAACTGGACCAACCATGTAAATACTGTGTCTTTAAGAGCAGGCCAGAAGCTGCGAATTCTACAGTGAGTAACTCACCTCCTGACTCTACAAAGCCTATTTGCCATCTACGAAGTACCCTTAGGTATTGGTACCAATATCTACAAAATAACCAATCCTGGTGACATCATGTCTGAGCTAACTAATATCAAAGCTTCACACTCCAAATCTGCGAGGGTGTGGAATCTGTTAATTAATGAGCAGTAATGTAAAGCTGAAAACCGCTGAAGAGTTTAAAAGTTAATATATAATGAAATCACAGATGCTTCTCATTCTATATGAGACTTTGGAATTTTTCTTTGTAGATCCATGATGCCCACTTGCACCTGAAGGCATCTGACCACTTTCCACGCATCATACTTTGCTGCTGCCTGAGGAGTGCTTTGGTGGTCACAGAATTTTCCAGGCTTAGTACGGAATATCAGCCCTTTTCTTCCATCGGCAATATATACATTAGTCTGCTGTTCAAGTATAACCTGGATCTGCCCAACTATTTGTGGGTGGTTCACATCGTCGAAACACTCCTAAAAAGGTAAATCTGCTTGTATGTGTATATGTCTGTTTGTACATGCATTGGTATGTATACATATCAAGTTGCAAGTGCACACATTTGCCGGAATTTTACCGCCTCGCCCGCCCGAGGCTCGTAAGATCCTGCCCGAGGCCAACAGAGAATGTCTTTCTGCGAGCTTGGGGTGGGTGAGGCAGTAAAATTCCAGCCATTATCTTCCCGAGAGGCTGCCCATGTTCCTTCTTCATTTCCTTATTGCCATCTGATCTGTATAATCAATTCAACTGTGGAGACCAAAGCAAGGGAAGATCACAGAATTGTTATGGCATAGAAAGAGGCCATTTGACCCATCGTGCCTGCACTAGCTCTCCAAGCAAGAATTGTGACTTAGTGCCATTCCCCTGCCTTTTCCCTGTACCCCTGCATGTTATTTCTATTTAAGTAATCATCTAATGCCCTCTGAATTTTTTTGCAACGCAATCTGTGCCTGTAACTCCTCAATCTTATTTACTATACTCTGAATTCACATACATGCACAGTAACCCGAATTTAGACAGCATTACTTTCTCTTGACTTCACTTATTAACTGTTACTCTTGACTTTACTTAACTTATTATTTTCTAAATTAGTGCTTTCTGCACTATTTTGTGCATTCTGGTATTCTTCTGTAATATTTCTCCGTGGTTCCCACATCACTGCCAAATTAGTTTAAAGCCCCTCCCAACAACACTAGCAAAACACACCATGAGGAACTCAGCCCCATGTCTGTTCAGGTGCAACCAGTCCAGCTTGTACAGTGCCACCTTCTCCAAAGCCTGTCCCAATGTCTGAAGAAGCTAAAGCCCTCCCTCCCGCAGCATCTTTTCAGCCACCCATTCATCTGCCTTATCCTCACAGTTCTCACTTTCACATGGCACAGGGAGTAATCCAGAGATAACTACATTTGAGGTCCTGCTTTCTCTTAGAATCCTGACAGTGCAGAAAGAGGCCATTCAGCTCATCAAGTGTGCACTGACTCTCTGAAAGAGCATTCCACTCAGGCCCTCCCCTCCGCCCTTTCCTTGTAACCCTGTGCATTTAGAACAGAGAACATAGAACAGTACAGCACAGAACAGGCCCTTCGGCCCACGATGTTGTGCCGAGCTTTATCTGAAACCAAGATCAAGCTATCCCACTCCCTATCATCCTGGTGTGCTCCATGTGCCTATCCAATAACCGCTTAAATGTTCCTAAAGTGTCTGACTCCACTATCACTGCAGGCAGTCCATTCCACACCCCAACCACTCTCTGCATAAAGAACCTACCTCTGATATCCTTCCTATATCTCCCACCATGTACCCTATAGTTATGCCCCCTTGTAATAGCTCCATCCACCCGAGGAAATAGTCTTTGAACGTTCACTCTATCTATCCCCTTCATCATTTTATAAACCTCTATTAAGTTTCCCCTCAGCCTCCTCCGCTCCAGAGAGAACAGCCCAGCTCCCTCAACCTTTCCTCATAAGACCTACCCTCCAAACCAGGCAGCATCCTGGTAAATCTCCTCTGCACTCTTTCCAGCGCTTCCACATCCTTCTTATAGTGAGGTGACCAGAACTGCACACAATATTCCAAATGTGGTCTCACCAAGGTCCTGTACAGTTGCAGCATAACCCCACGGCTCTTAAACTCCAACTCCCTGTTAATAAAAGCTAACACACTATAGGCCTTCTTCACAGCTCTATCCACTTGAGTGGCAACCTTTAGAGATCTGAGGATATAGACCCCAAGATCTCTCTGTTCCTCCACAGTCTTCAGAACCCTACCTTTGACCCTGTAATCCACATTTAAATTAGTCCTACCAAAATGAATCACCTCACATTTATCAGGGTTAAACTCCATTTGCCATTTTTCAGCCCAGCTTTGCATCCTATCTATGTCTCTTTGCAGCCTACAACACCCCTCCACCTCATCCACTACTCCACCAATCTTGGTGTAATCAGCAAATTTACTGATCCACCCTTCAGCCCCCTCCTCTAAGTCATTAATAAAAATCACAAAGAGCAGAGGACCAAGCACTGATCCCTGTGGCACTCCGCTAGCAACCTGCCTCCAATCCGAAAATTTTCCATCCACCACCACCCTCTGTCTTCGATCAGACAGCCAGTTACCTATCCAATCGGCCAACTTTTCCTCTATCCCACACCTCCTCACTTTCATCATAAGCCGACCATGGGGGACCTTATCAAACGCCTTACTAAAGTCCATGTATATGAATCAACTGCCCTACCTTCATCAACACACTTAGTTATCTCCTCAAAAAATTCAATCAAATTTGTGAGGCATGACTTGCCCTTCATGAATCCGTGCTAACTATCCCGGATTAATCCGCATCTTTCTAAATAGTCGTAAATCCCATCCCTAAGGACCTTTTCCATCAATTTACCAACCACCGAAGTAAGACTAACTTTACGATGGCTAATTTACGATGGCTAATCCACGTAATGTGCACATCTTTGGACATTCGGTCAATTTAGCTTGACCAATTCACCTAACTTGCACATCTTTGGATTGTGGGAGGAAACCAGAGCACCCGGAGGAAAGCCATGCAGACACTGGAAGAACGTGCAAACTCCACATAGACACTCAAGTCTGGAATTGAACCCAGGTCCCTGGAGCTGTGAGGCAGCAGCATGAGCCACTGTGCCATCGCTCCCCCCCCACTAATTTCCTGCCTCGCTCCCTAAAGTAGCAGGACCCCATCCCCCTTCCTACTGAAGTCATTTGTACCAATGTGGACCACTATCTCTGGCTGTTCACTCTCGTCCAGAAGAATATCTTGCAGCCGCTCTGTGACGTCCTTAACCTTGGCTCCGGGGAGACAACATACCATCCTGGAGTCACATCTACGACCACAGAAATGCCTGTCTGTTCCTCTAACTAACAAATCCCCTCTCACTATTGCTTTTCCCTTCATCTTCCTCCTCTCCTGTACAGCTGAGTCGCTCGTAGTGCCACCAGCCTCCCTCTGACCACACTGCCTTGAGGAACCAGCGCCCCCACCGGCTTCCATAACAGAAAAGGTGATTTCCGAGCAGGATCCAGGGGGACTCCTGCCTAGTTCTCTTGGACCATCTGATGTTCCCCTATCCCCTCTCTGCTTCTAGGCCCTAATGCTGCAGTGTGACCATTTCACTGAAAGTGCTATCCACATAGCTCTCTGCCTTGCAGATGCGCCACAGTGACTCCAGCCACCAGTCAAACTCTGAAACCCAGAGCCTGAGTTTCTACAGCCGACAGCACTTCCTCCATGCTTGGTCGACTAGGACACTTTGCACATATCACAGGATACTAATTCCACTTGACTGAGCTACCCTGCCATGTCTTAACTTTACTTCTCTGACATTAACTCTATTCTATTTTGGATTACTTGTATCACCTTACTATATTAGACCCTAACTTTCCTTTATTCCAGATGCAAGTTTTTCACACACTGCTCCTTGCAATGGATTATAGTCATAAAATATGATTTGGCTAGTGTGACATTCAGCAGTATATTGAGGGTTTTATTAACACCCTTCAAACTCTGAAATGGTTTAAGTACTTAAATTATAGCACAGCAGCTGATAATCTGAAAAGCATTCTGTAGGTAGAGCTGGTGGAGGGTGCCTTGTGGTTTTTCTGTATTTTCAGTGTTGTTGGCAGATGCGATTTTTAAAAAGCAATAATTTTACAAGGGACTAGTTATTATAAGAACAAATCAAGTGATGAACTGTGTGAATGCATGGATGCCCTTTAGGTTATGTGCTTGACTGCATCAGTGGCTATCTAAAATAAACTCCAGATAATGTTTTCTTCTACATCTTTTGCTTTCACTTACTTTTTTTTTTGTTCCCTCTTCCATTTTCCCCCTCTTCTGGGACAGGTGGACCAAATATCTGTACATATACTTTTTATATCATTTAAAAAGATATTAATTGTTCCAATGCAAATGGGCCAGGTGTGTTTTTCCACAAAAATATTCTTTGCAAAGTTGTTAAAAACAGAAATAAGGGGGCCATTTTGTCCATTGCATGTGCTCCAGGTAAAAAAAGAGTGGTCCAGTCCAATCCCATCTTCCTTATCTTATAAATTGTGGTACCACAAGTACATTTCCAAGTTCTTATTTTGGTTTTTATCACCCTTTCAGGCAGTGAATCCAAAATACTTCCCCAAAATCACTACTTTTCTATCTTTGAGTGAATCTAGATGCTGATTATTACTCCATGTATACATGTGATTTAAAAAAAAATTACATAGCTTAGCAATTTTCCCATGTTCTTGTATTCCTCTTTAGAATCATAGGGGCGGCACAGTGGTTAGCACTGCTGCCTCACAGCGCCAGGACCCTGGGTTCAATTTCGGCCCCGTTCACTGTCTGTGTGGAGTTTGCACCTTCTCCCCGTGTCTGCCTGGGTTTCCTCTGGTGCTCCAGTTTCCTCCCACACTCCAAAGATGTGCGGGTTAGGTTGATTGGCCAGGATAAATTGACCCTAATGTCAGGGGATTAGCAGGATAAATATGTGGGGTTACAGGAATAGGGTCTGGATGGTATTGTGGTCGGTGCAGACTCGATGGGCTGAATGGCCTCTTTCTGCACTGTAGGATTCTATGATTCTTTACTTGACCTGCATGCTATAAATCCAGGAAGTTGCTGCATGGTCATCTAAAGCAGCTCTATTGACGTGGCTGATTAGCTTTGCAAATGATCTTTCTCCTCTTCCCTCCCCTGTCTTACAAGTTGTGCTGAAATGCCAGCTTTTAAGCATTGTTTTTGCATGTGAAACGCAGATCACCCTCATAATTAACTTTGATGCTTACGCTTTTGGCAAGTACAGAGCGAGTGCAAATGTCTGTTGCATTGGCTATTTTTCTATTCCTTTAGTTATACATTTTGTAGATAGTCCGGACAATTATTAAATAGGGAAAGTTAAAAGAAACTTTTTACTGTTCTTGTCACTGTCATCTCTTTCCCTCTGTACTGTAGATTTTGCCCTCTCTTTCTCACCAAGCAGCACATGCTAATGTGTGATATTGATACTGGGGTCATTGGAATGTTTTTCAACTCTGTTCTGAAATACGTCAGGTGGAATTTAGCAGCTAGACCAACAAGAGATATCTACCAGGAGATATTGGCTGAGTCACATCACTGTCCACTTAAAGAGGTATTTATATCAGGTTACTGTACAATAAGTGTTGTCTTAATTGATACTTTTTTAATGTATTTTTGTGCTGTAGATTATTTCCCCAGCAACCACCCCCACTGCGCCCTCTTCCCAATTTCTTTCTGACAATTTCTTCTCTTATCATGGTAGAATTCTGTGATTCTCTGCGGCTTTTTAATTCCTCACCTATGTGACTGCTCTTCAACAGGGAGCTCAGATAAATGAATCCTGTCAGGGGAGAATCCGAGCTGAACCCAATGCTCTCCATGCCTCGAGCACGCTTCAAGAACTGGAAACCAGAAACTTGGCCAGTTTATATCTCCTCTCTAATCTGTGGAAGATCATGCTAATTTTAATACTGCTTTTACTGATTCAGTATGACTGGAATCTGCCTGGTCTGTATTGTTCAGTTATACCAATCAACTGAACAATGACGGAGCTGATACTGCCTGAATTGCAATTACTAAGCTGGAGAGTAACTTGTACATGTGGCTTATTGTATCGTCTGCTTCACACTGTCACTGACACCATGTACCTTTAGCTGCCGAGGTCCCTCCTCTGAAATTTTGTCCTTAAACCTTTCAACTTCCTCAACCCTTGCTCCAACCCACTTCTTTGACCAGCATTTTTTGTCACTCCTTCCAGTATTTCCTCAGCTGGTGATGGTTTTTTGATTACAAAGAGCAGTACAGCACAGGAACAGGCCCTTTGGCCCTCCAAGCCTGCGCTGATCATGTTTACCTATCTAGGCCAACTGCTTATATCCCTCTATTCCCTGTTTGTTCAAATGCCTATCAAGATAAGCCTTCAATGTGGCTAACGTAACTGCCTCAACCACCTCACTTGGCAGCGTGTTCCAGGCGCCCATCACCCTCTATGTTTAAAAAAAAATCTTCCCTTGCACATCTCTACTGAACCTTTACCCCCTTATCTTACACTTGTGCCCCCTTGTAATTGTCATTTCTGTCCTGGGAAAAAGCTTCCAACTATTCACCCTATCTATACCCCTCATAATTTTATAAACTTCTATCAGGTCGCCCCTTGGCCTCCGTCTTTCCAGGGAGAACAATCTCCCTGGAATTTATTCAATCTCTCCTCAAAGCTAATACCCTCCTTACCAAGCAACATCCTGGTAAACCTTTTCTGCACTCTCTCCAAAGCCTCCATGTCCTCGAGTGCTTTGGGAGATTTTTCAATGTTAAAGACGTTGGCTGGAATTCTCCGGCCGTTTACGCCCCGCCGCCACTGCCAGAGAGGATGGAGAATTTGGCAGTGAGCCAAATCTCCATTCACTGCAGCGGGAAGGGAAAATCCCACAGGTGTGAATGGCTGGAAAATCCTGCTCAGTATGTTTATTAGCTATATATCTTTTGAAAGTAGTTTGATTCTTTTGGAAGTAGGAAGTGTATCTGTTCTTTTTGCTTTCAGCTTTTATGCTAAAAATCATTTTTCTGTATTGACAATGGTCTTCACTTCCCCATGAAATGTAGTCGCTGTTTTGGTGTAGGAAACAAGGCAGCAAGCTCAAACAAACACCAATGTGGTGATTACCAGATAATCTGATGATCAGATAATCTGGTAATTACAGTGGCACAGTGGTTAGCACTGCTGCCTCACAACGCCAGGGACCCAGGTTCGATTCCCAGCTTGGGTCACTGTCTGTGCGGAGTATGCATGTCCTCCCTGTGTCTGCGTGGGTTTCCTCACACAGTCCAAACAATGTGCAGGTTAGGTGAATTGGCCATGCTAAATTCTCCCTCTGTGTACCCGAACAGGTGCCGGAATGTGGCGACTAGGGGATTTTCACAGTAAATTAATTGCAGTGTGAATGTAAGCCTACTTGTGACTAATAAATAAACTTTAAACTTAATCAAAGGAGGAGGTGGTGTAGTGGATTAATAATCCAGAATCCTCGGGGAATGCTCTGGGGACCCAAGTTTGAATCTGGGTTGGATTCAATAAAAATATGGAATTTAAAAAGTCTAATGATGACATAGTTATAAAAATCCATCTGATTCACAAATGTCTCATAGTGAAGGTAATCTGCCTTACTCAACCTGATGTGGCCTACATGTGATTCCAATATGGTTGACTCTTAAGTGCCCTCTGAAATGATGTTCAAGGGCAATTAAGAATGGGCAACAAATGCTGGCCTTTCAGAGATGCCATGAAATAATTTTTTAAAATTGTTTATTGAATGATAAATATACCAGAACTCCCACACTCTTCTTCGAAACAGCATCTTTACATCCACCTAACAAAACAAATGGGATCTCAGTTCAACCTCCCATCCTAAAAATGGCATCTGTGACAGCACAGTGCTCCCTCAGCGCCACATTGAAATGTCGGCCTAGATTATTGTGTTCACATCACTGGTGTGAGACTTGAACCCCCAGAGGAGTACTCCTACTGAACTACACCTGCGCTCTTCGATTTTCTTGCGACTTGATCAACTACTGATTTAATGTTATCTTGTTTTTCTTTAGATTTCGCCACCATATTTTCCATGTCAGAGTCCATCATTATCAAAATTGTTATCTCTTGCTGAGGAACGAGCTTGGAGAGCTCTCGACTTGTCCTCCTTGTTGCCAGATGCTGAGATCAAACACTTGATAGCTCAGCAGCTTAACAGTAAGCTTGCTTGGTCGTATGAAGTTCTAAACCCTGAAGATTTCCAACCCCAAATGGTACTTTTTCTTGTTAACAACATTACTTGCAATTTAAATAATACCAATAACAGTGAATAATAGTTTGCTAAATCGTTACAACAGTTTTATCCTTGGTTTTAGTAGTTTATTTGCTGTATCTCTTCCTGCATCTAATGGTATACAAGGCAAATCTTCGTCTAGTCCCATAGCTTGTTTTTCCCTGGAACAGGTCACTAACCTGTCACCAGAGGCTTAAAACTTGAGGAATGCTACTCCACATCAAGCATGGCTGACCAGGAATCTCTCCTGCTCTTACTGCCTGCTATTGGCATGTTGGAAGAACTTTGCAGATTGATAGTCAACCAGTCTGGCTGCACTATGAATGCACCTTCCTTGTGGATCAAGACCTGGAGTGGGACTCAAACCTGGAGCTTCTAGCTCAGAGGCAGGGACAATACCTACTGTGCCACAAGATCTCCATGGTTTATTTGATGATTTATTTGAGTCATGACTTGAGATCAAAATGCTATTGAAACGAGGCCCACTGTTTTTAGTTGGAAAGTGTTGTTTTCTTCTCTGATTCTTAATGAATGAGAAGAATATTGTTTGCTCAAGCACTCAGCCATTCTGCTCAAAGGCCTCAGGTTTGATGCTCGACATAAGCTAAGTTAACTGACATCAGCTAGGGCAGTGGTTAAGGTGCTATAGTTGGCTTCAGTGAACCTTAGGTAGAGAAAGGTGGAATTCAGCTTAAAGCTGCTATTTCTGATCACTATCAAGGTATCCCGTTGTTAAGTATAGGCATATTGAGTCATTTACAGCACAGATGGCGGCCATTTGACCTGTTGAATCTATGCCAGCTCCTGCAGAGAAATCCAGTCAGTCACGTTCAATCTCTAGCCCTGCAACTTTATTTCCCTAAAGTGTCCATCCACCTTCCTTTTGAAGTCCTCACATCCATCACCCTTGTCAGTGATGGGTTCCAGTTTGTTACCGCTTGCTGCATAAAAAGAAATGTCCTCGTATTCCCTTTGCATCCCTTTCCCAAGCCCTCAACTCTTGTCCCCCAGTTCTTGTACCATTGGCTATTGGGGACAGTTTTCCCTTTACTTTATCTAAGCTTGTCATAATCTTGTACACCTCTATCAAATCTCTGCTTAATCTCTTTGGTACAAGGAGAACAACGCTAGCTATGGATGTTGGTTCAGGACATGAATGGTTTGGTGATGCACCTTCCAATCTGGTGGGTTAAGGTAGTCCCAGATGACCACAGGCGGTGATTTTAACCTGAGGATCACCACATCTCAGGCGAGGGGCAAGGTTGAGAATGTAGGCCTTCATGAATAACATGGTGGATTAGCCTGCTGAACGGTGTGAGAATGTAAAAAATGCCCACTGGAGCAAGGTTTTGTCAGCTGATTTGATTTATTATTGTCATAAGTATTGGTGTACCGTGAAAAGTATCGTTTCTTGCGCACTATGCAAAACATACCTTATATTGCGAAGGAAAGCAAAGGGTGAGAATGTGGTGTTGTAGTCATAGCTAGGGTGCAGAGAAAGATCAACTTAACATAGGGTAGGTCCATTCAAAAGTCTGGTAGCAGGGAAGAAGCTGTTCTTCAGTTGGTTGGTACATGATCTCAGACTTTTGTATCTTTTCCCGACGGAAGAAGGTGGCAGAGAGCTATGGATTGCTACACAATTGAGGAGTTAATAAATTGAGAGGAGAAAATGCTTGGAAATAGACATTGCTGAAGTAATTTATTCTTGCCACAGGGTGGCTCTGTGAAGCTGTATTGAATTTGTCGTAGTGCTTGTTTCAACAGGAATCGAGAAGGTGTTTGTTTAATGCGCAATGCCATCCAATGCTTGATCTGGGTATTGCAATATCACAAATACAAAACCTTGTAATGGCAGGGATACATGCAACAATGCCATGCTCAGCGAAAAACATTTTTTTTGGTGGAAAAAATAGTCTGGAGAACAATGTAGAATAAAGAAGAGTGATTAATTGGATAGCTCTATCAAAAAGAATAATTTCTGATGACCATTGGGGAGCAATCGCTTTCAATTAACGCTGTTTTTGGATCAGTAACCCAGCAAAATAATAACCAAGTTTAGGTACCTCCCTGTGGGAAACTTGGCATAAGCCAAATGCAGGCCTTGCTGCATTGAATAGAAATTCATCATCATCTCTCCTACTGTAAATGCTTCTCAAACCATGGTGCTCCCTCTTTCGCTTGGTCTTTCGCCTACATTCTACCAAGTTTTTAAAAAACATAAGTTTGATTTTCCTAACAGCACTGTGGGTATATTTACAACACCTGGACTGCAGTAGTTCAAAAAGACCCTCACCGCTATCTTCCCGGAGCAATTAGGGATGGACAGTAAATGCTGCCTGGCCAGTGCACCCACATCCCATGAAAGATTACAATAATAAACCTCAGTACTACTTGGTTTGTCATCTTTTCTCCTGCTCTTGCCCTGTGCTGCAAACCTTGGCCTTTTATGCAGCATCTCAATTTAAAAATATTCTATAATGTAACGTTATGACATACCATCATTACAACATAACACAAGAATCAGGAGCAGAAGTAGGCAATTCAGCCCTTCCGCTGCCATTCAATCAGATCATGGCTGACTGCTTCCTGGTCTCAAATCTACCTCGCTATCTGTTCCCCATACTCCTTTAACCTGTTTTTAAAATCAGAAATATATCTAGCTCTTTCTTGAAACCATTCAATGATTCAGACTCCACTGTGCTTTGGGGCAGCGAGTACCATCCTCTGCGAGAAATAGTTCCTCCTCACAGCTCAGTTTTAAATTCCATTCAGTTCAATACCATTATTTTGATGCCTTGCGTATTCTATATCCAAATGAATACGAGTGTTACTATGACATTATACATTGTCAAATACACAAACTGCATGGCCACAATAAATTTTACATTCCACATATAATACATAAAGAATACTGTTCCAATGTAAATATAACAATGGAAAACCTGCAGTCTGGCTTTTAAAGTGAAATAAAATACTTCATTTCAAATCATGTGAATTTATTGTGGAATCTTTCCAGCCTAGAAGATCTCGGTTGAATACAGAATAAGACTGCCCCTCAAATTGCTGCATATGCCAGGTAGAATACCACAGATTAGAGTGTGTGTGCTGTGGACTTACCATCAGATGTGGTTAATTAAATATTAGCTTCCAGTTCATGAGGATCTGTCATATGAGAGATCAAGGAATATGGCGGGAAGGGGGGGATCAGGATATTGAATTTGATGATCAGCTAAGATCAAAATGAATGGCAGAGCAGGTTTGAAGGACCTACTCCTGCTTCTAGTTTCTATGTTAAGTTATGGTTCTATCTAATATATATATCCCTACACTGTTCTTATTAGCCGAACAATAATTGAAGGGAAGTGTTGTATTGTGGCAATGTCATTGGATTAGTAACCCAGAGTTTTAGGCTAATGATCTAGGGACGCAAATCCCACCGTGACAGCAGGTAGAATTTAAATTCAATGAACAAAATCTGGAATTAAAAGCTAGTCTCAGTCATATTATTGCCATAAAAGCCCATCAGGTTCTCTAATGTCCTTTAGGATGACGCTCATTTTGAGTTCCGGCTCCTGACCTCATCACGGTCTTTGTTCAAAAGAGATGAACTCTTTAAATGAGGCGAGGTGAGAGGCACAGTCCTTGACATCAAGGCAGTATTTGATCAGAGAGTCCAAGCAAAACTGCAGTCAATGGGAATTGGGGGAAAACTCTCCCTTGGTTGGAGTCATGCCTAGTACATACCTTGTGGTTGTTGCAGGTTGAGCATCTCAGTTCCAGGATATCACTGCAGGAGATCCTCAGGGTAGTGTCCTAGGCCCAACCATTTTCAGCTGCTTCATCAATAACCTTCTTTCCATCATAAGATTAGAAGTGATGATTAGTTCACCTGATGACTGCATAATCGTGACTCCTCAGATACTGAAATGGTCCATTCCCAAATACAGCAAGACCTGGACAATATCCAGGCTTGGGGTGACAAGTAACATGCAGGTTAGCGGCTTGGAATGCCGTGACAAGTGACTCACCCCTTGGTTCCCAAAAGCTTGTCCTCCATCTACAAGGCACAATTCTGAAACGTGATGGAATACTCGCCACTTGGCTTGATGAATTCAGTTCCAACTCAAGAAGCCAGACATTATCCAGGACAAAGCAGCATGCTTGATTGGCATCCCAACTATTAACATTCACTCTCTCCTACCAATGCACACTGAAAGCATTGTAGGAATTTGCCACCAATCTTTGCAAAGCACCTTCCAAGCTCACGATCACTGCCATCTAGAAGGACAAGGGCAGCAGGCCTCCAGGAACGTCACAACCTGGAAGATTCTCGCCAAGCCCCACACCATCCTGACTTGGAAATATATGAAGAGTGAAAAAAGCAGTCTTGGCGAGAGAAATGTGGTTCAAAATAACAAAAATTTTGATGACTATTGGGAGCAACTGTTTTCCCCAAGTGCTGCAAGGAAGTTGAAGAAGAGTCAGTGTGATGACACAGCCTTACTTGACCCCAGTCCAAACATAAATTGGGTCTGTGGTGGATACGTTAATTAAGATCGCAGCTTGTATGTCATTATTGAGCAGATGGAAGATAGTGACAACATTTGGGGGCAGTTGAAACAGGAGAACACAGTTGATAGTGTCAAAGGCCTTTGTAAAATCAAAGAATGCCCACGTACTAGGGTTGGTGCATTTCCCTGCATTTCTCTTGTAATTGCTGCACAGTAAATTTCATGTCCATTGGGCCCCTTAATGGGCAGAATCCACATTGCGACTCTGTGAGGAGTTCTTCAGCCACAGGGAGAAGGTGATGAAAGAGGACTCTTGCAATGACCTTCCTGTGGCTGACCACATGGAAATCTTTCTGTAGTTACTGCATCCAGCTGGCGCATCTCAAACCCCCTGGCATGTTTTTCTCCTCCTGGGTAAGGCAAATTAGGTCATGTATTCGCGCCAATGGTACTTCTCTGCCAAGGGATTCCATGTGCTCCTGATGCCTTGTTGTTCTTTAGCTGTCGGATGGCCGTTTCTCCCTCATGCCAGGTTAGGGTTGTGCTGAGATTGTGGCAGGTAGCATGCTGCGGAATAGAATCAAGGACATTTGCGTTGACCGAGTCTGTGAAGGAGGTCCTTGAATTACTTCTAGCAGGTGCAGACTGGCTTTTGTTCTTGATGAACACCTCCCTGTTCTTGGCCAGCAATGGAATGGAGCCTTGGTAGTCTTGACTGTGCTAAAGAAACCTCGTGTTATGGTTGTCGGCTAACTGCTGGATCTCCTGCGCATTCTCTGCCCATCATCTGTTCTTTAGGTACGGGTTTTTTGCTAGACCTCAGTCTTCAGGCATGTGTAGAGCTGCTTTCATGCTCTCAAATTGGGTTGCTGTTTCAGGTTCAGAAAAGCCTTCTGCTTGCGACTTATCAGCATCTGAATCTCCTGGTTGTTCTCTTCGAACCAGTCTTGGTATTTCCTGGTTGAGTGACCAAGTGTCTCTGCATGTGCTAATTTTGGAGTCCTTGGAAGCAGATCAGGTGCAGTGGACACTCTGCGTCTCTGGGTCACTGGGAGTCACCAAGTTGGCAATGATATGCTGGCTGAATAGGATTCTCATATCAGGATCTTTAAGTGCCTCAGCATTGATCTTACAGTGGTATTTCTTATTTTGCTATCATTGCTTTGGGCCTACATTGATGTTTATCACGAAGCTGATTAGATGGTGGTCCGTTCAGCAGTCGTCGGCTCATGTTTGGTGTGGGTGATATGCACAACCTTGCGGTCCCATGTTTGGACAATGGCGCACACCTAATCATACTGTCTTCCTTTTCCCATTGCACAGGATCTCTCTCCCTGGGATTCATAAAGTGCAGTGGTGGCTGCATGAGGGTGGCATTGACCAATGGTCCATGTGGAAAATATTGATTCTGCTTGACATGCGCCAGCTCAAGCGCTGTTTAATACTGGATATAGTGCTCTTCTTGCACTGCTCCACACTGGGTTCCCCGCTCTCCTTGTACTACTCCACACTGGGTTCCCTGCTCCCCTCCCACACTGCTCCACACTGGGTTCCCCGCTCTCCTCGCACTGCTCCACACCTGGGTTCCCCGCTATCCCCGCCCTGCTCCACACTGGGTTCCCCGCTCCCCTCGCACTGCTCCACACTGGGTTCCCCACTCCTCGCACTGCTCCACACTGGGTTCCCCGCTCTCCTCGCCCTGCTCCACACTGGGTTCCTCGCGCTGCTCCACACTGGGTTCCCCGCTCTCCTCGCCCTGCTCCACACTGGGTTCCCCGCTCTCCTCGCCCTGCTCCACACTGGGTTCCCCGCTCTCCTCGCCCTGCTCCACACTGGGTTCCTCGCGCTGCTCCACATTGGGTTCCCCGCTCTCCTCGCGCTGCTCCACACTGGGTTCAATGGTATTACCATCACTGAATCCCCCACCATCAACAGCCAGGTGGTTACCATTGACTAGAAACTGAACTGGACTAGCCATATAAATGCTGAGGCTACAAGAGCAGAGATTGGGAATTCTGTGACGAGTAGTGCACCTCTTAATTCCCCAAAGATTGTCCACCATCTATAGGGGATAAGTCAAGAATGTGAATGAAAGAAATTGTGATCGACTTCAGAAAGTGTAGTGGAGGACATGCCCCTGTCTACAACAAAGGGGACGAAGTAGAAATGGTCGAGCACTTCAAGGTTTTAGGTGTCCACATTACCAACGACCTGCCCAGGTCCCTATAGCCGACACTATAGTTAAGAAAGCCCACCAACACCTTCACTTTCTCAGGAGACTAAGGAAATTTGGCATGTCCGCTATGACTCTCACCAACTTTAGCAGATGCACCATAGAAAGCATTCTTTCTGGTTGTATCACAGCTTGGTATGGCTCCTGTTCTGTCCAAGACTTCAAGAAACTACAAAAGGGTCATGAACGAAGCCCAGTCCATCACTCAAACCAGCCTCCCAACCATTGACACTGTCTACGGTTCCCGCTTCCTTGGAAAAGCAACCAGCATAATTAAGGACCCCACGTGCCCCGGACATTCTCTCTTCCACCTTCTTCCTTCAGGGAAAAAGATACAAAAGTCTGAGGACACGTACCAACCGACTCAAGAACAGCTTCTTCCCTGCTTCCATCAGACTTTTGAATGGACCTACCTCGCATTAAGTTGATCTTACTCTACACCCTAGCTATGAGTAACACTACATTCTGCACACTCTCCTTTCCTTCTCTATGTACGGTATGCTTTGTCTGTATAGCATGCATTGCAGTGTTAATGTAAGCCTACTTGAGAATAATAAATAAACTTTAAAAAAAAACTTTTCACTGTATACCAGTACATGTGACAATAATAAATCAAATCAAATCAGTTTAAACCCATTTTAGCTCCAGCTGATACCCATTCCCTGTTTAGTTCACCATTGAAGTGTTGGATGGGTGTTTACAACTTTGCTCCAGATCATAGAGGAGCCAAAATCAGTGTAATTCCTCAGTTTGAGACAAAATATTACAATTTCACAGGGCCATTGCCATGATATGTTGTAGAATAAATGGCTCCAGTGTAGCAGTGTGAAGTCACAGAAACCTACTTTAGGTTTCACTCTGGCAATGCTGAAAATGAGAAAGAAATATTTCATGGTATAATATTCCATGACTCGGCAATACTTTACAACAATTAGTTCTCATTTCTCCCCCACTGTCTGATCATCTGGTTGAACTACACTAATTAGATTAATCTCCTCTTTTTGTGTTACTGGTCTTTGAAGAGGGTCTTGTAGGACACCCAGTAGCAAGGTGACATTGGTCTCTTCTGAACTGAAAACTCTGTTGGCAACATACAGCTTTCAAAATAAGACCTTCCCAGTTAATCAGGTTATCTTGTTTAACGAGTGCTTCTTTATCCAGGGAACGATTACTACTGTTCGTCTTAAAAAGGAGTAATAACATCCCTTTTTATTACTTCAAAGGAAAGTAAGTCAGAGTAGATTTGACTTGTGCATTTTCCATACCTCTATGTCAAATATAATTTTCATTGAATCCTTGTGGAATGAAGAATGCTCAACTTTCCAGCGTTTACCTTATTTGTTTCCAGATACTGTGTGGCATCTTTCAGGCAAATTCTAGAACCGGTTGTTTGCAGCTTCTCGACACATCAGGTGCCCTGGACTGTTGTGTGCAGAACTCTAATGAAGTGAACCAAGTTGCTTTTAGTGACACCTCGTATATCGGTAAGAACTTGGGCAATTACAGTGACAGTAGTACATTGTTGCAACGCGCAGGTTATTTGAAGGTAAATGTTATCTTGACATTAAAAATTTTAAAGAAATGACAAATCAATAAATCTATATTTCAATTACGTGCTCTGGAATCAGACTCTGGAATCAGAAGTGGAGGTGAAAAAGAAAATGAATTCTTCTTTACAACCAAATTTACAACCAAATATAATTGCCACCTCTTAACGTATCAGGAGTTTACAAACAGCTACAGTTTTCTTGATGTGCCAATTCCGATCGTTCCTTCACAGGGGGACACTAACAGTGGCTGGAAAGAGGCAAGCCACATTATACCGAGCTTCTGTTGTATGTCACATCCATGCTAAGACCTGAATCTATTCATGAACAATTCTGTAGGAGATTCATCAGTAAATAAATAAATGTTTGAACTGCTGCCTCACAGCACCAGGGACTCGGGTTCAATTCCGGCCTCAGGTGACTGTCTGTGTGGAGTTTGCTCATTCTCCCAGCGTTTGCGTGGGTTTCCTCCCACAGTCCAAAGATGTGCGGGTTAGGTGGATTGGCCATGCTAAATTTCCCCTTAGTATCAGGTAACTAGGTGGGTTAGTGGTCGGTGCAGACTCGATGGGCCGAATGGCCTCCTTCTGCACTGTAACATTCTATGATTCTACTTCTACATGTATAATAAAATTAATACAAGGAGTGTGCACATTTATAAATTGAAAATATATACATAAAATAATTGTATAACTATATGGAACAATAGCAAATCTGTAAACATTAAGAAAAAACGCAGCTGCAAATTTCATCAGCTAGATCGCTTCTTTCCCATTCTCGAAGTTACAATTAGATTACCTGTGTATCTTCAGTGCTTTCTCTGATTTCCTGCATTATCTGTCTCCATTGTCTGACTGGAAATAGTGTTTTTTTTTCTATTTCAGGCTGTTTGGTGCAGCTGCAGAAATATCAACTGGTTATAGAACGATTTATGTGTTGTGAGTTCCCATCGTCCAAACACCTTGATGACCCTAGATTTATCAAAGAGAAACACACCAGGTCAGTGTGCTGTGAAGTGCTTTTGAGGGGTTTAGGAAGTTAACATCAATTCTGTATGCTCTTAATCTATTGTAATCGTGATTTTGCATTCCCGGTGTCCATGTGAATCCTAGGCTTTACCAGCAAGAATATAAATGGACTGAGAATAGGCAAAACCCTGTCAGGAACCCTGTGATCATGGAATTTTGAAATTTACCAAAGATTGGTGATTGATCGAATTATTCATGCATCATATAATCTATTAACATTACCAAGAAGGAGTGAACAATAGCAGGAGACATACTAGTTCCTACAGACCAATTAGCTTCCTACAAAAGTGAGGTAAGGATGTAGTAAAGCCTGAATTGTATCTAAAAGTACTCGCTCTATTAAAATAAAAGGGAGTTTCTACTTGATCTTGTCCTGGCCTATGGAGAATGTCATTATCTGGGCGGCACGGTAGCACAGTGGTTAGCACTGCTGCTTCACAGCTCCAGGGACCTGGGTTCGATTCCCGGCTTGAGTCACTGTCTGTGTGGAGTTTGCACATACTCCTCGTGTCTGCATGGGTTTCCCCCGGGTGCTCCGGTTTCCTCCCACAGTCCAAAGATGTGCGGGTTAGGTTGATTGGCCATGCTAAAATTGACCCTTAGGGTCCTGAGATGCGTAGGTTAGAGGGATTAGTGGGTAAATATATGGGGGTACGGCCTGGGTGGGATTGTGATCGGTGCAGACTCGACGGGCCAAATGGCCTCTTTCTGCACTGTAGGGTTTCTATGATTCTATGAATTGCGGGCATGATTGTGGATGTGCTCAATGGTAAAGTAAATTATTATTTTAGAGATGTAATGATTTCTAGAATTCAAATTGTGGTTTGAGAGTATTGAAATTATTTGCCTCTTAACTATAAAGCAAGCATTGTAAATCAGTAGCCACTGTCGTGCGTGTGCCATCACTGCTGTATACGTTGTACTATCAGGAATACATTAGCAATGTGGAGCATGAGGCTAATTGTGCACTTAGGTACAGTGTCAACAGTCATATAGGTTCTAAGCATTCTTTCACATGCTGAAATATCCTTAATTTTCTAAGTTTAACTTTGTGGTCATGTGTCTCTATCTTTGTATCTTCCTCTGCTTCAAATATTTACTCATGCTGTCCTTAAAAATGAAATAGTATCTGCCTCAAAACACACTCGACATTTAAAAATTCTTACTCATTTTGAATTGGTGACAATTTGCCACCGGTTTCCCCAGAGGAAATAATTCCCTATCAGAACTCTTAAGACTGACCTTAATTCTCACATAGCTGTCTCTGTACAAATGGAAATGGTCTCAGCATCTCGCATGTCTCTTCGTAACTTTAGTTTTCTATCTCTGATATCATTCTGGTGAATCTCCTGTTTATAATCTGTGTTTAATGTCATAGAGGTTTACAGCATGGAAACAGGCCCTTCGGCCCAACTTGTCAAGCTTTGAGAACCCATTCATCCCCTTCAGCTGATCATATTCTGTTTGATTTCTTTTGGAAAAAAAATCATTCAAATGGTATGTGCTTTACTGGCTAGGCCAGCATTCATTACCCATACCTTATTGTCCTTGAGAAGATAGTGGTGAGCTACTTTCTTGTACTGCTGCAGTCCCTGTGGCATAGGTACACCAACAGTGCTGTTCGGGAGGGAGTTCCAGGACTTTGACCCAGTGACAGTAAAGGAATGGCAATATATTTCCAAGTCAGGATGGTGAGTGGCTTGGAGGGGAACCTCCAGGTGGTGGTGTTGCCAGATATCTGCTGCTTTTGTTCTGGAGGATGTCAAGCTTCTTGAGTGTTGTTGGAGCTGCTCTTATCCAGCCAAGGGGAGAGTATTCCATTACATTCCTGCCGTATAAAATTATCAATTAGTGACATAAAAGTTCTTAATCCTCAATACAGTTGTAAGTGCAAACTACCTATAACAATCATGACCACAAGAAAGATGGCAATTAGTTTCTAAAGAACAATGTAGGCAAAAATAAACATTGTTGAAGTTGTCTCAGTTACATTGATATGTTGCCAGCACTTTTCCCCCGACAGTGGTTATGGCCTCTAGCATTATGATGGCATCTTTTAACGAGGGAAGCAAATTGTGAGCATCTTTCACCTGGCTGCTGTTACTCGTGTCACTCTCCTGGAGAAGAATATCAATTCTATTAGGAAACCTGCTATTCTAAAAGCAGTTCCACAAAAGTTATACAATGGAAGATCTAAAATATCTCAAATATCAATCATTAAAATTTCTGAATGGTCCGTAGATAGCACAAACCCATCACTTAATTGGATACACACAATTTTCCAATAATCCTCTGTAAATATAAGGCAAGCCCTCTGCTTTATTTTGTATAGAATCATACTCCTGAAATTATATCTGCCACTTAATAATATCATGATGGTCACTATTTAAGTAATTGTGGGATTTGACTTGACATGTTTGTGTGGCTGGTTTCAATTGTTATTTAAAATTCAAAAATTCCAGGGGAAAATGAAACTTATACTTTATTATGTGACTTAAACATCTGTGACTGCAACTGTACCTATCCAGGCCAATAAAGGAGTCCATGAAACTCCTGGCTGTGGGCTTTGTAAATTTGTAGGAGAGGGGTTGAGGGCTCAGTTGGTGAGCCAATTATCAGTGTGCCCTCCATCTGCCCTGGTCTAGTAGGCATGATACAAATATTGCTAAGCCAGTTCAGCCTCCTGATTAATTGTGTGGGTCTTGACGATAGAGGTGCCATTGAAGTTTAGGTGGAGATAATTGAGCTTTCTTTTGTTTCATGGGGTTAGTACCTGTCACTGGTCAGCCCAGATGATATCTAAGTCCTGCCATAGGCTGATGTGGATTTCGTTATTGGATGAGTTGTAAATGAAACTGAATATTGTGGCACTTTCAACAGTTTTCCTGGCCTGTTTGAGTGAAAGTTTGATGAAACCACTTGAGATAGCTGACCCGAGGATATTTCTGGTGTGTGTGTGTGTGAGCGAGCGAGCGAGAGATATTGTCTGCTGTGCTAGGTCTCCTGAAGTGTTTATTAAATTGAACCAGTCCAACATTTTAGATGGGAACCGTTGAAATCTGTTAACAATGTTGTCTTAAGCTGGTATGTTAAGTTGGTGTAATGTTGATGCACAATTCTAATTACTTGGCCAGGATAAATCAATATCTTGAATCACTTGATGTTCCTGGGGTTAATTCTCTGTGAATCAAAGTTAATTTCATAGCAACATCATGATATAAATTAAGCACAAAATACCCTCCAGGTGAAAATATCAAAATATGATAAATAGTCTAAAAATACTATTTGACTTTATTCAATTAATTATTCAATTAATATGATGGGTGGCACAGTAGTGAGCACTGCTGCCTCACAGCGCCCAGGACCTGGGTTCAATTCCGGCCTCAGGTCACTACCTGTGTGGCGTTTGCAAGTTCTCACCGTGTCTGCGTGGCTTCCCTCCGGGTGCTCCGGTTTTCCCCCACAGTCCAAAGATGTGCAGGTTAGGTTGATTGGCCATGCTAAATTGCCCCTCGTGTCGGGGATTGGCAAGGTAAATATGTGGGTTTGCGAGAATAGGGCCTGGGTGGGATTGTGGTCGGTGCAGACTTGATGGGCCAAATGGCCACCTTCTGCACTGTAGGGATTCTATGATATTGGACTTGACAAAATGTGTAATAATATAAAAGCCAAATATTGTGAATGCTGGAAATCTGAAATAAAAACAGGAAATGTTGGAAAAACACAGCAGGTCTGGGGAGCTCTGAAGAAGAGTCGTATGGACTTGGGACTTTAACTGTTTCTCTCTCCACAGATGCTGCCAGACCTGCTGAGTTTTTCCTGGCATTTGTTACACTGCATAAGACAGGCCAATTTACCATGAATAACAAGTCGCTCCATGCGCACCCTCTCTGTACTTTCAGTACTTCACTACCTGCTATCCTGTAATGTGTTACCATTTACTGTGATTTCTCCCCCATGCCACTCATCAGTCAGTCTTTGGAGCTCTTCACCCTCCCAGTGCTATCATGCCTGGAATTGGCTTCTATATCAAACCCCTCATACCAAAAATGTCCAGTTGTGGATTGAAATGCTTCACATTAATTTCCCTGGTGGCTGACTGATTAAGATAGCTGATCCACCTGGACCAAGAAGCTTCTAGTTTTGTGCCCCAGTTTCTGTTGTCTTGGGTAAGTTTCCAGTGGGGATGCTGTATTGTTTAGTACTTTTCGTTAAGTTTCTTTTGATAGTGGGGGACAAAAAAAGACAGCGTCCCTTTTTCTGAAATCAGAATTCTGCTGCAAAGGGTTTAGGTATATGGAACAAATGGAAGTTGAAGACTGGGTTGTGCTAACCCTACATTTAAGTATCAATACCTTGCATTTATATAATGCAAACAGAGTAAAACGCTCCAGGGTGCTTCACAGCAGTGTAGTTTGGCAAAGAAATGATATTGAACCACAGGAGATAGTGTTAGAAATCATGAAAGAGGTAGATTTTAAAAAGGATCTTACTTTTATTTATTAGTCACAAGTAAGGCTTCCATTAAACACTGTGAAATTCCCCTAGTCGCCACAATCTGGCACCTGTTCAGATCAATGCACCTAACCAGCACGTCTTTCAGAATGTGGGAGGAAACCGGAGCACCTGGAGGAAACCCACAGGGAGAATGAGGAGGAGAGAGAGGCAGAGAGGTTTAAAGAGGAATTCCAGAGCTCATAGTCTGGACTGAGGGTACCACTGCCAACAGAGGGTTGAAGAGGTAGGAGATGTGCATGAGGCCACCGTTCTCTGAGCATTGCCAGTCTAGAGGAGGTTGCAGAGATAGAAATCATAGAAATCATAGAAACCCTACAGTGCGGAAGGAGGCCATTCGGCCCATCGAGTCTGCACCGACCACAATCCCACCCAGGCCCTACCCCACATATTTACTTGCTAATCCCTCTAACCTACGCATCTCAGGACTCTAAGGGGCAATTTTTAACCTGGCCAATCAACCTAACCCGCACATCTTTGGACTGTGGGAGGAAACCAGAGCACCCGGAGGAAACCCACGCAGACACGAGGAGAATGTGCAAACTCCACACAGACAGTGACCCGAGCCGGGAATCGAACCTGGGACCCTGGAGCTGTGAAGCAGCAGTGCTAACCACTGTACTACCGTGCCGCCCCAGGTGGGGAGTGTGATGCTGTGGAGGAACAAAGATTGTGATCAGGACTGAAAGCAACAGCTTCAGTCTTCCAAATATTTAACTGCAAGAAATTAAGACTCATCTGAGACTGATTGTAGTCACAGTTTGGCAAAATGAGGCAGTGTATGTATTCAGAGGAAGGTTGATGGTATTGTCACTGGACTAGTAATCCAGAGTCCCAGGTTCAAATTTGAATTCAATTAAAATCTGGAATTAAAAGTCTAATAATGACCATGCAACCATTGTCAATTGTTGTAAAAACCCATCTGGTTCACTCATGTCCTTTGGGGAAGGAAATCTGCCATCCTCACCAGGTCTGGCACACATGTGACTCCAAATCCACAGCAATGTGGTTGACTCTTAAAATAGTTGATCAAGACACTCCATTCAAGGGCACTTTGGGTTGAGCAATAAATGCTGGTCCAGCAATTGACACCCACATCCTGTGAACAAATAAAAAAAATGACTGGCTCTGTGAGGAAGCATGTTGCTGAGAAAAAGGAGGGCGCTCAAGGGTAAATCTTTTGGAGACTCCAGAGGTAACAGGCATAGGGCTGGGAAGCAAAGTCATGGCAACAATTGGATAGTTAAGAATAGAACCAGGTGAGAGCAGTCCTACTTGCTGAACAACAAAGTTGTTGGATCTGGACAATGTAGTCAATTACATGAAAGACTGCAGGCAGGTCATGCAAGTTGAGGAGGGAAATTGTCATACGCAGATGTCATTTGTGACTTTGATAAGGGTTGATTCAGTGCTGTGGTAGAAATCTGATTGGCGAAAGAATGTGATGTTCACTGTCAAAGCCAGAATATGGAGAGCTGGCCTTTGGGCAAGGTACTAGAAGAAAGCCAGCATCATTGGAACTGTACTCCATAAAGAAGTCACACCATTAATGAGAACATCACCTCTGATGAACTTCCTACTCTTATGATGGAAATGTTGCTGTGTTTAGAATTTTAAAAGAAACACCAATGTCTACACTCATCTCCAAATACACCCGCTAATCTGATTTTTGCTATACTGTTGTCCACTATTCCTTTAACTAGATGCTGTGGTATTGAGATGAAAAATAAATCACAAATGTTGGAAGCAAAAATAAAATAACTTGCATTCATGCAATGGTCTTGAGACATCCCAAAGTGCTTTACAGCGGATGTGGTACTTCTGAAGTGTTTTTGCTGTTGAAATGTAGTGTCACACAACAGTGAATATAGCACAGCAATTTCCCACAAAAGGCAGGGTGATAATGACCACATCATCAGTTTTAGTGAAAGCACTGGAAATACACAGCTGGTCCACCATCTGAAACAAAAATGGCTGATGCGTTCGTTAGTAATACTTTTTTCCAGCTGACTTGGCTGATGGGTGGAGCAACATGTCTAGGCTGAGAAATGTGGTCAACCAAAGCTCCCCAAAGGAATGTGTTATCTTGTTTGAAGGTGCATGTCAGGATCACCAGCAAACTCCGGCACATCTTTGATGTTCTCTAGGGTTGAAAAGCTTGCTCTCTGTTAAAAAGTCGCAACGTTCATTATTCGCTACCACTTCTATATAGAATGATTGTTTCAGCAAGTGCTTGATGGATTGCTGGTACCCACATCATTGGGTAGCTTATTGCAGAAATATGCTTTTGAAAGAAAATCTTGCATTTAAATAGCACCTTTCATAATGTCCTTCATAGCCAATGAACTACTTTTGAAGTGTATTCACTGTTGTAATGTAGGAAACGTGGCAACCAAAATGCACATAACAAACTCCTACAAACAGCAATGTAATAATGGCTGGATAATCTGTTTTATGATGTTGATAGGTAGGTGGTGATGTGGGTATTGTCATTTGAACGAATAATCCAGGGTAATGTTCTGTGGATCCACCAGGGCAGATGGTGAAATTTGAATTTAATAAAAACCTGGAAGTAAAAATGTAATGATGCCCTTGAAGTGATTGTCGTAAAAACCCATCTGTTTCACTAAGGATGGAAGGAAATTTGCCATCCTTACCTACAGATCCAGAGCAATAAATGCCCTCAAACATGGGCGGCACAGTGGTTCGCACTGCTACCTCACAGCACCAGGGACCCGGGTTCGATTCCTGGCTTGGGTCACTATGTGGAGTTTGCACATTCTCCCCGTGTCTGCGTGGGTTTCCTGCCAGTGCTCTGGTTTCCTCCCACAGTCCAAAGATGTGCTGGTTAGGTGGATTAGCTATGCTAAATTGCCCCTTGGTATCAAGGGGAGTAAATGCATGGGGTTATGGGGATAGGGCCTCGGTGGGATTGTGGTCGGTGCAGATTCGATGGGCCGAATGGCCTCCTTCTGCACTGTAGGATTCTATGATTCTAAATGGCTGAGTAAGCCACTGAGTTCAAGGGCAATTATCGTAGAATCATAGAATCCCTAGTGCAGGAAGCCATTCGGCCATTGAACCTGCACCAACAACAATCCCACCCTAACCCTGTATTTACCCTATAGTCCCCCTGACACTTCGGGGCAATTTAGCATGACCAATGAACCTAACCTGCAAATTTTTTGATGGGCAATAAATGTTGGCTTAGCTAGAGACGCCCACATCCCATCCATGTGTTTTTTTAAAAAAAGAACAATTCAGAGAAACTGGGAATAAATCCGCCCTGTTTAGGAGGTAAAATTAACGGCAGTTTGAGAAATCTGTTTATCGTATGTTGTTAAATAATTTGATAAATCTGACCATTTTAACATGTATGTGTGAATGCTAGGCTCGGTTTATTTAAGACATGATTTTAAAAAAAATCTTAAACTGCAGTCACGCAGATTACCGAATGTATAAATTAAATTGCTGAAAAGTTGAGTCGAATGAACGCACAACTTGCCCAGTTATATAATTATACTTTCCATGCACGGCAGTTGCACCGAAGCCGTGGTGAAAACAGACTTGTCAAACTGATTATAGATTTAATATTCGTATGGGTAGCTGTGGTTTTTTAAATGAAAACAGGATTGTAACTGGAATAAGCAGTGCACTTGGAAGAGAAGGTCTTAGTGTTCCCTCCCTCACAAACATGGTAAGACGAACTTGTCCAAGATTTAGCTTCCCTTTAAGAGGCTCTGCAGTATTTTTCCATTACAGCCTGTCGACGTGGCATGTCCTGTTGTCTTTTGTTGGGCATGATGGGAGAGGATTTGGGAAGGGATTGAGCCGAAAGCGAATGCTTAATTGTAGTTAGGGGTGAACAGAGAGATTTTGTAACTGAGGCTCGGATCTGAATTGTAAATTTTTCACTGACAATTAAAAAAAAAACTCAACGTAAATTTAATTAAAACAAACTGCAGTGTAGAGAAATGTCCAAATGTCCTTCCTCGGTGTATTTGCTTCAGAATCAGGGCACATTTACTGGTTATTATCTGCAATGCACGTCATTTATCAACCCTTGGGGATTTGCTGGGGAATGTGATTGGTCTGAGCTGGAAGCGTTAGAGGGCGGGGTACCTCTCTGCAGCAGATGTTTTTGTGGTTTCTGAAACTCTCTGGTTTCGACTACAGCTTCGCTTTTGTTGCCGCTCCATTTTAGCCTCAGCTGTGAGCCGTTTCGCAAAGACAAATATATAAATGCAGTTTCTGTCTTGAGTGCACATCATTAGTAATTGGATTTTTTTCTGTCTGTTTCAACAGGATCTATGTCCAGTTCTGTGTGGGTGACCTGCAAGTGCTGAAAAGACATGCTGCTGCGAGCAGAGCAGTCCTGCTCACCCCTGCACTGCCAGCCAGCTTGTCTGCTGCAACAACTGCTGCTCCCAGCAGCTGCAGTGAGGCATGCAAAAAGGATGAGGTCAACAGCATCACATCCAATCAGCACCAGGGTAGCCCTTCCCTTCCCAAAATGCCTCGGCTGGAGGAAGTTGTGCTGCAAGAAGGCCATGTTGGTGAAAGTCGAAGAACTGTCTGTTCACACCCATTATGGACTGGCGGAGAAGCAGTGGGCATCCAGGGGCAGCTGGAGGAAGGCACAGGTACCCCCAGCGAGCATTCGACAGCACGGCCGAGCAGGAGGAAGGGGAGAGGCTGCAGCGCGGGCTGCGTTACTCAGTTACTGCTAGTAACTCACAAAGATGCCTTGATGCTGAGGAACTGTCAATATGGCAGAAGCGAAGGCTGTGAGCATACTAATGGCTCTGGAGACGCTTCCACCCAGAGAGCTAAAACAGGGCTGGGACTGGCTTTTCAGGCTTCTGCAATCAGCATAGGAGGTCCCAGACAGTGGAAAGATGAACGAAAAATCGAGGGATTGCCAGAGCTGCAAGCAGGTCCCTCTCTTTGTTCTGAATACAACAACCGTACACAAGTAAGTACTGTTTTAATTGAACTTTGTCCTTGAAAACTAGTGCTGCGATGCAGTACAATTGCAGCTCCCTAATTATAGTAGCTACGACTGTTACATACTGTCCTAATCTCGAATGAAAATGAATTTGACACAAACTTCTGGTGGTCGATCACAAACCTTATTTGGATATATTCCCTAAATCAAAAATAAACTGCAACATTAACCCTTTAGTTACATTTTTTTCCTCAAAAATGCTCACGTTTAATTTTTGGTTTTTACAGAACATCTCTGAAAAATTGTGGACAAAGATCAAGTCTCTGAAAAAATAATCAAATGACTAATGGCTATACCATGTGTCACAAGGTTAATAATAAAGGAATGCTTGTATTTTATATAAGCAACGACCTTCAGCATATTAGTTTACAAGGTTATAGTTGTGAACATGTGTTGGCTAGGTTGCAATCGATTTAAGTTGTTTACTAAATACAAGTAAATCTGAAGTGACCCATGACTTATCAAAAAGGTTTCTTTGTTTGGGTGTTGGCTTTGTTAACTCTTTGTGCTGAGGAGGTCATGTGATTAATTCAACCCTAATGGGCTTTGTTGTAATTTTACATAAGCTTGCATTTTTTTGGGGGAGTTGGGGCATTTTTTTCAGCCATCTTACCTACTTTATGTCATTTGACCTTGACTGCTTGCATTGCTGAAAATTCATTTCATATTTTCTCCTTTGGTCTTTCAAATTTTCATTTTTGCCTTGTAATTTTTGGGGGGTGAAGCTAAAGCTGCTGATTGGAGATACAGTAAAAATGTTTCAAAATCATCTTTGGCTCCCAGAAACGATCCCAAGAAGTTACAAATTTTGGCTACAGTTTTGACTTGTCGTATAAAAATCTTTTTGCACCTAAGCACTTCAGTTTAACTGAGAAATTGGTTTACTGTCAAGTCTCATGGACATGTTCAAGTGCTATGATCGTAAACTGGAAACAGAATAAGTATTATGAAAAAGAGTTAATTCAAAATAATGTTCTGTATGCCAGAGCTGTTGGTATTTTTCAAGTTTGGCCATGTAATTTCTAAATCATTAAAAACTGGGAATAAATGTAAATGTACAATTGTTAACAAAATTTATAGCTTCACAAATTCACCTCCAAACTCCTCTAAACAAAAGGTTTGAGATATGCTCAGTCAAATATAAAAGAACTGGATACACAAGTTCCGTTTGCATCCTTCCTTTTGGAAGAGTTGCACATTTTCATTTTGTTGTACTGATAACTTGTGTTTGCAGGAAATTTTATGTTCCAAAGACTAACACTTCCACTTGCTTGTCATATTGGGCCGGTTAATTGTCGTGAGTCTGGAAAGTTATCTTTTCAACATGTAAACTTACAGTGGAGTGAGGAAGTACGGGTAGTGTTACCCAAGATCAGTCTTTGTACAGCAGTAAAAGTGCAACATTATCTTTTGTTGAATCATAGTTTGAAAAATTAAAATACATCTTAAAGTGATCGAGTGCAAAAATAACTGTAAATTTTCATGGATGAATAACTCAGAACTCGAGCTATGTGAAACATGTTTTCTTCCGCAGTATTTTGTGAACTGACCAAATTTGAAATCTACGTATTTGTAGTTTAATGCATCAAGCCCTTTTACTGTCATTTAAATTTCATTAAATTTCATTGGTGTGATTTATATATATTATATATACATGCTAACCCTTATTTGAATGTTTATTTCTGTCATATTTTTAAATTAATTTCTGAGTTTACCACCATTTTGTTTCAAGATCGAAGCTGTACCAGAGAATACAAATTTAGAATTAAACTTTGACTTGTGCTTATTTATATGATCCAATTTTGCTAAGTATTTTTTAAAAAATGATAATTGGGTATCACCTGTCAAATGCTGAAAAGAGCATTTAATTTTTCTCTTTTGAATGTGTTGTCTTAGTGTGCTGATCAGGGTTATTGTCTCATTAGTATTGGGCAGCATATTTATTTGAGCCTTTTATGTCTTTGGGAGAATTACTTTCAAGTGTTTCTTGTGATATTTCCCGCCAATTTATGGGTGTCCGGAAGTAAGCACAGCTTCACCTAGTCTTTACAGTGAAGACGATGAGCTTTGAGGAAGCGCCATTTTTGTGCAAATTCATGCCTCCACTTGTATAGGTGTGGGAGGAAAACTACAGTAATGCAATTTTGGTTGGTTCTCAAAATACTTACTTGTGCTAGAAACTGCTCTTTGTAAGGTTCTGGTGCAAACTGCAGTTTGCCTAATGTGTGTCTTCATTGTTTGGGTCCCCCAGTAAAAGGGTGCAAAATTAACCCTTGCATTCTCGCGGAAATCAAAGGTGGAAAAACAGTGCTTATTATTCTGCATTTTACTTGTATTGGGGAACGTTTGCTCCCAGTAAACTTTAAATTGTACACAAATAGTCCTGGCAAATGGCCATTATTGTTTACAGTGCAGCTTTTGAAAGTTAAATAATCGTGAACCAATAGCCCATTTTACTGGAAAAATAATGCAGCTTTCGTCTTGTTTGTAAAGTTCCACCTAATGCAGTCTTTCAGAGTTGTGTATTTGAGGAGGGTGGCTGAGATTAAGCTCTGGATAATAGTTGAAATTTAAAGGGTGGCAAATATAAATTTATCACAGCAATTTTCACATTAAGTATTTTAACCTGATGGGCTTGCAGTTTGAGGAATTTGCTCTTTTCTTGGGAATGTCAACAGTCTTATATTCATATTGAGATCCAAATTCATGGTCTGCAAATATGAGTAAGGAAAACAATAAATTTGGTGCGCTGAAAGACAAGTTGAGTTTTTCTTTTGCATAATCTCTTGCATAGATCTGAGATAGTTACGAACACGCACTAGTTCTGAATGTAGTTTCTAGTCAACATGTTTCAGAAATATATTGAAACCTTCAACTTTTCACTGGCTTGTTGGTACAGGTAGTTTTGCAAATGCTAGTCCTAAATTCTGCTTGAAGTTCAGGGTGTTTTTTGTTTCTTGTGAGGAGTGAGAAGACAGGTGACCATCATTTCAATCATGTTGATGTGTGACTCTGAACACACCTTTTGTTGCATATTGTCACCAGAAAACAATGGGATAACTCATTTTTCTAGACATTGTTTGATGGCCAAGGTATTTAATTTAGAACAGCTTTTCATATTTTATATGCTCTCAGTAATGTGATTACTACATTTTTAAAAAGGTATATCATGAGTTAATGCTGAATGTTTAGCATTTTTGTAAATAAAGCTTTCTCCAATTGGTGCTTTTTCAGCTAATGTAAATAAGAATTTGCGACTGATTTCTGGTCTGTAAATTGTAATCTTAGAAAAATATATCATGTTGCATCATAGCCTTTATTGCAATTACTGTACTTTGAGCAGTAATATACTGTTAAATTTGCCTGTCAAGATGGACTTGAACTAAAAATATGACTTAATTTTCCAAGTGTAATCTACTTTTGCCCTGCCGGTAAGATGATTAAGGATGCCATATTAGCAAAATATCAAGTGAGTTAAAATGTGCACAGTTGTTACAGCTGGTGGGTTATTTGTGCAGTTAGGGTTTCAACACATGGAAAAATCTTCAATTTAAAATGGCTGACAATGCGTCTCTTTACAAATGTTCCACTGTCATATATGGTTACTAGTGATTGTGTGTCTTAAGAAAACATTTCTTTCTGTGAATATGCACTGAGGGGTATCTTTTACATGGTGTAGCTGAGGGAGCATATTTAAGTCTTTTAAGCAATTTCTTGTGGTTGGTAGCCAAAACCAAATTCCTGATTGGTGAAATAGTTAATGCTGTTTCATCTGAAGACATTAGAAGTTTTGCAAATATATGGTATTAGTGAAACCACCAAACAGCACCAAAATGATGGTTGCCAATCTCTTGGCATTATTTATAAAAAAAAAACACATCTTAATTTCCCACCAACGTGTATGTTGGACCGAAGGTTTATCTCTCCAGTATAGAGCATTTTATGGCCAATTGTATAATCTATTGTTAATACTAGTCTGGTTGCCAAGTCCTCCTCCTGTTGGGGGCAAAGTTACTAAAGATTGTGAAAGAAAACATCATCTTGTGCCATGTGAATGGTGGCTTTATGGGTTCTGTATGGAGGGGAAATATTGATACTTGACAAATCAAGGAATTCACTTGAGCAATTGGGATGGTTTCTGGAATTCTTGCATGAAAAAGATCAATTTTTATGAATTGTGTCCAGAGTTCGTATTTGTCTCTTGTGTAGGTGCAGGGTCGTTTTTCCCATCTCACATTTTCTCAGTGGGGGTGCTTAATTTCCACTCCATGTTTATTCTTTAACCTCTGAGTGCCAACATCACTTAATATGGTTGTTACACTTACCAAAGATTTATGCAAACTTAAGGCCAATTGGTGCCACTAATGCAAGTAATATTTTTAAAAATTGTTTACTTGTAAATGGTGGTAGTGGGATAAGTGAGAGAACCCAAGCTTTTATACAATATCCTGAACTAACAGTATGATTTTATTGTTTAATATGTTTGAAGTTCCATTGTAATGTACATTGGCACCTACTTGCCAATGCAATATTTTATATCCCAAGAAGAAACTGTTCCTCCAACCACCGTCACCTAACCCTGACTTGTTCCCACCAGCCCCCTTGCTTCTCTTCACCACCCCCACAGTTGAAAAATATAGCCAAAGTCTATTGGTGGCCAAAATGCAGTTCTGTATCATGAAATCTCATCACTTGTTGAAGTAAAAGCAGACAGGTTGCTTCTACCAAATTTTTGAGAAGTGCAATAATGTGTAGTTCATGACTACGTTCTTTGTGAGGAAGGGATGTACAACTAAGTGTAAAGCTGCCCATTTCTACAGACGTAATTCCGACAGTCGTCATAAGTGTATTGGATAGATGGAGTGAAAAATGAAAGTTGTTTAAATTGTTTACTCTTTACTTTCATCCATTCGTCGTTGTCACCTGTTGTCTCGATGCTCGCTAGCCTAGATTGCCTCCTTGTCAAGAATGCAGCACCTTAATTTTAAAATTCTCATCCTTGTTTCCAAATCCCTTCATGGACGAGATTACCCAGATAGTACTTGGTTGCTGGTTTTCTCCCCTTTTTACCCACCTGTTCTGTAGCTGCTAAAACATGATTGCATGTGCAAGTAATAAGGGCAGCTATAAATACTGAACGATTCTTGTTAAACAGGCAATGCACATCTTTGATCTCTTACTTGCAGTCTTGAGAGCAGTCAGTGCTGCTCAATCACCACTGAGGTATGAGTAGGTTAAATCGGTATTTGTATGTTCAGATTTCCTTGTATTCATCATTTTTTCTTCCTGTTATTTTAATGTCTTCTTGGGAATCACTTGCCATTGGTAAATGTTCTCCTTTTTGCTCACTGTAATATGAAAAACAGCATTTTCAAATGCCTGTTCCTGAAACCGGACTTCTCCCCTGGACTAATTGACTAAATATCTTGGCTCTGATATATTTGTACAAACTCAGGAGAGGCGGAACGGTTATATGTAATTTTTCTCTCAATGTCATTGCAGGTACTGCTGCATTTCATGGGCAAAGCTGTGAAGTGGTACCATCTGATAAACCAGGGGGGAGTGTACAGACTGATTGCATCAAAACAGCTGGTAAGAGAATTAAAAAACAGTTTTTGTGAGGAGTATTTGAGTATAGAAAGCACACATCTCACTAACTTGTGATCAAAATTTAGAAGTCAGAATGCTGTTGCCTTTGGATTTTGGTTGATTGTAAAGGCAAAGAAATAGCATGGATTATGATGTGGTGCATTCTGATTCTAAGTGTTTGAGGAAGTTGATTATATTCAGTTATCACTTAAAAATCTGAAAACGCTTGCTTTACTTAAGTTGGAATATTTACAATCTTTCTCTGTTTTTTCCAGGACACATCTGTTTTTGAACAACACTGTTCTCCCTCTCTTCCATGGAAGACTCTGCAGCATTCAAATTGTCCTCAGTGCCTTGATGTTCAACCTGAGTGGAAGTTTCAGTATATTTCCACTCTATCCTGCTTACTCCAGCCCCAGGTAGATCAGTAATTTGGTAATCAAGGAAAAGTAGAGTTGAGACAAATTGAGTTGCCATGTAACGTTAGTCTTGTCATTCAAAGATAACAATGACGTTCAGAATTGATTTCTAGAGCGTTGGAAAATAGGTGGTTTGTGAGGGAAGGATGTAGTTATGTGTAATGCTGATTATACATTATTAGAGTTACTGTGGGATCGACCTTGACCTGTCATGAGAGATAATAAGCAAATGGAACAATATTTAATGTTGGAAAAAAGAGCCATCATCTTCAGTTTATAAATATATTGATGGTTCCACGATTTTCATTGATTTATGTTTATAGAGCTTGTCATAATTTATGTTAAATGTCTTTGAGACACTGTATGCGTCAGATGCTTTTCATTGGTGAAATTTTGATTTCAGCTTTCCAAAAACCAGTCAGCTTGCCTTGAAAAACTGGCTTCAGAAATACCTCCTATAAACTCTATTCAAGAAGTACTGTCTCGCAGGTAAGCACAAAATGCACTCGTACGTGTTCAGAACTGTCTTGTCCTGACTCAACCTTTCCTTTGATTACTCTTTTGCCCATCTCAACTGATAGTTCATATAGGTGCTAGGCTGTGGACTGCATTTGATATGCTCCTGCCAGGCATGTTTTCATAGAGACAGAGTTTTATAACATGTAAAGAGGGAGGATGCACGGTTCTGGTTGGGGTGGCGGGGTGCAGGTTTCTATGTTTGGGGGTGATCCTAAAGGTGCCCCCCATCCCCGTTCCTTCTTTCCTACCTGCTTGCTTCAGTAAACCCCCACCCATCTAACCTATCTAAACCACTTTCCAGTCTCCAAGATCCATTCGGTTGCTGCTGCCTTTGTTGTAATGCTGGCAGGGCCCAGTAATGCTAAATGGATTGGCTGGCAGCTTCTGAGGGCAGGAGTCCCACCCAGTGAGAGATGAAAGTCCCACATTGGCTACAAGTTACAAATCCAAATGTCCATTCTTTGCATGTAAGCTTAGACAACAAGTGTAGATGGATTTTTGGAGTGTGGACCATTGCAACAATTCTGTTCCTGTGCCCGATCCAAGCCTTCCATCATATCTGCCTTGAATAGGACCACTCAACAGCAAATTAAGTGGCATTACCGACCATTTTTTTTAACTTCTTGGTCAATAAAGACAAATCACTCCTTATGGCTCTGTTTATGACACCTAATATATTTATGACTAGGCATTGTTTATATAAGAAGCAAAAAGTTGCTTAGCCCAACCAGCTATTTTATCAATGACCTTCCTTCCATCAAAAGATCAGAAATGAGGATGTTCACTGATGACTGTTCAATGTTCAGCACCGTTAGCAACTCCATAAGATGCTGCATTTTAACCTAGACTGCTTAGGTAACACCTGGACAATATCCAGGCTTGGGCTGACAGATGGCAAGTAACATTCAATGGCATTAACATTGCTGAATCCCCCACTATCAACATCCTGGGGGTTACCATTGACCTGAAACTGAACTGGACTAGCCCATAAGTACGGTGGCCAAAAGCAGTGGTTAGAGGGTAGAAATCCTGTGCTGAGTAATTCACTTCCTGAGTCCCAAACGTCTGTCCACCATCTACATGACACGGGTCAGGATTGTGTGGAATATTCTCCACTTGCCTGGATGAGTGAAGTTCCAGCAATACTCAAGCAGCTTGACACCATCCAGGATAAAGCAACCCACTTGACTGGCAGCACATCCAGAAGCATTCACTCCCTTCATGACTGAAGTACAGTGACAGCAGTGTGTACCGTCTACAAGATGCACTGCAGGTACTCGCCAAAAAGCTCCTTATACAACATCTTCCAAACCCACTGCTCCATCTCGAAGGGGAACACCACCACCTAGAAGTTCCCCTCCAAGGTGCTCACTATCCTGTCTTGGAAATATATTGCCTTAACTTCACCATTGTTGGGTTAAAATCCTGGAACTCCCTCCCTAACAACACATTTTGTGTACCTACAGTATGGGGATTGCAGAGGTTCAAGAAGGCAGTTCATCACCACCCTTTCAATGGCAGTTCGGATGGGCAGTAATTGTTGGTCTAGCCAGCGACGCCCACTGCCCTTTAAAAAAAAAAATTTGCTTGACTTTTTATAAATGCATGAAATGAATTTTGAATTTTATTTAAGTTTGAAATTTTAATAAAACTGCATATAATTTCACCAACTTCAGAAAAAGAGAATATGTTCTGTTTTAGGAAAACACAGCTTAAATTTGAGTCTTCTAATATTTGGCCGGTTTGGCAGTTTCTCAGCATCGCTTGTCTCTTTCACTGGAATCATATTGGAAAGGATCTGCTATGAACCTGATAGAAAAACAAACTTTGCAGCTGCTATAACTGATAAAAATACACAAGGTAAGAATGCAGTAATATTCCAACCTGTATCAAAACTATTAGACATACTGTGTATTGGCAAAATTGGGTTGTTCAATAGTTGATTAAAATATTGTGATTTGTTGAAGCAATGTTGTGCAAGATAGGATGAGAAAGGACATTCTTGCCATTGAGGAAGTCCAGTCAAGGTTCACCAGACTGATTCCCGGAATGGCAGGACTGATATATGAAGAGAGACTGAATCGTCTGGACTTGTACTCACTGGAATTTAGAAGAATGAGAGGGGATCTCATAGAAACATACAAATTCCTGATGGGACTGGACAGACTAGATGAGGGAATAATGTTTCTGAAGTCCAGAACTAGGGGTCACAGTCTAAGAATAAGGGGTTAGCCATTCAGGACTGAGATGAGGAAGAACTTCTTCACTCAGAGTTGTGGACCTCTGGATTTCTCTACCACAGAAAGCTGTTGGGGCCAGTTCGTTAGATATGTTCAAGAGCGAGCTGGACGTGGCCCTTATGGCTAAAGGGATCAAGGGGTATGGAGAGAAAGCGGGAGTGAGATACTGAAAGTGCATGATCAGCCTTGATCTTATTGAATGGTGGTGCAGGCTCGAAGGGCCGAATGGCCTCCTCCACCTATTTTCTATTTCCCTCTGGTCAAAATTAGGGATGATGAGAGTAGGCTGTTTGTTTCATTTGTGGGGAAACGGGTTGTAAATATGAGACTAGGTATTGTTCTTCAACTGACAAAGGTTGCAGAAGGATTGATTACCTGTTGAGGGTGGGGGCAGCCATTTTGTCTGTTTTTCTGTTAGTACCAGTACTGAGTTGATGAGTATAAAAGGTGTTTATTCCAACTTTACTGGTAACTTTATTTTGCTGTGTTTAACTTGTTTGTCTCTTGATTGATTATAGGTATTTCTGTTCCTGGTGACTGGTGTCTGAAGTTAATTGTTGGAGACATTCAAAATATTGCCATAACTCTGCATATCTATGTAGATCTCATGCAGTTATCTTACACCCTTGGAATTTTACCAGGAGCCACAGCGGTGTTTTATGGTTTGGAGAGGACTACGTCAAGGTTAGTATTCTATTGTGAAGTAAGCCATTCAGCCCATTGAGCCGGCTCCACCATTCCATTATACCATAATTGGTCTGCACCTCAACTTCATTTACCTGCCATAATAACATGTTCCTTGCTACCATTTCTATACAAAAATCTATTTATCTGTTGTGAATATTTCAATTGTGCTACAGTTTATAACCCTTTAGAAACTAAGTTCTAGATTTTTCCCTGTCCTTTGCGTGGAAAAAATGCTTCCTGAATGGACTAAGTCTAATTCCAAGATTAGGTCCCTTTATTCTTGTTCCACTGGAGATACCATTTCTCTTTATTTACCTCATTGAATCCTTTTAACATTTTAAACATCTTAATCTGATCAATTTTTCTTAAAACTCAAGGGGATACAAGCCAGATTTATGCAACCTGTCATAATTTTATTGCCTGAGCTCCAGTATTTTGGATCTCTGCTCTACCTCCTGCTCCAAAACCAATATATGCTTCCTGACATGCAATATCCAAAACAAAATGTGGAACTCCAAGGCTATATCCAACTGAAGCACAACATCCTCTTCTGTGATCCTCACCTCCTCCCACTCTGAGATAAAAGGTTGATATTCCATTAACCTTTCTGAATGCTTTTTATATGCATCCAAGTGCTTTGAATGAAATTCCATATTGACATGTAATTCCAGCCCTAATTTCTAAGGACTCGGTGCTTGGACTTCCAAATCTTTTTGCTCTTTTGCGATTCCTGGTCATTTTGAAAACATTGCAACTCCTCTTTCTTGGGTGCATGATGCCATACTTGCCCACATTAAATCCCCCATTTGTCATAAATTTTGCCACTATTTAATCCAAATTTATTTCGTAGAAGATCCTTGCAGCCACCATGGCATTGGCATTTTCATTTCATCAGTCCTGCATGCATTAAAGTCCAGGCCCCAGAAGCGATTAATTCTTATGTTTAAGTTTATTTGTTAGTGTCACAAGTAGGCTTACATTAACACTGCAATGAAGTTACTGTGAAAATCCCCTCATCGCCACACTCCGGCGCCTGTTGGGGGACACTGAGGGAGAATTTAGAATGACCAATGCACCTAAACAGCACGTCTTTTGGATTGTGGGAGGAAACTGGAGCACCCCGAGGAAACCCACGCAGACACAGAACGTGCAGATTCCACACAGACACTGACCCAAGCCGGGAATCAAACCTGGGTTCCTGGCGCTGTGAGGCAGCAGTACTAACCTCTGCGCCACTGTGCCGCAAGATTCAGTCGTGTCTGAGAAAAATGTACATATAATATTGCAGAGCTGAAACAAAAACAAAATGTGAGAAATGCTCAACAGATATGAGAGCATCTATGGAGACAGGAAGGTAGTTTAACTTCTCATTTCAGTTCTATCATTCTTCTCCATAGGTGCTGTCTGATCTGCAGAATAGTCCGAGAATCTCTTGTTACTGAAAAATGTTTTTTTTTTTGCTTTTAACACTGATGTTTAGTGCGTGCAATCATATATTTAAAGGTGACCTCAAATCCACTGGTAGAGATTGAAGTCATTTAATCTACATTTCAAACAATTAATTTCTGTTGAATCTTTCCAAATTGTTTTTCAGGTGCAACAATGTGTACTGCAGATATGTATCTTCCAGCAGCGTGTCTGTCCCTGTAATTCCTTCATTTGAGGCTGTAAGGTTGGTATTTTAGTTCTCATTTTGCTTACCTTGGGTGAAAGCTCAATGTACTATCATGGAAGAATCTGTACATCCATAGCTGTATTCAACTTTGTATTTCTTGCAGACTTCCTAGGGGAATAAACATTGTTCAACATGTTCTTATTGGGGGAAAATATCACAAATCTTGATAGTGGCTATTTAAGTTTACAAGATCTAGTGTAGATAATTTAGTAACATTTTCAGAAGAAGTTACTTTTTCCACATTGTTATAGCAGGTTAAAAAGAACACAACGTGTAACAAAATCTTATTGAATTGTTGAAATTTAACATGGGTTTTTCAAACTTCATGTTGACTTGTAATTCCAGCCCTCACTAATTTCTAAGGACTCAGTGTCTTAAACTCATCCAGTTTCCCCTCACACAACCACAGATTTGTGCTAGTGCCTCACAGCCCAGCATCGGAAAACAAAGTGCCTTCACAGTCAAACCTTGGCCCCTGTCTGTCAATCCGCATGTCTTGCTGTGCACCAGTCAAAAACAAACAAGTTGGGAGCAAACTATCATTGCGGTGCTGTATCCAGAGGGACAGAGTCACACAATTGGTGATATCAGAGAGCGCTACTGTCTGTTTTACTTAAGTTAAAATATGTAACTGCTACTGTCAATCTTGGCTCAGAAGTCTTCTTGACTTTTGTCAATGCAATGGTTGTGGGAAAGGAAAATGAATGGGGGAGAGAAATGAAGGATTGAGAGGAGAAAAATTCAATGTTTTTTTTTAAAAAACAAATCAAAGTCCAGTTTAAAAAGCCATTTTAAAGATTAACTTGGCTTAAACAGAATGAAGTACAAAGTTAGATTTAGAAATGCAAGTCTTAACAGAGCACAAAGTGTGTGAAGCTTCCTGTGTGAACAACAGGAAGTGCTCACCTCTGGTGAGTTTCCTTATTTTGTTCTGTGAAATTTCAACTGTTTTAGATGCGATTAGTCTTGGTACCAAAGTGTCGAAATTGAGGCAAGTAGAATTCTGTTAACACTTTGTGAATTCTGTCTAGCCCTTGCTAAGGTTGATGAGATAAGTGAAGCTTTTGTGAATATAACGAGACCCCTGTTGTACGACACAACTAATCTGAGCTACCATGATAAAATTGTGACATTTGGTTTCCCAAAAAAGAATTAAACATTGCCAGTTTATGAGAACACAGTTTCTGTTGGAGAAAACCATTTCTGTTGTGGTTTCCCGCATCATGGGTGAAATTTTGTGAATACTTTCCCACTTCCTGTGTAAAATTTCCATCTGTACTATTTCATCACAATTTGCCATCACATTCAATTTGGGTGGATTAAAAAAAATTACACGAGCAGATTAACCAGTGCATGAGGGATGCTGCTCAGAAGAATATTAAACTCATGGAGTTTTCTAGATCTCATCCTTGCTGCTTGGGATTTTATGGTACAGATTGGAGGCTGTCCGATCTATCAAAAGGCACATGGAGATTGCCGCTCCAACCTCTGAGTCAGGAAATGAATAAACTTTGAGAGCATGTCACTTGCTCGCCTGTGCAAAAAGAAAGCAAATTGGAAACATAATGGGCTGGGTGAAGCTCGACTATCTTTTTGGACAATAACTTGCCCCATTGGTGTCTATAATTAAATTATCTGATTGGGAAACTTATTATTGATCGCTTAAGTGGTGAACTGTCACAGTGATTCACGATTCTATGGATAAACAAGGTCACCATCTGCAAAGACTGTATTGGACTTGCATCATTTCATCACTTCTGATGAATGGGAAATACCTTTTGCACTTCTGATATTTTTGATTTCAGATATTCGGCATCTTGTTGATTTTGGTGATCTCATTTGGGATTAATAACTTTGGGTTTCATTGTCTCACCTGAAAAACTTGGATTTCTTTTTTCAGATCTGCTTCCACTTTATCAATGAATACAGCTATTGCAGATATGCCTCTGTTGTATCTTGGAAGTTTAATGTCTGGCCAAACGAATCACCAACAGGGGATTGTTTGCTGCCATGTGGTTAATATTTGGTGGCTGAAACTCCAGTGGATCTGCAGTCATTGTAGCAGCATTTTTAAACAGGTATGTTTAATTTTTAGACCAGAAGTGACTGGAGTCTCAGTTAGACATAGTTGGACCCAAGTTGCCATGTAGAACAGAAAATATTAGGGGGAAAAAACAGGTCTGTCAGCATCGTTAAAGTTTATTTATTAGTCACAAGTAAGGCTTACATTATCACTGCAATGAAGTTACTGGGAAATTCCCCTAGTTGCCACACTCCGGCGCCTGTTTGGGTCAATGCACCTAACCAACATGTCTTTCAGAATGTGGGAGGAAACCGGAGCACCCGAGGAAACCCACGCAGACACGGGGAGAACATGCAAACTCCACACACAGTGACCCAAGCTGGGAATTGAACCTGGGTCTCTGGTGCTATGAAGCAGCAGTGCTAACCACTGCTAAACAAGTTAACTAACTTGCATGGGCTCTCCAGCCAAAGTGTTACCCTGCCTTATACAGGAAGATTTCATTTTATTTCTGTGCCTAGATCATACTGAGCTATTGCTATTCAATTTTACTTGGAATTCAATTGTTAAGAAGTTGGTTTTGAGAGTTCCTGGTTAACGGGGTGGAGTAAAAATCTCTGATTTTTTTTCTGGAATTCTCTGCAAATGATCTCCCCAGTGTGGGATAAATAAGTAATGCTACACACAAAACATATCCAAAGACACAACCTACATATATCCAAACACTTTCATCAAAAGGAAAATCATGTTGGAAATAATCTTAGATTGGGGCATCAAAGTATAAAGTGAAGTTACGAGCCAGTATTTTCATGAATTTAGATATATCCAAATCTTTCCTGTACTTCAGCATAAACTATATAGTGTACAGATACAACAAATTTTGAAAGCACAAAGTTCAGTTGCATTATTTTTTCAAAAGTAAAATCTTGTAGATACATTTACAAAAATGCAACTGTAATAACTTAAGTTATTATTGTCATTTCTATGGTTAGGGAAAGTGCACAGGAAGTTCTGGACCTTGTCTGCCTGCAGTTGCTGTATTTCGTGCTAATGCGAGGTAAGCATCAAAATGACAACCTCAAGAATCATTCTGCTGTTCATTTTTGTGGTCACATTGCCAAAGGAAGTCAGAAAAGGTCAGCATTGTTTTACAAATTGGAATGTCTCTAGTCTGGGCATGCTTATCATTTCCTGTTTTGTATAGGTTCTTGCACATGTTGTTTCATGTTATTGTGAAATAACCACAAGCCGAGGATTAGATCTAAAAAGTTTCCTATGTTACTTTATCCCAGTGATAAGTGACTAAAATGCTCCAAATTAGTGCCCTCGGTTAGGGTTAAATAACTTGTGCAAGTCGGAATGCCCCATACCACAAAATGGTCATAAATGCATTTCACTGGCACATTTAGATTTGGGAACATAATGGTTGCTTCATGATATAGACTTTAATTTTGACTTCTTGGCTAAATATCAATGATATTTTTCTCCTTGTCCCATCTCCTGTCAAACTTTTGCTATCCATTTTACAGACCATCTTTTCCCACGTGATGTTTCTTCAGTTAGGAGCTGGAAGACATTTGCTTTATGTGAACAATACTTCTTCCTCTTGCATGAGATGGTTAACCTCTGCAGTCCGATAGCTGCTTTTTGTCAGGGATTTACACAACTACAAGCACTTTCCACCATAGTTAAGTTTGAATCGATTCCTGACTAGTTGCAACTTGTGTTGTTAAGATTAGTTTCTTGCAACATGACAAGCTTAGGAAAGGAAACTGTTGAGCAGGTTGCTGTGGTTTTTGTGGTGGATCTTAATGGACTCCCAACCAATTGAAAGAACATGCAGTTATCTGTTCCAAAGTGTCTGTGTATCATGGGGGATAAGATAATACTTATTAATGGATTACTTGACTGTATGTAAAGCTGTATGAAGGAATTAATCAGCCAGATCTCTTCAGTTGACAAGTAAGGACAAGGTTAGTTCTATTGTTTAGAGCTAAAAACATGTCCCAAATCCCACAGCACACATACACATGTGGGCATAAACACACACAAGCGCGCGCACACAAGCATGTAAGCAGACAGTTACAGGGTGGAGGACGTTTCTATAAGAAAAACAAAATTGTTTCCGATGTCTCTTTGGCCTTGAAATTCCAGTGGTGTTGTGGCCAATGTAAATTAAAGCAGCCTCTTTTAAACTATAATCCATCTTTTTCCAAAATAGATGCTATGGCACTTAAAGTTTCTGTTTATTAAAAATCTCTATCTCTGATGTATTCAAAAATGTGAGAGATTGGTTCCAAACTTGAGAATAGCAGGGAGAAAGGTTATCATGCATTCTGTAGACATTTCCCAGAAGTTACTGGTGCTTTTTGCAGACTCTCCTTTTGCTGAACAAACAACCAACCATATAATCAAAGCTTTTCTTAAGTGGAGTTCCGATCATTTGGCTGTTGCTATTGGCAAACAATAGAGGGAAATCCATATTAAAGAAGGAGCTTTGATCTCCCAGTGTCAAAGCCAACCAGATGCCTTCAAAACAAATAGGGAGTTCTAAGCATCCTCCTTGCATAATGAGTTTCATAAGTGCTTCTTTGTTCCCGGTAGCTTCTGCAGTTAAGAGGTTTGGTGGCATATTGGCCTTACGTTTTGCAGAACGTTCAGATGATTCAGGTGTTGGGGTCCTTCAGGCAAACTACTTAGAAAAGTTCCACAGTAATCTTAAATTCAGAGGCTTCTCAAAACCTGACCAATTTGTAGGTCAGGTGACTTCTGCAGCCATTTAAAAATGGTGTCTTTGCAGTTCTAATGGTTTCCTTTTTAAAAACCATCCAAGGTATTCTCCAGCTGATGAAACTAACAGTTAACATTCCAGATTTGCACACAGCACATTGTCATGACAACATAGTTTTGCTTTGTGTGTGCTGCGAAAAGGCATTTCCACAACTCCACATCTAATCTGGATTGCATGACAGTGAGTGAGGTATTCTGTCAAGTTGTGGATGTGCTAGTTCTTTTATGACCTGCTATTGTTAAGATTGAAGCAATTCTATTTGGCCCCGATAGGAAACTGTGCTCAAGCCCCTGCTTTTGCCACTGTCTAAAATCTTGTTAAAGCTCAACCAGAAAGTGCACAAGCCTGGATGTATTTCTCCACTGAGTTTTGCACTGAAGGATTGTGGATGCAAGGTTATCTCCTGACTTTCCACTTCTGAAGCATCACCTCCCTCCCTCCCTCCCTCCCCAATTTAACTGATATCCCTACTTTAACAGTTAGCTTTCCAGTGCTGCAACAAAGAACAGTACAGCACAGGAAACAGGCCCTTCGGCCCTCCAAGCCTGTGCCGCTCCTTGGTCCAACTAGACCAATCGTTTGTATCCCTCCATTCCCAGGCTGCTCATGTGACTATCCAGGTAAGTCTTAAACGATGTCAGCGTGCCTGCCTCCACCACCCTACTTGGCAGCGCATTCCAGGCCCCCACCACCCTTTGTAAAAAAACATCCCCCTGATATCTGAGTTATACTTCGCCCCTCTCACCTTGAGCCCGTGACCCCTCGTGATCGTCACCTCCGACCTGGGAAAAAGCTTCCCACTGTTCACCCTATCTATTCCCTTCATAATCTTGTACACCTCTATTAGATCTCCCCTCATTCTCCGTCTTTCCAGGGAGAACAACCCCAGTGTACCCAATCTCTCCTCATAGCTAAGACCCTCCATACCAGGCAACATCCTGGTAAACCTTCTCTGCACTCTCTCTAACGCCTCCACGTCCTTCTGGTAGTGCGGCGACCAGAACTGGACGTAGTACTCCAAATGTGGCCTAACCAGCGTTCTATACAGCTGCATCATCAGACTCCAGCTTTTATACTCTATACCCCGATCTATAAAGGCAAGCATACCATATGCCTTCTTCACCACCTTCTCCACCTGTGTTGCCACCTTCAAGGATTTGTGGACTTGCACACCTAGGTCCCTCTGTGTTTCTATACTCCTGATGACTCTGCCATTTATTGTATAACTCCTCCCTACATTATTTCTTCCAAAATGCATCACTTCGCATTTATCCGGATTAAACTCCATCTGCCACCTGTCCGCCCAATTTTCCAGCCTATCTATATCCTGCTGTATTGCCCGACAATGCTCTTCGCTATCCGCAAGTCCAGCCATCTTCGTGTCATCCGCAAACTTGCTGATTACACCAGTTACACCTTCTTCCAAATCATTTATATATATCACAAATAGCAGAGGCCCCAGTACAGAGCCCTGCGGAACACCACTGGTCACAGACCTCCAGCCGGAAAAAGACCCTTCGACCACTACCCTCTGTCTCCTATGGCCAAGCCACTTCTCCTTGTATCCCATGAGCCTTAACCTTCTTAACCAACCTGCCATGTGGGACTTTGTTAGATGCCTTACTGAAATCCATATAGACGACATCCACGGCCCTTCCTTCATCAACCGTTTTTGTCACTTCCTCAAAAAACTCCTCCAAATTTGTAAGGCACGACCTCCCTCTTAACAACCTTGAAGTTGTTTTTTTCTAAATTCCTGAAGTAACCAAACAAAACGTAATTTTCAGAAGTTTTGGTTGCAGATCGTGCATAAACTGAATCATGAGGAAATTGAATGCTAGTTCTTGTCAATTGCAAAATCCTAATAACCCACATGCCTTTCGTACTTGGTTGAGGGGCTTTCCTTGTAGCATAAAGTGTTCAATTTTTTTCCATTCCTTCTACTTCTGGGCTTGATTAAATTTCCTTTCTGGGTGCACAGATTTGCACCAGGAAAAGGGCATTAGTGATTTACAGTGGTCTGTGAATTGGGTTTTATTGACCTAGACCAGGGGTCTCCAAACTATGGCCCGTGGGCCACATCCAGCCCGCAGCGGGCTAACATCTGGCCCGCAGCCAGTGGGGCAGGACGGGATTCCCGCTGCCGAAAACATTCCCGCGTCTGGAACCCCGCCGCTGACTCAGGATCCGGACGCGGGGACAGAAGCTGCTCTGCGCGGTGTCTGATGGACCCATGGGAATCCCCGCTCTCTTTACCGGCCTATTGTCCAATGAGAGCTGCTGTCCTGTGACTGACAGTTCATTAAACAAATCAGCAGTTGAGACATCTGTTATCCAATTCCCGCTCTGCATTGACTGAGTGACAGCTGCTTTATCCAATCCGTATGCTCCATCTGTCTGAAATGAGCGAGAACAATGACAATGATGGCGGCAATTCAGACCAATTCAATTATAGAAGGAAAAAAGAAAAGGAAAGTGGACAGTGAATGCCACCTGTTTAATGAAGAATGGGGTGTAAAGTACTTCTTTGTACAAGCAGGTGATAAAGCCTTGTGTATCATATGCAACAAAACTGTTGCAGTTTTGAAGGAGTACAATGTACGTCGGCACTATGAGACCAAACATGAACCAAGTTATTCCCAATTCACAGGAACACAGCGTTCGGAAAAATTTGAATCAATGCAACGCAGGTTGCTTTCCCAACAAGCTTTTTTTACACCGAAGATAACTGAAAATGAAACTTTAACCAGGGCCAGTTACAAACTAGCTTATGTGTTGGCTAAAAGAGGAAAGCCATTCACCGATGGAGATCTCATCAAAGAGTGTATAATGGAAGCAGTGGAAGAGTTATGCCCAGAAAAAGCAAATCTGTTCAAAATCATCAGTCTTGCGCCAAATACTGTTGCTCGTAGAATTGAGGATATAGGAAGCAATATACTTCATCAAATTGCAGACAAAGCAAGAAATTTTCAGTTGTATTCTCTCGCACTTAATGAATCGACTGATGTGTGAGACACACCACAACTCCTCGTATTCATCCGTGACGTCGACAGTGAATTTAATGTGACACAAGAATTAGCATCAGTGCATAGCATGCACAGCACAGTAACTGGAGAAGACATCTTCAAAGAATTGCAAAAAACTGTTAGAATATAACCTGGAGTGGAATAAACCGCAATGCGTGACAATTGATGGAGGAAAGAACATGTCTGGGGTGAAGAAAGGTTTGGTTGGACAAATCACAAAAGCTTGTGAGGTTGGTGGATTCTCAAAGCCCATGTTTCTGCATTGCATTATCCATCAACAAGCATTGTGCGGAAAATATGTGGATATGTCTTCCGTTCTGAAACCTGTTGTTTCAAAACTGAATTTCATTTGATCTCACAGGCTTAATCATCGCCAGTTCATTTATAAAACTAATTTTTTTCTTTGGCCCCTGAAAATGTGTAAAATATACGATGTGGCCCTCGTACTGAAAAGTTTGGAGACCCCTAACCTAGACTAATACTGAGAACCATTTTGTTGCAGCCTTCTTGTGGAGGATGGAACTGCAGAGGCACGGGTGTACTGCAAAGATAAACAGGTGGCAGACTTGCTGGCACTCAGCACAACAGAGTGGGAAGGACTACAACACCACATTCGCCCGAGGGGGAAAGTGTACTTTCAGTACCAGGGTCGCACTGGAAATGAACTGGTGAGTAAACACCCTTTTCTCCTTTTGATGAGAATCCTTTATCCAGGATACGTTTTCAGAACTTGAGTTTCAGCGCAATTGTAACTTTAGTTCCTTGGATACTGATTTTTCACATTCTGCATTTCCATTGTACATTTACAAGAAAAACACCAAATCACAGCAGACACTTGAATTGATATAGCACCTTTTTTTGAAAAGTTTTATGGTGCTTGCCATCCATTACATCTGTGCCAGTGTTATATTGGATAATGCAGCAACCATTTTGTACACAAGTATGTCCCACAAACCAAAATGGACAATCTGTTTATCTGTTTTTGGTGTTTTGTAGGAGAAATATAAACCAGGACACAGGAATTCACCTTCCAATACTGTATTCTACAGTAGACCTTCTAATTACCATTGCCAATTTTGCTCCGATTCCTAATTCCATGGCAGACTAGATATGTTAAGACATCACATTCTCACCAAGCCTGTTAAATATGGAGCATCTCTTGCTTTCTAAAAAAAGCTAAGACACTAAGAACTGTCTACTGCTTCTTAGTCTTTGGGGAAAAAAACATGATTTTGTGTTGAATCTGTTTTGGAATCCCTGATTACTTATAAATCCATATCCAGTTGATGACGAATTAGGATAAATAAAGTGGAGCAGTGTGTATTCTGGTTAAAATGCATCCAGAATCACTTCACTATTTCTGTCGTGCTTCACAGTTCCAGTGTTTGATCTAATATTGAAACGATTTAATGCCAACTCGCAGGTTCTCATGCCATGCTGGTAATAGAACGCTGGTTTGTGCCAGTCCCCAGGACGATTTCCACTATCAGTAGTTCCAGATATCAGCCAGAATAATAATGGCAAATGTTGTTGCCCCCATGGTGGCTATGGACTCACTCGATGGACAATTGGGACGTTCCAGCACAGGAAAGCTGCTGTACAAATACCAGCTACAGTTGAAATAATTTGGTAAAAGGTGAAAAATTTATTTTAAATTCACCTTGGCTAAAACAGGCTATGCAGTGGAGCAGTAAAGGTGCACTATTTCCCACTTTCTTGTTTTGAAACAGTTGAGTATTTCCTTAGTAATAAATAGTCCTGAGAAATTTTATTCTGTTCCACCTACACCTGAGAAAGCTGGTCATCTTAAAGCAGTCAATCTTGAATGTCCTGTTCTAATCCATGTATGTTTTTAGCATAGTCATTCCAACAACTTTGTAAATTTTAGATCATTCTGGAACTTTGTCCTAGGACACAATGGTGAATCATCCAGCATTTCCTGAAACAGAATATGGCACTGTGAAATTCTAAAAAAAAAGTTACAATTGTATGGTCTCTTGCCAAAGACACAGTCATGACGATCTGATTTTCTGTCAAATCACAGTCTGTTGCAATTGATTACTCAACTTCCACGCTGCTTTCTTCTCCATCAACCCATGCCTTTGCCTCTCTTCCGCATTATTCATTATGTATATTATTGAACTGTTACTCATAGCATCCACCCTATCTAGACTTCCTTAGAACCATAGAGAACCATAGAAAATTACAGCTCAGAAACAGGCCTTTTGGCCCTTCTTGTCTGTGCCGAACCATTTTTTGCCTAGTCCCACTGACCTGCACTTGGACCATATCCCTCCACACCCCTCTCATCCATGAACCCGTCCAAGTTTTTCTTAATAGAACCCTTCATGCTGCATGTTCTCAGTACACCCATTTTCCAATCCTCAAGTTAAGTGGTTGATTACACTATATTGTAATCATTTCCATCATCTTCAGTACCACCATGCAGATATTTTCTTTCTTTTCTCCAGAGAGAGAGTTTATTTATCTCTTGCAGGAGTGGCCTCTTGTTAGGTCTCCTGCCTTCGGCTCTACCCTTAGTCCCAATCCTGCTTCACTAACATTCATGCCCTTCCTCCTTTGATTCAAATGGAGCTTTAATTCCCTTTGTTAAAGCTACCTCAAAGAAAATAGTTTTCTGCTTTTCTGCCAAATGTAGTTTTGGGGCGCTATTCTCCAGCTGTTTACGCCTGTGGGGTTTTCCCATCCTGCTGCAGTGTATGGAGATTTGGCCGAGTGCCAAATTCTCAGTCCTCTGACGGCAGGGCATGGGCACCCGGAGAATTCTGGCCCTTATTTTGCATACCTTTGACCTTCCATTTTTGTTTTCCAACAACAAGTAAATCTAGATATAAATGACAGTATTGATGAAATTCCTTTGTTGAAACCAATAGTTTTAAGTGAGATGAGTCTATAATTATCAAAATTTCAACTAGGGCTGCCATTTTAACAGCAGAATGCTTGGCATTCTGTTAAAGGCAAGCATAAGCTCAAAGATGGTTAGAAAGTGAATAATTGCATAGAATCAACTGTGATGTCTGATTATCGAGAGCTTAATTTTATTGTTTCTCTAAATTGTAGCATGAAGAGACTATTGGAGATGTCCTAATGCAGTACCTTGGAGTACTCTGTACCAGCACCATTGTCTGCAGACCCATTCAACTTGCCTTCAGACTTGACTCGAGAGGCAAACCCAAATTGGGACAGACCGGTAAGTTGCCCTGTTCTCATTCTTCTAGATGATTGTTTGATGCAGATTTGTGAAGGGGTGGGAATGATGTGTGGAACACCAACCAATGATATGCTACCCATAAATGGAACTCTTCACATTCATTGTCCATCTCTATTGATTATCTTGCAGTATTGCTGATCAATTATCACATTTGGCTGAGCCTTGTGCTTTTGTTCATTTCATAAAAATGGAATTGACAGGAATTGTTTTTATTTCTTACCGACTCAACCAAATAGGTGTTCCTGTAAAGCTGTAAGCATAGCTTTGTAAGTGTAATAATGTTAAAATGTAATTTGTGGTGTGGCAAAAAATTCACCCAAGTATTTGCATCTTTCAAAACTAAGTTTAGAACTCCTTCAAATTCACTCCAGTTGATGCACTGGATTTGCTGTGAGCTCAACATCTGTAAATGGAACACGACTTGGCTAAAAGTTTCAAATTATATAACACAGCGATCCCTTGCTACAAAAGTTTGGATTCACACCATGATCACTGATAAAACATGTTTGGCACATTTAATGAAGAATCTACATGAAACGTTGTATACCGTGCTTTGTGTATTACCGTACCCGTTTAAATCACGGGTAGATAGTTTTCTGATCGATAAGGGAATTAGGGGTTATGGGGAGCAGACGGGTAAGTGGAACTGATTCGCTTCAGATCAGCCATGATCTTGTTGAATGGCGGGGCAGGCTCGAAGGGCCAGATGGCCTACTCCTGCTCCTATTTCTTATGTTCTTATGTACCGATATATCAAGCACTTCATTTAAATTTGTCCATTCTAATTCTTTATAAAAGAGACATCAACGCTGCTGTAATTTGTCAAGGCATTAAATTATCAAACGTTCTGCTGGAAAGCTTCAAACTCTTAATCCGAGATTAATAATGTACTCAATATTGTTGAGCATTTCACATCTTATACAATGAACCTTTCCAAGTTTCCCATTACTTTCCTTTATGTTTGGATATAAACATACTGCAGAGTTTTATTTGTTGTGTAGCTGTTAGCGTTTAGCTTCAGAGAAGCTTGTGACTAACGGCTAAGGATGTCATCTGACACAGACCTCCTTGATCTGTTAAACCATCAACTATTTTTTTTTTCCCTGGTGTGTCACTCCTTGCTAGTGCAACAAGGAAGGTGGAGTAAAATCAATGTTTCTATTCTTTATCAGCGTTTTGTCAGTGCAGTCGCAAAGCGCTTGTTTCGTGGATAAAATTGGTTTTGGCCATGATACTGCTTACCAATAACAATACCATTGCATGAAGATTGGCCCACATGAGAGTGGCACAAGGGCAGCAATGAAGCAACTTTTGGTGTTTCAAAAAGGGAGAGAAATAATTACTGTCTCTCTTTTGATATGTAATCTTAATTTGATTAAGAGACAAGTTAAGACCACACTTTGTGGGGACTATTGATTATATCTCTTAACCAATGAACTGAAATGTCTCTGCCATTCCATCTCATTTCCTAAAGTGATTTTTCTCCACTTCTCTCCCCCACCCACCTTACTTATTTTTGCACATCCATTTCACACGTTTGTCTTTAAACGCGTTTCACCCATGCTGTTCTTCAACAGGTTGTTGAAACAGACATGAGAGCTTAGCTTTTAGGTTGGCTTCTGTTTGACCTGGAAGGTTTTTCCACCCTCCTTCAATGGGATGCTTGATTGCTCCACTTTAAGCACCTTTCCAGAAAGCGTGCTTCAGATCAAGAACTTGCCATGCAAAGAATTCCCGTGGAGGACTCGTGTCCATCTTCACGGATTTGAACTTATTTTCCACTTTCCCTTTTGATAGTGATGTTCCTATGGTTGCAAGGAGTGACTTTGGTACGCGAATGTTACTAGGACTGCTTTGGAATTATAAATTGGGGTTTCCTATGCTGACTGAAATTTGTTGAACTCGAGCTAAAATGGTTCACAGTTGAAAGACTTAAGTTGTATCAAGAGCTTTGATTTTTAAATGATTTGGCAGAGATTTGTGATATTTATTTCATTTTGTATTATTCACATGTTAGATGAAACTTTTAATTTTGTTCAGAAAAATCAATGAACTTAGGGTGTGAAATGAAAAATTTCACAATTCCAAATTTTGCTACTTCATAGTTTTGAGGTGAGAGGTTTCTTTACTTCCTTTACAAATTACAGCAATGAATTTGATATTTTGTATTGACAAGATCACTAGGATATCTTATTGTGATGTAAATAATGTTTTGTCGGGTATCCTATTTTACTTGCTTAGGAAAAAGAGAATATTTGTCCACTGGCTAAGGACAAAGAATATTAAACCTTTGCACTACATAGGCTGCATTTAGAGTGATTTATTTGTCTGTAAATGGTTGAATTCAAATAGGTATTAACTTGGGTTTCTAGCATTAGCTGAAATTTCCCATTGCTGGGTGGACTGGGTTTGGTATCCATGACATTGGTGAAACATTTGCAGTGGGTATACAAATTTTTTTACGTCACCTCGGAAATTTGGGTGGTTTCTGCCAGTTGAGGTTTCTGTTCTCTCTTCTCTAATTATCAATAATTTAAATAACCAGATATTCTCTTTGCAATGTTGATTTTGGATAAATTTTGGCCAGGACAGCGAGAGAACTGCCTTATTCTTCATCAGAGAATGTAGCTATACTCTTGCTTGAGAAAGGGGTTGTTGTTTTGGTTTAAAATCTTATCTGAAGCAAAGCATCTCTGACAGTGCTGCACTCAATACTGTACAAGGCACCAATCCTGCAAAAACATTGAAATAGCATAATCAAAGCCACAAATCACACCCTCGGTGACTGATCATGACACACGACCAATTTTCATGCTTCTCAACTTGACAATTGTTTTCGAGTTGACCAACTCGTAGGTGACCAAGCCATTCTCCACTGCCTGTCCTGGCCAGACTGGGACTGCCCTTTGCCTGATGTTTAACCTTACCTATCTAATTGTAGCCAGAGAATCGCCTTCAATTCCTTCTCTTTCTATCCCACACCATTACCCCTGGATTCTGCAGTTCACAACCATGGCATCCTATTTGACTGAAGATGAGCATCCAAACGTATATTCTTTTCATCACAAGACAGCCTACTTCCACCTCTATAATGCTGCCCTTCTCTGCCTCAATCTGTCTACTGAAACTCTCTTCCATGCTTTTATTGCCTCCAAACGCAACTATTTCAGTGTTCTCCTGGCTTGCCTCCATAAAATTGAATTTCTCTGAAGCTCTACTGCTCATAACCTAACTTAGACAAGGTCCTGATAACTCAACTCATTTCCTGTTCACTGATCTATACTGGCTGCTGCCTCAGTTTTAGCATTTTCTCCCCACCATCATTGCCTATTCCTTTGGTCAATGGAATTCCCTTCTCAAACCTCTTTGCACCTGCATCCCTCCTCTTTAGGTTGCTTCTGAAAACCTATCTCTTTATTTTAGCATATCCTCATATCTATTGGGCTTCTTGCTTTGTGATAATGCTCCTATGAAGTGCTTGGGGTCATTTAACAACGCTAAAAGCACTATATTATGGGAGTTGATTTTCTAGTCTATGTTCGCTGGTCTCTATGGTGGGTGTTGAACCCACAACTTTCTGACCCAGAAGAGTGTGCTACCACTGAGCCAAAGTTAACATTTTAAGTGGGAGGAAATAGCTTTCAATGCCATGATGCAAAGTAAGTCTATGGCTTGTTCCTTCTGACTAAATTTTATCATAAAAATTGTATGATTGATAGTCATTTATTCCTTAGGAGTAAGTGACACTAGAGGTGGCAATTGAATAAAATTGCTAGCTCAAATGTTACTATTTGATGGTGTGGTATATTGGAACATTGTGACATTGGAGAGATTTTGCATTGTAGTGCTGCGCTGAGTTCTGTTTTGGATTTTGGACACACTGTCAGAGATTATCACCCAATTAGGAAGAATAATTTGAGTGACATCTCATAGCAAATCATGGAATCCCTGCAGTGCAGAAGAGGCTATTCAGCCCATTGAATCTTATTCAGGCCCTCTCCCCCGCCCTATCCCTGTAACCCCACAAATTTACCATGGTTAATCCATATAACCTGCACAACCTGAGACACTAGGGGCCAATCTGCCTAACCTGCACATCTTTGGAAGGAAACTGGAGCACCCGGAGGAAACACACGCAGACACAGGGAGGTCACCCAAGGCCAGAATCGAATCTGGGTCCCTGTGAGGCAGTAGTGCTAACTACCGTGCCACCGCTCAATCTTGCACACCACCTTTGCAAATGGAGCGGATTACCTGATTGCCCTTTGATAAACTTGAAGACTGTTTAATGAAGAAGGAAGCTTTTCAATGCATTATGCTTGCGTCGGTGCTAGTGCCTCCCCAGGTCTATCAACTGTAATTTCTGTGTTAATTTCCTGTACCTTTTTAACATCTAATTCTTTTGTTTTCTAATTCTTCCTTAAATGACACATTGACTTGAAAGAAAACAATCACTATGTATCAGCTTATCATACATCTAGGTGCTTCATTTACAATCTGTTAAGTGCCTCAGTAATGTGTGCTCATGCGGTGGCCATTTTATGTACAGAAGCTATCACTAATACCAATGAAATGAATGACCAGCCATTTGTTGGTGCTGTTGGTTGAGTTACTGGTCTTCGATTGAATATCACGAGAACTCCCTGTTCTTTTTCAAATAATGCTGTCGGGGTTTTTAACATCCACCTGAATATTTCATCCAAAAGATGAAACCTCTTGCAAAGCAGCACTTCCTTGATGCTGCACTGAAGGTGCCAAATTAGATTATGCACTCAAATCTTGGAAAGAATCTTGATCCTACAGCCTCCAAGACAAGAGTGCTGTCAACTGAGCCAAGCTGGCATACCGATTTTAATCGCTTTCTGTTAGTTCTTGATGTAAATGAAAAGCTCCTTTGGAAATTTCAGTTTCTTTGCTTGTACTAATCTTCAGTTTTTGCCCCTCCTTACTGATTTAGTACCCATGAGAAATAAGTTTTTCACGATATTTTGACAATATGGATAACTTGGAACACTTTATCTTTCTTGTTGCCTTTTCTGCTTGGGTCTTTTGAATCTAATTGTAATTGCATATTCTGCCAGGCTTGATGTCGTTCTAGCGAATCTATTATCTTCCATGGCTGCAATCTACGTTCCTTAATGGAGTGATGCTTTAACTGAAATTATGTGTTGGACAGATTCAATATCATTTCCTTGCTTTGGTATTTCAAACCCCAGAATCCCATTTTCTATTTTATGTATCTGCCTCTTCTCGAAGACCCATTTTTCAGAAGCTGTACATCTCTGGTTCTCTGTTTTCTACTCCTTTAGAACCAGACTAATTAAATACAGATTTACAATCTCTTCCCAATACGTACGGCTTTGCTGTAATTAGATTGAACTGCATTTTCTACATATCTACCCAGTCCCCTGACTCATCATCTGCGTTCTTCCTCAGTTTGCTGTGTCATATTAGTCATATAATTGGAGAACAAGGTCCTAATGGAGATTCCTAGCCTCACCAGGAACTGTAATCAAATGAAGTCTGTTGAGTCTTACTGTTTCCTCTCCATCACTCTTCCCTTTTGATACCTTTGGGCCTTGACCTTTGCAACAGGTCTCTATTTGGAAGCACCCTACAGCCCCATTCGCTAGATTCTTGCTAATTCATGACAGTGTTGTCTGTTTTGGGCTACATTGCAGAAGAAGAAACAAATACTTTAGAAGAAACATTTATCTGCTCAAATAAACGTGTGTTCTGATGGTCTTTTGCATGACCTGATTAGGATCCAGCCCTCTTCTGTGCACTTTGTTAAAAGTAGATGAATTGAGTATATTTGCTTCTTGAATATTCTTTCCTCCTTTTCTCCTGAAGTCATTGACTCAAGTTTTGATTTGAAAGATGCTGATGGTCTTTTGGTGTTTTATGAAGTAGCAGTTCTTCATTTGGGAGTCTGTAATGAATGTTGGCCAGCCATTCGCCCAATTCTGTCCATAAGATGTGCACAAATGCATTTTACAGAAGGCATCCCAGAGTATCTACATGATGGGGGAGCCCTTCCTGATCTCCTCCATGTTGTTTGTGGCATGGCTGCTGCTAAGGCAGACCAGCTAATAGACTGGCAATCATACCGGCAGTAGTTCATCATGCCAGTCTCAATGGTAACTTTCACAACTGGGACATTGAAGGAGCTGAGTAAAATTTATAAAACCTTTTTAATGTTAAACTTGAGCTTGCCTTAATGGCAAGTTATGACTTGCACAGAGAACTAATTTGGCTGTAATAGCAGCGAAAAAGTATTTTTTAAATGAAGGTGTTTTTTTTTCTCCCTGTTGCCTTTATTTTACACTTATTTCCCACAATATCACTTTGTCTTGGTATTTTCTACACACCTAGGATAGAGCAACATGGTGAGGAGAGAAAATTTACAATTTTGACTTCATTAACATAATTGTAATAGAAACAGGGTGGGTGTGACCTAACGCCTGTGCAGTATGTGCATAAGGAAAATCACCCTATGAGATGAGGCAAGGGTTTTGAACTTGCATTTTCTAAGTCGGTGCTGTCTGAAATTAGATTGTGGTTAGCCTGAGTTCTTTCATCTTCTTGGCACCTGCTCACCACATACGTGTGACGTTGCAACTGTTAAGTTGCTGGCATTCAACCTTGCTGTGTAAAATAATGTTTGAGGTTCCAAAGAGTTTTTAGTTTATGGCCATTTGTTCATGTGGAATCTTAATGCAATGCTTGAATCTGAAACAAGTGCAGTGGCATGTAAATGATGACTAGTAGGAAAGACCAGTGCATCAGATGCTTCCGATTCAAGTGTAATGCTAATTTTGTATCATGTTTGGCTTGGTTTCTCAATCTGCACTTATGACAATTGCCTCCAGTGGATATCTTTTGAAGACTTCTTCAGAAATTCTTGCTTGGCATTGCCAGTCCTCCTCTCCAGTTGATGCAGCCAGTCTTCTTGAAGCCATTATGTAATTTATCCAAGACAAACATGTGTTCTCTCATAATGTGAGAGGCAGCGAGAAGGGTGATGAGCCAAAGAAAGATCTGTATAGCATCAGTGTGGCACAAGTTGAGTTTGTTCTGGCCTAACCTGCTTCATGACTGGCAAACATCATTTTCACCCATTTCTTGATATGAGCATGAATGGATGATTTCTTTTCACCACTTGGATCTGCTATTCATTGGAGAAATTGGAGTTCTCCATGTTACACTCTCCAAAAAGTGACCATTTCCAAAGCATTGTGTATGTGCATCATGCCAATACATCAGTCTAACATTTCTTAGATGTACCTTGGACCCTGCATCCCCAGAGTAGATGAGAGCTGCTCCTAAGCGATAGAAGGCTTGTGACTGGGTTTTTTGATGCTATCCGTAATTACAAACTCTCAGCAGGTATTCATTCACTCCTTCCCTTTTACTGAGGATAACTCAGATGCTGAACATGACCCCGATGGATGGTCTGACAATAGTGTTAAGGTAATTGATTTAAATCCCAGAGACTGTCCCCAGAACCTCCCCTTCTTTAGCCCATTTACTGTTTTATACTTTTCCTCCTCTATTTTTAATTTATCTTCATCTTTCCTTTGTTGAATTTATCTACCTTATGCTTGTGCTTTCGTTTTGCCTGCTTCTTAAAAAAGATTTCTTGCATCCTTGGATTTCTAGCTGTTAACTAATTTTTTCTTTGTCACACATCTTTAACCTGCAGCCCACATTCCACTTGAGAAATACTCTTCATTGTTTCTCCCGAGTATTGGGCAAGGAAACCTGATGATCTAGTGTTTGCAAATATTGCATTGCAGTATTTTAAAATTCAGAAATGCATAAGTTGCTCGCTTCAAAAGCCCGATTTTAAAGGATGCATTGATTTCATCTGGAAGCAGATTAACCATCAAAGCAGCTCTGCAATTTGAGACCATCTGCTTTAGTGAGTGAAAGTTTATCTGGTAGTGTTGTATTGTCAGTTGCATTGGTGTGGCAGTGTTGCGCTAAAGTACAAAAGAGTTCCCCTGTAGATATGCAGTCCCTTGTAAATGTATCTGAATTCAAATGGCTTGGTTAATCCTCTTCATCAGAATCCATGACCTTGCAATCATTGTTTCTTAATATGACTCTGAAACCACAAATATAAGTAATATACTTGTTTAAAAATGACACATACTTGGTATTTTAGGCTTTTCCCTTTGCTACATCTATAATCATAGAAATCATAGAAACCCTACAGTGCAGAAGGAGGCCATTCGGCCCATCGAGCCTGCACCGACCACAATCCCACCCAGGCCCTATCCCTACATATTTACCCGCTAATCCCTCTAACCTACACATCTCAGGACACTAAGGGGCAATTTTACCATGGCCAATCAACCTAACCCGCACATCTTTGGACTGTGGGAGGAAACCGGAGTACCCGGAGGAAACCCACGCAGACACGAGGAGAATGTGCAAACTCCACACAGACAGTAACCCAAGCCGGGAATCGAACCCAGGTCCCTGGAGCTGTGAAGCAGCAGTGCTAACCACTGTGCTACCGTGCCGCCCTATAACGTAGCCAGTATTACTGCATGTTCATGGGGGAATTGACCCTTCCTAGTATAGAACCACTGCAATAGTACTTGTAACTCGGCAACTTATCCCCTGTGATAAATTCAAAAGTTTTTAATTAGCAGAAGGATTAGAGGGAATTCAATTTTTTTTCACCAAGACGGTGTTAGGGTCCGGAACTTGCTGCCTGAAAGGGTGGTAGAAGCAAAACTGCCATAGCCTTGTAAAAAAATACTTAGCTATGCATTTCAGGTGCTGTAACCTACAGGGCTGTGGACCTATAGTTGAATTAGGATGGATAACTCTTAGTGGTCCACAAGATTATAAGATATAGAAGCAGAATTAGGCCATTCAGCCCATTGAGTCTTCTCCGCTATTCAATCGTGACAAGTTTCTCAACCCCATTCTCCTGCCTTATCCCCGTAACCTTTGATCCCTTAACAATCAAGAACCTATCTATCTCTGTCTTAAATACACTCAATGACTTGGCCTCCACAGCCTTCTGTGGCAATGAATTCCATATATTCACCTCCCTCAGGCTGAAGAAATTCCTCCTAATCAGTTCTAAAGGGTTATCCCTTTATTCTGAGGCTGTGTCCTCGGATCCTAGTCTTGCCTACTAATTGAAACATCTTTCCCATGTCCAAGCCTGTCTGTATTCTGTAAGTTTCAGTGAGATCTCTTTTGTATTCTAGTCCTCTCAAAATGAATGCAAAAATGCATTTGCCTTCCTAACTACCAACTCAACCTGCAAGTTAATCTTAAGAGAATCCTGAACTAGGACTCCCAAATCCCTTTATGCATCAGATTTATGAATTCTCTCCCCATTTAGAAAGTAGCTTGTGCCTCCTCTTCCTACCAAAGTACATAACCTCTCATTTTCCCACGTTGTATTCCATCTGCCACTTCTTTGCCCACTTTCCTAACCTGTCCAAGTCCTTCTGCAGCCCCCCTGCCTCAATAATACTTGTCCCTCCATCTATCCTTGTATCATCTGTAAACTTAGCCACAATGCCCTCAGTACCTTCATCTAAATCATTGGTCGGTCCAGGCAGGATGGGCTGACTGGCCACTTTTATGTTGTACACTTTCTATTTCTATTAACTTGCCTGAATCTGAATCTTTAATTATTTTCCACAAAACAAATGTACTTCTGAAGTCAGTTGTCTACTTAATTTGTGTAAATGTGTATTCCTTTACACTCATGCACATTTATCATGCCATTATCCAATTATATAGAACATAGAAAAGCTACAGCACGAACAGGCCCTTCGGCCCACAAGTTGTGCCAAACATGTCCCTACCTATTAAGCTTACCTATAACCCTCTATCTTACTAACTTCCATGAACTTATCCAAAAGTCTCTTAAAAGACCCTATCGAATCCGCCTCCATCACCACTACCGTATTCCACGCTCCCACCACCCTCTAGCAAGATCACTGACCATAAAGTCAGATAAATTTACAGCGCAGAAGGGAGCCATTCATCCCATTGTGTCTGTGTTTACTCTTTGGCAAAACAAATCTAAAGCCAATTTCGCCACCCTGCTGTCTCTTCATAGCTTTGTACTGTATCTTCGCCAATTACTCACTTTTTCCTAAAAATGAACGGTCTTTTGCTTTAAGTACTTCCTGTGATAAAGCATTTTGTGTTCCATGATGTTTAATGATATATTCTAACAATCTTGAATTTTATATTCATGTCCACTTGCCACCAACTCCCAAAAAGAGATTATTTTAATTTGTTCTACCAAAGCTTGTAATTTTAAAACCTCTAATCCTTCTCTATCATCTTTTCTCCAGTGGAACTTATTTCATTATCACAAGTCTTTCTCATAAATGTTGCTTCCTTTTCCTGTATCCTGGAAGCTCTTTGGCTTTAATGCCCTGGCTGTGAGTTCACCAAAGCCATCTGCTAAGTAGCCTAACATGTACATAAATGCATCATTGCTTTACTTCTGTACTCTCGCCTATAATTTTAAAAATTTGCACTTCAGGCCAATTACTATGTTGTATTTCAATAGAAAGTCTTTTGTTTAATCTAGTGTTGTATTGGAATTCAGGTAAGTACATTTTGGAGCCATGAAAAGAATAAAGGGGAAATTAAATAAGAAATGAAGCGAATCATTATGGGAAGGATTAAGGAGAAGTATGAAACCAAAAGCCCATTTGGTTTTTATCAACTCTCTGAAAGAGTTACCACTAAGTTATGTGTGCTGATCCCCATGCGCTAGTAAAGTATAAGACTTTAGTGGCTAAATAAGGAGATGAGAAACCTAAGGTCCAAGTAGAAGTATGTTAAATGTTGCACAAGGAAACATAAAATTCAAGTTGGGAATCATGATTTCAATTGTTCAGTGTAACTAAAGGAAATATGAGAAGTAATGAAAACAGAGATGAATTAATAATTGGTAGCAAGCAAAATCAAGAGTGATACATTAGTTATATATAGAGTATTAAAGATCAGATAGATTCTCCTTTAAAAGATATGTTGGTAGAGCCATAAGGGGTGAGGAAATGGAACTTCTGTCAAATGAATTCTTATCAGCCTTTTGTTCGGTATTGATCGACTTTCAGTTGCAAACATTTTTCTAAAAAAGAATGTAAATGACTTTTCAATACGTTAGTCATGGAGGAATCACAGTTCAAGCCACTATAATCTTGGGGTCCAAATAATGACGGTTGTTGAGGCAGAATAATTGTTATTCCTGGGGGTAGCTTTGACAATAATAATTAGTCATCCCCGATTATGTGTTGCACAGGCTGGAATGTAGTCAACAGCTGTGGTGTAAGTACGTTTTCACCTGTGCTTTTCAGCAGTCTTCCAATAAGCTGTGACCACTTTTAAACGAAAATGGTTGGTTTCGTAGGAATTGGCAAAGGTAGTAGCCAGTGGTTTGGCAGTCCAATTACATGCGGAATTTCTTATTTAAATTTGTCAACCTTTTTGCTTCAATAGCGCAAAGATATTGGTCATTTTACTGCAGGAAGACCTTACTTACTTAAAAATCTGTCAACTCTGTAGAAGAGATTTTTTTAAATTGTAGGAAAGGTTCTGAATTATTCAGTTTTTGAATAGATTAAAGAACACAGTTCACTGCACAAAAACAGGGCAATAGACTTCATGTGCCATTAATTTTCCCAACTATTTAAGGTGTACAGAGCACTGATCTGGTGATTTATGCATTGGGGTATTAATGTACAGCTCTGCAGAGCAACAAGATTGGATTAAAGTCCATGATTTTCAGCTCTCAAGTTCCTGATTCCTGAAAACTGATGTTGGAGAACACAAAGGAGGTCACATTTGGATACAAGGAAGATGAGATAATCTAGCTGAATACCTTTCTTGCTTTTGGGGTATTTTTCCCGCACATATTTAGCTATGGTTACAGAGCAGCATTGGCACAGTTTGGAGAGGCTACTTTCCATCTGCTTCAGTTTGGGTGAGAAAAAAATAAACTGAAGGGAAATCTTCTCCCACCATCTCACTTGTCCTCTAACCCCACCCCCTAGTAAAAAACTACATACATGGGATACTATTTCTTGAGCAAATTTGCCAAGTGCAGACAAAATTTGTATCAGTTTGCAATCAGCAATACTGCAGGAAATATGCCAGTGTGGACTGAGGCAGTTGGATAGCAAATTCCTGATGGATTAAGGTTTCAGCAGAGTATATTGGAACTACAGTAATGGCTTTCAATGAGAAGCTACTTTTTTCTAAACTCTGCCGTAGTCATTGAGCTGTTAGCGTGTCATTTCAGTAGTACTGTATCCATCAGACTTGCAGATAACTGAAATTGATGTGAAGAGTTCTGGTTTGTTTGAATTTTTTTGCTAAGATATTGGTGAATTGTTGAACCGTTGAGGCTAAAAAAAATGTTGGTGCTTTGAAAAAAAATGTTACATTATATGTTTATCTTATTTGTATGCTATATCATAGACTTAGTCTATGATACATCCAGAGACGGCTGGTTTAAGTTAAGATGGAGTTCAAATTGGTCTAGTTTGAATGCTGTTTATTTTTTGGAAGTAAAATAGACTGGTTTTCCCCCTAAATGTTTAAATTTGGATAACACAAAGATAATTGCGGTTGCCATAATGTGTTTAGAACATTGCGTCATAATATGGTATGTGATTATTCCACATTTTTCTGGAAACGTGGCTGTCTTGAATGAAAAATGGTTTAGTGTGCTCAATTAATTGTGTTGCTCTGATATGAAATTTAATACCATAAAATGTATACCTATTGGACTAGCTGGAATAACTTGAGGTTAACAAAAAAAAGTCCAGAATCATCTGAGATGCAATGTGTTGACCTCACAGTTCAAGGTAAGGTGTTCAAATATTTAAATATGAAAATAAATAGTTGATGTTTTGGATCTGTTGATTGCAAACACAAAGAAAAGTTTAGCTTCAATCAGAATAGAAAATGTCTTTTGTCTTATACGACCAAGGAAATCTAGAACTTGTCCCTCATGCAGTGTGATGTCAGCTAGACGTTGCCAGTACAGTGTAAATAAATGTTCTGCTCCTACAATGCCAATTTTGTATCAACACCAAGATTTTCTCTTTCTTAAAAAGAAACCTTTCAACTGAGGACATTCGGGTGTGGAGACTACCAGTATATGACCAAGATGGCACCCGCCTTGTCTTTGACTTGTTTGGACATAAAGGAAGTGGACTATCGAATGCTTTGCCACTTGGCAAATGATAGACTAATCCAATAGCAAGATTATTGGAGTGCATTAACTATGCAACAATAGACCAAGATATAATCCCCCAAGTGATTCAGGAGAATTGACTTTGGTGTTTACAAAAGCATTGCAAGCTGTGAAAATAATTGATGCACCGCCGCCTGTTGAGGAAAAACGCCTTTTTATCAAGTTGATTTAGATTGACTAGTTTAACTAGTATATATGCCACTGCAATTCTGTATTTTAAATTGCATATTATAATTTATATTTTTTTAGATCTGAAAATATTTGGAAAAGTACAGAATGTAAAATACTCTTTTTGGTATCATTCTATTTGACCTCCATATTTGTGTATAATTTATTTTGAAAATAAACTTATCTTTTTCAACATTAATTGATTGTGTGCTTTCTCCTGACTGCTTTAAATTACTTTTCCTCAAAAACATTTTTAAGGAAAGCATTAGGTGTGGAATAGCCAATAATTTATCTATGTGCATGTCCGTATCCCAAGGACAAGCCTATTGACTGAGGAAGATAATACTTAATCATGACCATTTTGATAAAAAAATTGGTAAAAGATAATTCTACAGTGCTCATTGTAATTTTTAAAAATAGTTTAATTTTAGTGTGTTATTTAGCCCACCCGCAACCTTTTGGTGGCCAGTTTCTATTTTAGAGTATATCCCCCAACCTTGATAGTAAAGCCACCATAGAACATAGCTTCTGAGGAAATGAAACTCTATAAGAACAGTTCAGGAATGCTGCTATTTATATCGAGTTCAGTAGGTCATTAAATGCTCAAGTTGAATTTTATTGGATTAACCTACTGTAACCATACCATTTCTTGACCAGAAATATATGCTTTTTATATTCTCTTTGTTTGAATGTGACATGCCTATAATTTTCAATTGTTAATCTTGAACCAATTTGTGTTCCTTTTGCCCCTGGTAAATAGATCTGTGACTTTTGGGTGTCTGTCGACATATCCTGGAAAATGTTGAGAACAAAATGTGAATCTATGCTAGTTTAAAAAAAATCCTACACATACAACAGTAAAATACCTTGTGTATTATTAAGGACTGTGCTGTTTACTTTCTACTTGTGAGATTTTGCATATGTAGTCATCAAATGGGAAGATTATTTGATTTTATTCATGTGAATTGCTTGTGCAGTGGAGTGCTTATGGGCTTGTACAGAGGACTGTGCTGCATGGTTGCATTTGCCCCATAGTGATAGGAAATGTGGCAATTATCAGCTTCCTAATGGAAGAAATATGTATTGGAGAGAAACGTTTACATTCTGGGTGAGATTTTGTCACCTTCAATGGGGAAAGTCTTTCTGTTGTGATATTAGCTTTCAGAATCCATGCACTGAGAGCAATATCCCAAAGTCTTACTACAATATTTTCCAGGATTTGTTATTTTTTTAAAATTAAATCCCGTCAGTTTGAGGTCTATATCACCCCACAAGTTAAGTGTCAGTGAACTAACTGGGTGGCATTTTGTTGAGATCTGTGCATTGCAGCAATGTTACACAAGTGTAAGAACTGATTTATTGTATATAATCTGAGCAATGCATTCTATGTGTACAATCTTGAACAGCTTGGAACTGTCCTTTGAGGCTAAAAGGTACTGCCTTTCATCATGGTTATGGCAGGTATGAAATGTTGAGGATTACTGCTTTTGAACAAGTAACGTGTTCTGAGGTCACAATGTTAAATATTATAATATGGAAGTAATATTGCACAGATGCTGGCTTCCCCAGGTTCTTGCAATCCCAATTATAGTATAATAGCCAAAAACAGTAACCCTGATCAAACTGTTTACGCCGGCATCTCCACATCAAACTGTTTATGTCAGACCAAATTAACATTGAAAATGAATATCTTTAGGGAATCGCTCATCCCTCGTACTAAGGGGGAGTCAAATTTGTTTAGAAACCCTTGGTTAAAGTATGTGGCAGAATATTATCAAAACGAAAGAGAAGATTGAAGCAAAGAATGTGTTGACCATTAACATCTCATGATGCATTTAGATTTGTATTATTGCCTTTCATAACCTCAGGATGTTCCAAAATGTTTTACATCCAATTAAGTATCTTTCTTGAAGTGTTCTTATCATAATGGAGGAACCTATAACTTGTGCAGGAACTTGTAACCTATCTTGCTGGAATATTGTTCAACTTTGAAATCTGCTAATGAATTGAAAGTTGTCTCTGATGGTGGTTGATATGCATTGGATTTGAGTGAATTGATTGAATATTGTTTAAAAAATGCTGACTATATTTGATGCAACAGCTTTTGTTCTTTGGCCAGAGAGGTGGAAGTATCTTGCCACGTTGTTTTGGTGCACATTGGAGTTCTAAGTGATTTTGGTCTCTAAAAGAAAATGTCACAAGGTTCGATGTTGCCTCCAAGTAAAGCTGTTGTAAATGATACAATGTACATGCTTAGAATCTGTACATGGGAAGAAAGTGAAAACATTGTGTCTGCCCAGTCATGCCTTCAGGATTTACTTATGCCAATGGTGTTTTAATATGTTTAGCAATGGCTTTTGTTCTCACTTGCAAATAACTTGTTGCTAATTAGGATTTTGTATAAACTATTCGACTATGCATACTTGTATCACAAAAAATACAAGGTTTTTACTTGTCTTACTAGAACATGTTACATTTCTAAAGTTAATCAAAATCATTGTGGACATTGTTCACCAATTGTCACCATCTGAAGGAAGGATGAAGATTCTTCTTCATGGGAGCGAGATTGATAATTGATAGGACACTTTCTGAAAATAATGGGAAACTGTTGTCCCTTTACCTCTTGGCTGTGAAGAACTGTCTAGAAAATGGAAACATAATCATTTGGTTGCAGCTAAGTTGAAAACTTGATGAGCCTGATGATTGGTTGCGATTTTAAAATTGTTCAACCGTGGACTAATACCATCAGGAAATGATGGTGACTTGCACCACTAACTCTATGTAAATAACAAGATGAATGGTCAGTCTTTCGACATCCCACCATTGCGTGCCATCTCAACAAACTTCATAATGACACAAGGTTGAACAAAACTTTTGATGGTCTTCATGAAGATTAAGGATGAGCTGATAATTCAACTCTATATTTCATCTAAACTGAAACTTGGCAGCTTTGAAGAGCCATGCCATCCAAATGGGAGGTCTGCAGCAGTGTGGTACCTCTTCTGAGGCTTCCTGGTAGCAAGTGGATGGCACATATTTCTTGTCCTACTCTTGCCCATTGCTATTTCTTACCTGTGCATTTATGGCATGCACCAGATTTGCTCTCACGAGGAATCTTTCAATTGGCCAGTTCTGCAAACCCTTCAAGGGTACATCTTCAACTGGCATGAGGAAAATGGGCCAGCTGCTTGACACCAATTGAACAAGTTGCACCATGTCATTGAGAGTTGAACTTGTTGGGATTTTTCTGTGACTACATAGGTCGGAGATTTGCTTTAATACTGCCACCCATTGCCCAACTATCCATTGGATATAGGCTTCGAGGACAATGGACGATTGAAAAGATTTTTATTCTTCAAACCCTGGCATTTATATTCAAGACTTATATTCAAATCATAGGGTTTATGAAACTTCAAGAAACATTGAAAAATTTGCTTTTTGTTGGGGAGAGGAGTGGTAGTAAAGAAAGAGAGAAAAGAACTTTCTGATGGATGTGCTGCTCAAATGTAAAAGAAAATGGAAGACCACCAAAATCAAGAGTGGATTATTTCCAGAATACTCAATGATAGTAAAATTTTAGTTTATTTATTATTGTCACAAATAGGCTAAGATTAATACTGCAATGAAGTTACTGTGAAAATCCCCTAGACATTTTCCCCTAGGCTGTTTGGGTACAGTGAGGGAGGATTTAGCATGGCCAATGCAACTAATCAGCACGCCTTTCGGACTGGGAAAATATTTAGTCATAGGTGATGATTAAGTTGAAATGACCAATCTTTTAGGAGGAGGAGGGCTCGTGTGACCTGACTGAGTACAAGTGGAGTTGCCCCCCACCCCTTTGTATTTTGGTTAGCACTGCTGTCTCAAAAGCGCCAGGGATCCAGGTTCAATTCCAGCCTCGGGTCACTGTGTGGAGTCTGCACGTTCTCCCCATGTCTGTGTGGGTTTCCTCCGGGTGTTCCGGTTCCTTCCCACAATCTGAAAGGTGTGCTGGTTTGGTGCATCGGCGATGCTAAATTCTCCCTCCGTGTACCCGAACAGGCGCTGGAGTGTGGCAGCCAGGGGATTTTCACAGTCACTTCATTGCAGTGTTAATGTAAGCCTACTTGTGACACTGACAGATAAACTCAAAAACTCACCCCTCCCCACCAGCAACCAAGATTTACATTCCATTCCCCTCCCCCACAAAATGGGGTGGTAAAATAGCCTTGTGAGTCCACTTCCGGCCACAGGAGGAAGTATTTTTTATCCATGGATGCATTTTTGGTTAAAAGAGACAGGACAAAGAATAAGATTTGTTGGGTGGAGGGGAGGCTAAAGTTGGAAATGGGCAAGAGGGAAAAGGGGGGGAGGTAATCCAAAAAGAAAGGGGGAGGGTGGGCTCAAGCGTTCCAAGGAGCAAGTCTACCTTTAAGCCCAGTGTGTGTGGCAGGGGTGGGACCTCCACTTGGTCCATCACCTGAGTCCGGGGAGAAAAATGTTGCAATTATTTCGCAGCGTCGCTGCTGTCAATCAGAGGGAGGGGAAGGGAGCCTCAGAGCTGAGAAGAAGCTCTATGGCGGCGGCGGTGCTGGCTGGGCGAGATCCACTGCACTCCCACTAAACACCTCTCTTTTTGTGTGGGGGGGTTAAATGCAACTTTCTTCACAACTTCCAACAGACTGCAAAAGAAAAAGAGAAAAGAAAGAAGAAGGGGGAAAAAAGAAGAAAACTCCCCAGTGTAGCAAAGTGCAAAAGAGAGAAATCCCAGCCTGTTTGTTGTTTTTTTTTCAATTTGATTTTCTCAGTTCTATTTTTTTTGGGGAGGGGGTGTTTTTTTTTTAAAAAAAATCTTTTTTTTCGACAAGCAGACCGTCCCCAGATGTCGTTGTTTTTTCTGAGCTTTGCAGACATGGCGTACCTCCATTTTTGAACGACTTTTGTGTGTGTGTGAGAGAGTGGTGTGTATGTTTGTTTTATTCCCCCCCCCCCTTCCCTTAACCCGTGGACCACCGATCAAAAAAACAGGGGGGGAAAAATGAAAAATTGCAACATTTGAGACTTGATTCTGAAGAAGCAGGAAAGAAGAATCGCTTTCGATTCGGCGAAGTTTAGTCGACGGTGACTTGAAGCCTGAGATATATGGAACAGGTATGTTTACAGACCTTTTTCTTCACCTTTTTTTGTCATATCTTCCAATGAAATAATGTAAAATAAGATAAAAAATGTACTTTTTTTAATTTGAGGGAAAAAAGCTTTCATGTTTTGGCTTTTACTTAAAATTTTCCCCTTTTTTTGTTTTTCCTTCCTCCTTCCCCCCCAAAAAAAATTTATATGTATTTTTTTAATTATGTTTGTTTGTAGAGCTTGTCCGAGGTCGACAGTGGTATTGAGTGCTTGAACAATGTCGATGCTGCGTCAGGGCTTTCCAACTCCAGTAGGCAGCAGCAGCAGCTGACTCTAGTGGACTGCCTGCCTTCCAGCAACTTTGACAGGGCAAAGCCGCACTTGGGAAGCCCGCATCCACGTGTACCCGAGAACAAAACCCAGCCCCGAACCTTCCCCGAGCCCACCGCGATGTCCAGCGAGGAGAAAACCCCCGCAGACGACGGCTCAGATCGCAGCAACGCTTCCAGGTACCGAGCGCCCTCCACTTTCCCTTCTCCCTTTTTGTGTTTTGTTCGATGGTGGTGGTGGTGGGGGGGACACCTCTCGCTGTTTACTCTCAGGGCCATTCTCCCCCCACTCAAAGCTGTTTTCTCCCCCTTTCACCCCAATTTATCCCCAATCTTTTAATCGATGACCTTGAGATTCCTAAAAAGCCCCACCCTGTTTTTTTTTTGCTCGGAGTTTCTCCCAACTTACGATGTGCCATTCGGGCCCTATATTCAGCAGTGCAAGTACAATGCAAGCCTGTCGAGTCCACTTTTTTATCGTTTATTTTTACATTCTGCCCATTATTTTCTTTCCCTTCTTGTTGCTGTTGTAAAATGACCTTGTCGTTGCTGTTACTGCAATGCACCATTTTACTCACAATGCAGACGGGTCGGAAAATTTGAAGATTTGAGTGACCATACTCAACCCATGGAAGTAAATTGTAGTAAATATACTACAAAAAGTTGCATGAATGAAAAAAAATTCATTTTTATAGATAAATTAGGAAGTGCCTGTTGGAAAGTTGCTCCTTCGTCTATATTTTTGCCACCACCACACCAATTCACTGTATGACTTGGGGTATTTTGTTAATTTTTATTACAATTTGGTGAAAAGTTTACTATGCTACTGTCCCCATCCTCTGTATTGGAATAATAATATATGTGCTATATGCCTGGACTGCTTCTACTATACTTCTATGTCCTGTGTCCCTGAAATACATTTTGCCTTTCTGGGAGATGTTTATTGTCGTGAATGCACCTTTTAAACTTTATTATAATTGTTTTAATTACTTTCCAACATTTCATTCCTGTCAGATTTTATATACGTGCTAATTTCATGACATTAGACAGATGATGCACTCGTACAGCAAAAATAAAAGATGTTTTTCAATGGCATTAAACTGTAGAAACTTTACATTGAAGGATTCTATAACTTTTAATAATTGAACTTTTAACAGGTCAATGGATATTATTGCCTGACAGACACCTGGCTATACATGGGGCTTTAATTGAAATATGTTAACCTGGATTCAGAATTTTTTGTTTACTTGTAAATTGTAGGTGCTATAGAAATCATCTTTAAATATACAAATTCCCCACAAGTCAGTATACATAACAATTGACAATATTTGAATTTCAGTTGCTTTTGATCTGTGATTTAAAAGTGAAGCACTTGTAATATAGTGTCATCCTTAAAAGATGTTCCACAGTGAAATTGATATTTATTGCTTACTGTTTTTAATGTGATCATTGAAGATTTTTGTTTCTCTGACAACATACTTCACCCAAGGCCTTTTAACTGAGATTTCACACAATTCACAAAAACGATGGATGTGGTCAACTGCTAATAATTTATTTCAAAAAATGTATATTGTACTAAGGTTTCTTTCTTTAAGATGAGTCCATTTCTCATGTTTTGCTTATTTCAGCGAAACTAGTCTCCAATGGCCTTTCCTGGGATTTGCTCTAGGTGGATAGGTGGTCTTTTCCCTTGGGTGGTCACCTGAGGTTTAAGTTTCATTCCCTGTTGTAGTAGGATTGATCTTGGACTGGTTTCACTGTGTGGAGCAATTCAAGCGCTCAATTAAGACCAACCTAGTGGCTTCGACAATTGTAACCATTAGCTGTTGAGCAAAAATCCCATGCTTGCCCATTTACATGACGTTGGTTGCTCAGTGGGTTCCTTTTGGAATTACGGATGGTCCGGTGGCTTCTGCTGTAGCACTGATCCCAATCCCCTTCAGTTCCACCTAAACGTGGGATGTTTGGGGACAGCATTTTGGATGGAAAGAAGATAATTTCCTGAGATTTACTCCGCCTATTGTTTAAAAAAAAACCCACCAGTAATCTGGAATTTGGCATGTTACCTGTGAGCATGCATATACCTGGAGGGCTTTGAGATATTACCCAAAAGTACATTAACTACAGCTGGCAGATGGGTGCCTTCTCGTTGCGTTTCCTCCACTTCACAGAAAAGGGAAGATGATTGAAGTTGTCCATGTTGGATCAACATCTGGAATGGGAACATCTGCTCATTCCAGTGAGGCACAGCCACTGGTGTCCCAAACTTGCCCCTTCATCTCCAGACTCCGCAAACTCCGATGTCTGTCTAATCCTGCCACTCAAACAGCTACAGATGTGAGTTCATTCTTGCAGATAAAGCTTGTTTTTAAAAAAGCTGATCTTGTGTCAATAAAGTTACCCGATCATACCTTGGGTTCTGGTGTCATCATTACATAGCCTGAGAAAATGACCACTTGCACACCACCAGTACATTGCGTCAAATCAGTCCACCATTCTCAGTATGATTAGAGTTGGTGACTTGTCGCAGCGAGCAGTTTATCATATTCTGGAGATACCAACATTTTCCCTGCCTTTGGAATGTTTAATGCTCATGCCGCTACATGTGGTAAGTGTAGAAATTCACCATCACATGTGGAACATTACACCGTGTCATATTACTTGTCTTAGTTATGGTGGGAAAGTCAGCTAGGTCACTAGAGTAGAGAGACATGCATGTTAAAAGATGCTGGTAAGTCTACAAAGTGCTTTGAGAATGGTCAAATGCAGTGATTGTGTTCCATCTGTTTTGATGCAAAGTTCAAATAAACAGAAAAAACACATCGCAGTTGACATACAGCATTGATGGTAATTTCTCAATTGCTGAGAATGCTCTTAGGAGCTGCATCTTTTGCATTTACCTTTGAACATTTAGATGTAGAACATTTGGGTAGAATTAGCAGCATCAAGCTTCAACACCTACAGCGCTTTCAATCTGCACACTGGAGAATTTGCTCATTTATTAAAATGGTTCAACTTTCAAAAGAAGCAAGGTGTGGGGGGAGGTTAATTGTAGCAAACAAATGCCACCTTGCTCGCAGATGCACTGCTTGCATGTGCTTTTCAGGTTCAACAATTGTGAAAGAGAACCTGTCAAATTCCTGTGCTCATTGGCCTACCTTTTTTATATAACAAGCTGTCACTGAATTGGAGTAGGGGGTTTAAATTGTGACCCCATGGGTAGATACAATTACAAGGATAATGTTGATTATGGGAGTACTCTACAATGGCGTCAATGTTTGCCTTTCTTTTTAAAAAAAACATTTTGCCAATTAACATGTTTCTAAAGTGAGCGACTTGATTTTATAAGCAATTTTAATGTATACTTCTGAAGTTTATTCCAGGATGTTGGGGGTGCCTTATAGAAACTAAGCTCATTGCCACTGGATTACCAGTTATGCTGAAATTTCGTAGTCCTATTTTCTCATTCGGATCTTAACCAGCAATGTGCATGTTTTTTGAGTTATGTGCTGTTGCATGGAATGGGAAGTTCTGAACCATTAAGTATAAATGCAAAAGTGTGGATATTTATATAGATTTACTGTACTTTTGATACTGGACTGTTGAACAATACAGTTAAATATTCAACCTGAACCGAACTTGTGCTTTGGAAATAAGGACAATCCAAGTCCTTATGCATAGTTTGTTGCAGTCAAGTTGCTGGTAATACATGTTTACCAATAGAATACCTGACCAGGAACATGGTTCTATGTGGATGTGATGAAAATGTTCTTGGCAAAATGAGTGATAATATTGCTCTCAGATTCCACCTGTAAATGAAAATTGAGCTTTTTGTGTTCCATTTGGGAGCATCTAGAAATCTTCTGAAGGGAGAACAGAATGTCTAATTCCTGTTGCGCAGCATACTATGTTGTTTCAGAGAAACTGGCCCAAATCTAAACATTGAATGTTATACAATGAGTTACTTTATTGTTGGTATGGTAATGTATTTCACTTTGGGAATGTGTGGTTTGGTGATAGAGCCCTGTATCTCTCCAAAGTAGTTGTGCAGTCGTGTTTCTTGCATTGCAATTCAGTCAGTTATTTGGCAGCCATTTTATGAAGGTAGAAATGACTTGTGCAGAGGTTGTTTTCAACATTTCTTCAAGGGTTTTTGTTAGTTTTCGATTACTAAATTAACTTGTGAGGCTAACAGGAAACCAGTGTGCATGTGTCAGACTGTTCTGTGGAAAGTGGGGGCATTGGTGCATTGTTTAGAGGGAGAATGGGGCTGCCTTTTTAAAGCTTTTTAGTCAGCTGCAGTCAACTTCAGAGAGACAAAATGGCTCTGCTTTACGCTGCATAACTAGACAGACATACTGCATTGCATAGTGTAGTTAGGAAGTACAGGAAGCTGGTGATGATGTAGCCGAGTTCAAAGGTTGTGCTCTGGAATGTGATTGGTTCTCCGCGTAGTAACAGAACTGCCTGCAGCAGAGCGCTCAAACAGCTCTGCCCTAGACTGACGTCACCGGCTGCCTGTGAAAGCCTCCCTTGTCGGGCAAGCCGTTGTATTTAGCTGTGAGAATTCTTGCTGGGCTTACACAGCATGGCAAACAAAGTGACTAGGATTAATCAGCTATTTTCCTGCATGATGTGTATTTATAAATATTTTCTTATTAAAGCCTTTTTTAATTTTTGGGTTCAAATTTAATCATATATTTTGTACAATCGCCAGCTTCGAATGCAGACCTTTAAGAAGTGCTTGAATTGGTGACCTCGTTTTACTTTATATTTTCAGGGGATTTTTTTTTCCCCAAGGGCACTTCAGCTTATTTTTTCACTTTAAAGCAAAACAATTAGCCTTGCGCCAGGAAAAAAAAACCGGTACTTCAATTATGGCCCTTGGCTGTTCACAGCTCCGTTCCTATATTACAACCAACCCTTTTGTTATTAACTGAAGTGAGCTTTCCAGGATTAATACATTTCATCCAGATGTGTTCTTTGATAATAATGGTTCTTCATGGTAACTGGACAGCTGGTTAGGATCACAGATCTCCTCCTGTGACTAACTATTGTCTGAATATAGATTGAATTAACCCACTCCTTGTGAACGGGATCCAGCTAGAAGTCTGGCAAAGGAATATTCTTTGTGTCGGATGGCATATTAGTCATTCTACAAATGCCTTTGCGCAATCACTTCTTAAAATAATCTTCAATTATGCTTATTATAATTGTAAAATAAATGTACATTTTTTTGTCTATATTCTACCACTTCTTTGAGATTCTTGAATGTGGCCCCATCAGCACCTGTCACCTGCTACCTGGCCCAAGTGACCATTCTTCATTATATGACCTAAGTACGGAGACTAGATCAACACAGGCAGCTGGAATGTTTTGTTTACTATTTCAACACCGGCATCTTCTAGGGCGAGTTGTTGAATTGTGATTGGAGAAGAGGCAATGCCCATATCCTATTCCTCCAGGAGTGCTGAGCAAACTGTTTCACCCTCCATGCCAACTGGGATATGTTTGGTAAACACAGCATTCTCTTGCAAAGATTCAGAAGTGGCACCGTGGTTAGCACCGCTGCCTCGCAGCGCCAGGGACCCGGGTTCAATTCCCAGCTTGGTTCATTGTCTGTGTAGAGTCTGCACGTTCTCTGAGTCTGCGTGGATTTCCTCCCACAACCTGAAAGATTTGCTGGTTAGGTGCATTGGCCACGCTAAATTCACCCTCCGTATACATGATGGGCGCTGGAGCGTGGTGACTGGGGGATTTTCACAGTGACTTCATCCCAGCCCACTTGTGACATAAAAAACTTACAGACAGGATCCTTTGAATGCTGTTCCATGCCCAAACTGGTCAACTCCCTTTTATCACTTGGCACAGACTGGGAGCAAAGCTCCAATATTATTTTTCTGGGACAGTGTTGCAATATGTGATATCTCTTATCCACTGAAACCTGGAGGGCACCAGTATCTTTCATCACTAAATATTAGTGGTGATGGTGAAACTGTATTTTGGGATCCCGAGATTGAACGCATGCAAAAACAAAGCAGCTGGAAAATTACAGTGCTTGATCTGTCATTAATTGTTGCATCAGTGTTAATGTTCCCAATGAAAATAACTGTTTAGAAGTTTGTATGAGAGGGATGCTGAAATCACAGGAAGCTACTTGGGCATTTTAAATTTTGAGGTCTGTACAACTGGAAATAGTGCATCAATATATGTCTAACTGCCCATAAAAAGTATTTCCAACTTTATGCATATATTGATCATCCAAAACTCTGCATACCCCTGCCCTGTCCAGTCATGAAGGATGGTGGACAGTTCTACAATGAACCAGAGGAGGCGGCTCCACAACTATACTGATTATCAATGATGGGGGAAGCCCAGCACATCCGTGCAAAAGACACAGCTGAAGCATTTGCAGCAATTGTCAGACAGAATTGCTGAGTGGTCATAAGATACAGGAGCAGAATTAGGCCATTTAGCCCATCGAGTCTGCTCCTCCATTCGATCGTGGCTGGTACGTTTCTCCGTCCCATTCTGCCGCTTTCTTCCCCGTAACCTTTAAGCCCCTTACAAATCAAGAACCTATCTAACTCTGTCTTAAATACGCCCATTGATTTGATCGCCACAGCCTTCAGTGGAGTGAATTCCACAGATTTATCACCCTCTAGCTGAAGGAATTCTTCTGCATCTTGGTTCTAAAGGGTCACCCCTTTACTCTGAGACTGTGCCCTCAGATCCTAGTCTCGCCTACTAATGGAAACATCTTCTCCACATCCACTCACTAAGGCCTTTCAGTATTCTGTAATTTAATGAAGTTCCCCAATATCCATCGAGTACAGACCCAGAGTTCGCAGATGCTCCTCATATGTCAAGCTTTTCATTCCTGGGATCATGCTTGACCCATTCTGAGGTCCCCATGTGATACCAAGAATCACTGAAGGCACTGGATACAGCATAGGAAATAGGCCGTGACCACATCCCAGCAGTAGTACTGAAGACTTGTGCTTCAGAGCTAGTTGTGTCATCTAGCCAAGCTGTTCCAGTAGAACTACAACACCCGCATCTGCCTGAAAGCGGTGGGAAATTTGCCCAGGTGGGAAAAAGCAAGAGAAATCCATCAATGTACTCTAGGTCATCATCAAATGACGGAAAATGCCGTCAACAGTGCTTACACAGTAGTAACCTACTCCCCATTCAGTTTGGGTTCCACTCAGCTCCTGACCCCTTGGATCAAACATGGATGAAAGAGCTCCACTCTAATTGAGAGTGACGGTCCTCTATCAAGGCAATGCTTCATCGAATGTGTCATCAAACAGCCCTAGCATAATTTAAATCAATGGGACGGTGACTCCCCGCTGGTTGGGATCAGGCCTCACATAAAGAAAGATAGTTGTGGTTGGCGGCCAATCGTTTCTGTCCCAAGACATCCTCTGTGTATAGTGCCCTGGGCCCCACCATCTTCAGCTGCTTCAGCAATGATTTCTCCATCAGGAGATCAGAAGTGGGAACGTTCACTAATATTTGCACCATGTTCAGTACCATTCATGATTCCTCAGATACTGAAGCATTTCATGTCCTATGCAGTCAAACCTGGACTACATTTGGCTTGGGCTGCTGCGTGACACGAGTGTCATTTGCCACTAAGTGTTAGGCAATGACCATCTATAAAAAGAGAAAATCTAGCCATCTCCCCACGACATTCAATGCCATTGTCATCAGTAAATACCCATCATTAACATCCTAAGGGTCATCATCAAAGTAAACAGGACCAGGCATGTAAATACTATAGCTACAAGAGCATGTCAGAAGCTGGGAATTCTGTAGCAAGTAACTCACTCCTGACTCCCTAAAACCTGTCCTATCTATAAGGTACAAGTGTGATGGAATTCTCTTCACTTACCTTGATGAGTGTAGCTTCAACAGCAGTCAAGAATGTCAACACCATCCAACACAAAGCCGTTAGCTTGATTGGCACCTCCCTCCTCCACCTTAAGCATTCACTTCCTCCACCACCAAAGCATAGTGGCAATAGTGTGTATGATATGCAAGATGCACTGCAGCAACTACCAAACCTCCTTTGATGAGATCTTCCAAATCTGACTTCAACCACTTGGGGCAAGGGCACAGATGCTTGGGAACACCGCCACCTGGAAGTTCCCTTCCATGCCACACGACATCCTGACTTGGAACTCCCTCCCTAACAACACTATCGGTGTGCCTACACCACACGGCCGGCAGTGGTTCAAGAAAGCGGTTCACCATCATCATCTCGAGGGCAATTAAGGATGGACAATAAATGCTGGCCATAGCAGTGAGGCCCACTTCCCATGAAAGAATGAAACAAAGCTCACACCAAGTTCCCTTCACTCATCATCCCTGTGCTTGCTAACCTGAGATGCCGGCATTGGACACTGGCCCCAGATTCAGCATCAACTCTACTTTAAAATAACTATCCCTGATTGCTACTTGCCCTATGACAGAGGCCCCTCCTATCTTGAACGTCCTTCTGCCCCCTGAGACTAATGCTGTGCAATCCTGGCATCTTGCGAATTGCTGATTTCAGTCGCTTCACCTTGAGTGACCATGTCTGCAGCTACTTGGGCCCCAGGCTCAGGAATTTGCTGTGTAAACCTTGCCACCTCCCCGCTCCCTCCATGCACACAAATTACTGTTTGTGGAATTTGGCAGGTCACGGAGGGATCTCCTGTGTGTGGCTCAACTTCTATTTATTTATTAGTCACAAGTAGGCTTACATTAACACTGCAATGAAGTTACTGTGAAAATCCCCTAATTGCCACACTCAGGCGCCTGTTCGGGTACATTGAGGGCGAATTTAGCATGACCAATGCACCTAACCAGCACGTCTTTCAGACTGTGGGAGGAAACCAGAGCACCCGGATGAAACCCACGCAGTCACGGGGGGAACATGCAAACTCCACACAGACAGTGACCCAAGCCAGGAATCGAACCCGGATTCCTTGTGCTGTGAGGCAACAGTGCCAACACCAATAATTCAGTACCCAATCAGTGCTATCAGCTACTCGTAATCTTCCTGCAATAATATTCTAAAACCATTAATGCATCAAAATAAGTAAAATGCAGCTATACAGAGTAGTCTAGTGTACATTGCAAACATTTATGGAGTTGTATGATGCACACTGTTGCCAGTTGTCTTGTTGGGTTATGTTATTCATCAGTGCACTGCATCAGCCTGAATCATGGTGAGCTGGCCATATCATTATAGTTTCTTAGACCATTTTGAGAGGTTACTGGACAAGTGTTGACCGGAATTGTGTTTTTTGCGTTGCCATTATCTATTCTGAGGGTTTGGGTATCACTGTCAGAGCCAGAATTATTTCCTATCCTTAATTGTGGCAGGAATGGTGCCACATCTTCTACAAATCACAGGCAGTGGTTCAGTACAACTGAGAGGCTTACTAAGCTGCTTAAGAGGGCAGTTTAAGGTCAATCACATTGGTGTGAGACGGTGGCAGATTTCTTTTCCATCGGAATTATTGAACCAGTTGGGCTTGTACAGCAGTCATAGAATCCCTACAGTGCTGAAGAAGGCCCTTCAGACTGATCCTCAGAGCACCCTACCTAGGCCCACTCCCCCAGTCTATCTCTGTAACCCCACACATTTACCATGGCCAATCCACCTAATCTGCACGTATTTGGACTATGGGAGGAAACAGGAGCACCCGAAGGAAACCACGGGATTCTAACTCGGATCCCTGGCGCTGTGAGGCAGCAGTGCTAACCACTGTGCCACCATGCCGCCCAAAGTATAGTGGCTTCATGGTGTTTACTGATGGCAGCTTTTTGTTTTACCTTCTGCGTTTTCTTGAAAACTGAATTCAACTTCTCAAATTACCATGATAGGATTTAATGCACATTCTCTCTGTTTATTGTCACTTTGTTTTATTCTTTTGGATTGAGGGTCTGCTGCCTCACAGCGCCAGGGATCCAGGTTCAAGTCCGGCCTTGGGTGACTGTGGAGTTTGTACGTTTGTCCTGTATCTGCGTGGGTCTCCTCTGGGTGCTCCAGTTCCCTCCCACAGCCCAAAGATGTGCGGGTTAGGTTTATTGGCCATGCTAAATTGCCACTTAGTGTTAGAGGGGTTAGCAGGGTAAATACGTGGGGTTACGGGGATAGGGTTTGGACGGAATTGTTGTCGGTGCAGACTCAATGGGTTGAATGACCTCTTGCACTGTAGGAATTCTATGATAAGCTGTGAAGTATAAATCCCAGTGTTCAGTGATCATGTAAACATAGCCTCAAGCAGTTGCTCTTAATCAATTTGTTGAATTTTAATTCAACTGAAAGCTAATCTCATGCATTTACCGTAGCTAGTACCCCTTAACACAAAAGGGCAATTTAGCATAGCCAATCCACCTAGCCTGCACGTCTTTCAGACTGCGGGAGGAAACCGGAGCACCCCGAGGAAACCTATACAGACATGGGGAGAATGTGCAGACTCCTCACAGACAATGATCAAAGGTGGGAATTGAACCCGGGTCCCTGGCGCTGTGAGGCAGCAATGCTAACCATTGTGCCACCGTGCTGCCCCACATTATCTGCAGTTCGAATTTCTACTTTCATTTTTGTTGATGACTTGCTTGTATTTTTGGACATGACAGCCCAATCTGTTGCTATATAGAAGGGGGGATGTGGCAAAGAACAAGTCAAAACTTCCGCTAACGCCTTTATTGACATGGGGGGGATGAAAGCAATATTTGAAGCAACAGCCCACATGAAACTTCTGAGTATTTTTGATGTCCTTGTATAGGCACAGCTCTTAAAAGCTGCAAGTTTAAACAGCTGTTTCGGTTCTATACAAGTCACAGAAAATAGCGTGGTAAACATTTCACCCCACCCCTTCTAGCAAACATGCAACCACAAACAAATAGGGGATCCAGATTAACCACTGAAAGCTGAGCCTGCCATTGCAGCTGTGACGATCCCGGAACCAGCTTTCTTCTTTGGCAACATGTTTCATCATTTGTAAAGAGATGCATATCCTGCAGCTCCAATAAGATTGCCTTTTATTATTAACCAGAAGTTTTGACCTTTTGAAGTTTTTAAACAAAATTTGCATTTAGGTGGCACCTTTCAAGGCTACAGGACATCCCACTCAAAGCATCTTTCAGCCATTGGAGTACTTCTGAAGTGTGGTCATTGTCCTAGTGGGGAAAGTGTGGCAGCCAATTTGCCCACAGCAAACTCCCACAAACAGTAACATGATCATTTGTTTTTGTGGTACTGATTGAAGGGTAAATATTGACCAGGATACTGGGGATAAAATAGTACCTTGGGATCTTTTACATCCATCGGGAGAGGACGAGCTGCCGTTGGTTTAACGTCTCAAACTCAAAAAAAGGCACCCCATCCCCTTTTTCTCCTTCCATCGGGAAAAAGATACAAAAGTCTGAGGTCCTGTATCAACCGACTCGAGAACAGCTTCTTCCCTGCTGCCATCAGACTTTTGAATGGACTTATCTTGCATTAAGTTGATCTTTCTCTACACCCTAGCTATGACTGTAACACTACATTCTGCACTCTGTCATTTCCTTTTCTATGAACGGTATAGTGTGCAAGAAACAATACTTTTCACAGTATGTTAATACATGTGAATAATTAATCAATCAGTCAAACTGCACTGGAATGTCAGGCTTGATTTTGTGCTCAAGTCCTGGAAAGAGACTTGAGTCAAACTGAGCGAAAGCTTATATCCTTTCAAAGTGCTTCATGCAATTAGTTGGGTATGTAGTTACTATTGTAAGAAAAACTTGCATTTATAAAGGGGTTGCCACAATTTCAGGAGATCCCCAGCAACCTTTAAGCCAGTTAAATGCTTCTGAAGTGTAGCCGCTGCTGTTTTTGGAGCGGATCTCAAAGATGTGAATTGGTCTGATCGTTTGAAGGAGAGAGGAATGTCGGCCCAGGTTACACCTCATGCTCTTCCAATGCTGTAATGGAGTCTTGAGCGTTCAGCGGAGCAGGTTGTGTTTCTGTTAAGCACCTCAGTTAAAAGGTGGCAGTTTTAACAATGCAGCATTGCCACAATGTTGCATGAAATATCATTAATTATTCTCCACACTGGTCTTCATCTAATCCTATCAGCACACTTAAATTGGCATTGTTTATGTAGTCAAACCCAGCTTCCAAAGTGTGGTCATTCCAAAGATGTGCATGTTAGGTTGATTGGCCCTGCTGAATTGCCTCTTAGTGTCATGGATTAGCAGGGTAACTACGTGGGGATACGGGGATAGGGCCTGGGTGGGATTGCTGTCAGTGCAGGCTCGATGGGCTTAATGGCCTCCTCCTGCACTGTAGGGATTCTGTGGTCAAATTCAGTCAACTGAAAAGTATTTATAATACAAAATGGGGGATTAACATTGCAAACAAATCTACTGCTTCCCTACTCTGTATAAATATTGTGAAATTTCCAGCATTTTTAAGGATAGTTGGCAGTCTTTTGTATTAAAGCAGATCTGAAGACCGCCCTGGCAGATTCATTCAAAATGTACTCGGAAGGAACTCAATACCTGATCAATAATAGAGCTTTAAATGTCTTAATCTGCAAGTTCCTGACCTCCTTGCATTGTAACTGTTTGAAAATGCGCCCACATCGTGCCAAACAAAAGTCAATCAGTTCTTTATCTGAAGTCCTTTAGTTACAGAACCTGATGGCATTTATTACTAATATTCTTCAAATGCAAGCATATAGCTTTGTCCTTGATTTTAAAATCTTCTGTGCAGAAAAATAACTTGCCCAATTTTTAAATTTGGACTTTTTCCTGAATTGTGAGGGAAATGTAAATGGGAAGATTTCTAGGCTCCAAAGGCATATGGGGAGAGTGCAGGAGTGTGGCATTAAGATAAGGGATCAGCCAAGATCATATTGAATGGTGCAGCAGGCCCGAAGAGCCTCCTCCTATGTTTCTAAGACCTGCCATTTTAGGTAGTAGTCATCAGGCATTTCATGTCTCCTCTCCAATGATTTATCTTTTCCCTGGACTTGAATACGGCAGTCAACAGTAGATAAATCAGTGCAACCACTGTGGAGTGGGAGAGGAGATTGAATGGGACATGTCGTTACTTCTCCCAACCATGAGTAATGTTTCCTCTTACAAATGCTGGAATTGTCCATGATATCCAGTTTCCTTTGCACTGTTTGACCCAATTTTGTATGTTTCTAAATTTGAATACAAACTTCATTTTCGATTCGAAGTTTTGTCTTGTGGGCAGCAAATTTTTATTATTCTAATCAAATTAAACTTTTTTTTTGCACTGGTGTGAGAGTCACATCTAACAACAAATCACAACAGTGTCATGTGCAATTTAACGTAGGAAACACAACCTTCTGGGTTACTCTAAAGTTTATAATGGAGACTGAAATAAATGGTGACTGATGCAGACCCTCTAATCATGAAATGTAGGAAGACAATAACTAATGGGGGCCTTTCATGCGATTAACCAGCCTCCCATTGTTTACTATTTTTGAACAATTGTGCAGTCGGTTTCCATTGAAGCATCAAACGTGTTTAGATGTTTTTGTGTATACAAATTGGGAAGCCTAAGATGGTTGGAAATATTTCTGTTAAGCAGAGTGCAGGTTAAATCAATCATCATGCATTGTTGGAGGTCGAGTGGTTTACAGTAAGGCACAAGCATTATTCAAACTCCCAGCCTGGCAATGTGCAGGCTGGTTTACTTGCAGAATAGGGCAATGGCTGTGTCCTTATACAATTTCTGTTCAACAAAGATGAGGGATACAAACTTTACAATGCCCATCAAGTTTTTACTTACCAGCCTTGGCCTCCAAGCCTTTCTGCCATACCACTTGATTGCTTTTGGCTTCAGCAATACACTTGAACTGATCCCTGAACCTTGTGCCCGTCATAGTAGTTAATTACAGAATCCCTACAGTACAGAAGGAGGCTACTCGGTCCATCGAGCCTGCACCAGTGACAATCCCACTGAGGCCCTATCCCTGTAACCCCATGTGTTTATCCTGCTAATCCCCCTGACCTGAAGGGGCAATTTTTTAGCATAGCTAATCAACCTAACCTGCACATCTTTGGACTGTGGGAGGAAACCTATGCTGGGAGAATGTGCAAATTTCGCACAAGTCACCTAAAGTTGAATTGAAACTGGTTCCCTGGCACTGACAGTGTCTTATCCAGGCCCTCTCCCCTGCCCTATCCCTATAACCCGACACAGTTACCATGGCTAATCCATCTAACTTGCACATCTTGGGACACTTGGGGCAGCTTAGCTTGGCCAATCCACCTCACCTGCACACCTTTGGACTGTGGGAGGAACCCGGAGGAAACCCATGCTGACGCAGGGAGAGCGTGTAAATTCCACACAGTCACTCGAGGCTGGAACCCAGATCCCTGGACCTATGGGGGCATCAATGCTAACCACTGTGCCACCATGCCACACCTAATCCTGGGATGATTTTTTTTCCTCCCTCTGTCTCCCTGCACTTCAAGCTGGAGATAGTGAGGGAAGTTGGCTGCACTGCTAGCTGAAGATGCAGCCAGATTGAATCAGGAATGTGATCTGTACGGCTCATTTCCATATTGTCAATGCCTGGTGCTTTGGTTTAAATCTTGATAGTTTTTTTTATAGCATACCCATCTGTGTCCTGTGGTTCTAGCTGTTGGGATGGGTCATCAGTCATTGCTGAGGAAGAGCGGTGGTTTAGAAAAAATGTGAATTCTTGGGAGTGGGAGAGAGAGAATGATTGACTCTTTGATTATGTACAAGCTGTAAGTGCCTTCTGTGGGTCCTGTCATTGCAGTAAAGTCTGATGCGAGTGTGGCGTGGGTGTCCATAGAACCTGGAATTATGTTTGGGAGAACCTCTGCAGCTGTGCCGTCCTCTGGGCATGTTGGATGTTACGAGTTAGCATCAATGGCCCTCAAAACATGCTGAACCTAATTCAGTGCTTACCTCCACACGGACAGATTGGCTGCAGTGTTTCCCAGGAGAGGTGGTCTGCAATACAGAGGTTTGTGAGGCTCTTCTATAGGGTGGCTTTCTAAAGTTTGTCAGACTACCTTGATGTTGTTTTCCCTGAGAGAGTTCCCTGTAGAAAATCTGCACATGGATTCTGTAATGATCGATGTGGGAGGCCTGGTCTGTCCATCTAAGTTGAGTTTTCTGGATGGTGTTCCCCTTGCTGATCAGCCCAGCATGATAGAGGACCTCATTATTTCTGATCTTATCCATCATTGAGTTCTCACGATGGACCCAGGCTTCTTTAGTGGAAACGGTCCAGATGTTTGATGTGGCACCTAAAGCAGATCCAGGATTCTGCACCAAACAGCAGGGTGGTAAGGACAGTGGCCTGGTAGGGTTTGGTTTTGAGACTGCTGCTGTTAGTGGTTATGCCTCCTGTGTCTGTTGCTGGTTGAAACGTAACCTCGGATTTTGGCAACGCTTGGCAATTTATTTGCCGTAGCTGGATGTATTGTTGTAGCAGCTATTGGACAGTCATTTTGCCTCTGTAACTTTGTGCAGGCATGTTTATGCCTCCAGTCATGTCTCTGGTGGTTGCTTTATGCATTGCAGCAAAGACCTGAGGAGATGAGGAACCAGGATGTATTCATGTTGTACACTGGTTACCGCAAAGGCATTGGACATCTTACACTAACACATCCAACCCTTCCATCGTGCAGTTGGCATAGGATTAGAGATCAGCCTCCTTTTTGTTGATGAGACATTAACTGGGATCCTTCTGGTAAATAAGATGAGAGTTGCCTTCCAATCTCGGAGAGAGCGAGAAAGGAATACTGGGACACTGGGTACAGTGTTAATCATGGTTCATAGAATCCTACAGTGTAGGAGGAGGCCAGTCAGCCCATCGTGTCTGCACCGACTGCAATCCGCCCAGGCCCTATCCCCATAACCCCATGCATTTACCCTAGCTAGTTCCCCTGACACTAAGGGGCAATTTATCATGGCCAATTCACCTAACCCGCACAGCTTTGGACTGTGGAAGGAAACCGGAGCACCCGGAGGAAACCCACGCAGACACGGGGAGAATGTACAACCTCCACACAGACAGTCACCCAAGCCAGGAATCGAACCCGGGTCCCTGGCGCTGCGAGTCAGCAGTGCTAACCATTCTGCCACCGTGCCGCCCTTGGTTTCAAGGGAAAGCAGCACCAAATGGGCTTGTCCCTCCCACAAATGGTTGTTAGGTTTGATGGAAGTCAGGCTGTTGCTTTATGAATAAAGTAAACCTTTATATAATTGTAATTTACAAAACAACAAGAATAAAAAGGCTAGCTGGCAGGATTCACGAAGGCCTCCTTGGGCCAAGGAGTTGGGTGTTGAAGCCATTGAGTGTTTCTCGACATCCCATACAGTTTGGAGCAGGGGAATCTCAGTCTTTTGATTGGGTAGTGGTGCAGTTCTGAAATGGTGGAAGCAGAATGCTTTAAAATGGCGATCGCACTTGGCACAATACCAAGATCCAGGGAACTTTCTGGAACTGTAGCAGTTTGAGCTTCAGTGCTGCCATCTTGTAGCCATGGGAAGAAACAGCCAGACCTACAGTATCAGGTTTATCATTGGGTGATATTTTAGGACAAATGAGAGACCGTCTTAAACATTTCAGTTTTGATGAATTCTCATTTAAATGTTTATTTATAATAAAGTTATTCAGACAGTAGTCAATATTTTGCTCCGGGTAGTAAATCTTTTTAGAGAAACTCAAGCCTATGACTGGTTTAATCGCTTTTTTTCTTACGAGATCGATTGAAATCTTCACATTTTGTGAAGGCACCATTAACCTCTCCACAGATTCAGTGCTTTAATAACAAATTTATTTTTCTAAAAAGCAGTTAATCCTATTCAGAGCTGCGTCGAGCATCTGCTGCCCCATGCAGTGTTGTGCTGTGCGTATTCCTGTCACCAGAGGGTATTCTGGCTGAAGGATGTTTATATCTTCCCTTGTGCCTTGCCCTGTGCTGTGAACTAAAAAATCAAAATGTCATTTAAATTGTACAAAATCAATTTCTAACTTCTAATATATTGAAATTCTTCCGTGCAATTAAAATACCTCGAAATATTTTCTGTAGACCAGAGTGATTGAAGCACCACAGTATTATTTGTGTGTTGAGGATCGGAAACTACTGTAAATATTGATTTTTGGAAACGTTGTTTGCATTATTCCACATTTTAACAATTTCAGAAATACTGATGCGTCTGTACAGCAGTATTCAGCTTTGAGCTTTTTGGTTAAATTGGAGCAGACTTGCACTTGCTTTTGTCAGACCATCAGTGAAATATTTTTGGATATGTGCTTTCCAATTTTTGCAATTGGCTGTTGCTCTGCTGTGCTTTGTAAATAATGGCCATTAACTCCATTTTTATTTTATTCGGCTGAAACCTGTTTTTGTGAGTCCATGACCCTACCTCAATCCCTTGCCTTCAGGAGAAACATGAATGTTAAGCAGGAACCCTGGCTGATTTCTCCTGTTCTTTGTCCCAGGGTATTTGAACTAATTGTTACTAATTATCATTAACATTGAAGATTAAGTTATTTTAAACTCATAAAGGTTTTCGATTCCTGTTTGGCTTCATTTGAAGGGGGGAAAATAACCTCAAAATCTGGACTCTGGCTCTTAAGATCTATTCTAAATTTGTTTTGTTTCGGATTTTAATTTTGGTGATAATCTGCAGCAGGGTTACAGCCGTAGCATTTAATTGTGACGGTGTGCTTTATTGTAATTATGCTGAAGTATTTCTTGGTTTAATGAAACCAAAAGTATGGCCTGGAGCTACGATTCAGTTTGTATGCTGATAATCGGGCCCATCTGGTCTAACGCTGGGCAGCAGCGTGGCACAGTGGTTAGCACTGCTGCCTGACAGTGCCAGGGACCCAGGTTCAATTCCGGCCTCGGGTCACTGTCTGTGTGCTGTTTGCACATTCTCCCCGTGTCTGCGTGGGTTTCCTTCGGGTGTTCCAGTTTCCTCCCACAGTGTGCAGGTTAGTTTGATTGGCCATGCTAAATTGCCCATTAGTGTCAGAGGATTAGCAGGGTACATACATGGGGTTACGGGGATAGGGCCTGGGTGGGATTGTTGTGGGTGCAGGCTCAATGGGCTGAATGGCCTCCTCCTGCACTGTAGGGATTTTATGATTCTATGAACATTGTGCCCCAGTCTCAGCCACTGTAATTTTAAAAAAATCTAATTTTGATTCTGAGTAATTAAATTAAAATAAAATCATGAGGAAATTGACAAAGCTAGATCATATTGGCCCAAGAGAGTGAAACTACTTGAACATCAGCGAAGAAAGGCAAATTGCATTCATAATACAAACAAAAGATGTCTTGGAGGATGGTCCTCCCCTCCGCCCAGCCAATTTGTCCTGATCTTAAAAGCTATCATCTGCCCCTGTTCATACTTTGGAGACAACTGATAAATTATTTGCTTGTGATTTTATTATACAAGAACTCTGTTTCCTTTCATGTGTTGGAGACGAGGAGCATTTTGCCAAGCCAGATTTAAAGCCATGCACAAGCACTGCCATTTGGGAAATTACATCAGTGTCTTGTGCAAAATAATGACACAATTTCCTCTCTTCGGGCGCCTGGCTCTTTAAGGATTTAAACACAGCTCCTTAAACTCAGTTCAAGCTTAAATATGACACATGCTATCTCATTGCTGCTCAATTAGCATTAATTACCTCCCTCCCCCCGAGAATCGGGCTCTTAATCATTAAATTGAGTTGTGGCATCTGAATTAGTGGGGTTTGGATCCTATTTGTGCAATACCTTCTTGTGACTAGGAAAAGTGATTTCCACCCCATTCCCCCTTAAACTGCGTGTCAAGTTTCACTGCTTTCCTTTTGTTTTATCTGAAATGCATCACATTTTATTTGTAATTTGTGTGTGCGTGGGAGCAGCCACTGGAGCTTTCGCCCCCTCATGAGTGACTCAGCCACTAGGTATGAGTAAATCAACTAAATGGATCTGTACCTCCAGCTTGGTATTTTACCAGCTGGTGCAGCTTTTCTGCTAAGGGAGCATTTATAAAAGCCACCAGTCTCAGACTGTGGGTAGTAGGTTGCTTCTGCAGTCCAGTTTCAATTGGATTCAACACACCAGCGAGAACGTGGAACATGTGCAGTGGTACATCTGCCTTGGATACAGTTTGCGTGTTTTTAAGAGTGTGTGTCGCAGCATCTCTGAGCACTCACGTTTAATAACACTGAATATTGAGACAACACAGAAAGGGGAGGACTTTCAGCCCCTCACTGCCTGTGTTGGCTCTTTGATGGAGCTACTTGATCCATCCCATTTCCTAATCTGAAAGGAAAACAATGTGGATGCTGGAAATTGAGATTAAAAACAAAATTCTGGAAGGACTCAGCAGGTCTGACAACATCCGTGGAGCGATTAGAAACCAACTGTTACGCTTTCCCTGTAACTCTAAATTTTTTAAATCTCCATTAAGTATCTATCCAATTCCATTCTGAATGATATTATTGAATCTGTTTCTATCATCTTATCGGGAAGTGTATTCCAGATCATGGTAACTGTGTTCTTAAAAATAGAAGTCGCATCCCTTAACCCCGGGCTTCACTTTAAATCTTTGGTTACCAACCATCTTGCTCGTGAGTTTTCCCCATCCATTCTCATCAATTATTGTGCGCACAGTAAGATCCCACAAACTCCGCCATGATTGAATGGCGGAGCAGACTCAATGTGCCGAGTGGTCTAATTCTGCTCCAATGTCTTATGGTCTTATGGAATGATTGGGATAGCGAATCTATTCTTTATGACAATGGTTGAGAAAGGAATGACAATCACGGCACTGGAGAAAGCATCCTCCATTTACCTTTCATAATACATAGAACTATAGAACCCCTACAGTGCAGAAAGAGGCCATTTGGCCCATCGAGTCTGCACCGACAACAATCCCACCCAGGCCCTCTCCCCATATCCCTACATATTTATCCACTAATCCCTCTAATCTACGCATCCCAGGACACTAAGGGGCAATTTTTAGCATGGCCAATCAACCTAACCGGCACATCTTTGGACTGTGGGAGGAAACCGGAGCACCCGGAGGAAATCCATGCCGAGAATGTGCAAATTCCGCACAGACAGTGACCCGAGCCGGGAATCGAACCCAGGTCCCTGGAGCTGCGAAGCAGTACTGCTAACCACTGTGCTACCGTGCCGCCCTTGGATAGGGATGGGATAGCTGACGTCTAAACTACTGGATCAAGTAGGTGAGGTTTAGTTTACAGCGGTGGTTCTCAAAAGTGTGATCCGCGAGGGCCTTGGCGAGTGGTCCACAGGCTGATTCAGGATGTGCCACACCACAGCCGAGGCCAGATGAGAGAACCGGTCAGAGCACTTACCCCTGTCACTTGTGTGCCGTTACAACATTGGATTGGTTCCCACATGTGTGGGAGTTTGTCATGAACGCAAGCAGCAACAAGCAGGCTTTATGTTACTGTACAAAGCATAGCTGCCCGATTGGATCTTCAATAGCTGTGGAGCTGAACACCTGGAGGATGAAGTGTCTGAACATGGTACTGAAGCTGCCTAGCTTGGAGCCAGACTTTTAAAAATTCACTCAAGGGATGTGGGCTTTGCTGGCTAGGTCAGGATTTATTCCTCATCTCTTGTTGCCTTTGAGAAGGTGGTGCTGAGCTCCCTTCTTGAATCGCTGCAGCCCATGTGGTGTAGGTACACCCACAGTGCTGTTAGGAAAGGAGTTACAGGTTTTTGACCCAATGACAGTGAAGGAAAGGTGATACAGTTCCAATTCAGGATGGCTTGGAGGGGAACTTGCAGGTGGTGGTGTTCCCATGCACCTAATGCCCTTGTCCATGTAGATGGTAGCAGATTTGGAAGGTGCTTTTTAAGGAACCTTGGTGAGTTGCTACAGTGCATCTGCTATGCTATGCTGCTGCTGCTATGCGTCAGTGGTTAAGAGGGTGAATGTTTGTGGATGGGATGCCAATCAAGCGGGGCTGCTTTGTCCAGGAGTGTCAAGTTTCTTGAGCGTTGTTGGAGCTGCACTCATCCAGGAAAGTGGAGAATATTGCATCACACTCCTGACTTGTGCCTTGCAGATTGTGGACAAGGCTTTGGGGAGTCAGGGGCTGAGCTACCCACCGCAGGATTCCTAGCATTTGACCCGCTCTTGTAGCCTCTGTGTTTATCTAGCTAGTCCAGTTCAGTTGTCTAACTAAAGGTAACCCCCAAGGTGTTGAGGATGGGGGATTCAGCGATGATCATGCCGGTGAATGTCACACCTTATAGATGTGTCATCAAAACCAGCACCAATAATGAGTTTTTAGTGGTAGCAAGTGAAAGCAGGTGGGGTAGGACCGGTAGGTGGTCCACTGGGTTTTTTTGCCTCATCTAAATGGTCAGCAGATGAAAACATTTAAGGAACAAATGGTTCCAAATGTAATGAAGGACTGCACTTCCTACAATGCTGCACTCCCTCAATATTGTACTGTAGTGTAAACCTGAGTTATGTTCTGAAGCCCTGAATTGTCGCTTAAAACCACTACAGTGGGATCCCAAGATAAAGTGATTAAAAATGACAACATAACTCCAAAGGCAGGTTCTGATTTGGCTGCAAAGAGGAGCTGTTTGAGACAGCAAAGGACATTGCCTCATACCCCATTACTGTGTTACTGTGTACATTGGTGCCCAAACTAGTTTCATAAAGACAAGGACATCATTTGAGCCAGTTACTTCAATAGTTGGTCATCTGCTCATACTCTCAATATAATTTAAATTGCTGCCCAGTAATTTGGTCTTATTTGGCCTCACTTGTCCCTGCTGGCTTCACAAAAACCTCCTCCCACCCCTTTTCCTCTAACCCCATCAATGTATCCTCCTACAAGTATCTGCCTCATGTTTATCCAGCTTTCATTGAAATGCATCCATGCTACTCATCTCAACTATAATTTTTGTAGCAAGTTCCACATATTTTATTGTCTCTGTGTAAAGAAGTTCTCCTGAATTCACTATTGGATTTATTAGTGACCATCTTATACTTATGGTGCTGAGTTTGGGTCCTGTCCATAAATGGAAACATCACCTACCAAGTCAAACCATTTCATAAATTTAAAGACCCCAATCTCGTCATCCTTTCGGCATTCTCTAGGGAAAGGCACCGAGTCTGTTTCAACTTTCCTGATGTGTCTCAGCTCTCCATTCTGATATCTTTGTAGTGGACCAGTTTTGCTCCTTCTCTGCTGCCTCAACGTCAATTTTATCATATGGAGGAGATCAGAACTCATCACAGTACTCCCGCGAGTGGGCTATACAATTTGAACAGATGACCTCTTCTATCCCGCTAGAAATGAACCCTGGTGTTTTGCTTTGTTTTTTCTTTCATTTAGCCTTATTTGCACCACAACTTGTGATCTGTGCATCTGATAGTTTAATTTTCCATCACCCTCCCACATTGACCTCCGCTGTGCTTGGCCTGCTGCACTGCTCCAGTGAAGCTCATAGCAAGCTTTTGATGAGCATAGCAAGCTCATCTTTTGATTAGGCACTTTACAGCCTTTTGGACTCTATGTTGTGTTCGGCAATTTCAGAATGTAGCCTCCCCCTTGTTTCCTCTTTGGAGGTTTTGGTTTTGCTGTGTTGTGTTTTGATTTTGTTGTTTTCAGGTATCAACTGATTATTCTTCTGCAGCTCACACTTCCCCTAGACATATCTTTGGCTTCTTGTCCCATTATTCCGCTCACTTTTACCTTGCACTGCAAAGCCTTCGGTTATTTAATCTCTCCTGTCTTCCTCCCTATCATGGACCTTCCTCTTTGCTTTCCAGAACCTCCCCCTTTCAATTTTTTTTTATTCATCATGGGACATGGGTGTGGCTGGCTGGCTAGCACTTATTGTCCATCCCTAGTTGTCCTTGAACTGAGTGGTTTGCTCGACCATTTGAAGGCAGTTGAGAGTCAACCACATTGCTGTAGCCCTGGAGTCACATATAGGCCAGACCAGGTAAAGATGGCAGATTTCCTTCCATAAAGGACATCAGTGAAGCAGATGGGCTTTTCTGACAATCGTCAATAGTTTCATGGTCGTCAGTAGATTCTTAATTTCAGATAATTTTTAATTGAATTCCAATTCCACCATCTGTTACGTGGCGGGATTCGAACCCGGGTCCCCAGAACATTAGCTGAATTTCTGGATTAATAGTCCAGCAGTAATGCCACTGGGCCATCACCTCCCCAGTGTAACTGGTTTGCTTTAAACCTGTTGCATTCCTTAAGCTTTCCCCATTCCGATGAAAAGCAGTCATCCTGAAACATTAACTTGGTTTTTGTATCCACAGATGCTGCCAGACTAGCTGAGAATTTCCAGCATTTCCTGTTTTTCTTTCAGATTTACATCATCTGCAGTATTTTGCGGTTCCTACGTGGCAATATTTGACTTGTTCCTATTCTTTTCTCCAGGATGTGGTTGATAAAAGGAGTGTCTTTCCCAGGCTTATTAATTTTTAAACAACGTGCTGCTGGCTTCCCCATAATATTGCTGGTGGACAAAAATAAGAGCCCTCCCAATAACCGTATGTCTCAGTTAGCCTTCCTCCTTGCCTCCTGTTTTCTTCTCCTGTCTAGTTTTTTTCCATATTTTTTTTCTGCTTGCGTCTCCCACTCTCTTTGGGTCTACTTGTCCGTTTTCTCTCCCTATCTCCCCCCTTACCCTGTGTTTCCTCTCCACTGCCTTTTGCCAACACTCCCCATGTATGTTGTATTAATTTCTTTCCTTCAGTTTGTCTGTAGACCCTGGTAACCTGCAGTAGCAATCCTGACTCTTTCCCAGAACTAGAGGAGGCATTTTGGCAGCGTGAGAGTTTGTTAGTTCTTGGAAATACTTGCAACTGTACTCGTGCAAAATTCGACCCTCCCCCCCCCCCCCCCCCCAAATTTGCATTTGGGATTTAATCCAGGCTAGGCTTTGCCTGGTTTAGGATCAGAGGCACAACGCAGATCAGGTTTGCAGCATACAATCTGCATTTTATGATGGAATCCTTGCCAAAGGTGAGGAGGCAATGGTGTAGTGGCACAGTGGTTAGCACTGCTGCCTCTCAGTGCCAGGGATCCCGGTTCGATTCCAGTCTCGGATCACGGTGTGGAGTTTGCACATTCTCCACGTGTCTGCATAGGTTTCCTCCGGATGCTCCGGTTTCCTCCCACAGTCCAAAAATGTGCGGGTTAGGTTGATTGGCCATGCTAAATTGCCCCTTAGTGTTAGAGGGATGTCAGGGAGATTAGTAGGGTAAATATGTGGGGTTACGGGGGGTAGGGCCTGTGTGGGATTACTGTTGGTGCAGGCTCGATGGGCCAAATGGCCTCCTGTACTGTAGGGATTCTATGATTCTATTGTCACTGGACTAGTAATCCAGAGACCCAGGGTAATGCTCTGGGGACCCGGGTTCAAACCCCACCACGGAAATCAAAGTCTAATGATGACCATGAAACCATTATCTATTGTAAAAACTCATCTGGTTCACTAACATCCTTTAGAGATGGAAATCTGTTGTCTTTACTAAGTCTGGCCTACATGTGACTCCAGATCCACGGCAATGTGGTTGACTCTGAGATGCCCTCTGGGATGGGCAATAAATGCTGGCCCAGCCTTCGACACCTACGGCCCATGAACGAATAAAAAAAATATAGAAATTGTTGCTGGAAAGCACATATCCATTAATTAAGATGTGGACCTGATGGTATCTGTGGCATTGGTATCTGCTGCATACTACAAACCAGGTGACATCCACTGCCTGTAGTCATATTCAGTGTTAATAGAAACCTACTTGTGACACTAATAAAAATAATAATAAAATTCATTAATGGTTACTAGATTTTAATTTTTGCTTTTAACTCCCTTTCTAATGAGTACTTGGGGCGGGGTGTTTGCGGGGTGGCTTGAGGTGGAAATAGCCAAGTCAGGCTGTAAATGAGAGGATGTATGGAGTGACCTGGCTGTGCTTATCCTCTGTTTTCTACTTCTCAGCAACTCAGCTTCAGAAGAATCCAACCACTCCGCCTCGGGATCGGAATCAGGCAGCCAGTCGGAGAGTGAACAAGGGAGTGAGTCCAATAATAGTAGTTCGGAATCGTCGGAGTCCCAGTCTGAATCAGAATGTGAATCTGCTGGGTCCAAGTTACAGCAAGCAGCCGCGGAGAACAAGGACAAGCCATTGAGTAAGAAGGAGAGGATAGCTGATGTAAAAAAGGTACCTTTTAGACAATGGACAGGAGCTTGTTTCCTCTGCTGTAATTCAAGTCCCAGAGCTTTGTAGCTTGATTTGCCCTTCGGTGTGCGACCGGGTTAGAGGTGCCTTTCCTTACATTATTTATGGAGCCTTTTGAGTTTGGTATATTCCAATAAAAGATAGGATCACGCAATAGGACTCTGATGAAAACTCACTGAAATCACAATGACGTTGTCACATCTTGGACACAGAAGAAAAATTGAACAAAATGACTTTGGTTTGAGAAATCAAGTTGCGGTCATTAATGTTGCAGCAGCCTGTGGGCGGCCTTCTCAAACATTGCCTCTTGAGTCTGCAAATAAAAACGTGGAGACCCTAATTGTTGGGAGCCACAGGGAGAGGGACAAATTTCATTATCCATGTTCTGTTCTTTCCACCCCTGGCCAGAAGTTTGATTCCCCGCCTACTAGAAGTTGACAGGCACGTTCTGTAATCCCAGTACCTGTAAGCTTTTTGGTACAAGCCCTCTCTTCTGATATCAGCTGAAAGTTTGAGTAGCATGATGATGCCAGTTAGAACTCACTTCGTTCTTGCTCAGTAAATGTGACCCTGACACATGCATTCATGTTGCAATTACCTTTGGTGCCAGGAATACTGTCCATTGATATCATTGGTAAATCCTGAAAGGGGGAAAGCGCTTGACTGATTGGAGCAATTCCCCAGGTTTGAAGTGCTGTGATTGGCCACACAACATTTGGACTGGAAAGGGAATTTGGGAGAAGAGAGTTTTGGGCTCCTCGCTGATCCTGCTCCATCCCCTCTGGAAAGCCTCCTTTCATCAACTTGGCTATGTTCTCACATGAAGTATAATCACCTGGATGAATGATATGCAGTTGACTCTTAACCCTCACCCCCGGCAACCCGTTAAGGAGTGATTACATCTTGAAGAGAGGGGAGGAGATGGGGGTGAGGCAAGAAATCATATTGAGTAATCAGGGCAATGTTGCTACCCGTCCTTTGTAATGTGATAATAAGAACGTTAGAACTAGGAGTAGGCCATTTGGCCCCTTAAGCTTGCTCCGCCATTCAACAAGATCATGGCTGATCTTTTCATGGACTCGGCTCCACTTACCCGCCCGCTCACCATAACCACCACCCCCCCCCCCCTCCCCCACTTACCCGCCCGCTCACCCCCCCCCCCCCATAACCACCCCCCCACCTACCCGCCCGCTCACCCCCCCCCATAACCACCACTACACCACCCCCCCCCCCCCCACACTTACCCGCCTGCTTACTCCCCCCCCCCCCCCCCCCCCCCCCAACCCAACCCTCTCAACTCCGGAATCAACCTAGTGAATCTCCTCTGCACCCTTTCCAGTGCCAGTATATCTTTTCTCAAGTAAGGAGACCAGTACTCCAGGTGTGGCCTCACCAGCACCTTATACAGCTGCAACATAACCTCCCTGTTTTTAAATTCCATCCCTCTAGCAACAAAGGACAACATTCTATTTGCCTTCTTAATTACCTGCTGCACCTGCAAACCAACTTCTTGTGGTCTTACTAGCATAATAGCGCAATCAAGAATGAGTCTTTAGAGGCTCCTTGAAATATCACTTGCATATCTCTGCCACCTTACATTGAAATGCCCTGAAAATGTTCGGACATGTTTTCTTTTGTATTTCAGTATGACATTCTATACCAATAGCATTCTCCAAACAGAATATAGATAAATGACCAATTAGTATTCTGCGTGACTCTAAGTGTTCTTTGTAAAGGTAGTGATGGTGGGAAAGTGTCAGATGGCTCATCCCCTCAATAATCTCAACCATATTTTTCCAAAGGAAGCACACCATTTTTGCCTTGGTGACTTTTCCAATGTTATCATCGTACATGAATGTTGCACTTCACTCATGGTAAGAGCATTAGTGGGAACTGTATGGGTTGCTTCTCTTCATTTGCCACTGGAAACTGTTGGCTGAGTCTTTGCGTTTAATATTGAAACCCAAGTTCAGTCACCCAACAACAATCATTGTCCACTCTATTCAATTTTGTTAATGTCTGCACTTGACCACTGACCCGTCACCTCGATTTCCCATTGTTGCAGCGCAAACCCCTGCCTCTAAAAGTTGGCGTGAGCAGTCACGGGCAATGTGGGTTTGGGGAGCTGAGAGAGGGGCGATTTGGGGATCGGGGTTTCATTGGCTGGTGTGCTTTTCCTAATTTGGATTTCTTGTTACTTGCAACGCGAGGAGAGAAGCCACAGCAATTTTCCGCGTTTCACATGAAGTCAGTCGCTTTCTCCAAAGGTTGATCCAGATAGAAGAGAAGGGGTTATTGAAAGGGGTCCAAAAACTGATGTGTGCCTGAATGCTAACCAAACTAAGATACAACATTTTTTAAAAAACAAAACGGTTTCGGGAATACTTGGAGTGGATCCCCTCTTATTTTTCGATCAGTAATATATCCCATCATTTGGATTTCAGAGAAGTAGTGGTAGGAATTTGCATGGAGTGATCGCTTCCCAAGCTAGCCTGTGAGTAAAATGTAACGGCAGAAGTGATAGTTTTACACTATGACCAGTTGCCGATACAGTTGCAGATTTTGATCATCCAAGCTTGGGTTGTGTATGGAGAGGGTACATTGAGCTTCTATTGTAGCTGAATGAAGTACTTGTGATGGTAATGATTTTCTGAGTTTAAAACACAGCATTAAGCGTAATAGCTTTCAGGCAAGTTTTCCTGTACCTCACTGATTTGGTGTAGTATTTAATTATTTGTCCGGTGTATTATTTTGTGGATTTTCTTTAAAGTTATTCGGATCCCAGAAGCATATCAGTATGTGCAACAGTTGTTGTCAATCCTTTGTTTTCATAGTAGAACTGTTTTACTTGAAGGTATAAATAGTTTTAAATAGGAATTTCTCAAAACCATTTTTTTAAAATCCTACTTTAAACCGTGCTTTTGTTAATTTTCCAACTAAGACGTGTTTTTTTTAATTTTTCTAGTAAATTCTAGTATAATTAAAGTGGTGGGAGGGTGCAGGCCTTATGATGGTCTGTTTATATTGCAGATGTGGGAAGAATATCCAGATGTTTATGGGGTTAGGAGGTCAAACCGCAGCAGACAGGAACCGACTCGACTAAACGCTGGACCTGAGGTGAGTAGTGGAGAAACTAAGTATTTAAAAGCCAAGCATTCAGTGACCACCTTCATACTGGCAGCAGCATACCATCATTCCCCACATTCCTGAGAAGGTTCTGTCCCTGCAGCAGGTTTCAAAATGGATCGGGATTTTCCTGACATGCTGTAGCAAATCAAAGCGTTGTGCTACATTGTTAATGTAGAATGCCAGCGTAAATGTTTTATACAAGTCAGGAATTGCAGCAATAATGTGCCCTTAAACCTGCACCCAAAGACTTTTTATTTAATCCATTCTTCCCAGGGCAGATTGAATTTCCTTTATCCGCACCCTATCCACCACCATCAAACCTGTTCATGCAGTTGCCTTTCACGCTTGTAAAGGGTCAATACGGTGGCACAGTGGTTAGCATTGCTGCCTCACAGCGCCAGGGACCCGGGCTCGATTCCCAGCTTGGGTCACTGTCTGTGTGGAGTTTGCACGTTCTCCCCGTGTCTGTGTGGGTTTCCTCTGGGTGCTCCGGTTTTCTCCCACGTTGCAAAGATGTGCAGGTTAGGTGGATTGGCCATGCTAAATTCACCCCAGTGTCAGGGGGATTAGCAGGGTAAATTGTGGGATACGGGAATAGGGCCTGGGTGGAATTGTGGTCGGTGCAGACTCAATGGGCTGAATGGCCTCCTTCTGCACTGTAAGGATTCTATGATAAACTGTTTCACAGAAATTGGTATTGCGTTCTCTTGATTCTAACCTCTCAAGCAGCCATATTATTTACGTAGAACTAGACCCCGTGTGCTTTGACTGCCAGAAGCCTGGCTGACCTCCCTTCCCTCTTTTTCTCAGTGGAAGATGGTGCTGAGGCCAATTGATTTGACCTGATTGCGATCCACTTCCTCAACATGGGCAGAGATCGAGCCAGAGGTCCCCCGCCCCCCTTCCCCAAAGGCCTGTACAATACAGTTGACATTGTGCAATACAAGTCACTGAACTTTCATAGTGATCGTTATCATGGGCGTTGAGGCGAAGAGCAGCTGAAGTTGGTTCTTAATCCAGGGTCACCATTCCTGAGTCAGATAATTAAATACAGATTTTACTTTGGTTTCTCATTGAGAGATAAGCTAATCCGCCAGCAAGTTCAAAATCCTCCTCTTCCCTTCCAGTAAGTACAGCATTCCTCTGGGAATTGCGTAGTCATCCTCTTGTGGGTGAACAGTTGTTCGAGTGAGTCATCATTTGAAACATGGCAAGGGGGTGTAAACCTCTTAATGGAAGGGAAGAAACATCTGCCTAAGTAATACAGTTCTACTCTGAAGCACCTCCTCACTGTGAAATGTATGGGACACTAATAACTTTAATACCTTCTATTGATAAGTGCCAATTTGCCTCATCGACACATGGATCTCTGGGTCCTCTCTGCTTAATGCTTGCCTCATTTTTCTTTGTGGCATTTCTATAGCACTTCAGGACATCCCAAGGAGCTTCCTGTGCACCAAATTACTCTTGAAGTGCAGTCACTGTTATGTAGTTTACTGTTGTGCACAGATCTGCTTCTTTTACAGTCTGCCTTTCAGCGAAGTAGTTGGGCGAATTCTTAAGTAATTTTCTGAGGGCTCATCCCATGTCAAGTTCACCTGACCTGCCTGAATCAAATGACTGAAGAATTTATTCCCAGTCGTGGGGAGAGTTGCTTCTTGGTAAAGTTTTATTTTTAAAACAAATCTTGTCAACGTTTTGAGTTGAAAGCAGACAGAGTGCCTTAAAACTGAGCTGGATTGTAAGATTTCTTTTCCTCAGGGGTAGTAGGTTTACAATCAGAATGCAGCGAAACTCTCTGCGAAAACTTCAGTCATAAATTTTAATGTCACAGCATGTACAGTCTTTGTACAGCAATTGTTTCCAAGGAGACAAAATCATTGTGGAGTTGGATTACTTCTAATCTAAAATACTCTCCCAGTAGTAGGTGAATTTAAGAAGTCCTATTCTACCCTTCCCTCCACCCCCCCCTCCCCAAACAATGATTTGATTTTCCTCTGATTTAACACCCTATGGCCTTCCCTTTCTCTTCATACAATGGCACCCCCAATTCGTAACTGAATCCTGTAAAGTGCTGTTATTCAGAAAATGTGGGGAGAGAAGTGACGGGAGGGGAAAGAGAATGGGAGCAGAGTTCAGCAAGAGCCAGTAATTTGCAAGTGGTGCATAGTATTGACAGACAAGTTTGTCAATGTACCTAGGGGGGGGGGCAGTGTGTAACAGGTGCTGCCACCCCGACAAGCATATCTGCTGGTAGCAAAACGTTAATCTACTTAATTGGTGCGTGCGGGGTTTGAAGTTTGTTGCGGCAGTGACTGGGGCAGGTCATGGGAGATTGTATGAGTAGAGGAGGAATCGGCTGAAATACTCAATGTAAAACCTTTTCTTTTAAAACAGAGCAGTGAAAACTCTGAGAATGAGGCTCCACGGCGACGCGGCAGAAGGAGAGCCACAAAGTGAGTCTTTCAGATCTGTGCACGCTGATGTCTTTGTGCAGAGTGTATGTGATTCCTTGGGTCGTGCATTCATTTTTCTTTTCTCTTGTCTGTAAATGTTGTGCCTCTCATGTGAGGGCTGTTGTTCTGTGGAATGGTGCATTTTTAATGACAGGCAGCCAGGGTGTGTGCCAAGCACGGGTATAAAGCTGCCTGTCACGATCTCCGTTGATGTTCTAACTGGACGGTAAGATCCAGAATGGAACCCTGGCTCATAAAGATCATAACTTTTTTACTTTGTTCCCTCAAGTTCTGTAAAAGGAGTCACAGGACTGCTAATTAAAATGGCATCAGATGTTTGATTTGCCTTTGAAGTCTGCTGCCGCTTTAAATCTGGTTACTGCAATTGTCTCTTTAATGACGAACCCTTTGTTTAATCTTTGATTTTTCTCTGAACAATATCTTGATCTCTGTTCTCTTAACTTGAGTTGTCTTTGACATTCTTTCTGTCCCAATTCCCTGGTTACCTGGACTATTTTTTGTGCCTTGGGAAGCTTGCAGCTTTGCAATTCCTTTATCCTGTCCAGCATCCCTTGGCAGAGTTGAGAGAGGTACACTCTGCAGTGTCCTGTCTCCAACTGCAATATATCCAGCTACAACTAAAACCTTTTTTAATCCTTACAAGGGACTCCAGTTGCTAAGCAACCCCAGCTAGTTCTATTTATCCTTTACGCCGTAATCCCCTCTAAGCACAATAGACTCTCAGTGGTAATTGAAACCAAACCCCACACACATACAAACACCTTTGTCCGGCATGAATCTAGCCATTGTTAGGGTCCTGGACCAGAATCCCAAATCAGGAAGCCAGACTAGACACCCAACAATATTTTCTATTTTGGCTTGGATGTGAGGACAGGATGCTTCACTCCAGTAGTTCCACTGACACATTAGGGATCTTTTATAGTAAAACAAACTTTATTTAATAACACAGTTTAAGTATAACTCTAACAAAATGAAACCGCTTAACTCTTACAGTTGAACAATAGTTTAAAAAAAGAAAGGAAACAAGTTTAATTTCTAATTTACCATAATTTCGGTTCCAAATATGCAAAATCCACTTGGACTTAAAATTCCACTTTAAATACAGTTAGCAACCATAAATATACTTGCTATAAGGTTTTTTATTTATTAATGTCACAAGTAAGCTTACTATGCAATGAAGTTGCTGTGAAAATCCCCTAGTCACCACACCCCAGCAGCTGTTCAGGTATACTGAGGGAGAATTTAGCATGGCCAATGCAGCTAACCAGCACATCTTTTGGACTGTGGGGGGAAACCCACGCAGACATGGGAGAATGTGCAGACTCCGCACAGTGACCCAGGCCGGGAATCAAACCCGGATGTGGTCAGTCTTGAAACTTTCAGAGAGAGATTTTGGTTTTCAGCGCAGGCCCCTGTCTTTAAGCAAACCTCAGCCAGAACTGAAAGCTGTTTTCTCTGCTACATACCTAGCCCCTCCTATTAACCACATTATCACATGACCCTGTCAATCAACACAGTCAAAAACCCCAGGGGAAATCTTCATCTTTGAACAAAAATCAAATTGCTCTCTACTAAGTAAACACTACGTGGTTAAAATGCGTAATTATCCTGCTCTCCCAGCATCTGAGCTGCATTCCCGCCAGACATACCGACTGTAGGAAAAAAACTGAACATTAAAAGAGTCCCCTTAAACGTAATAAAATCTATATCTATAGCAACTACTATCATCACACGATAGGTTTTCACCCTTCCAGAAACATTAAATTAAACCCACATAAAATGATACATTTTTTTTCTAATGCTTACCAATACAAATATAAAACCCTTTAAATTACTTTTGTTTTCCTAACGGTGCTCTGTTCCTATTTGCACTGTCCGTCAGCAAAGATTAGGTGATACATGCCCAGCTGTTGCTCAGGGATCAGGTACTAGGGGATATATTTGAGCAGTTTCTTGAATGGCTATCACCTTCCTCGGATCACTGTCTGTGTGGAGTCTGCATGGGTTACCTCTGGGCGCTCCGGTTTCCTCCCACAGTCCAAAGATGTTCGAGTTAGGTTGATTGGCCATGCTAAATTGGCCCTCGGGGATTAGCAGGGTAAATATGTGGGGCTACGGCAATAGGGTCTGGGTGGGATTGTTGGTGGTGCAGGTTTGATGGGCCGAATGGCCGCCTCCTGCACTGTAAGGATTGTATGAGAGGGGTCGAATACTGGGAGCTAATGGTGGCAAATCTTGGGCACAAACTTGTGCATCATTTGGCCTTGGGGAGTGCTCTAGCATGTTGTATCTTTGGCAGGCATTTATGTTCTGATTATCCTGGTGCTGAAAGCGCTACAACGAAAGGTATTTTGGTTTGGGCATCAGTGGCTGTAGGCAAGATTTAAAAACATTTTTCTTTTGTCTTATCGAAGAGCGTGCAGTGTGTGTTGCTGTTGCAGAATGTGAAGTGGGTGAATGCAAATCACTATTGGCTCAAATTTCCTAGGAACCAATTAAAAAGTATTTCAGCATTTTCCAGTTCTGTGCTTGCCTCTCCCAAAGCTCCACGTGGCTCCAAAGCCATGAGAGGAGATTTTTTAAAAGAAATCCTACAGGCTAGCAGTTATTTGGAATGTTGACAGAAAATTACAGAAACACACAGCAAAGCCAACAAGCCAAAGGAGGAAAAAATTGAAGCATCTCTCTTGGGCATTGACTGTGAAGCTGTGTTTTTCTATCAATTTCTCACCTCCCTATTCCTATAATTTTTTTCCTGTTGCTGCATTAGCTTTGATTTGATTTATTATTGTCACATGGCATTTTGGAAGGAGGAATGGAGGCATAGACTATTTTCTAAATGGGAAAATGCTTAGGAAAGCAGAAACACAAAGGGACTTGGGAGTCATTATTCAAGATTCTCTTAAGGTTAATGTGCAAGTTCAGTCAGCAGTTAGGAAGGTCAATGTAATGTTAGCATTCATGTCGAGAGGGCTAGAATACAAGAGCAGGAGTGTACTTCTGAGGCTGTGTAAGGTTCTGGTCAGACCCCATTTGGAGTATTGTGAACAGTTTTGGGCTCCGTATCTAAGGAAGGATGTGCTGGCCTTGGAAAGGGTTCAGAGGAAGTTCGCAAGAATGATCCCTAGAATGAAAAGCTTGTTGTATGAGGAACGGTTGAGGACTCTGGATCTGCACTCGTTGGAGTTTAGAAGGATATGGGGGGGATCTTATTGAAACTTACAGGATACTGCAAGGCCTGGATAGAATGGGCGTGGAGAGGATGTTTCCACTAGTAGGAAAAAAAATAGAACCAGAGGGCACAACAACAGGCTAAAGGGGCAATCCTTTAAAACAGAGATGAGGAGGAATTTCTTTAGCCAGAGAGTGGTGAATCTGTGGAACTCTTTGCCGCAGAAAGCTGTGGAGGCCAGGTCATTGAATGTCTTTAAGTCAGAGATAGGTTCTTGATTAATAAGGGGATCAGGGGTTATGGGGAAAAGACAGGAGAATGGGGATGAGGAAAAAATCAGCCATGATTGAATGATGCAGCAGACTCGATGGGTCGAGTGGCCTAATTCTGCTCCTATGTCTTATGGTCTTGTGCATTAGCATACAGTGAAAAGTATTGTTTCTGGCGCGCTGTACAGACAAAGCATACCGTTCATTGAGAAGGAAAGAAGAGAGTGCAGAATATTGTGTTACAGTCATAACTAGGGTGTAGAGAAAGATCAACTTAATGCGAGGTAGGTCCATTCGGAAGTCTGACAGCAGCAGGGAAGAAGTTGTTCTTGTGTCGGTTGGTACGTGAACTCAGACTTTTATATAATTTTCCCGAAAGAAGAAGGTGGAAGAGAGAATATCTGGGGTACGTGGGGTCCTTAATTATGCTGGCTGCTTTGCCGAGGCAGCGGGAAGTGTGGACAGAGTCAATGGATGGGAGGCTGATTTGCGTGATGGATTGGGCTACGATCACGACTTTTTGTAGTTTCTTGCGGTCTTGGACAGAGCATGAGCCATACCAAGCTGTGATACAACCAGAAAGAATGCTTTCTATGGTGCATCTGTAAAAGATGGTGAGAGTCGTAGCTGACATGCCAAATTTCCTTAGTCTTTTGAGAAAGTAGAGGTCTTTGTAGGCTTTCTTAACTATAGTGTCGGCATGAGAGGACCAGGGCGGGTTGTTGGTGATCTGGACACCTAAAAACTTGAAGCCCTCGACCCTTTCTATTTCATCCCCATTGATGTGAAACAAATTGTTATAATTAAGTACACATTAAACCAAGCAAACATGGAACGGGGTCGCTGTCAACGTGTAACCATGCTATCTACAAACTCTGGATGTAATCTTCCTGTATCTCGTTCCCTCCCAGTGCTTGGCTGGACACGAGGGACTGGGATATTTTTAAATTTTAACCAATGTCATGTCATTCTTGCACCATTGTGTCTGTTCTCAGATCGAACTAAATGTCTGATTCCATTTGTGTGTCAGTTGGAAAAGTGCAGTATCTGAGAATGAAGAGGAAGAGGAGGAGGAAAAAGAAGAGGAAGAAGAGGAGGAGGAGGAGGAGGGTGAAGAGGAGGAAGAAGAGGCAGCGAGCAGCGCCGAAAGTGAGCCTGAAAGAAAAGTCCGAGCCCGTCGACCAGTTACCAGAAGGTGAGGTGGGAGGGCAGCGTCATTTCTCTGCTTGTTATTGTGAACTCCTCTAGGACAGCTGTACCTCAACGCATAGCTTCCAACCATTTGTTATGAACGCGACTCTTTTTCAGTTGTAGATTTCCCTCATCTGCAGCTTGATTTTGGCCGCAATTGACTTGGAAATTTTTGTTTGCGTCATTAAATATGAAACCATTGGCGGCTTAAAGTTAAATAATCCCCTCTCATGAGCTCCTTCAATTATTTTAAAAATTGAAACCATTGGAACTTTGTGGTCTGTGTGTTTACTGAACCGACTCAAATGGGCGTGGTGCAAAATACCATGGGTTCTCATCCTTCTGCTAGCACTCCTTCTCTTGTACCCTCTCACTTAGAGTCATAGCACGATCCAGCTTGGAATGAAGCTGCTTAGCTCCTCAAGCCTGTGCCAGTTCTGTGGAAGAGTAATCCAGTTCATCCCATTCCACCATTCTTCCCCTGTAGCCCTGTAGCTTCTCTCCCTTCAGGCTATTTATCCAGTTCCCTTCTAAAAGCTGTTACTGAGTCAGCTTCCACCTCCCTCTCAGGATAGTACCTTCCAGATCACAACAAATCATAGACTCCCTACAGTGCAGCAGGAGGCCATTCAGCCCATCGGGTCCTGCACTGACCACAATCCCACCCAGGCCCCACTTCCGCAACCCCATATATCTACCTCGCCAATCCCCTGACACCAGGGTCAATTTAGCATGGCCAATCAATCTGATCCGCCCATCTTTGGACTGTGGGAGGAAACCGGAGCACCCGGCGGAAACCCACACAGACACGGGGAGAATGTGCAAACTGCACGCAGACAGTGACCCGAGGCCGGAATTGAACCCGGGTCGCTGGCACTGTAATGCAGCAGTACTAACCACTGTGCCACCATAACACCCCAAAGTTTATTTATTAGTGTCAGAAGTAGGTTTACATTAAAGCTGCAATGAAGTTACTGTGAAAATCCCCTCGTCGCCACACTCTGGTTCGAGTACACTGAAGGACAATTTAGCATGGCCAGTGGACCGAACCAGCACGCCTTTCGGACTGTGGGAGCATCCAGAGGAAACCCAAGCAGACATGGAGAATGTACAGACTCCACACACGCAGTGACCAAAGCGGGAATCGAACCCGGGTCTCTGGCATTGTCAGGCAGCAGTGCTAACCACTGTGCCACCGTGTTTTTTTTACTTCCCTTTGTGTTCACTCCTGGTACTTTTGCCAATCACCTTCAAGCCCATGCCCTCTGGTTCCTACCTCTCCTGCCACTGGAGCAGCTTCTCCTGTCCAAACCACTCGTGCTCTTTGAACGGCTCCGTTAGATCCCCATGTAGCCTTTTGTGCTTTGTGGGGAGCAACCACAGCTCTGTGATTCCATGTAATTGAAGTCTGGCATTTCTGACGCAATTCCAGTAAATCATCTTTGCATCCTCCAAGGCCCTGGCATCCTTCTTAAAATGTAGTGCCCACAAAACTTTAACTGGGGTCTAACCAGTGTTTTATAAACGTTTGGCAAAATTTCTTTGCTTCTGTACACTGTTGTCTCTCTTTATAAAATGATGTGGAGATGCCGGCGTTGGACTGGGGTAAACACAGTAAGAAGTTTAACAACACCAGGTTAAAGTCCAACAGGTTTATTTGGTAGCAAAAGCCACACAAGCTTTCGAGGCTCTGAGCCCCTTCTTCAGGTGAGTGGGAATGTTTGTGAACAGAATTCCCACTCACCTGAAGAAGGGGCTCAGAGCCTCGAAAGCTTGTGTGGCTTTTGCTACCAAATAAACCTGTTGGACTTTAACCTGGTGTTGTTAAACTTCTTACTCTCTTTATAAAACCCAGGATTCTAGTATGTATTTAACAACTTTCTCAACTCGTTCTTGGGGTGGGGGGGGGGGGGGGGGGGGGAGGTGGCAGAAAATCCTGTCTATGATTTCTATGTTCTTTACCACCATTACAATTATACTGCACGTTCATTTTGCAACTCCTAATTCTTCCTACTGAAATGAATCACTTCAATCCTCCATCTTCAAGTTCTCCGCCATAGTGCTCGTAGAGCATTCAATCCCTACAGTGCAGAAAGAGGCCATTTGGCCCATCGAGCCTGCATCGACAAAGATCCCACCCAGGCCCTTTCCCAGTAATACCATGTATTTACCCTGCTAGTCCCCTTCACACTAAGGGACCATTTAGTGGCCAATCCACCTAACCTGCACATCTTTGGAGTGTGGGAGGAAACCGGAGCAACCGGAGGAAACCCATGCAGACACTGGGAGAAAGTGCAAGCTCCACACAGACAGTGACCCGAGGCCAGAATTGAACCCAGGTCCCTGGCACTGTGAGGCAGCAGTGCTAACCACTGTGCCACTCAAATAAGAATAGGAGCAGAATAGGCCATTCAGCCCTTTGACCCTGCTCCACCATTCAGTGCAATCATGTCTGATCTTCCGCATCAACACTGTCCTGATTGTAATTATGTTGTTGTTCTGTCACTGGAGCATAATGTCCTTCCCCAATAGCACAATGGGTACACCTCAGCTGCGTGAACTGCGGTGGTTCAAGAAGGCAACTCACCACCTGAAAGGCTGTGAGGGATGCTGGCCTTTCCAGTGATGTACCCATCCCGAGAACAACTTAAAAATAAATTATCTGCATTAAATTTCACCTGCCGTGTATCTCTGTGCATTTCATCAATCTGAGTTCCCTGGGAATCCTCTTCACTGTTTACTACATTTTTGCATTTTGTCATCTGCAGAATTATGTCATCAGCACCTCAGTCCAGGTCATTATTGCATGTGGAATGGCAGAGCAGGTTCGAGGGTTTGAGTGGCGCTGCTGCTCCTGCTCCTAATTCGTATGTTTGTATCGCAAAGGCAGTGGCCCCAGCACATAGGGAGGCAGTGGTGTAGTGGTATTGTCACTGGACTGGTAATCCAGGGACCCAGGGTAATGATCTGGGGACCCAGGTTCAAATCCCACCTTGGCAGATGGTGAAATTTGAAATCAATAAAAATCTGGAATTAAAAGATTAATGATGACCATGAAACCATTGTCGATTGTTGTAACGACCTGTCTGGTTCAGTAATGTCCTTTAGGGAAGGAAATCTGCCGTCTTTACCCGGTCTGGCCTACATGTGACTCCAGACCCACAGCAATATGGTTGACTCTTAACTGCAACAAATGGTGGCCCAGCCAGTGACACCCACATCCTGTGAACGAATTAAAAAAAGAACCTCTGGGGAATGCCCTGAAACGCAACCACTCACCAGTACTATCTGCTTTCTGTCCCTTGGCTAATTGTGTGACCACAAATATCACTGCCCTCTTTAATCCCATGGACTCTAATTATGCTTTATTTGAGCATCCCTCTTTCTGATTTCACTTTTTTAAAAAGAAAAGTCACGTTCCTTCACCAACCGAGACCCTTCAGTGATCCCACCAAAGAGACATGGGTCAACCGGAACTCCAGAAAGTTGGTTTTACCTGGTACTGGGACCTGCGAACATTGTGTGACCCTGGGGCCACACTCTGCTTGTCGACTGTCTCCACATCAGTAATACTCGGGACTTTGATTACCTGATGGAGATTGGGACAGTGGTAGTGTAAAGGCAAAGAGGGAAAAACATTCCTGGGTTGTTGTCAGGAAAAATTACTACCGCACTATGTGGCCAGTCCAACAAGAAAGGGTACACTATTGGACTTGATTCTTGAAAGTGAGGTGGGCCAAGTAGACCAAGCGCCAGTGGGGGAACATTTTAGGAGACAGTGAACATTCTATCATAAGTTTTAGGGTGACAGTAGAAAAGGACAATGGGCAATCCAGAGTAAGAATAAATAAATGAGGAAGAGATGACTTCAGTGGGGCAAGAACAGAGCTGGCCCGGATAGACGGGAACAAAAGTTTGGTGGGAAGAACTGTACCTGAACAATAGCCTACCTCCAAAGAAGAAATAGTCTGGGCACAGTCAAGGTATATTCCCTCAAAAGGCTAAGTTGGGAAAACAAATCCAGAGCTCCCTGAATAGGAATTAAGGTAAAAAAAGAAGCAGCTTGCTTAAGGCAGGTGTCAGGTAGAAAACACAGTTGAAAACCAAGAGGAATATAGAAGATTCAGAGGGGAGCTGAAAAAGCACATCGGAGAAGCGAAGAGGGATTCTGAGAAAAGGCTGGCAGCCAACATAAAGGGGAATCCCAAAGGCTTCAATAGGCATATAAATAGTAAAAGGAGGATTAGGGCTGATTAGGGACCCAAAGGGGAATTTATCCTTTGAGGCCAGGGCATGGTTTTAAGTTAATGGTTTGCATTCATCTTTACAAAGGAGATGGGTGCTATCCAGGGCATGGTGACAGAGGAGGAAACTCATGTCACTGGAAGGGTTCTCAATTGATGAGTGGGAAGTGTTGAATAGACCGTCGGTACTTAAAATTAACAGGGCACTGGGAGTGGATGAGATGCATCCAAGGCTATTGAAGGAAGTGAGTGTGGAAACTGCAGGAGCGCTGGCCATAAACTTGCAGTCGCCTTTAGATTAAGGAGAGGTGCCAGAGGACTGGAAAACTGCAAACATTACATCCTTGTTCAAAAAGGATTGTAAGGATAAGCCCAGCAATTACAGACCAGTCAGTTTAACTTCACTGGTGGGGAAACTTCTAGAAACAATTATTCGGATTAGAATTAGGAGTCACATGTAAATTTGAGGATTGATTCGGAAGAGCCAACATGGATTTCTAAAGGGGGAATCGTGTTTGTTTAAATTGCTGGAGTTTTTTGAGGAGGTAATAGAAAGGGTCAATGAGGGTAATGCTGTTGATGTGGTGTACATGAACTTTCAGGAGGCATTTGATACAGCGCCACACAACAGGCTTGTGAGAATGTTGTAGCTCATGGAATAAAAGGGACTGTAGCAATGTGGATAAAAAATTGACCATGTAATAAGTAACAGATTAATGGTCAATGGATAGTTTTTGGGCTGGAGGAAGGTTTGGAGTGGCGATCCCCAGGGATCAGTGTTGGGACCCTTGCTTTTCCTGGCATATTAACAATCTAGGTCTTGGTGTGCAGGGGACAATCTCAAATTGTAGATGTTGCAAAATTAGGAAGCATTGTAAACTGTGAGGAGGACAGTGTAGAACTTCAAAAGGACACAGGCAAGTTGGTGGAATGGGCAGATAGGTGGCAGATGAAGATCAATGCAGAGAAGTGTGAGGTGATGACATCTTGGGAAGAAGAGCATGGACAGAATATGAAATGGGTGTAATTTTTAAGGGGATGCAGGCTCAGAGGGGCCTTGGTGTCTATGTGCATAGATTGTTGAAGGGAGCAGGAAAAGTGGAGAAAGCAGTTCATAAGGTAAATAGTATTCTGGACTTCTATTAATAGGGGCATAGAGTACAAGAGCAAGGAAGTTGTGCTGAATTTATACAAGGAACTAGTTAGACTTCACCTGGAGTGTTGTCCACAGTTCTGGGCACAACACTATAGGAAGGACCTGAATCCATCGGAGAGAAAGCAAAAGAGGTTCACAAGAATGGCTCCAGGGATGAGAAACTTCAGTGATGGGGATAGATTGAAGAGGCCGGGACTAGACCATAAGACCTGGAGCAGAATTAGGCCACTCAGCCCATCGCGTCCGCTCCGCCATTCAATCATGGCTGATTTTCTTTTTGCCCATCCCCATTGTCCTGTCTTTTCCCCATAACCCGTGATCCCCTTATTAATCAAGAACTTATCTCTCTATGTCTTAAAGACATTCAATGACCTGTCCTCCACAGCCTTCTGCAGCAAAGAGATCCACAGTTTCACTACTCTCTGGCTGAAGAAATTCCTCCTCATCTCTGTTTTAAAGGATTGTCCCTTTAGCCTGAGGTTATGCCCTCTGGTTCTAGTTTTTCCTACTGGTGGAAACATCCTCTCCACATCCACTCTATCCAGGCCTCGCAGTATCCTGTAAGTTTCAATAAGATCCCCCCACATCCTTCTAAACTCCGATGAGTACAGACCCAGAGTCCTCAACCGTTCCTAATACGACAAGCTCTTCATTCCATATTGGGGAGAAGAAAGCAAAGAGAAAATTTGATAAAGATTGCTCAAAATCATGTGGGGGCTGGACAGAGTAGATAGGGGAGAAACTGTTCCTGCTCATAAAAGAATCGAGAATGAGGGGGCAGATTTAAAATGATTTGGAAAAGAAGCAAATGTGATGTGGGAAAGCGAGTGGTTGGGGTCTGGAATGCGCTGCCTGGAAGTGTGGTGGAGGCAGGTTCAATCGAGGCATTCAAGAGGCCATTCGATGGATTATTTGAATTGAAACAATGTGCAAGGGGTACAGGGAAAGGGCACTAAGTCACAATACACATTTGGAGAGCCCCTATAGACAGGATGGGCCGAATGGCCTCCCTCTGTGCCATAACAGTTCTGTGATTCACATTGCTCAGGAATCTCTTATCGTCGATTGTAATTTTTCTAGACCACCAGCCAGGACTCAAGGTAAAAGACAGAAAACCCGGAGGGGAAAGAAAAGGAGAAGGGATTCGTCTGACGATGATGACGACGATGACACTCCCAAACGACAAACGCGCAAGTGTGTGACGAAAAATGTGAGGTTAGTGGAATCAGTGAAGTCCCTCTGTATGCTATCGTCAATCTCACTGTGAACCGAGTTCGTCATCTTGAGGGGTCACTGATGTGCAATCAAATTATTCTCGAGGTATTAATGAGGATTGGATTTGGGCGGCACAGTGGTTCGCACTGCTGCCTCACAGCACCAGGGACTCGGGTTCGATTCCCGGCATGGGTCACTGTCTGTGTGGAGTTTGCACGTTCTCCCCATGTCTGCGTGGGTTTCCTCGGGGTGCTCCAGTTCCCTCCCACAGTCCAGTGATGTGCGAGTTAGGTAGATTGGTAAGTTGTCACTTAGTGTCAGGGGGACTAGCTAGGGTAAATGCATGGGGTTATGGGGATAGGGCCTGGGTCGCATTGCAGTCGGTTCAGACTCGATGGACCAAATGGCCACCACCTGCACTGAAGGGTTCTATGATTCCGATTTTTAAAATCCATTTGTGGTGGTAACATGGGGAAAAGTCAAAGGCAAGACAATCTCATACACCCCAATGGCACCCAGACTTATCAGATTCCGTACGTCTCAGTTCATGCTCAAACTCCGATAAAGTTTATAGCCTTGAAATCCCAATGCGGACTAGTAGCACCTGAATGTTCAGCATGCTTCCTTTATTATTCCAGCCTATGGCTCCACTGTGCAGACCCTCCTGATGTCGGGAGGTTTCTGTTGTAATTTTTAAAAATTACTTCATGGTGTGTAGGCATCCCAAATTGGTTGATTATCCCTAATTATCTTTGGAAATGAGAGGCTTGCTCAGTCATTTCAGAGGGTGGTTAGGGGTCAACCACATTGCTGTGGGTCTGGAGTATCAAGTAGACCAGACCAGGTAAGGATGGTAGATTTCCTTCCCTGAAGGGCATTAGTGACAATTGGTGATTGTTGTCATGGTCACCATAAGTGGGACTAGCTTTATATTCCAAATTTATTGATTGAATTTAAATTACGTCTTGGTGGGTTTAGGACCCTGGACCAGAATCCCAAATTACATTACGAAGCCCGATAGACCCCCAGCAAGTTTTCTACTTGGGCATAAATGTGAGGCTAGGATGCTTTGCTCCAGGAGTAATTCCACTGACAAGTTAGGGATCTTTTATAGTAAAACAAACTTTACTTATCAACAGTTTAAATATAACTCTTAACAACTGAAACAGCTTAACTATTAACAGTTAAACAATATTTAAAAATAAAAAAAACCCCCTTAATTTCTAACTTATCACTGTTTCAGTTCCAGGTGAGCAACATTCTTTTTACAGACTCAAAAGCCATTTTAAATACTGTTAGCAATCCTAAATATACTTGCTGTAAGGAGTGTAGTCAGTCTTGAAGGTTTTGATTTTCAAAGCATCTTGCAGACCTCTACCTTTAATCAAACCATAACCAGAACTCAAAAGTTGTTTCTGTCTCCTACAGACCTAGCTCCTCGCCTTAAACCATATCATCGCATGATACTGCATTCCTAAACCCACCTTCCATTCCTTTAATCAAGATTCCTAGAGGATTTGTTTTGTAAACCAAAGTCCATTAGCTCTCTCCTAAATAGAATCGTAGAATCCCTACAGTTCAGGAGGAGGTTATTTAGCCCCTTGAGTCTGCACCAACTCTATCTGACAGAGTACCACGCCCAGGCCCATTCCTCATAACCCCACCCATTTACAATAGCTAATCCATCTAACCTACACATTTTCATACTGTGGGAGGAAACCGGAGCACCCGGAGGAAACCCACGCAGACACGGGTGGGGACATGCCAACTCCACACAGACAGTTACGTCAGGCTGGATTGAGCCCGGGTCCCTGACGCTGTGAGGTAGAAGTGTTAACCACTTTGCCACCATGTTGCCTATAGTAAACACTACATGGCTAAAATGAGTATTTATCTTGCTCTCCCAGCCTCTGAGTTGTATTCCCTCCAGACATACATACTACCTGTAGAAAAAACTTATCTTTAAAACAGTCCCCTTAAAAGAAAATTTATATCTAAAGCAACTGGTATATTTGGCCTTCAATCAGTATGATTATGGATGATCCATACCCCTCGACACCATTAGAGTCTAGTATCGATTTTGTTCTTAAATATATTCAATGACTTGGCCTTAGAGAATTCCACGGCTTCACCACCCTTGAGTGGAGATGTTTCTCAACTCAATCCTAAGTGGTCCATCCCAAAACCTGAGTCGGTGGACCCTTGTTCTAGAACCACCAATGCACCTCCCCAAAAATCCGGTCTGTCCAGCTCTGTCAGAATTTCCTTGCTCCTGTGCTCAAGTCCTCTTGTAATGAAGGCTAACGTACGATTTGCCGTCCAAATTGCTCGCTGTACCTACGTGCTTGCTTTCAGTGACTGGTGTACAAAGAGACACCAAGGTCTCTTTGTACATCAACATTTCCCAATCTTATCACCATATAAATAATACCCTGCAATTCTGCTTCTCTGTCAGAAGTGGATAACTTCACATTTATCCACGTAGGTTTGAGGCAGAAGGGTTACGAAAAGAAAATTAGTGGGAAGCATTTTTTTAATTTACAAAGCTGGAGCATGGTGAGCAGCCTATGAAATGATTCGGACCTTTATTCCTAATTAATCTGGGTCTGTGCTTCAGCTGGTCTTTGCTGTTTGTCGTTTTTAGGATCCTTCTGGCTTTTTCCTGAATAGACCTTAAGGGCAGCACGGTGGCGCAGTGGTTAGCACTGCCTCACAGCGCCAGGGACCCGGGTTTGATTCCGACCTCGTAGTTTCTCCTCAACTGTTATAAATTTGCTACCCCTTATCCTAAGACTATGACACCTCGTCCTAGGATGCCCCACAAGAGGAAGCATCCACTCCATGTCTACTTTATCCATACCTTTTATTGATGGGCTCAATGGGCTGAATGGCCTCCTTCTGCACTGTAGGGATTCTATGATCTATACTGACACGTGGATTTGAGGCTGGGCAGTTTGGCGCCTCATTTGATATTTGCTCACTTCCTACGTTAGAATTCCTCAGCATCCCATTCAGCATGCTGGTTTGAGGGTTGTAATTGCCACTTTATTGCGCCCTGAAATTAGAGATGAGGGGGAGATGGTCGTGGGAGCTGTGCAGCAACTCCCCTGTCTGGGTTAGGAAAGGATTAATTGGCAGTCCCAGGAGCAGCAGCGAATGGCTTTTTATAATCTCGGACTATCATTATGTTTTCAGTTATAAAGAAGATGATGATTTTGAGACTGACTCGGATGATCTCATCGAAGTTACAGGGGAGCCAGCACAGGAGGAGAACGATGACAGTGAAACCATTGAGAAAGTGATTGAGTCTCGCGTTTGGAAAAAAGGAGGTGAGATGAGTGCAGAATCGTCATTTGGTGCAGAGAATGACACTTCCCTTGCTCTTAAACACTCCATCCAGTGCAAGGAAAGCTCCTGCTACTCGAAAGGATAGATTATTCTTCTGTTACGTGAGGGTCATGGAAACATTGCAATGGAAATGGAAGAGTAGGATTTCTCTTTCACTGGGGCATGAGATGTGTAGCAAAACTCTGCTGGACATCTGAAAAATAATTCAGAAATAGATAATAGGCTAAAGGAAGAGAGATTGCTAGTTTGCATGATAAATCAGTGTTAGTTAAGTCTTCCACTGAAATCATTATCTTAGTTTTACTGATGTTGATTGACTTGCTGTGTACAAAGAACAATACAGCACAGGAACAGGCCCTTCGGCCCTCCAAGCCTGTGCCGCTCATGTGCCCACTCGACCATTCTTTTGTATCCCTCTATTCCCAGTCTGTTCATGTGGCTATCTCGATAAGCCTTAAACGATCCCAGCGTGTCCGCCTCAATCACCTTGCTTGGCAGTGCAATCCAGGCCCCTACCACCCTCTGTGTAAAATACGTCCCCCTGACATCTGTGTTGAACCTTGCCCCCCCTCACCTTGAACCCGTGACCCCTTGTGTTCGTCACCTCCGACCTGGGAAAAAGCTTCCCACTGTTCACCCTATCTATGCCCTTCATAATTTTATACACCTCTATTAGGTCGCCCCTCATCGTCCGTCTTTCCAGGGAGAACAACCCCAGTTTACCCAATCTCTCCTCATAGCTAAGACCCTCCATACCAGGCAACATCCTGGTAAACCTTCTCTGTACTCTCTCCAAAGCCTCCACGTCCTTCTGGTCATGTTTACTGTTTTTATACAAGCTCCTTATCTCTGTTTCCAGGTTAACTGAAATGTCACATCATGAAAGGCATTCATAGAATCCCTACAATGCAGAAGAGGCTATTTGGCCCATTGAGTCTGTCTGTGTGTGTCTGAGGTGCATGTGTGTGTGTGTCTGTGGTGTGTGCGCCTGCTTCCGCGCATGTTTTGTCCGGTGTCAGGGTGTGTGTGTCGTGTCCGTGTGTGTGTGTGTGTGTGTGTGTCACACAACAGGGATCTACACTGTGATATATTCAGTAGTTGAGTATTTGATGCATTTCTTCCCCTCCTCTTTCCCCCCCCTCAATTGGCAGTTGTCGGAGCCCCAACCACGGTCTACGCGGTGGAGGCTGACGGAAATCCAGGGGCAGACTTTGATCCAGAGAAGGACGAGAAGGAGGTGCACTATCTGATCAAATGGAAGGGCTGGTCATACATCCACAACACCTGGGAGAGTGAAGAGTCACTGAGACAGCAGAAAGTGAAAGGACTGAAGAAATTAGAGAACTTTATGAAAAAGGAGGAAGAAGTAAACCAGTGGTAATCTAATAGTTTAATAATTACTTATTAAATTGTAACTGTGGTACAACTGGTGTAGTGGGGCTTCATCATCAGAGCACATAAACTTCATTCTTTTGACATATTAGGAGTTGCGAATTGTGTGCGTAGAATAACTTCAACATGCATTCGAAGTTAAATGTCATTGGTTGCTGCACTAGTTGAGTTTGCCTTTGATCTTTGGTTGCCAGATTTGAATCCAGTTTGCGCTGATGGGATGAGGGGCTCCTTACCTCTGTTTCCAGATTAACTGAAATGTCACATCATGAAAGGCATTCATAGAATCCCTGCAGTGCAGAAGAGGCCATTTGGCCCATCGAGTCTGCACCGACTCTCTGACACGGTATCTTACCCAAGCCCTCTGCCCAACTCTAACCCTGTAATCCCACACATGTCTAATCCATCTAACCTACACATCTTGGGACACTTAAGGGTCAATCTACCATGGCCAATCCACCTAACCTGCACATCTTTGGAGTGTGGGAGGAAATCGGAGCACCCGAAGGAAACCCCACACAGACATGGAGAGAAAGTGCAGACTCCACACAGTCACCCAAGGACGGAGTTGAGCCTGGGTCCCTGATGCTGTGAGGCAGCAGTGCCAACCACTGTGCCACAGGTGCAGCCAGACTTTGGATCTAGATCTCATCTACAACTGCACTAGATTTTTTTTGGGGGTGGGTATGGGCATTGTACAAAATTCCACAGACTCACTTTTTATCGAAATCCAATTGGCAGCAGTAATGCTGCGATCTTGTGCATTCATGCTTCAATGGCAGTCATTTTCTGTCTGGTGTAAGACCAACAGCTAAGGCCCAGCTTGTAGATCACTAATTAATTATTAAAGTGTAAAGTGTAGCTGGTGGTGGAGAGATCTTGTGTACAGTTCTGGACCATCGTCTGTTTACACATTCTTAACAATGCATAGCCTCTCCATGACGAGCATTTCAGCTGAAAGGTTTGATTGTGACTGCTGTTTTGTTTAAGGGCAAATGGGACAGATACTGCCAACCATTTTGCATTAGTAAGTGAACTTTGGGTGCTTGTATCATAGAGGTTTACAGCATGGAAACGGGCCCTTCGGCCCAACTTGTCCATGCCGCCCTTTTTAAGCTCGCCCCAATTGCCGAAATTTGGCCCATATCACTCTATACCCATCTTACCCATGTAACTGTCTAAATGCTTTTTAAAAGACAAAATTATACCCGACCCTACTAATACCTCTGGCAGCTTGTTCCAGATACTCACCACCCTCTGGGGGGGGGGGGAAACAAATGCCCCTCTGGACCCTTTTATATCTCTCCCCTTTCACCTTAAACCTATGCCCTCGAGTTTTCGACTCCCCTAACTTTGGGAAAAGATGTTGACTATCCAGCTGATCTATGCCCCTCATTATTTTATAGACCTCTATAGATCTCTATCAACCTTCTACTGCTCCAAGGTTGGGTTGTCTGTGCTGATGCCTGAAGATTGGATCATAGTCTGTTGACCAACTAACGAAATAAGAGACAGACGTTAGGGGACACATCAAAAACTCTTGGCATCAAAGCAGTCACAGTCTCCTCTAAGAAGTGATCCTATCACACCTGACGGTTGCCTGTAAGCTATTCTGTGCTCTCATTTTCAGGCTGGCCAAAGCATCCCCAGAAGATATAGAGTATTACAATTGTCAACAGGAGATGGCCTTTGACCTCAATAAGCAATACCAGATCGTAGAGAGAGTGATTGGTAAGGGATGGACTGACATTTTTACACGTTAGAAAGAATAACTAAACTAAACTGTTGAAATTGTTGAATGCGTGTTTCAGTAAGGTGAAATGAAAGTGCATTTATACACCGTTTGTTCTCAATGTCTCTATTTGTTGAAAGGTTATATGCTGTCAAAATGATCTGGAATTTTAATCTTTTATATGAAAAGAGTCTCCTTGTTTATGTGGCTTAACAAGTTATTCTCTAGAGATGCAGTCACGGCTTGGGGAATACAGTTTATTAATCTCTGAGACTAAAGTGTCATGCAGACAAAAAGGAGCCGCTGGTTGGGAACTGGTGTTAGGTTTCTTGGTGGATTTGGTACGTATATCAGGCGCATGAATGCAAAAGTTCCAGAATCCCTTCCCACCATTTATAAGTTAGCCGGGGTAGTGGCAGGAATCTGCCTGTTGGCTTTTGCATCCTGGCTTACGGATGATTTTTAAAAATGTATCCAGGATTGCCCCTTGCTGTCACTCTAGGGTGCATCAGGGTGAGAATGGGGTTCACAGAACCCCTCCAGTGCAGAAGAGGCCATTCAGACTATCGGGACTGTACAGACTGCAGATACTCTGACAGAGCATTTTACCCAGGTTCTCTCCCCTGCCCTGTCTCCGTAACCCCATGCATTTCCCATGGCTAATCCATCTAACCAACACATCTTGAGACACTAAGGGGCAATTTAGCATGGCCGGTCCACCTAACCTGCACATCTTTGGGTTGACTTGAGTTGGGACGTCACCAACAGTCAAACTGCTCATCTCCAGGCTCATCTGAGGAATGGGTGCCAGGGGAATCCAGATGTTCAAGGCGCCCCACCCAATGCACAAAATTGCTTTTAGGAGAGGAATGGGACAGGGTGGATGGGGCAAGGACTGCACCTCAAGGTTAGACTTCATAGAATCCCTACAGTGCCAGAGGAGGCCATTTGGCCCATTGTGCCTGCATCAACAACAATCCCACCAGTTCATAGAATCCCTACAGTACAGAAGGAGGCCATTGGCCCATCGAGTCTGTACCTACCTACTATTTCCTCGGGTGGATGTAGCTGTTACTAGGGGGCATAACTATAGGGTTCATGGTGGGAGATATAGGAGGGATATCCGAGGTAGGTTCTTTACTCAGAGAGTGGTTGGGGTGTGGAATGGACTGCCTGCTGTGATAGTGGAGTCGGACAACAAAGAACAATACAGCACAGGAACAGGCCCTTCGGCCCTCCAAGCCCGCGCCGCTCCTTGGTCCAAACTAGACCATTCTTTTGTATCCCTCCATTCCCACTCCGTTCATATGGCTGTCTAGATAAGTCTTAAACGTTCCCAGTGTGTCCGCCTCCACCACCTTGCCTGGCAGCGCATTCCAGGCCCCCACCACCCTCTGTGTAAAATATGTCCGTCTGATATCTGTGTTAAACCTCCCCCCCCCCCATCACCTTGAACCTATGACCCCTCGTGAACTAAGGGGCAATTTCTAGCATGGCCAATGAACCTAACCTGCACATCTTTGGAGTGTGGGAGGAAACCCATGCAGACACGAGGAGAAGGTACAAACTCCAGGCCAGAATTGAACCCGGATCCCTGACGCTGTGAGGCAGCGGTGCTAACCACTGTGCCACCGTGCCTCCCAGGATGCAAGAGAGTTGGCGGTTCCAGCAAGCGTTGTTCCCGATTAATCAAAGGCAAACTTAAAATTGGCTCATTAAGTTTGTTTTTTGGTGAAGCTGATTGCGCAGAGAGTGGGAAATACAGAATGTTCCTGAGACAAACCCAAAGGGCACACACTGTGTCTCGTTATATACATTCTGTCTCTGATTTTCTGAACGGATGGGAACATAGCTGCTTTTAAATTGTTGTAATGTTCTTTCCTTCTTGAGGCTACTCCAAGCGGTTGGACATGGGAATTTTTCTCCACCCTTATTTGTCGCAGTTCATTTCTATCTCTCTCCCATCCACTGTCCCTGGTCCCATCCTGGGGGTCAGTAAAATGGGTTCATAGCGCTAGCTGCCAAACCACCTAGGCTGGAACACCCATTTTATGCCAGTCTAACCCATGCCAGCTTGTGCGTTTCCAAGCCACAATGTGCTGTGGCATTTACTCAACCTGTTCCTGCTCCTCTCAGCAAACCAGACACGACTGAAATTAGATTCCAGGCTGAAGTTCCGAGAACCTTAGGGTTGTAGCCAACAGAATGCTTATAGTTTGTGCTATTTATAAAAGACATTTATTTGAAACATACCAAACCAGCAATCCATTTGGCTGTTTCTACGCACGAGTTGATTAATTTTGAGTTTTACACAGTGTCGTGAGTGGCAATATATCTGATAATAGTGAACAATAAAATACAGCTCGAGCTGCTGATTTTATCCTCCCTTCTACCCAGTTCGATTCCAGCCTTGGGTCACTGTCTGTGCGGAGTTTGCACTCTCCCCATGCCTGTGTGGGTTTCCTCCAGATGCTCCGGTTTCCTCCCACAGTCCAAAGATGTGCAGGTTCGGCAGATTGGACATACTAATTTTCCCCTTAGCGTCCCAAGATGCATAGGTTAGGGGGATTAGCCATGGTAAGTGCGTGGGTAATGGGGGTGGGTAAGTAAGATGCTCTTTTGGTGCAGACTCAATGGATCAAGTGGCCTTTTTCTACACTGCAGGGACCCTATTAACTTCTTCACTGTTGAAATGATATTATACAGAAACATAGAATCCTACAGTGCAGGAGGAGGCCATTCAGCCCATCAAGCCTGCACCGGCAACAATCCCACCCAGGTCCTATCCCCGTAACCCCACATATTTGCCCTCCTAATTCCCCCTGACACTAAGGGATAATTTATCATGGCCAATCAACCTAACTCGCACATCTTTGGACTGTGAGAGGAAACCGGAGCACCCGGAGGAAACCCGCGCAGACACGGGGAGAATGTGCAAGCTACACATAAACACCCACCCCCGTTGACCGAATAGGGCTGCTGTTTTACTGGGACTTCGACCACCCGGTCACAAGACACCAAAAAAGAATTAGATCACGAGTGTCAACAAAGGCTTGGCGGCTGCCTTCTTTGTTGGCCATTAGTAAGACAAACACTCCTGCTGTTGGTGCATGCTCTCCTTGCAGAGGTAATTTATGAATGGAACAGGGGGCATTTTATTCCAAATCATTTATGGTCTAAGAATACCTCATTTGTTGTATTAAAATGTTTTTCAAAACCATTCTAAAAATAGCGTGCACCAGTGATGTTACAATTATCTTCAGATTTTCTGAATTGATTTGACTGTTGGACCAAGCCTTTAAGTGTGTTGAGTCAGTCTGTACTGAATAAAGATTTGTTTTTCTCCCCCAGCTATGAAGACCAGTAAATCTTCATCCAGTCACTCTGAATTCCCATGTAAGTATTTTCTGAAACTCTTTGGATGTAAACTATATCCCTCCAGTGTTTTTTCTGTCTCAAGTTCCTGTGTTTCTCAGTAATCCAGTGCTTGAAGCATGACATGGGCACAGCCTTAATCCTTTGCATGTGGTTTATATTGGTGTCTGGGATTTTGGGTGGCACTGTGTCACAGCGCTTAGCGCTGCTGCCAGGGACCCGGGTTCAATTCCAGCCTCGGGTGACTGTGTGGACTTTACGCGTTCTCCCCGTATCTGCGTGGGTGCTCCGGTCTCCCACAGTCCGAAAGACTTGTTGGTTAGGGTGCATTGGCCGTGCAAAATTCTCCCTCGGTGTGCCCGAACAGGCACCGGAGTGTGGCGACTAGGGGATTTTCACAGAAACTTCATTGCAGTGTTAATGTAAGCCTACTTGTGACACTAATAAATAGACTTCAACCGTTCCTCTGTAATCCAGTGCTTGTTGCATGACATGTGCACAGCCTCAATCCTTTGCATCTGGTTTATATTGACGTCTGGGATTTGGGGCGGCACTGGTGGTTAGCCAGGGATTCGGGTTCAATTCTGACCTCGGGTGACTGTGTGGAGTTTGCATCTTCTCCCTGTATCTGCGCTGGGTATCCCTTCGGGTGTTCCAGTTTCCTCCTCGCTACAAAGGCGTGTGGATTAGGTTGATTGGCTATGCTAAATTGCCCCTTAGTGTCAGGGAGATTAACGGGTTAAATACGTGGCGTTATGGGTATAGGCCTGGCTGGGATTGTTGTCAGTGCAGGCTCAATGGGTCGAATGGCTTCCTTCTGCACTGTAGGGATTCTCTGGTACTAGTCGCTGTACGATTTGAAAGACGGTTTAAAAGCCAGAGACCAATTTCTATGCAAAACAAGGTATGCTGACATTGTGATGCACTCCTCTGGACTACAGTAGGGCGTGGAGACCTTTTACAGGCACCAACGGAGAACATATTGCAAGTCAGAAGAAGAAGCCATATTCAAAAAAAAATGTGCATCTCATATTATTGGGTCATGTGTTTTAAATATTGCATCAACTCTCTGGTTTAGGTTTGCTTTAGTTACTTATCAACTAGATAGTCAATATCTTTTCCCAAAGGTAGGGGAGTCTAAAACTAGAGGGCATAGGTTTAAGGTGAGAGGGGAGAGATACAAAAGTGTCCAGAGGGGCAATTTTTTCTCTCAGACGGTGGTGAGTGTCTGGAACAAGCTGTCAGAGGTAGTAGTAGAGGCGGGTACAATTTTGTCTTTTAAAAAGCATTTAGACAGTTACATGGGTATAGAGGGATATGGGCCAAATGCGAGCAATTGGGATTAGCTTAGAGGTTTTTTTTAAAAAAAGGATGGCATGGACAAGTTGGGCCGAAGGGCCTGTTTCCATGCTGTAAACCTCTCTGACTCTGTAACATAGCATTAAACTCAGCCCTTTGCAATAAAGAATCAGACCATTCCACCCAACCTGCTATTTCTTTCTCCTCCATGTTCTTCTGCCAGTTTCCCTTAATACTCCATTTGGTAGAAAGTTCCATGTTCTAACCACTCTCTGGGTAAAGAGGAATGTGAAGAAAGCCCTTTTTGACAATATTGCTGTCTAAGCATGCAAACCTCTTGGGTATCAGTCAGGACTGCATTAATTTTCGGGTTAGAGTCAGAATGCCCTTTTTTTTTTCCAATTAATGCCTTGGTACCCGGCCTGCGATAGGGAGTCATGCCCTTCAGCTTGGTGACCACCTGAGGCACTCTTGACCACTCATGATGTTAATCTTTGCATGGCTTCCCATTTCAAGATTCTCTTGCCCCTGTTATCTTGCCCGGGTGGTCATACCGCATGAAAGGACTTGGACCTTGAATGTCAAAACGCCCTATAACCAGGGAGAAGAAAGCATCATTGCTGAGGCTGATTCTATTCTCGTCCACCATCCATGTGTGCACTTTCCAGCAGGGAGTGACTAGATGGTAATTGGCAGTGAGATTCCCTCCTCCCTTTTATATTTCAGAAAGCCAGCTGGTGAAGGCTGTATTGGGGACCAATCTTTATACACTTTTGCAAGCATTTATTTGCACAATTGCAGGTTGCAAGCAAGTGCTGCCATCCACACTTTTAGTCTGCATCTATATATAGAGGCACAAGGTGGCACAGTGGGTTAGCACTGCTGTCTCACAGTGCCAGGGACCCGGGTTCGATTCCTGGCTTGGGTGACTGTGCAGAGTCTGAATGTTCTCCCTGTGTCTGCGTGGGTTTCCTTCAGGGGCTCCGGTTTCCTCCCACAGTCCGAAAGACATGCTGGTTAGGCCATGCCAAATTCTCCCTCCGTGTACCCAAACAGGCACCATAGTGTGACGGTCGGCTAGGGGATTTTCACAGTGCCTTCATTGCAGTGTTAATGTGACACAAATAAATACATTTAAACTTAAATGATGTCCATCACCTGCTTAGAACTAAGCACAATCAATATACAATTGTCACTTATCCATGGTAATACTGTAAACATTGGGGTGATCTGTAGGGCTAAGTACCACATCGAGTAGAGAATTAGATTAGCAAAGATGTGCAGGTTGGGTTGATTGGCAATGCTAACTTGCCCCTTAGTGTCAGGGGTTTAGCAGGGTATATAAGTGGGGTTATGGGATAGAGCCTGGGTGGGATTGTGGTCGGTGCAGACTCGATGGGCCAGATGACCTCCTTTTGTACTGTAGGGATTCAATGATTCATTGGGGGAAATGAGCACAATGTTACAGCAGTTATGTTCCAGGACTAATCATTCGCTGATCTGTGCCAATAATCCAGACAACATAATCCCACCACGTGAGTTAGTGAAGTTAAATTTTGTTTGAAATTTATGGAATTGAGGTGCTGACTTTACCTTGAAAGTGTCTGATTAACACTTTATCAAAGGTCCCAACTGGTTCATTGATGTCCTTTAGGGATGGAAATCTGTCATCCTAGCCTGGCCGAGATATGGCACTCGTCCACATCAATGTAGTTGACTTTTAACCTGCCCATTGCAGTGGCCTAGCAAACCAGACAGTTGTATCAATGCAGCTAAGGATGGGCTGTAAACGCCTGCCTTGCCAGCAATGTCCACAACCGGAAAATACATCCTTTTTAAATTGTCTGCAGTAAGGTGCATGTTTGCACTGAGGTAGTGACTCATATTTGCCCCTTATGCTACAGCACATTCCAGCCACAAAACATCTTCCTCTGGCCAGCCTGACTACCTGTGTAAGTGGATGGGTTTGCCATATGTGGACTGCAGCTGGGAGGATGGAGCACTCATTTCCAGAAAGTTCCAGGCGTGCATTGATGCCTTCCATAACCGCCACAATTCCAAAACTATTCCCTCGAAAGACTGCAAGGTGATTGTCATTCGCGAAGGTACCATGTTTGTGTTAAATGTGATTTTAAAAAAAAACTTTACATTTGAGTTGTATGTTCACTGTTCGAAGTGAGACGGAAAGGCATGTGGAATTTTTAAATGGAGGACACAGTGTTTTAACACAGTACTCCCAAATCCTCTCTCGTCATTCACTCTTGAAAATGGATGTCAGAGCCACAACACGCTTATCCTACTTCAGCCGAATAGCTGGTTCCCTTGCATGAGCGCAGGCAGGCTATTCAACCCTGTGGGTAGCACAGCTGCGCCCAGTTCAAGTCCTCCAGAGTCTGTGCATGCCAGCCACTTCCAGCTCGATTCACTGGACACCTGGTTGGGATTCGAAACGTTTGTCTTTTCTTTCCATCCTTTTCCCACACCCGGATCCTTCAAGGTTTTGGTCAGTTGTCACACACCTTTGCTGCCGTCTCAGCAAACCCAGCAGAAAGTAGAGGGGAGCCGGGGACTACCTGCTTTGCATGGTTTGTTTGCACATTGGGGTGTTCTGCATTAGAGGAGGGGGGAGAAAGATGCACTCCGCCCAGTTTTCACATTGCCACTACCCCAGAAGCAATGCAACTGTCACAACGTTGAGGGTGGTGGGGGTGAAGTGGAAATTAATGTAAAGTCAGATTAAAGACACTTATTTTTATCAAGTATTTTTCTCAATTGCGGGATGCTCATTAATAAATGAATGACTTTAGCAACTTTTTTACAGAGACCCATAGAAGGTTTACAACACGGAGGCCATTCGGCCCATCTTCTCCATGCCAGCCTGAGGATACCCAGGTGCCCTTTCTAATCCCACCTTCCCACATCCAGCCCATAGCCCTGTAGCTATGTTTCTGTAATTTGAGTTTGTGTCTTTATATGCCCTGTTTGCTGTTTGAGAGCAGATCTCCCATTCACCTGACAGAGGAGCAGCGCTCCGAAAGCTAGTGGCGTTTGCTACCAAATAAACCTGTTGGACTTTAACCTGGTGTTGTTAGACTCCTTACTGTGTTTACCCCAGTCCAACGCCGACATCTCCACATCGATAAATGCTGGCCAAACAGCAACGCCCACATCCCAGGAATGAATTTTTAAAAAGTCATGCAGAGCAACCCCAACAGCGTGAGTTCAATTCCCGTAGCGGCTGAGGTTATTATGAATGCCTGCCTTCTCAACTTTGCCCCTCGCCTGATGTGAAATCACCACCAGCCTATGGTCATCTGGGACTGTGACGACTTTACTGTACCTGAGAGGTGTGAGTGTTACAGACCAGGCTGCCCCATGTATTGCGATTTGGCTGATAATGATGTTCACTGATAGTGATGTTATTTTACACAATGGGCTTCCCAATTACTGCACAATATTGCACTTGTTCTAAGCTCTTATTTCTGCGCAGTTTGTTTAATATATTCAGCTTGAAATGATATGGATTGTAATTAATGAATTTCCACACCTCACTCTGTTTTAACTAAGTGAAATTGCATGTTGATGCTGAACAGTAAGTGAACACACAAGGAAACGAGGGTTAGAAATCAGCTTTGTGACATTGGATATAAATGGTTTTATGGTTCTTCAAATCAGAAAATGGAAATGTAACCTGTGGTGTTCCTGATGACGTAGATTGTAACAGCTTTTTAATAACTTCACTCCTTTCTTGACGTCCTTGATTTGTTGCACAGGTACCAGGTGAATAAGTGTGCACAAAATGGTGCCTTTCAGTAGGCACAGAGGCATCACAGCAGAGCCTTATCCCCAATGTCCGCAGACGTACGTTTAGAGTGCAAGGGACCAGTGGATAGCAATTGAACACTGGCTGAATTTATCTCTCCTTAGTCCAGAAACATTGAAGTTTTCAGCACCATTATGAGTGGCACAGCGGTTAGCACTGCTGCCTCACAGTACCAGAGACCCGGGTTCGATTCCCAGCTCGGGTCACTGTCTGGGCAGAGTCTGCACGTTCTTCCTGTCTCTGTGTGGGTTTCCCCTAGATGCTCTGGTTTCCTCCCACAGTCCAAAAAGTGTGCTGGTTAGGTGCATTGGCCATGCTAAATTCTCCCTCAGCGTACCCGAACAGGTGCTGGAGTGTAGCGACTAAGGGATTTTCACAGTAACTTCATTGTAGCATTAATGTAAGCCTACTTGTGACAATAATAAAGAAACTTAAACTTAACAGCCCTGTCATCATATTGGCTAAAATCTTCCAGCCCAGCTGGGAGCTTCCTTAATCATCAGTTGAGCTGATGGCACTTTCCAACCCATCATAACATTGTATCTAGTGTTCAATTGTTGATTCATCAATAAATGTTCTCGGTGATAGTGTCCTCGGAAAGAGAGACGTTTAGCCTGTTGTATCTGTGGTGCTGACACTTCTCGAACAATCCAAATCTATTCTCTTTATCCTGCTGTCTTAGCGTAGCCCTGTATGTTATGCTTCAGATATTTTATCGACTCTTACCTCAAAGGGTGCAATGATCAATGCTTCATCTGCTCTTCGAGACAAGGCACTCCATGCAATAATACCTGAGAAGAGATAGCTCCTGACCTCGTTCCTCACTCCCCGGCAATTTCTAATTGATGACTCTTCGCCAACCAGAGGAGAATTTCTCCATTCACTTAATCAAAGCCCCTCTTCTTTTTACACGCAACTCGCCTTAGCCTTCTCTTGCCCAGTGTAAACAGTTAGGAAGGCAGAAAAAAAGCCTAAATCTATCTACCTTGCCCTCTGCCAACCATGATAAAATAGCAATAGAGTTGTTGACTAACCATGGTGTTCAATCTCCTATCAATTAGTTTGCAATAGACAAGATGAGGAAAACCTACTTTGTGAAACAGATCCAAATCTACAGTTCCTGCTACACCTACCTTTGTTATGTCTCCAATTATTCCTGTACTGAATCCCAAAGGCTCATTCTACCTTCCACCTTTTCCCCAAGGAGCCTAGATTTATCACTTGCTTACTGAAATAATAGTTACAAATGTTTTGTTCCCCCTGCTCTTTATTACGCTGTTTTTTGTGTGCCTGCCAAAAATAATTACAATGGCGTGAGTGATACTGCAGTTATTTTTCTGTTGGCAAGGTCCTTGAGACAAGTCGGATGTCCCATGGGCATGCACTTTGTTTGCCGTGTGAGTCTATCAAATAATCCATTCACTGACTGTTTTGTATTTTCTATTCACAAGGGACTTTGCTTGTTCATGTATTAAGACATAAATGGAAACTCGATTCATCTTTTCCAGGTCCTGAAACAGAGACCTCGGTTTGTTGCCATGAAGAAGCAACCTTCCTACATTGGCAGTGACGGCTTGGAGTTGAGGGATTACCAACTTGAGGGTCTGAACTGGCTCGCTCACTCTTGGTGCAAGTACGGATTTGATGTAATCAATGAGTTTGCAATGAATTAGATTGAGTTTATTTCAGCTGGGCAACACTAGAGTTTACAATTGGCCAACCAGTGTCCTTGGGTTGAGGAGGGGACGAGGTGTCCAGGATCATTGTCCAGTAATCCCCCCAGCTGGAAAATGCATGGTTGGACACTGGTTACTGACAGGATCGGCGTCAGTTATGATGTCTCCTATGGTCGGAATAGGCCACCAGCACTCAATGTCTCAGCTCACAGATAGAAAATGACCACTTGGAGGAGGTAGAATTTGGTACCTGCAGATCCCACCGAGAGTCAGGAAATGGAAGATGATGTTTTGACTGCAACAAATCATTCTCAAGACTCCTATCCCCAGGTTTTCCTCTTGCTCCTACCTTCTATGTTTCTATAGGCTATTGAGTTGGACAATCAGCCATGATCGTGATAAATGGCGGAGCAGGCTCGAAGGGCCTCCTCCTGCTCCTATCTTCTATGTGACCAGGACTCATTGGAATACAAACCCAGTGGGGGTGGGAATATTTGTATTTTTCGCAACCAACCTTATTTTAGATACAAATGACGAGAGAACATCTAATCATAGAATCTTACAGTGCAGAAGGAGACCATTCGGCCCATTGAGTCTGTCCTGATCAGAGTCCCATCCCCATAACCCCACCATTTACCCTAGCTAGTCCCCCTGACACTAAGGGGAAATTTAACATGGCCAATCCACCTAACCCACACATCTTTGGACTGTGGGAGGAAACCGGAGCACCCGGAGGAAACCCACGCAGACACGGGGAGAATGTGCAAACTCCACACAAACATAACCCAAGCCGGGAATTGAACACGGGTCCCTGGCGCTGAGAGGCAGCAGTGCTAACCACTGTGCCACCATGCTGCCCAAACATGACTTGCACATGAATTATAGTGAGCGAGTGTTGTGTGCTGTCAGCCTCACTCGCCTTGTCCAGACCTATTGGGCCAGTGGTGAGATGAGTCTGAATGGCTGGAGATGGATTTGGATGCAGTGAGTAACCTGAATTGCCTCTTCTGTGTCTTGTTGAGCTCTGCGCATTCCACAACAAGGTGCTGAACTGCCTTCCAGACGCTTGGACTTAGAATGGTTTCCTCTGCTCAGTCCACCGTGTCAGTCTTCGCATAGCCGGCATAGATAAGTCACTGAGGATAGGAGACCTGATGGCTACTCAGACTTCGTTTGATCCCTCAAAGTGGTTCACGAGGATGTGGCTGCTGTCACGAGGGTGATAACTGGAAGAAGCTGAGATGCAGTGCAGGATGTGGGCAAGCCCCTCTGTCAGAGTTGCTACCCTTCCCTTATTATCCTTCTACACCCTTTTAAAAATGAAACAGGCTGATTAAAAGAAGCAATTTGTTCTTCATTGGGATTTAAAAATAGATGAAGTTGCTTACTTAATTGAAATAACTGCAGAAGAGAGTTCACGATTAAATCCTCCTCCATCGTCCAGTTGGGCTTGCACTCACTTTTTTTCCATCCTTTTGTCGTTAATGGTAGCCAGAGAATGTCCATTTGTCCATGTCCTCTTTCCATTCCCGCACAATTCCTCCTGGAGCTCCCCAAAGATCTAGCCTTGGTGGTTCTCCTATTTCTCACCTGTGTGCTACCCGTCAGCAGTATCATCCAGAAACGCAACATAATTTTCCTCATATACGCTGTCAGTACTAAGCTTCACCTCACCAATTCTTCTCCACCATCTCCTAACTGTCAGGCTGCTTGTTGGATATGTTGTACTGGATGAATTGAAGTTCTTTCTAATTAAACGTTGAAAATATTGAAGACATTGTGTTCGGTCCCCACCATCGACTCTGCTCCCTCGCCACCAACTCCACCCTTCTGCCGAGTAACTGAGGTTAAACCAGACTGTTTGCAACCTCTGAGTCATATTTAACCCAGAGGATGGGCCTTTGACCACTTCTCCATGCTGTGTCACCAAGACCACTCACATAGCATTGCCTGATTTTGCCCCTTCAGTTCATGCTCACACTCTCATTTGGTGGTAACAGAAGCACAGATAGGCCTATTCCGAAGTGTTCCTGGCTTGTCTTACTACATTCTACCTTCACAAACATGAAAGCAGCCAAAACAATGCTGCTTATTGATCTAATTTACACCAAATCCCATTCATCTATCACCTGTGCTCGCTGACTTACACTGGCTCCCTTCTAAGCTATGCCTCTAATTTTAAAATTCTCATCCTAGTTTTCAAAACCCTTCGTGAGTGGTTCCTCTATCTCTGTAAACCTCTCCAGCCCCAAAACCCTCTGAAATATCTGTGCCGTCCAATTTTGTCCTGTTGAGCATCCCTGATTTTAATTGGGGGACATGATGGCATTGTAGTATTTTCGTTAACCAGTAACGTGGATGTTGGTTCAAATCCCACCATGGGAGATGGTGAAATTTGAATTCCGTACAGATCTGGAATTAAATGTCTAATGATCACCATGAAATCATTGTCGATTGTTGCAAAAACCCATCTGGTTAGACCTTTGAGGAAGGAAAGCTGCCATCCTTAACGTGATAAAAGCAAAATACTGAGGTTGCTGGAATCTGAAACAAAAACAGAAAATGCTGGAAAATCTTGGCAGGTCTGACAGCATCTGTGGAGAGAGAATAAAGCCAATGTTTCCCATCTGGATCCAGACTTGAAATGTTGGCTCGATTCTCACTCCACAAATGCTGTCAGATAGAATCCCTACAGTGCAGGAGAGAGACCATTTGGCCCAAGGAGTCTGACTGACCACAAACCTACCCAGGCCCTATTCCTGAAACCGCACATATTTATCCTGCTAATCCCCCTGACACTAGGATAAATTTAGCACGGCCGATCAACCTAACCTGCACAACTCTGGACTATGGGAGGATACCGGAGCACCCAGAGGAAACCCACACAGACACGGGGAGAATGTGCAAACTCCACACAGATAGTGACCCGATGCTGGAATTGAACCCGGGTCCCTGGCGCTGTGGAGTAGCAGTGCTAACCACTGTGCCGCCGTGTCGTCCATCTCAGTAAACCTCAGATCTGCTGAGATTTTCCTGCATTTTCCGTTTTTGTGCCATCCTTACCTGGTCTGGCCTACATGTGGCTCCAGTCCTACAGCAATAGTGTTGACTCTAACTGCTCTCTGAAATGACCACTCAGTTCAAGGGCAATTAGGAATGGGCAATAAATGCTGGTTCAGCCAGTGGTGTCCGCAACTCATCAGTGAATAAAGAAAATCACTCCACCATTTGGGCGGCACGGTAGCACAGTGGTTAGCATTGCTGCTTCACAGCTCCAGGGTCCTGGGTTCGATTCCTGGCTCGGGTCACTGTCTGTGTGGAGTTTGCACATTCTCCTCGTGTCTGCGTGGGTTTCCTCCGGGTGCTCCGGTTTCCTCCCACAGTCCAAAGATGTGTGGGTTAGGTTGATTGGCCATGCTAAAATTGCCCTTAGTGTCCTGGGATGTGTAGGCTAAGAGGGATTAGCAGGTAAATATGTGGAGGTAGGGCCTGGGTGGGATTGTGGTCGGTGCAGACTCGATGGGCCGAATGGCCTCCTCCTGCACTGTAGGGTTTCTATGTTCTATTGCTGGCCATGCCTTGAGCCTCCTGGGTCATACGCTCTGCAGTTTTCTCCCCAAACCTCTCCAGCCCTTGGACTCACTTTCTCTTGTAAGATATACTTTAAAGCCTACCTCTTTGACCAAGCGTTTGGACTTGATGGGCTGAATGGCCCCTTACTGTGATGTCAATGAATGTGACTCACCTGCCCATATATCTCCTAGCTTGGCATGGTGTCGTATTTTGTTTCGTAATGGCCCTATGAAGCACCTTGACATGTCTTGTTATGGCAAAGCAGTTATATAACTGCAAGTTGGTGTTGTAATTACTTCTGGTGTTTTAACTGGTTAATTTCTGGACTCTTGTCACATTTTCCTTGACTCAGTAAGTTCACGCTTTGTATTTTCTCTCTCCAACTCCCTCCCCACCCCTCCCTAGGTGTAACAGTGTGATCTTGGCTGATGAAATGGGTTTGGGCAAAACGATCCAAACCATCTCATTCCTCTCAAACTTGTTCAATCAGCACCAACTCTATGGTCCCTTCCTACTCGTTGTCCCGTTGTCCACCCTTACCTCCTGGCAGCGGGAGTTCGACATCTGGGAGCCCAGTATGAATGTGGTGGTCTACATTGGTGATGTCATGAGCCGCAATACGGTGAGTACGGCACCTTGCTCACCGACACTTGGGCAGGAGATACGGGAATTTGAAATTGTGTCAGATGCAGAAAATGCTCTGCAGCTTGATCAGTGTCTGAGAAACTGGCTAATTAATGTCTTGGTGGGATCATCTCTGAAATATCTTATAGCAAACATGATTTGTTTTCTCCTACTGGACAGTGGGCTCATTGTTCCTTTTGCTGCAATTGTATAGGGTGTTGGTGAGGCCACACCTGGAGTATTGTGTGCAGTTTTAGTGTCCTTATCTGAGGAAAGATGTCCTTGCTATAGAGGGGGTGCAGCGAAGGTTTACCAGGCTGATTCCTGGGATGGCAGCTCTGTCATATGAGGAGAGACTAAGTTGGTTAGGATTATATTCACTGGAGTTTCAAAGAGTGAGAGGGGATCTCATAGAAACTTATAACATTCTAACAGGATTAGCCAGGCTAGATTCAGAAAGAATGTTCCCAATGGTGGGAGAGTCCAGAACTAGGGGTCGTAGTTTGAGGATAAGGGGTAAAACTTTTTGAAATGCGGTGAGAAATTTCCTCATCCAGAGGGTGGTGAATGTGTAGAATTCACTACCACCGAATGTAGTTGAGGCCAAAACATTGACATTAGATATAGCTCTTGGGGCTAAAGGGATATGTGGGGAAGGGATCAGGATATTGAATTCGATGATCAGCCATGTTCAAAATGAATGGCGGAGCAGACTCAAAAGGGCCGAATGGCCTCCTCCTGCTTCTAGTTTCTATGTTTAGCACTCCAGCTCAGCCTCATTTCCGTGCAATCCGGTTATCAGGCTGGAATGTGCTAGGATAATTGTCTGAATGATATTACGTTTCTGAGCAACTATTCAAAAATGAGGACTGCATAGTCGAACATCATTTTGTCCACGTCACCCACCCGACTTCCAAGGAGCTTTGAGATGAGATAACAGACTAGAACCTGGCTCCTTTCAGTTCTTTCCGGCTCTGTTACTCCCTACCTTATTTGGTTGAGTGAACAAGCTAATATTGGACTTTTTTTGACTGGCTTTGGAATCGACTGCAGAAGGAGGTCATTCGGCCCATCATGTCTGCACTGACTCTGACAGATCACCACCATGGCTAATCCTCCGAACTGATACCTCTTGGGGCACTAAGGGGCAATTTAACATGGCCAATCTATCTAACCCACACATCTTTGAACTGTGGGAGGAAACCGGAGCACTCTAGGAAACCCACGCAGACACGGGGAGAATGTGCAAACTCCACACAGACAGTGACCCGAGGCTGGAATTGAACCTGGGTCCCTGGCGTTGTGAAGCAACAGTGCTAACCATTGTGCTACCGTTTCTGAAGTTATAAGATCTCCTAATGGCTGATGGTCATTCCCTATTAACCAATGTACTATATAAGTAGTATTTGGTTGGTGGGCACGCTTATACAAGGACTCTGGGCCGACTAATATTGCATGACCATTAGTGACTAATCACCTCAGGCACACCACTAATTAAAATTTTCTGTTACAGATCCGGGAATATGACTGGATACATCCTGAGACAAAAAGACTGAAGTTTAATGTATTGATAACGACATATGAAATTCTGCTGAAAGATAAGGTAATAAACTCCAGTAATTGGGAATTTGATGGCCTTGCGATGAAACTGGGCAGGTAACCAAGGGACATAAATCCAGAGGGAGCGATAGCAAAGAATATTTTCACTTGAAAGAATTGTGATGCTATGGAATGCTTTACCACAAAGGTCTGTTGAGATCCAATTGGTCTTGAGGTTTTTGATTTGATTTGATTTACTATTGTCACATGTATTAGCATACAGTGAAAAGTATTGTTTCTTGCGCGCTATGCAGACAAAGCATACCATTCATAGAGAAAGAAACGAGAGAGTGCAGAATGTAGTGTTACAGTCATAGCTAGGGTGTAGAGAAAGATCAACTTAATGCGAGGTAAGTCTATTCAAACATCTGACAGCAGCCGGGAAGAAGCTGTTCTTGAGTCGGTTGGTACGTGACCTCAGACTTTTGTATCTCTTTCCCGATGGAAGAAGGTGGAAGAGAGAATGTCCGGGGTGCGTGGTGTCCTTAATTATGCTGGCTGCTTTGCTGAGGCAGCGGGAAGTGTAGACAGAGTCAATGGATGGGAGGCTGGTTTGCGTGATGTTTCAGCAAGATTTAGATAAATGTTGGAAGAAGAAAATAATCAAAGGACATGGGGGACAAAACAAAGTACTGAGGTTAGAATAGAAAGCTGCTCTACCATAAGGCCAATTGGCTGAATGGCTTCTATTTGTGCTGCAAATTCCGTCATCAGTTACTGAGATTGTCTTTCCTTCCTGTCAGAATGTTTTGGGGAGCATAAACTGGGCTTTCCTGGGAGTGGACGAAGCTCATCGATTGAAGAATGATGACTCCCTCTTGTACCGGACTCTGATTGACTTCAGGTCCAACCATCGGCTACTGATAACTGGGACTCCGCTGCAGAACTCGCTGAAAGAGCTCTGGTCGCTCCTGCACTTCATCATGCCTGAAAAGTAAGCCAAATCTCTGGAGCAGAAACAAATATAGTCTTAAATTAAGGTTTACAACCTTTAATCTAAGACTATATTGTCTAAAAGCGTGCTCACCAACCAAATACTAGTTAGTACATTAGTTAAAAGGGAATGACCTTCCCTATTGGCCTCCCTTTGCAAACACCTGCCACCCCGTCCCATCCCCTTTAGAATCATAGAAATCATAGAAACCCTACAGTACAGAAAGAGGCCATTCGGCCCATCGAGTCTGCACCGACCACAAACCCACCCAGGCCCTACCCCCATATCCCTACATATTTACCCACTAATCCCTCTAACCTACACATCTCAGGACACTAAGGGCATTTTTTTTTAGCATGGCCAATCAACCTAACCCGCACATCTTTGGACTGTGGGAGGAAACTGGAGCACCCGGAGGAAACCCACGCAGACACGAGGAGAATGTGCAAACTCCACACAGACAGTTACCCAAACCGGGAATCGAACCCAGGTCCCTGGAGCTGTGAAGCAGCAGTGCTAACCACTGTGCTACCATGCCGCCCATGTTAGTCTAGCCGCATTGATAGACAGAACTGTTCCAAAGCTACAGGCTGCCTGTCATCACCTGATGCATGTAATCTCTTTCCTGTATGCACTGATTCAGCGAATAGGATGAGGCTTTTTTAATGAGCACACTCAAGTCATGTCTTCGTATTTGCTTTCAAACTGATGTTATTTTTTATTCATTGTGCAATATGGGCGTCACTGGCTGGCCAGCATTTATTGCCCATCCCTAGTTACAAACCGAGGGCAGTTGAGAGTCAACCACATTGCTGTGGCTCTGGAGTCACATATAGGCCAGACCAGGTAAGGACAGCAGATTTCCTTCCCTAAAGGACATGAGTGAACCAGATGGGTTTTTCTGACAATCGACGATGGTTTCATGGTCATCAGTAGATTCTTAATTCTAGATATTTTTTATTGAATTCAAATTCCACCATCTGCCGTGGTGGGATTCGAATCCAGGTCCCCAGAATATTAGCTGAGTTTCTGGGTTAACAATCTAGCGATAATACCACTAGGCCATCACCTCTCCTCGATGAGTCAATGTGGTTGACTCTTGAAATGGCCCAGCAAACCACTCAGTTCAAGGACAATGAGGAATGGCCAATAAATACGACGTCCACATCTCCTGAACGAATAAAAGGAAGTCAGAAGTGTGAGGCAAGGTGGATTTCTTACCCCTTTATCCAGATGCAATGTGATGTGATAATGTTTGCAAGACATAAGCACAATAAATGATGAGTATCCCATGGATTCAAATTACACTCTAGAACCCTTCATTGTGCATTGTCTGGGAGATATTTGTAGGGTTACAGAAAGAACATTGGGAGTCTGTCACAGAGCTGGCACAGACAGGATGAGGCCAGTGGCCGCCTCTTGGGATTCCATGATTCATTCAGCCCCCAGGACTTGCATCGCATAACGTGGGCCACCTCTCAGAAGTGTAGCGCTGAAGGAGTGCTGCCTGGCTGGCGGTGTTGTGTGTGGACATGTTGTTTCTTTCTGCTGCATTGAGACTTAACAGTTGACATCTGAATTTTTTATTCCCCTCCAGGTTTGATGCCTGGGAGGACTTTGAAGAGGAACACGGGAAAGGGAGAGAAAATGGTTTCCAAAGTCTCCACAGGGTGCTGGAACCCTTCCTGTTGCGCAGAGTAAAGAAAGATGTTGAAAAATCACTTCCTGCCAAAGTTGAACAGATTCTGAGGGTGGAAATGTCAGCCTCACAGAAGCAGTATTATAAGTAAGAACCCAGCTGAGGTTGTGGGAATAGCTGGTGAGGAGATCACCAATTGGTGGAATCCAAGCTCTGACGATCATTTTGCAAAATGTATTTTGTCTTTTTTTTTTCATCCCTATACTCTTACCTGCTTTACCAATTTTGCAGTTTCCACATGCTGGTGGCGCAGTGGTTAGCACTGCTACCTCACAGCACCAGGGGCCCGGGTTCAATTCCAGCCTTGGGTGACTGTGTGGAGTTTGCACGTTCTCCCCGTATCTGCATGGCTTTCGTCTGGGTGCTCCGGTTTCCTCCCACAGTCCGAAAGACGTGCAGGTTAGGTTGATTGGCCATGGTAAATTGCCCCTTAGTCTACCAAGATGTGTAGGTTAGGGGGATTGGCAGGGTAAATACATGGGGTTACAGGAGTAGGGCTTGAGTAAGATGCTCTGTTGGGGAGTTGGTGCAGACTCAATTGGCTGAATGGCCTCCTGTATTGTAGGGATTCTGTTGCCCATCCTGCTGATTTCAGTGTAAACGCTTAAGTGCAAGAGGGCTATTTTACCCTGCAGGGCATCACAGGCAAGCCAGATCTTGATTTATTCTTTATCCATATCCAATAGTGGAATAGCTCCTCCTTCCCTGAAACTTGACATTGAGGACAACTGCTGCTGCTGAGACCAGCTAAATTGGCAGCGAGGTGACTGTGCAGGAATTGGAAGGAAAAGCACTTAACTAGTGCGAGTACAAAATTCATAGCATTAAGTGAGCTGAGTGACCACACCAGGTAGGAGAAGGTATCCAGGAGGTGAGGAAGAGCCCATGACAGAATAATCATGCATGAACTCTGGATGGAATGCACTTGATACATTGGTTAGTTTTTTTCCTTGTAGCAGTGCTGGCTATGGTGAGGTTACAGTGTGTGGTAACGGGGAACCGGTGCTGCAGTTTAATCAGGGCTGAGTGTGGAGTACTCATGATCTCTCTCGATACAGATGGATATTGACACGAAATTACAAAGCGCTCACCAAGGGAACCAGGGGGTCTTCATCGAGCTTCCTCAACATTATGATGGAGCTGAAGAAATGCTGCAATCACTGTTACTTGGTCAAACAGTGCGAGGAGAATGAGAGCCTGACAAGCCAGGAAGTGTTGCAGGTGGGTGAAACCGTTTTGTTCAGATACCTTTGTCACCCGGGTACTGAATCGCACGTAATACCTTTTAAAGGTGTCTCAGAAAAGTGAGCCTAAGCACAGGGCAATGGTGCTTATTACGTTATCTTTGCATTTGCTCTCAGTGCTCCTGGTTATCACTCATCTTGGAAGTATCGTCAACCACAGCAAATGTCACATTTCTTTTATTGAGAAATTGTCCTTTCTACTCCTGTTTTCTGGCAGACCCAAATCGAAGGAAGGATATACTTGGCACAGAAGGAGTGCAACGGAGGTTTGCCAGATTCATCTTTGGGATAGCGTGATTGTTGTTACAAGGAGAGATTGAGGAGATTAGAGTCATAGAGTTTTACAGCACAACCAGAGGCCCTTCAGCCCATCGTGTTTGTGCCAGCCATCAAACACCAATACATTCTAATCCCATTTTCCAGTACTTGGTTCATATACCTTGTATGCTATGGATTGGGTCTACATTCCCTGGAGTTTCGAAGAACGAGGGGTGACCTCATTGAAACTTACAAAAATTCTTAAGACTGTGACAGGGTGGGTGTAGGGAGAGACATTTCCCCTGGCTGGTGAGTCTAGAACCACATCTCAGGATAAGGGGCAGGCCATTTCAAACTGAGATAAGGAGGAATTTCTTCACTCAGCATAGTGAATCTTTGGAATTCCCTACACTAGGGGGCGCGGAAACGTGAACATGTTCAAGACAGAAGTGGATAGATTTCTGGAAACTTATGGCTTCGAAGGATATGGAGATAGTGACTGTGTGGAGTTTGCACGTTCTCTCCTGTATCTGCGTGGGTTTCTTCTGGTTGCTCCGGTTTCCTTCCAAAGTCCAAAGATGTGTGGGTCAGATTGATTGACCATGCTAAATTGTCCCTTAGTGTCGGTGGATTAGCAGGGTTAATACGTGGGGTTATGGGATAGGGCCTGGGTGGGATTGTTGTTGGAGCAGACTCGATGCCTCATCCTTCACTGTGGGGATTCTGAAAGTGCGGGAATGATGTTGAGGTTGAAGTTCAGCCATGATCTCATTGAATGGGCCAAGTGGCCTTCTCCTGTTACTATGTTCCTAGTCATGATGTGGAGATGCCGGCGTTGGACTGGGGTAAACACAGTAAGAGGTTTAACAACACCAGGTTAAAGTCCCAACAGGTTTATTTGGTAGCAAAAAATTGGTAGCTTGTGCGGCTTTTGCTACCAAATAAACCTGTTGGACTTTAACCTGGTGTTGTTAAACTTCTTACTATGTTCCTAGGACAGTTCTGCCTCTAATTCTCTCATTCATGAATATGACAGTCAAATGTCTGCCCTGGCTCAGTCAATAGCACTTGAGCTGAAAAAGATCCAAGTGCACACCACAATGCAGTACTGAGGGAGTGCTGCACTGTTGGAGGTGTCACCTTTGTTAAACATAGGCTCCCTGCCCCCTCAAGTTGGAAGTATTGACACTATTTCGAACAAGGGCGAGGGGGGTTACTCCCAGTGCACTTCTTAATCAACATAACAAAACAGGTTATCTGGTCATATACACATTGCTGTTTGTGGGAGTTTGCAATGTGCAAATTGGATACCACATTTCCTATATTACAACAGTGACTGCACTTCAAAAGTATTTAATTGTCTACAAAACGCTTTGGGACTAGCCTGAGATTGTGAAAGATGCCATATAAATACAGGTCTTTTCATTCCACATCCCTCAATGGTTTCTAATTATTATTCTCCTCCCCCTGTTTCCTCTTCCCTATGTAATCCCAAGGGACCTAGCCATGGTAAAATGGAACCATATTTTGCTGGCCTTGAGATGAAAGAATAAAAAAAGAGCAGTCTGGGTCCTATTAGGGGCAAAGAGGGTGATAGATGCTCAAAGGCACAGGCAAAGGTACTTCATGCACATTCTTCCCGTGTCTGCAATGGGTTTCCTCTGGGTGCTGCAGTTCCCTCCCACAGTCCAAAGATGTGCAGAACACATTACAGCATCATCTCCGCTACCTCATTCTTTCCCAGGTTTCTAGAACCAGGTGTTCACTCTTTAGAAATAAGGTGTTGCTCATTTAAGTTAGAGATCAGGAGGAGGTTGGTGAGTCTCTGGAACTCTCTTCCTCAAAGGGCAGTGGAAGCAGAGTCTTTGAATATCTTCAAGGCAGAGCTAGATAGATTCTTCATTAACAATGGGGTGAGAGATTATCGGGATAGGCAGGAATGGGGTTGAGGTTACAATCAGACCAGCTTCGATCTTAAACTGCAGAGCAGGCTCAAGGGGCTGAGTGGCCTACTCATCCTAATTCATATGATTCAGTGCTCTGAAACTCCAGCTCTCTAATTCTGCTCATTCTCCTCCAATCCACAGACTTTTAGAAGCCAGGTTTGGTCTTGTTAGACTGCAAATTCCTGGTTTATGTGATTTTTTTTTAACCTTTGAATGTTAGCCTACTTGCTTCTCAACAAAAAAAAATCAGAAGTATTCAATATGCGATGGTTGTATTAAACTGCAATAGGATACTGTCATGACTGGATAACTTCAAATGGATTTAGTCAGAGATTATCTTGATGGCTATTGTAACGCAAGGTAATACGACAAGGAAGCTTTAAATCACAACGGTGATTTATGAATCAACAGCGCAAAACAAATACACATAAGCTCAACACTTGTCCCTCTGGCTTGCAATGAGTGTTTCTCCTCCCCAGACCAGGAGTCTACCACTCCATAGGTCAAACTTCACGCGCTCTGCTCCGATATGTACCAGGCAGGTCATAAGACCCACAAACACCCTCCCTTAAAGGGACCACGCTGTCACAATGGTCGTTTGATTTTTTTAATAAATATCAATAAAATAGATATTAGATAGAGTGGATAGTCAGAGTCTTTTTTCCAGGGTCGAAGGGTTAATTACTCGGGCACATAGGTTGAGAGGGAGGAAGTTTAGAAGAAATGTAAGGTGCACGTTTTTCACACACGGGTGGTGAATGCCTGGAATGTGCTGCCGGAGGAGGTGGTGGAAGCAGATTCTATAACGATGTTCAAGAGGCATCTGGCTCGATAACATGAATAGGCAGGGAATAGAATGGGGTGGACCACGTAAAGGCAAGAAAATATTAGATTAGAGTAGTATCTGTGTTGGCACAGACTTGGTGGGCCGAAGGGCCTGTTCCCGTGCAGTACTGTTATTTGTTCTATTTCATTTACAGCAACTAAGGGTTATGGCACCAAGGCCGGCGGGTGGGGCGGAGGGGCCGGCAGGTGGGGCAGAGGGGCCGGCGGGTGGAATTAAGAGGTAGATCAACCATGATACAATTAAATGGCGGACCAGGCTCTTGTGGATCAGTGAGCTCTTGCTGTTTCTATCTAGTTGGGGGTGAAAACTTTCTCAATATACTTAAAAGTTCATAAACTTTGTCTTTGTAATAAAATATTTAAAGAAGGGTGACACTTGGTACCTGCACACTCTTCTTTCCCACCCCCGCTCTATTGAATGTGTGGTAGGAAATATATTGAAGTGATCAGTTTCTCAACACCTGGTTTATCTTCTCTGCTGCAGAATCTGATCAAGAGCAGTGGCAAGCTGATCCTGCTGGATAAACTGATGACCAGGCTTCGCGAGAGGGGAAACCGAGTGCTTATCTTCTCTCAGATGGTCCGAATGTTGGATATTCTTGCTGAGTACCTGACCATTAAACACTACCCATTCCAGGTGAGCTTGGCAGAGGATTAAGGAAGGTTAACAAGATATTGAGTCATTTTAAGAGTTTGACAAGACTATTTAGAATTGTGTTACTTCTGGGAAATAGAACTTTTCCAGATTTAATTTTCCAATTTGCAATTAACTTGTGAGTGTTCGCTTTGCTTGTCAAGGTGAGAGATCTTGTTGAAGGGGAATGGAATGTTTGGCATGGGATTTTATGGTCACACCGGCCGCGAGACTGGAAATTCCCACCCAAGGTCAACGGACCGTTTAATACTCTGTCAAATTGTCCGTCACACCCGAACGATTCCCCCAAATCCCAAAACCCAAGCAAAAGCCTCCTGCTGGCTTGTCAAATGTGTAAGTGGCACAAGATGCAACAGACCTTCTCTAAAAGAGGCTCTTTGGTCCATGGGTCAATACCAATCATGTCAGATATCTATCAAGAGTCAGATGCTCCCTCATCTCTGCCATGTTACTGTGCTTCTGGTCGACATCAGAAGATCGTTTTTGCAATTAGGGTATTTTTCCATTTGCCACACCAGCTATCCTGGGAGTTTAGAATTGAATAGGAAGGTAGAACTTGGACGTATACCCCTGGATGACTGGGAAGTGCTTTGCAGGCACTGATGTTCTTTTAAAGTGTAGTGACCATTGTCATGGAGGAAACAAGCAGCCACAGTGGCACACAGGAATCTCCCACCAATAGTGTTCTGTATGGTGTGGGGTCCCCACTTGGACATCAGCATTCTGTGACACTGTCATGCTTGCAGGTGTACCTTCAAAATTGCAGTTTCCTCTCTCTATACCTGCAGTTGTGTTCTCGGATAAAAGTTTGCTTTTCACCCTGACTTTCTGACAAGCAACAGGAGATCTCTGCTGGTGCCCTGGAGGGACTCCACTGATTATTATTAATTCAAGTCCAAAACACTCATTGATTAAATGCCATGTCCCAATTGCTGTCTTGCTTTCTCCACTTGAGCTAACCTCCCTTCCCCGTTAACGCGGGGCTGTCCTCTCTGCGAGTGATACCCCAGTTAGTGTGGGACCACCGGGAGGTGGACTCAAACTGCTGAAGCTCATTCTACCTTGGGACTATGGCGAAAAAGCCTTGCGTCTCGTCAGTCTGGACTGATTTGAACTTGGCAAAAGGTCCAAAGGTGAGCCGGCCCGCCACCTCGTTCCCTCTTTGATGACATTTGTGATTGCAGGTTTATGGTGAATACCAGTGGGCAACAAAACTATATTGGTGGCTAAATTTGGTTGATATCTATGTGACTGGTCCGGTAACCTGTCTGTGTGAGATTGCTCAATGACGCACACCCTTCAGTAGCTGATGACTAAGCACAGTCCCTTAAAGCAGGATTATTTTTGGACTAAGTAAGAGAATAAAAATAGATGAGAAATCTGCACTTCAGAGTTTAACCAAGCATACGGTTAAGATGTTTCTGTCTTATCCCATTGCAGCGTTTAGATGGATCTATAAAAGGGGAATTAAGAAAACAGGCTTTGGACCACTTCAACGCAGAAGGATCTGAGGTGAGAAAATGTTGATTTTAACGTCTGCTGATAACAGATCTACAACTCCTCCCTAAAAAAAAAAGTGACATCACTTAAAAGTTATGTAGTGAACCATTGGGTGTTCTGGGTTGTTTATAAACCCTCGTTTGCCCAGGGATTGTTCAGTAAACCATAGCTCATCCTAGAATTGTTAAGTAAACCCCTGCTCACACTGTAAGCCTACTCATTCCGGAATTGTTCTGTAATCCCGCTCTCTTTCTGAAATCGCACACTAAAGCTGTGCTTGCATTGTCCCAGGTTAGAGGCTCAATCCTTGCCCGAATCTTTCATTCCTGGCCCATCATCTTAAATTTCCCCCCTGCTTTAATCTTATCACTTATAACACACACGTACAAGACCAGATCTTAGGAATTTACGACGAGCGTCAGTCCCATTGCCCAGTCTAGCACTCGAGAGTTTATCTTGTCTTAAGTGGTTTTTCATAGCTACTCCTGATCAGTAAGTGTTATCCAGCAGGGACTTCACTGCATGGATTTGAGGAATGGGGTGGGTTGCCAGCAATATTTTTCAGTGATGTGTGCTTGTGCTTAGTTCTGTGTGGGTCTGGTTGACAGGAAGGTCAGTACACGCAGTTCTTGCTTTGAGTGTCGAATTCACAGGAAGGAAACTTGAGTCGGGGGGTGTTGGTTTACTGGTGGTCAGCCTGGCACAGCCTCACTTTGTAGGACGTGGCATTCGTGTTGGCTTCCTGCCCGATTTGCTGCTGCTTTCATTTGCTGTATTGCTTTTCCTTCTGAGAGGCTCTTAAACAAAAAAAAAAATCCGAGAATTATTTTATTTAAATTCTGACCTTGTCTCTTGGGGTGGCACAGTGGTTAGCACTGCTGCTTCACAGTGCCAGACCCAGGTTTAATTCTCAGCTTGGATCACTGTCTGTATGGAGTCTGCACATTCTCCCTGTGACTGCGTGGGTTTCCTCTGGGTGCTCCAGTTTCCTTTCACAGTCCAAACATGTGCAGATTAGGTGCATTGGCCATACTAAATTCTCCCTCAGTGTACCTCGCCAGAGTGTGGCGACTAGGGGATTTTCACAGTAACTTCATTACAGTGTTAATGTAAGCTTACTTGTGACTAATAAATACACTTTAAAAGCAATAATTCTGACTCTGTTGTTCCCTATCAAATTTCCTCACTTCCTTTTATGATCGAAGAAGCCCCCCCCCCCCCCCCCCCCCCGCACACGCGCACTCATCCTCCGTGTGTCACTGAGGCCATACAGACCAGAGGGCAGCTTGTCAACCCCTAATCTGATGTATTCTTTCCCAATTTGTGAATTCCTCACCTCCCCCTTGGGTGGCACAGTGGTCATCACTGCTGCTTCATGGCGCCCAGGGACCCTGGTTCAATTCCGGCCTTGGATGACAGTGTGGAGTTTGCATGTTCTCCCCGTGACTGTGAAAGTTTCCTCCCACACTCCAAAGATGTGCGGGTTAGGTTGGTTGAACGTGCTAAATTGTCCCTTAGTGTCAGGGGGATCAGCAAGGTAAATACGTGGGGGTTACAGGGATAGGGCCTGGATGGGATTGTTGCGGCGCAGTATGGGCTGAATGGCCCCCTGCTGCACTGTAGGAATTTTATGATTTCCTCAGTTTTGCCCATCTCCTGCAGGGTTTGTAACAAGACACCACTGATTCACACTTTATTCAGCTTCCACATCGCCTCTCCTGCTTTTCAGTCTAAGCAGTGCTCAGTACCGATGGGCCTTAATCTTTCCACCAGCTTCTCGATAGAAGGATGCTCCAGGCATGATGAGCCCTTGGACCTCTAGAATCATAGAATGTTACATCACGAAACGAGGCTATTCAGCCCACTGAACCTGTGTCGCTTTTGGAAAGGGTTGTCCAATTAGTTGTGTTTCCCATAGCCTTGCAAATTTTCCCATCTTCAAGTACTTATCCAGTTGGCTTTTGGAAATTGCTATTGAGCTGCGTTGCAGCACCCTTTCCGTCATGTATTTCAGTTCGTAACTGTTGCATTCCTTGGTGTTGGGCTGGCTTCCTGATTTGTTTTCCCTTTCTGTCTCCAGGACTTCTGCTTCCTCCTTTCTACAAGAGCGGGGGGCCTTGGGATTAACTTGGCCTCTGCTGACACTGTGATCATCTTCGACTCTGACTGGAATCCTCAGAACGACTTGCAGGCCCAGGCTCGAGCTCATAGGATAGGCCAGAAAAAGCAGGTCAGTGTGTCTGCTGGGCTTGGGGTGGGAAACGAGATTGGAGTGATGACCGCTTCCACTCTGCGTGGTTGGAGATGGAGCCATTTTTTCTTGAATCGTTTGGTTTACAAGCTTCTTGACCCAACTGTTTTTCTCCAGTTTTTTAAAGTAATGAAGAAAAGGAAAATGCCATGTATTTGCTTTGTCAAATTCAGAAAGTAGTCTTGAGATTAAAATTCCCATCTTTAATCATTGGGACCTGGGGAAAACACTCCGATCCTCAAGCATATCACTGCTCTGCCTGACCGGATTTGGGGGGAAAACAGAATCCCTACAGTGCATAAAGAGACCATTTGGCCCATTAACTCTGCACTGACAACAATCCTACCCATGCCCTACCCTTTTAACCTCTCATATTTGCCCTGCTAATCTCCCTGACACTAAGGGGCAATTAGCACGGCCAATCCACCTAACCTGCACATCTTTCATAGAGTCATAGAAACCCTACAGCCCATCGAGTCAGCACTGACAACAATCCCACCTCGGCCCTATCCCTGTAACTCCACATATTTTCCCTGCTAATCTCCCTGATACTAAGAGGCAATTTAGCATGGCCAATCCACCTAAACTGCAAATCCTTGGACTGTGGGAGGAAACCGAGGCACCTGGAGGAAACCCATGAGGCTGGAATTGAACCCAGTTCCCTGATACGGAGAGGCAGCAGTGCTAACCACTGTGCCACATGCCGCCCCTAGAGTAATATCTTTCTTCCTTATTTCTGCTCAGTGGGTTTTTACAAGGGGAGATATGGGTGTAAAATTGTCTTTTTTTTTTTGAATGAACAACACCAACAACAATCCCGCCCAGACCCTATCCCCGTAACCCCACAGGGGCAGCACAAGTGGCAAAGTGGTTAGCACTACTGCTTCACTGCACTGAGGACCCGGATTCGATTCCTGGCTTGGGTCACTTTGTGCGGAGTCTGCACGTTCTCCCCGTGTCTGCGTGGGTTTCCTCCAGGTGCTCCGGTTTCCTCCGACAGTCTGAAAGACGTGCAGGTTAGGTGCATTGGCCGTGCTAAATTCTCCTTCAGTGTACCCGAACAGGCTCCGGAGTGTGGCGACCAGGGGATTTTCACAGTAACTTCATTGCAGTGTTGATGTAAGCCGACTTGTGACACTAATAAATAAACTTTAAAACTTGAAACTTTATTTACCCTGCTAGTCACCCTGACACTCACTGGAACAAAACCAAACTACTCCCAATGCTGGGCATTTGAAAAATTGGAAAGAAAAGGCTGGAAATACTCCATGTCTGGCAGCATCTGCAGAGTTAACGCTTCAGGTTAAAGACCTTTCTTCGTAGCACTGAAACATGAACTCTAGCCAGAATTCTCCCATCTTGCCGCCACTGGAATTCTGGCCGGAGTGGGGGGGCGCGGACCATGTAACGGTCCGTTGAAGTCGGGCGGGAATCTCCGGTTTTCAGGCAAACATGACCAGAGAATCCCACCCTCTGTTTCTGATTCCAGAAGCTGTCAGACCTGCTGGTTATTTCCAGAATGTTCTGGCTTTAGTGCCAACGATTGCCGCCTAGGCTTGCACACAGACAATAGAGACTAAATTCATAACCTGATTCATGCAAGGGTCAGGTTTCTCTATTAAAAAAGGGCAAGGGAACGGAATTCATTTTGATATTAAGCTTTTGACGTTCACCTTTATTTGTTAAAACAGACAACATCAGCTCAAACACACCAGCGCGCGCACAACCTTCCTACACTGGACGGTGACTAAGAGCTGGATGTCTGGCTGTTTTTTCCCCAGAGGCTGCAGCTTTGACTCGTTTACACTGTTTCAATTTTGATATTTCAGGTGAATATTTACCGCCTGGTCACAAAGGGGACTGTGGAAGAGGACATAATTGAACGTGCCAAGAAAAAGATGGTCCTGGATCATCTTGTGATCCAAAGGATGGACACTACAGGGCGGACAGTGCTGGACAGCTCAGCTCGTCCATCGCAGTAAGCAACCTCAATGTTCTTCCCCCACCCCACCCCTTTCCGCCTTGCTTCCTCCCACGCACCATCTTCAGAAATTTGCTCCTCATCCTGTTCATGGATCCCCAGGTGCTGATGGCCTTCAGCCCAAGGGAGTTGCAGGTGGCAGGATGGTCAGAGAGACCATGAAGGTTCCAGGTTGGTTCCTTGCTTCTCTCAGTTGAGATCACAGTGGGGTCTTTTACAAGTGACTTCAACAAATTAAGTGTTGGGAAAGACTCAAGAAGGTCGTGTGGAGCTCTCTTCCCCAGAGAACGGTGGAGGCAGGGTTGCTGAATATTTCTAAGGTTGGTTAGATAGATTCTTAACTGACAAGGGAGTCAAAGGCTATGGGGTAGGAAGGAAAGTGGAGTTGAGGCCACAGTCAGATCAGCCACAATTTTATTAAATGGTGGAACAGGCTCAAGGGGCTGAATGGCCTGCTCCTCTTTGTAGTCCTGTATGTACATACTGATCTCTTGACTGAGATGCTGGAGAGATCCCAGCTTCTCCGTAACCATTGCCAGACAAGGAGCCACTGCTTTCAGGAAAATGCATGCGTTTCAAGTTCAAGATACCTCATAGTGACTGCCTATTAATGCAATGATGTGAAGATGCCGGCATTGGACTGGGGTGGGCACACTAAGGGGGGAATTTTACCATTTTGAGCCTAAGTGCCGAATCTGGGCGTCAAATAGATCCGTGCCTAGAATCCTCTTTGCAGCGCGCCCGTAGGCGTTTTGCCGGCTCTGGCCCGATCCGCGCTGTGGGCGAGGCTTAGCGCTGGCGGAGCGATTGGAGCTCTGAGATGCGCATGCGCCGTTCGAAAAAAATCTGACCGCGCCTGGGCGTGGAAAAAAAAGCAGAACATGGAGAGAGCAGCTCTCTGACGTCTCATCCTCTGGTCGGGGGGGGGAGGGTGGAGGGGGTGTGATGTATCATCCCCTCGGGGGTGGGGTGGGGGGGAGGAAGGGGCTGTGATGTATCATCCTCTGGTCAGGGGGGTTCCGGGGGGGCGCACCGGACCCGCGCCCGAATCAGGTGTCGGTAAAGGCACGATCTGCTCGGATTTGGGTGCAGATCACGTTAAAGGCCCGACGCCCAACTTTACCACGATTTCGCGCCCGAAAACGGGCGTGAAGTTTTGGTAAAATCAGGCCCTAAGAAGTCTCTCAACACCAGGTTAAAGTCCAACAAGTTTATTTTGAATTAAGAGCTTTTGGAGCACTGCTCCTTCACCAACTCATCTGAGGAAGGAGCGGCGCTCCGAAAGCTCGTGATTCCAAATAAACCTGATGGGACTTCAACCTGGTGTTGAGAGACTTCTCACTATTAATGCGAGAATCACACTGTACAGAGCAGGCCTAACACTGATTATTGGAATGACTCATGATTGTGTTTCCAGCTCAACACCGTTCAACAAGGAGGAACTTACAGCAATTTTAAAGTTTGGAGCCGAGGAACTCTTCAAAGAGCCGGAGGGCGAGGAGTCTGAGCCACAGGTACTGCAGAATCTAGACTCGGTCAATATTCCCAAAAAATCCAGAAGAATTCTGCAGCGTTAGCCTTTAGTTTTGATGTTGTAATCTCATTTATTAGCAAGTAACAAAAGTGAAATTGGCATTCATTTTCACATTAGGAAATAAACATTGATGCATTTTGACTAATCAAAGATGCTGCAAATTGTACAACGGGTTTTGATTGAATAAATAAGGAAAAACTGTTTCCAATGGCAAGAGGATTAGTAACCAGAGGACACTGATTTAAGATAATTGACAAAAGAGCAGGAGAGCAAGTGTGAGTCAGAGTTCCTGTTCCTGGTTGCTATCCATGGACTTAAGGAAGTGCATTTGTGGGGACGTTGTGGGAGGCAGACAGGACCAAGTTCATAGGATCATAGAATCCCTATAGTGCAGAAGGAGGCCATTTGGCCCATCGAGCCTGCACTGACAAAAATCTCACCCAGGTCCTATCTCTGCAACCCCACATATTTGCCCTGCTAATCTCCTGACACTAAAGGCAATTTAGCATGGCTAGTCAACCTCACCTGCACATCTTTGAACTGTGGGAGGACACTGGAGCACCCGGAGGAAACCCACGGGGAGAACGTGTAAACTCCGTACAGTCACCCAAGGCCGCAATTGAACCCGGGTCCCTGGCACGGTGAGAACCACTGTGCCAACTTGCTGAAGCTCATTGTCAAAGTGCGCAGATGAAAACAGTTGCAACCGAATACCTCGTGTCTGTAAACCCCCAGTCAATGTCTTCAGGGATGGATGGGAGATTTATTTTCAAACGCATCCTCTTGTGTTTGACTTGCGGTATCAGTGATTGGCTAGTAAAAATACATCTCCAATTTCAGGAAATGGACATTGAAGAGATCCTCCGCCTGGCAGAGACGAGAGAGAATGAACAGTCTGTGAGTCCGACAGATGAACTGCTGTCCCAGTTCAAGGTATGACTGGTGAAGTACCGTGTGCTGGTGTGTTGATGTTGCATGTCGGGTAGTTTCACAAATGTTTCCAGCCTTCATTCTGTCTGTTGTGAGTTGGCACTTAGAGGTGGCACCATGTTGTGATGGGGTGGGCATCACTACCTGTGCTAACTGAAAAGTGTGACCTCGGCTGTTCCTTGTCACCTGTTTCAGGTAGCGAACTTTACCACCATGGAGGAGAACGAGCCTGAAGTGGACGAGAAGCAGATTAAGGAATGGGATGATATCATCCCAGAGGACCAGTGGAAAAAGATTGAGGAAGAGGCACGGCAGAAAGAGCTGGAAGAAATCTACATGCTTCCAAGGAGCAGAAGTTCAACTAAAAAGGTAAAGTGCATCCCTTGGGAGAGAGTGAATACACATCAGGTATCTCTTATTCTCTAGAAACATAGAAGATAAGTGGAGGCCATTTGGCCCTTTGAACCTGCTCTGCCATTCATCACAATCATGGTTGATCGTCCAATTCAATAGCCTAATCCTGCTTTCTCCCCTTAATCTTTGATTCCATTCGCCCCAAGTGCTATATCCAGCTGCCTCTTGAATACATCAATGTTTTGGCATCAACTACTTCTTGTGATAATGAATTCCACAGGATCACCATTCTTTGGGTGAAGAAATGTCTTCTCATCTCCGTCTTAAATGGTCTACCCCAAATCTTCAGACACTGACCCCTGGTTCTGGACTCCCCCACCATCGGGGACATCCTCCCTGCATCTACCCTGTCTAGTCATGTTAGAATTTTATAAGTCTCTATGAGATCCCTCTCATTCATCTGAACTCCAGTGAAAACAATCCTAACCTAGTCAATCTCTCCTCACATCAGTCCCGCCATCCCCGGAATCAGCCTGGTAAACCTTCGCTGCACTCCCTCCTTCCTCAGAAAAGGAGACCAAAACTGCACACACTATTCTCGGTGTGCCCTCACCAAGGCCCTCTATAATTGCAACACCACACCTCTGCTCCTGTACTCGAAACTCCTCACTCTGAAGGCCAACATATCATTTGCCTTCTTTACCATCTGCTGCACCTGTATGCTTACCTTCAGCAACTGGTGCACAAGGACACGCAGGTCCTGCTGCAGGAGAGGACTGAAATCTGATGCTAGCGTTCTGTTAAGTGTTTCTCCTTTTTACTTTGGTCTTGCTAGTCACACATCTGGAATGTGAATGTAGAGTCAACACTGATTAGAAACTTGAGGCAAACTAGAACAGCTGGGAAGGGAGCAATGGGCAATTTCCTTCCCTTACCTTCATTGTATCTTTATTGTGTTTAGCTGTACACAGGGAGAGGGCTTTCGCTTGAGCACATCTAAAGAGATACTTCCTGAATCTGTGGTGTGTTTGAGTTGGGAGGTGTATGCGTGCAATGTTTCTCTATAAATAGAAACCTAGGAAATATGAGTAGGACATTTTACCCTTTGAACTTGCTCTGCCATTAACTAGCTCATGGCTGATCATTTACTTCACGTCGTTATCCCCATATCCCTTAATATCTTTAATATCTAGAAATTTATTGTTCTGTGTCTTGATTATACAAAATGGCAGCCTCCACAGACTTCTGGGTAAAAAGTTCCAAAGATTGACCACCCTCTTGAACGAAGACATTCCTCCTCAGCTCGGTCTTCAGTGGCGTATCTCTCATTCTCTGACCATGCCCCCTGTTCTAGATTCCAGTCCCCAGTCCTCCTCCGCCCCACCCCCCCACAAAAAAACCAAAGGAAACATCCTTTCTTCTTCTACCCTTTCAACCCCTGTAAGAATTTTGTATGTTTCAATTAGATCACACCTTCTAGGTCAACCCCGCCATCTCCGGAATCGGTCTGGTGAACCTTTGTTGCACTCCTTCATAATAAAGATATCCTTTTTAGATTAAGGAGACCAGAATTGTGTACAGTACTCCAGGCAAGGCTGTATACAATAGCAAGATTTTCTTACACTATACTCAAATCTTTGTGCAATAAAGGCCAACATGCCATTTGTCGTCTTAATTGCTTGCTGCACCTGCATTAATTTTCAGTAACTTATGAACAAGAACACCCAGGTCCCTTTGAACATTAATACTTTCCGATCTCACCATTTGGGAAATACTCTGCCTTTCTGATCTGGGAGTGTTTGATGTTGTTACTGGGTGTCTGTAATAGAAAATGTTCCGTTGATGAGAACGAACACTTCTTCCAGTGACTTTAAACAAGCAAAACTTTTTATTGTGAGAGGTTTCCAGTGACAGACATGGTACAGTCCTTCAGCTGGCCTCTCTAGCATATTTGAAAGTGAAACTATTACAGTTCCTGATAACCTCAGAGGTGAAATCTCTTCCATTGCATCCTACAGATCAGTTAAGTCCCATGTGGGACCCACAGTCTATGCTAAGGTGGCTGATGCCCAATTGTATTGGAGTTACAATTGGCTGCACCACCCCTTGAGTCTCCTGGGTAAATTGGACCATGTTCCACTTTCTGATCAATTCTCCACTGTTCCCTTTAGACTCTATATGTGTGCATGCTGTGTGAAGACAGTGAGCCTTCCCCATGACATCTCTGTCGTTGATGAGTCTGCTTACTCTCTCTGTCACTCAGAGTGTCGTACTGAATCATAGAATCCTTACAGTGCAGAAGAACCCATTGAGTCTACTCCAACTCTCTGACACAGCATCTTAGCCAGGTCCTAACCCCATAACCCCACATATTTACCCTGCTAATTCCCCTAACCTACGCATCTTGGGACACCAAGGGATAATTTAGCATGGCCAGTCCACCTAACCTGCGCATCTGAGAGAGGAAACTAGAGAAACCCGCACAGGCGGGTGGCGCGGTGGCACAGTGGTTAGCAATGCTGCCTCACAGCACCAGGACCCCAGGTTCAATTTGGCCTTGGGTACTGTCTTTGTGGGGTTTGCATGTTTTCCCTGTGTCAGCGTGGGTTTCATCTGGGTGCTCCGGTTTCCTCCCACTATCTGAAGATGTGCAGGTTAGGTGGATTGGCCATGCTCAGTTGCCGCTTAGTGTAAGGGGGCTAGCAGGGTAAATGTGTGGGGTTACAGGGATTGGGTCTGGGTGGGATTGTTGTCGGTGCAGGTTCAATGGTCCAAATGGCCTCTTTGTGCACTGCAGGGATTGTATGATTCTATGACATGGGGAGAACATGCAAACTCCACACAGAGTCACCCAAACCTGGAATTGAATCCGGGGCCCTGGCGCTGTGAGGCAGCAGTGCTAATTACTGTGCCACCGTGCCATCCTGAAGGGACGCCTCTGACTTTGAAACTGGGTGAAGAAGTTGGCACCTTCAGAAAGGGAAAGGAGCGAAAGCAACTGGTGTCTAACGTAACGTTGCTGATGGTTTTAGGCTCAGGCAAATGGCAGCGATTCGGATGCTGGATCACGGCGACGGCGGCAGAGATCATCCGGGTCAGAGAGTGAAACGGAAGAAAGTGATGACGAGGAGAAGCGACCCAAGCGGCGAGGCCGTCCCCGGACAGTCCGGAGAGACATGGTGGACGGTTTCACAGATGCTGAAATCAGGAGGTAGGTGGTGGTGTTGCAGTATACAAGGCCAGCGATGACCATCCTGCCAGATGTACCACACGCTCTGTTCGCATTCAATAGATGTGGACACTTGGAAAGTATTAAATCCTAAATCGGGAAAAATAAAGGGATTTGATAATTCCATTACACTTATCCTTTTCTTGCAGGTTTATCAAGAGTTATAAAAAGTTTGGTGCTCCTCTGGAAAGGTAAGGTTCTTTTCTTTGCTGTCCTGCACCTTAATTACCTCATGTTCCCCTCCTTCCATCACACTTCCTGCCCAGCATGTGGCCTGAAATGTTTATACATTAGTTTTCCATCCATTTTTCTCCCCATCTCTCCTGAAGGGGTTGGTTCTTTGATGAGGATATGAATCCCGTACAAAGCAGCTGCCCCCTCATACCCAAGCCCTGTAGCCATTATCTGTGTGAACCCAGACCTGAGAGGGTTGACATTGTTTGAATGAAAGATGCGTCTTTTTTTATTCATTCGTGGGATATGGGTGTCGCCAGCATTTATTACCCATTGTTAATTGCCCTGGGAGGGCCATTGAGAGTCAACCACATTGCTGTGGCTCTGGAGTCGCACGTAGGCCAGACCGGGTAAGGAACGGCAGATTTCCTTCCCTGAAGGGCATCAGTGAACCAGATGGTTTTTTTCCAACAATCGACAGTGGTTTCATGGTAATCAGTAGAGTCTTCATTCCAGATATTTTTTATTGCAATTCAAAATCCACCATCTGCTGTGGCGGGATTCGAACCTGGGTCCCCAGAACATTAGCTGAGTTTCTGGAATAATAGTCCAGCGATAATAACGCTAGACCATCACCTTCCCTCCTGGCCAAACTGTCCTCTAGAAGTGACCACATGTCTACGTTCCAGCAGGGTTTGAAGAGTAAGAATTTGTAACCAGGGTTTGACTGTTCCTTCACTGAGCCTCGTTGTAGCAACCCAACCACTGCTCTGTCTCAGATTTGCTAACTCAGTGCAGACCATGAATTAACCCCAGTAGCTTCCTCACCTGTGTGGCTCAGGTGCATACTGACCAGGTAGTTCATTGAGACATTGTTGGAATGGACATTGTAAAGTACGTTAATATATTGCATACAGTAATGTTAAAGAAAAAATGAAATTGAGTGTTTTGTCCTCTCGAAGGCTCGAGGGTATCGCTCGCGATGCAGAGCTGGTAGACAAGTCCATTGCAGACCTCCAGCGATTGGGTGAACTCATACATAACGGCTGTGTGATGGCCCTCAAGGAATTTGAAGAGCAGCTTAAAGAAAACCCTGGGCTTGAGGGTGAGTAGGTGGATTCTGTGCTCTCATTGCCTCTTCTGTATTTTTAGTCTGCCCTATGCTCCCTCGTTCCAGCTTCTGTGCTTTGCAAGAATGTTGATACGGAGGTGGGGGGGGGGGGGGGTCCAGTGCAAATCCGATCTGAGCACAATTCCGGAGACATAGAATCCCTACAGTGCAGAAGGAGGCCGTTTAGCCCATCAAGCCTGCACCGACAATCCGACCAGCCCTATCCTCTAACCCCACGTGTATACCCTGATAATCCCACTGACACTAAGGGGTAGTTTAGCATGACCAATCCACTGAAACTGCACATGTTTGGACTGGGTAGGGGTGGAAATCTTTGAAGGTTTTCTGCCTTCCCCCCTGCTTCATTTCTGAATTCTCATCGCTCATGAGGGCTGCATGGCATGATGAGGATCACTGGCTAGAGGGTCATACGTAAGGTTTGTCAGTTCCTTGTGGACAAAACTACCCTGATTATCACAAGATTAATAATCTGGTTATTTTTTTGATACTTGATACCACATACAGGCTAGAAGCAAATTATATGTCTAATGTACTTACAAGTATAAGCCCAATTGAGGACAAAAAGATTATACATCATAGCAGTTCGCAGCATTGGGACTGGATTGCAATCATTCATATACAGATTAGCAGAAACGTTGCTGACAGTTGTGTACAACTGTATCTCAGCTGGTGTCTTTGCTTCTCTTACTCTGACTTCCATCTGTTCCAGATGGCTATAGTTCCTAGTTTGCAGGTTGCGTTAGCTTGTTTGCTTACTGAACTTACTGTTAGATTTTTGAGCCAGTTTGTCCCTAACCTTAGCCATCGTCAAGGCATTCACCATATTGCCCTCTGCTCAGTTTAAGCTATCCAAACTTAATCATTTCCTACATGTAGAATCTAACAGTGACCTGCATACTTCACATTTGTGGGTGTGGCTCACTCTGTTCATGAGAGATTTCCGAGATTTACTTTTGACCTAGCGGCCCATCAGTGGTGTTGCTCATTCATTGTGAGTCAGAGCACGCGTTAAAATATTTCGGACGTTCAGAAGGAACGCTCACAGCACATTCCCACGACAGACAAGGGGTTGAGGTTCTCCGACCTTCCGGCTGCCTGGTTCCCGCCGGCGGGAATTATGTTGTTTGCTAGTGGTGGGATTCTCTGGTCCCGCTGCTGCCAATGGGAATTCCCATTGATGTCACCACACGCCGGCAGGAAAACCCCCCGTATGGGGCTGCACCACCAGCATGAACGGCCGGAGAATTCTGACCAAGGTTTTTAATAATTGTCAGGTAAAACCACAGAGACTGTATCCAAAGCAACAATACAACAGCACAATTAATTGCCTTGGTGGAGGAGCAACGTGGCTGTGTCAGGTTCTCTAACTGCTGCTCACACACTGTACTTTGGACTCATTATGTTGCAGGAAAGGGTCCTGGGAAAAAGAGGGGACCAACCATCAAGGTTTCTGGTGTCCAGGTCAATGTCAAATCGATTCTCATTCATGAAGATGAGTTTGAGGCTTTACATAAAGCCATTCCCATCGACCCTGAGGAAAGAAAAAAGTGAGTTCTATCATTTGTGGTCCAGAAGATAACTGAGGCATTTATTTTTTCCATCAGTGGATTTTCTAAGACGTTACTGTCAGTAGGCTTTGATGTAATGAAGCATTAAACCATGTCGTGCACAGCGAAAGGGGAAACTCTTAAGTCTTTAAAGCCATGGTGACTAAAATAAGCACTGGGTGTGGTTATTTAGAGTTTAGTTGCATTTATTTAAAAGCATGACCAGTGAGGCCAATTAAAAGAATTCAGATATTCGGGTTTGCTCGCAGAAACTCTAGCAGGTTTCTTTGTAGATTCCAAATGACTGCCTTTGATTTGGTTTATCATTGTCACATGTATTAGTATATAGTGAAAAGTATTGTTTCTTGCGCGCTATACAGACAAAGCATACCGTACATAGAGAAGGAAAGGAGAGAGTGCAGAATGTAGTGTTACAGTCATAGCTAGGGTGTAGAGAAAGATCAACTAAATGCGAGATAGGTCCATTCAAAAGTCTGATGGCAGCAGGGAAGAAGCTGTTCTTGAGTCGGTTGGTACGTGACCTCAGACTTTTGTATCTTTTTCCCGACGGAAGAAGGTGGAAAAGAGAATGTCCGGGGTGCGTGGGGTCCTTAATTATGCTGGCTGCTTTGCCGAGGCAATGGGAAGTGTAGACAGTGTATAAGTGACATGTGGAATTCTGAGTGTGACCCTTGCTGCAGGGTAAATAAGTGCGACAGAATGGAAACATGTTATTGTATTAAATAAATTGAAGCAGGTTAATGCGCCCAGTGTTAGATCTGGCAACTTTCATCTTTTGATAAGTAGTATGTGCCGACATTGGCTGACCTCAAGGCATTGTTAAGCTCGTGGAGTTGGCCAATAGTGTCCCTGTGCTTGAGGGAGTGGGAATAATCAGCGCTCCCATTGCTGCCAGCTTTACAGTGAGGGCCCCCTACCCCTCTTCAGGGTAACAATGTGTGGCAGCTGAGTGAGCACAGGTTTGGGGTCAGCTGTGACGCTGACCCATGGCCGGAACAGCCTGTGAAAATTCAAAGTTTGAGGCTTGTGCTGGGATGGTTGAGGCGTCGGAAGGTAACTTGACACCTGAGGAGCTACATCCCAGCGAGGAATGAGTGCCTTGCGGAATGGGATGAGAAGGAGAATGGTCAACTTTGCCCTCAGTTTTCTGCTTATGGACATTTTGAATTGTTTCCTGATCATTTGTTTCATGCGTTGAGTAAGTGTTGTCAGAGGGATGGACTGAAATGACCTGTTAGCTTGTGACGCAATTAAATGTACATTGCGTGTCCGAGGTCCGTTTGTATGTTATCTTTTGCAAAGTGCAGTGATTTACATGCTGTTTCTGGTGTGTAGGTACCGCTTACCCTGTCATGCGAAGGCTGTGCATTTCGACACAGATTGGGGTGAGGAGGAAGATTCCAATTTGCTGATAGGGATCTATGAGTGTGGCTATAGCAACTGGGAGCAGATTAAAATGGACCCAGATCTGCAGCTTACCAATAAGGTAGGCCATTCCACGTTCCATTGAATAAATTTGCAGCTTGCTTTGTATCCAGGCTTAATTGGAAAAGGGAGCCAATTGAGTATCTGTTGCTGTATGGCACCTCTCCCTTTAAGGTAGTTTTATTGGTCTCCAGATGATGTAGTGGGTTCAACACTGGAACTTTACCTCTGGGACACAACTCAAGATTTGCCCCGACTGATGTGGGGGTTTTGGGTAGTCTCCTATTTGCTGGCTGCTCAGGTCCTGTGTGAAATAAGTTTGACCAAACTCAACGTGAACCAACAGAACCAACAGTTGACGCCATTGTCCAAAGAGGCCACACAATTGTTGGCATGGAACTGGAATCATACCACACTGGAAGCGGGTGTTCATCTGTGTCATGTGGTTGGAGGAACTTGACTCAGCTGCTAACCTGTGCTGTAACTAACTTGAGGAATGCTTGATGTTGATAAAAGGATGACTGAAATGAGCAAGTGTTCTACTCACCAGCACTAACATTCCTTCCCTCCCCACCCCGAATAAGCACAAAGTCATGAGAAAAGTATTTGGGCTTTGTTGGGGTACGAAACACATCTCCCCTGGTGTTGTGCCTACTCAGGCCATTAGGGGACTTACAAAACCTCATGAGTGTCCATGCCTCTGCTTTTTCCACTCACTGATTTCCCATGGGAGCACAGTTCTGTTTGGAAATCCATGCATTTGTGGTAGAGAGGTGAGCCTTTCTCAACGAGACTGCTGCCACGATACATCTACGCTTTCAAAAGAGTGAGGATTTCTACTGCCAGTGTAGTGCTGTGCAAGAATGTCTGAAAGACATTCGTACTTGAAAGCGAACGACACACATTACAATTCTGAGATCTTGGTCCATTTACCTGAGAGGTTTGAAAACTAATGGTCATGGGGAGCTGAATAATATCAAAACTGGAATAAAAAGGCCCAGAGGTACAGAACATGCAGCACATGGGATTCTCTCTTTTGAAAACAAAGTACAAATATTATTTTTATTGGTTTATCTCTGCCCTGCAGTTTGAGCTGTACCTGGTTGAACATCTTGGGTGTTTTAACTCCTTCAGATTCTGCCGGATGATCCTGATAGGAAGCCACAAGCCAAGCACCTCCAGTCGAGAGCTGACTACCTGATCAAGCTTCTGAAGAAAGACATGATCAAGAAGGATGCTTTCAAGCAGGAAGAGGAGGTTGGTTAAGTAGACATGGAACAACACTTGGAAAATAATGTTTTAGAATCATAGAATCCTACAGTGCAGAAGGAGGCCATTCAGCCCATCGAGTCTGCACCGACCACAATCCCACCCAGGCTCTGTCCCCATAACCCCATGTATTTACCCTGCTAATCCCCCTGCCGCTAAGGGCAATTTATCATGACCAATCAACCTAACTCTCTCATCTTTGGACTGTGGGAGGAAATCAGAGCACCCGGAGGAAACCCACGCAGACACAGGGAGAATGTGCAAGCTCCACACACAGTGACCCAAGCCGGGAATCGAACCCGGGTCCCTGGCACTGTGAGGCAGCAGTGCTAACCGCTGTGCCACCGTGCTGCCCAGTTTTAAGTTACATGAATGTACAGACTCTCTTCCATATGTTGTGGATGTGTCAAATAGCATGGATGCATTTAGGGAGAAGCTAGGTAAGTACATGAGGGAGAAAGGAATAGAAAGACATGTTTGGATGGCAGATAAATACCAGTATCGACCAGTCATGGCAAATGTGTCCGTGAGGTAAATTTTGCATAGGTTACCCTTCCTGTGCAGAGTCACAAAGAAAAATTTATGAGGCACCTTGTCATTCTCTCAAAACGGTTCCTTCATATCTATTACTTTCAAGTGCACTGGTTGATATGTTTACAAACACAAGATCCCACAGACGCAAGAGAGATTAATCAATTAATCTGCTTTGGGGGATGAGTGCATGTCAGGGAGGTCACTGGGCTAATTCCGTGGTCTTTCAAATAGTGCCAAGGAATTAATAACAATCACTGGAAACATGGTTTGATGATGATGAGGGCTTTGATTTAACATCTCATCCAGTCTGGCACTCCCAATAATGCAGCAATCCTTCCAGAACCGCACTGAAGTATCAGCCTTGATTTTTTTGTATCTGTTGTGGAGTGGAGCTTAAACCCACAATCTCCTTGCCCGAGCAAGACTGTGCTGCCAATTAAGCCAAGCTGACGCATAGGTGTAAAGTGCGTCAGAGAAAGTTGCTGCTCTTCTGTTTATCATCGCACTGTTGGCCCTGAGGCAGAAGTGGGCATGGTTATTTGGGGAGTTAATCTTACACATTGACTTGACAGACAGTGAGCAGGCTTCATGTGGAATCTCGCTCACATTTGATGCCCACGGAATTTTTAAAAGTTACTTTCTTGTCAAATAGACAAAACCAAAGAAAAGGAAACCGAGAGTGAAGAAAGAGAACAAGGCCCCCAGACTGAAGGATGAAAGCGGCAATGATATCACATCCCCTCGGCTTTCCGATAATGCTTCCGAGGGTGATGGAGAGATGAAGGTGAGCTGTGGCTGTGCTTGAATGAAGGCTTCCTCTGATGTTGACTGGTGAAAAAGATGTAACTGGAAAACGTCATCACGGCGATTTATCAACCTGTGTTGCACCAAGACTGATGAACAGTTTTAGATACATAGGAAAATTGAATGAGGGTAGGCCATTCAGCCCATTTGGTTTCATTCCTTCCAGAATCCATGTCGAGTTAGTCCTTTATTGATTTATTTCCTGCATTGTCTGTTGACCCCCTATTTGGGTGTTCCTGCTACTGAAAATGTGGCACTTGACTTTCAATCACTACAGCCTCTCCTGGGTTGACATTATACCAAATTCACCATCACCACCCTCCCATTGAACTCATGCATATTATCACTTCATTGTTTCCAAGTCATTCACCCTCTTTGCAATGTACAGCAAGTAATTAGGAAAGGTAATCAAATGTTATCATGTATTGCGAGGGGAATTGAATACAGAAATAGAGATGGTAGTCAAGAAAGCATATGGCATGCCTGCCTTCATCACTCGGGGCATTGAGTATAAAAATTGGCAGGTTGTGCTGCAGTTGGGCCTCATTTAGAATATTGTGTACAATTCTGGTCACCACACTACCAGAAGGATGTGGATGCTTTGAAAAGGGTACAGAAGAGGTTTATCAAAATGTTGCCTGGTCTGGAGGGTATTAGCTATGAGGAGAGGTTGGATAAACTTGGTTTGTTCTCACTGGCACGCCGGAGGTTGAGGGGTGACCTGATAGAGGTTTACAAGATTGAGTGGCATGGACTGAGTGGATAGTCAGGTGCTCTTTCCTGGGATAGAAAGGTCAAGTACTAGGGGACAGAGAAAGAAATCATAGAAACCCTACAGTACAGAAAGAGGTCATTCGGCCCATCGAGTCTGCACCAACCACAATCCCACCCAGGCCCTACCCCCATATCCCTACATATTTTACCCGCTAATCCCTCTAATCTATGCATCCCAGGACACTAAGGGGCAATTTTAGCATGGCCAATCAACCTAACCCGCACATCTTTGGACTGTGGGAGGAAACCGGAGGAAACCCACGCAGACACGAGGAGAATGTGCAAACTCCACACAGACAGTGACCCAAGAGGTTTAAGGTGCGTGGGGAAAAGTTTAGAGGAGATGTGCGAGGCAAGTTTTTTACACAGAGGATGGTGAATGTCTGGAACGCGCTGCCTGGGGAGGTGGTGGGAGCAGATACAATAGCGGTATTTAAGGGGCAACTAGATGAATGTATGAATAGGATGGGAATGGAAGGATACGCACTCCGTACAGTTTTAGTTTAGGCAGGTGTCCTGATCAGCGCAGGCTTGGAGGGCCGAACGGCCTGTTCCTGTGCTGTAATTTTTTTTTGTTCTTTGTTGTTTATGCTTCAGTTGTACATAGCACTAGTGAGACCACATTTAGAGTACTGTGTGCAGCATTGGTCACCTTACTTAAGGAAGGGTGCAGATGCATTGGAAGCAATTCCGAGAAGGTTTATCAGACTAATAACTAGAATGGGTGAATTATGTTATGAGGAAAGATTGGACAGGCTGGACTAGTATCCACTGGAGTTCAGAAGAGTAATGGCAACTTGATTGAAACATCTAAGATCCTGAGGGGTCTTGACAGGGTGGATGTGGAAAGGACCCTTGTGGAAGAATCTAGAACTAGGAGTCACTATTTCAAAATAATGGGCTTCTCATTTAAAACAGACATGAGAATTTTCTTTCACTGGGAGGTTTGAGAGTCTTTTGAACTCTCTTCCTGAATAGGTGATGGAAGCAAAGTCTGAATATTTTTAAGGCAGAGGTAGATAGATTATTGGTAAACAAGGGGGGTGATAGGTTATCAGGGGTAGGCGGGATGTAGATTTGAGGTTACTATCAGATCAGCTATGACGTTATTAAATGGCTCGAGGGAAACCGAATGGCCTACTCCTTGTTCGTACATTGATTTTTTTTTTTTTACAACTATTCTCAGGATTTGGACGTTGCTAACAAAATCAGCATTTATTATCTTAACAAAGGAGCTGCCTTGTTGAAGCTAGCATTCTGTATGGTGACAGTGCTCCTGCAGTGCTGTTAGGAACAGAGTTCCAAGACTTTGACCCAGCAATCTTTAGTTCAGTGATGTTAAGTCTTTAGTTCAGTGATGTTAAGTCAAGAACCCTCTTCACTGTGCCCCCTTCAGTCCATTCCACTGTCTTATCTTCAGTAGATTGGGTGCGAATGGGCACAGCACTATATTTCTGGTCCATCGTTGTGGAATGATGCAGCACAAAAGGCAGTAGCTTGGCCCAACATGCTTGGCCCAGTTATTTGAAAATGTTATCTATTTTTAAAAAATATATTTATTGCCCATCCCTGGTTGCCCTCAAACTGAGTGGCTTGCTGGGCCATTTCAGAAGGCAGTAAAGAGTCACCCACATTGCTGTGGGTCTGGAGTCACATGTAGGCCAGACCAGGTAAGGACGGCAGATTTCCTTCCCTAAAGGGCATTAATGAATCAGATGGGTTTTTCTGACAATGTGACAGTTTCCATGGTCACCATTACTGAGACTAGCTTTATACTCCAGATTTGATGAATTATTTTTTGTTCTATTAGTCCCATTCCCTTTGCCCTTTCCTCATAGCTCTGAAATTCTTTCAAGATGTTCATTCAAAGTTGCTTTTGAATCTACATCCTCAATTTTTGCTGGCACCGCCTTCCAAATTATATTTACTCAATTTAGAAAACCTTCCCCCAGACCTAGCTGCCTACATAGAATCTACAGTGCAAAAGGAAGCCATTCGGCCCATTCAGTCGGCAGAGACCACAATCCCACCCAGGCCCTATTCCCATAACCCCTCGTATTTGCCCTGCTAATCCCCCTGACACTAGGGTTAATTTACAATGGCCAATCAACCTAACCTTCACATCTTTGGACTGAGAGGGGAAACCGGAGCACCCGGAGGAAAATCACGCAGACACGGGTGAATGTGCAAACTCTACACAGACAGTGGCCCAAGGCCGGAATTGAACCTGGGTCTCTGGCGCTGTGAGGCAGCAGTGCTAACCACTGTGCTACAGTGCTGCCCAATGTGGGTGTTGGATGCAGAGATGATTAATGATTTCAAAAGAAAATTCTATTTTTTATTCATTTATTTATTAATGGGTGTCACTGACTGTAAGAAGTCTCCCAACACCAGGTTAAAGTCCAACAGGTTTATTTGGTAGCAAAAGCCACTAGCTTTCGGAGCGCTGCTCCTTCGTCAGGTGAGTGGGAGTTCTGTTCACAAACAGAGCATATAAAGACACAAACTCAATTTACAAAATAATGATTGGAATGCGAGTCAGGGCTGGCCAGCATTTATTGTCCATCGCTAGTTCTCCTTGAACTGTGTGGCTTGCTAGATCATTTCAGAGGGCAGTTGAGAGTCAACCACATTGCTGTGGCTCTGGAGTCACATGTAGGCCAAACTGGGTGGCAGATTTCCTTCCCTAAAGGACGTTAGTGAACCAAATGTGTTTTTCCGGCAATCGAAAATGGTTTCATGGTCATCGGTAGTTTCTTAATTCCAGATATTTTTTTATTGAATTCAAATTTCACCATCTGCCGTGGCAGGATTCGAACCCCAGAACATTAGCTGAGTTTTTGCATTAATAGTCTACCGATAATACCACTATACCATCGCGTCGCCCGGTGCAAAATTTGAGGGATATAATCATTGGGTACAACTGGGGGTTGCTGGCACCAAATGGGTTGCTTTACAGAGAGCCGATATGGATGTGATGGGCTGAATGGCCACCACCTGTGCTGGCTTCATAAATGAAGCTGTGATTATGTTGGCTGCCAAACATCAGGATAGTGTTCTCCAGTGCCACCTAAAAGGTTTGATTTTAAGGGTGGGATGCTTTGTGCTCCTTGCAGGACGGAGGCTTGGACCGAGCTCCCGTGAAGAAAAAGCTGAAGAAGAAAGACAACAAGGAAAACAAGGAGAAGGGTGATCTCAAGAAGGAGAAAGATGGGCAGAAAGGAAAAAAGAAGACCAAGACAAAGAAAGACAAGGTACGCGAGGTGTTGACTTGTGTCACCAGATCAAAGGCATTTATTTACATGGCACCTTTCACAAGCTCAAAACTTCCCAGCGAGCATTGCAGCCAACAAGGGTGATGTAAGATGGGTCTCTAAGCACTCTAATTCCAGCCTCCCCAATTTTAAACACTCCTCCATTGCTGGCCATGTCTTCAGTTTCCTGGACCCTAAGCTCTGGAATTCCCTCCCTAAACCTCTCTGCCTCTCCATCTCTTTCAAAACCCTCTTTAAGAACAGTCAAACTAGTAGCTCTGAGAAAACTAACTGCTGGACTATCTCAACAGAAACTTGGCCTTTATTTATTTGACATGAGAAGGGAGGTTCAGATGTGCGTCTGTACAGAGATTAGAAGATGTAGCATGTTTGAAGAAAGAGTTCTGGTCCAGTGTCTCTGCTCAGACAGGAGGAGGGATGGACTCTTCACTCCCTGACCTCTGGCACATTCAGTTCATTCGTAGGACATGGATGTCGCTGGCTGGCCAGCATTTATTGCACATCTCTAGTTGCCCTTGAGTGCAATTGAGAGTCAACCACATTGCTGTGGCTCTGTAATCACATGTGTGCCTGACCAGGTAAAGACGGCAGATTTCCTTCCCTAAAGGATGTTAGTGAACCAGAAACCAAAAGAGAAAATGCTGGAAAATCTCAGCAGGTCTGGCAGCATCTGTAAGAAGAGGAAAGAGCTGACGTTTCGAGTCCAAGTGACCCTTTGTCAAAGTGAACCAGATGTGTTTTTTCTACAAAGGTTTCATGGTCATCCGTGGATTCTTAATTGCAGATTTTATTTTTGTATTGCTGTGGCAGAATTCGAACCCGGGTCCCCAGAACACCAGCTGAGTTTCCAGATTAATAGCCTGGCGACAATACCACTAGACCATCGCCTCCCCGATTGCTTGTTCCTACTTTCAATTATGATGTGGAGTTGCCGGCTTTGGACTGGGGTAGGCACAGTAAGTAGTCTCACAACACCAGGTTAAAGTCCAATGTGCTCCAAAAGCTCGTACTACCAAATAAACCTGTTGGACTTTAACCTGGTGTTGTGAGATTACTTACTGTACTTCCAAGTATGGTTGGTTTCAATAAAAACAGAAAACCAGGCAGCACCAATGGAGAGTAAAGCAATCAATGCTTCAGATTAATGATCTTCCACCTGAACTGAAATGTTAACTCTGTTTCCCTTTCCCACGATGCTGCCTGACCTATATGTTAACAGTATTTTCCATCTTTATTTCAAGAGTTCCAGCATCCACGGTATTTTGTGTTTTGTTAGTTTGGATGAAAGGCTTCTTGTGTGTAGCGTTTTCTCACCTTGTCTTCTAAACAGATAAAGTCTGATGCTAAGGACAAGATTCGGAAGTCCGTGTCCAAGGGCCCAGTCCATATTACAGCAGGCAATGACCCAGTGCCAATTGGAGAAGAGGGCGAAGATGAGTTGGATCAGGAAACATTCAGCATTGTAAGTAACTGTAGCAGAACAAAAGGAGGAATGATGTGCAAGGGATATAAGTTACTGTTTTCCCTTCGAATAAGGGAATCAAGGATAAATAAAGTTGCATAAATTAATCTCGAAACATTGGAGTTTTATGAACGTTGCTCTGATTAATATGCGAGGGATATTAGTGGTGGTGAATGGAACATTTCTAAATCAGAGTCATTATCAAGCACTATCGGGTTAGGTTCATTCACATGTTGGTGTCATATTTTTTAAAAGGTTGACTGCCATGAATCATAGAATAATACAGTGCACAAGAGGCCCTTCGGCCCATTGAGTCTACACCGACATGTGTGAAGCACCTGACCTCCCACCTAATCCCATTTACCAACACTTGGCTCATAGCCTTGAATGCCAAGTGCTCATCCAGGTACTTGTTAAAGGATGTGAGGCAACTCGCCTCTACCACCCTCCCAAGCAGCGCATTCCAGGCCGTCATCACCCTCTGGGTAAAAATGATTTCCCTCACATCCCCCCCCCCCCCCCGCCAAGCCTCCTGTCCGTCACCTTGAACTTGTGTCCCCTCCTGACTGACCCTTCAACTAAAGGGAATAGCTGCTCCTTATCCAATCTGTCCATGCCCCTCATGATTCTGTACACCTCGATCGGGTCGCCCCTCAAGTCTTCTCTGCCCACTCGAAAACAAGTAAGAGTTTTAACAACACCAGGTTAAAGTCTTGCTAAAACTCTTACTATGTTTACCCCAGTCCAACGCCGGCATCTCCACATCATGAATACCATCGACGCCGCAAACTGCCGGTTCCAAGTGGAGAGGATCTCCAAGAAGATCGCGCATATCGAGACTTTAGCCTGGTATTGTTAAAAGTCTTACTGTGTTTACCCCAGTCCAACGCCGGCATCTCCACATCAATCGAAAACAACCCAAACCTATCCACCTCTCTTCATAACTTAAATGTTCCATCCCAGGCACTAAACAATTTTATTGAAAATTGACAATATAACAATTGATATCGATAATACATATACAAAAAGAGAAAAATAAATTAAAAGGATGAAAAATCATTTTATTGAAAGGAGAAAGCACTTTGTATATACCTGAAGAAAAAAAAGACATGTTTGCTTAAACACAAACAATAACCTTAATTTGGTCTGTCCCAGTACAGCTCCCCCAGTTGGTACGTACTTTACCAAATCACTGAGTAAGATTAATGTGTGGATATTATGGTCAGTCATTCCTTCCTGGCCCTTCCTCCCGTCTTTAGTGGTGACTATCCCACTATGGCTGCCCCATCAAGTCCCCTTTAAGCCAAATTCCTGGCAGCATTCCAGCCTAGTACAGCCTTTCCCAAAACACATCTCAGCTCTTGTCGCCGGGACTGCAAGGTCAAACAGAATTCCAGGTTGTTTACACAGCTCTTGATGATGTCTTCTCATTTGCCATCAATCATAGAACCGCTACAGTGCAGAAAGAGGCCATTTGGCCCATCGACTCTCTGACAGTGGATCCCACCCAGGCCCTTTCCTTTAACTCCACGTATTTACCCCACTAATCCCCCCCTAACCTACACATCTTGGGACTGTGGGAGGAAACCAGAGCACCCGGAGGAAACCCACGCAAACATGGGGAGAACGTGCAGACTCCACACAGACAATCCCAAGGCCAGAATTGAACCTGGGTCCCTGGCACTGTGAGGCAGCAGTGCTAACCACCATGCCACTGTGTCGTAATCAGGTGTTATGTCCAATTAAACTTCATCTTTTGATGCTTCAGATGTCCACACCAGATAAGATTACTCAGCGACTTGGCCTCCAGTCCAAGCATCACGATGCAGTAAAACTGAACTTCTAATAAACAAAAGCCAACTTATTTTAGTATTCCAGCTTGGAAAAATGGCAGCCCAAGATGTCGTCTAAATGCCACAATATGCGTGGCCAGTTTGAGAAGGAAACAAGATCTAGAAAAACCAGATCACTGTTGATTAATTAATCAAAGCACAATCATAACTAGGTTAAGATTGATGTCTACCAAGTTTTTTATTCATTCACAGGATGTGGGGCTCACTGGCTAGGTCGGGGCACCGGGTTAGTCAGTTTAAGGTAGACGTGGAATGTTGCATTCTTTAAATAAGCCAACAATCAAGAAAGGGATCTGTGTTTAGTTAACATGCAATAGCCTTGGCTGGGAAGTGAGTAGATCAGAATGCTACAGGCAAGGTGCAGCTTAACCCCAGGAGATAACCCACATTTACATTTCATAGAAATCATAGAAACCCTACAGTACAGAAGGAGGCCATTCGGCCCATCGAGTCTGCACCGACCACAATCCCACCCAGGCCCTACCCCCACATATTTTACCCACTAATCCCTCTAACCTACGCATCCCAGGACTCTGAGGGGCAATTTTTTTAACCTGCCCAATCAACCTAACCCGCACATCTTTGCACATCTTTCGTGTTGAATAAATAATGACCACTTCAGTGAGGTACTGCTGAGTCAGAATTCCCATGAGACTTCAATCAGGCCATTGAGGTTGGCCTATTGGAATATAAACTCCCTGATTAAGGATCCAATTGATGGGTTAGTCAGGGAGTCTTTGCCTAATACTTAACAGAGAGTCTCAGTTCCTCTGACGCCCCCGGTGATAGACTGCTAACCGATAGCACTCTGTTAGAGTCGTGAATAAAGGGATTTTGGTGAAGGGACTTCTGCCTCCAAAGACTTATTACACATTGAGTAACCAGAATTGAGGCGATTGAGTTGAAAGTGGCATGGCTGAATGGTGCCTTCACTTCCACGAAGCGTCTGTAAAGGGAATGTTTTTTTTCCTCCTTTCTCAACCAGTGCAAGGAGCGGATGAGGCCGGTGAAGAAAGCTCTGAAGCAGCTGGACAAGCCGGAAGATGGACTGTCGGAGAAGGAGCAGCTCCAGCACACTCGCAGCTGCCTGCTGAAGATCGGTGATCGGATTAGTGAGTGCCTTAAAACATACACAGACTCTGAGCATGTCAAGATCTGGAGAAGGTACAGCTCTTAATGCCTGTGTTTTTAAAATCGTTCCATGACCCGTCAAGTCTCATTCTTCTTGTGGTGTTGAACTTGGGCACAAATGTGAATGTTACTGTAAACTTGGCTCTGTATTTAAATAGATTTGCAGATTGTTGCACGTTCTCTGATTGTAAATCTCCAGATTGTGATTCTGTGTTTAACTTTACGTTTACTTATTAGTATGACAAGTAGGCTTATATTAACATTGCAATTAAGTTACTGTGAAAATCCCCCAGTCGCCACACTCCAGCGCCTGTTCGGTTACACAGAGGGATAATTTAGCATGGCCGATGCACTAACCAGCACGTCTTTCGGACTGTGGGGGCAAACCAGAGCACCCGGAGGAAACCCACGCAGACACGGGGAGAACGTGCAAACTCCGCACAGACAGTGATCCAAGCCAAGAATCGAGCCCGGGTCCTTGGCGCTGTGAGACAGCACTGTGCCATCGTGTAAACTTGGGTGTAAAAATTCTAGTCTTAGAAACATAGCAAATAGAAGCAGGAGGAGGCCATTCGGCCCTTCGAGCCTGCTCCGCCATTCATTTTGATCATGGCTGATCATCAAATTCAATATCCTGATCCCGTGGAAAATTCCCACAAGTAATCTGTTGCACTAGTTAGCAGGGGAAGGTTACTTAAGATTAACAGGAATATCATGAGTTCAAGCCCAAACCTAGCTTGTCAACTCTGCTGCGACTCCAGTACTGAGGGAGTGTTGCATTGTCAAAGATAATGGCTGGGATGTTTCAGCCGTTCATGCCGGTGGGATTTTCTGGTCCCAGTGCACTGAATGGAGATTTGGGTGGGTGCTAAATTCTCTGTCCTCGCTTGCAATGGCAGCAGGGTGTGAACGGCCAGAATATTCCACTTCCTGTCTTTCGGATGGATCTAGAGTCCTAGAAATTGAAGGCTCAGGAGGAGGCCATTTTGGCCCGTTGTTTCCGTGCTGGCTGTAAAAGGTAGCCAGCGTAATCCCGCTTCCTGGGTCTGTAGCATTGTAGTTTACAGCACTTCAAAGATGTGTGGGTTAGGTGCACTGCCCATGCTAAATTGACCCTAGTGTCAGGGGGATTAACAGGGTAAATACATGGGGTTACGGGAATAGGGCCTGGGTGTGATTGTGGTGGGTGCAGACTCAATGGGCCGAATGGCCTCCTTCTGCACTGTACGGATTCCATGATAAGTGCCTATCCAAGTACCTTTTAAATGGAATAAGGGTATCTGCCTCTGTCACCCTTCCACACAATGAATTCCAGTCCCACTCAGTGTAAAGATTTCTCAACTCCCTCTAATCCTGCTATCGATTTTAGAAGTGTGACAATGAGACTCTATCTGCCTGCTCAGCTCGAGAGCAAAAGCAGTTTTATAGCCTTTTAAAACCCAAACTTGAACTTGTATCTAGTCTGTTCCCCCCCTCTTAATCTTGCCGATGACAAGCATCCACCTCGGTTTCTCCATTTAAAAAAATGTAAGCCCAGTCTACCTGGAGTATTGTGCACAGTTTTGGTCCCCTGATTTGAGGAAAGATGTAGTGGCATTGGAGGCAGTTCAGAGGAGGTTCACTGGATAGGGATTGGTCGTATGAAGAGAGATTGAACAGTTTAAACCTATATTCGCTGGAATTTAGAAGAATGGGGGGAGATCAAATTGAGGTTTACAAGATGATAAAAGGTATGGATAAAGTAAACGTGGAGCAGATGCTTCCTCTTGTGGGCCATTCTAGGGCGAGAGGTCATAGTCTTAGGATAAGGGGCAGCAATTTTAAAACGGAGTTGAGGAAAATCTACTTCTCCCAAAGGGTTGTGAATCTGTGGAATTCGCTACCCCAAAGTGCGGTGGATGCTGGGACAGTGAGTAAATTTAAGGAGGAGTTAGATTTTTAATGGGTTATGGGGAGAACATGCTACCAAATAAACCTGTTGGACTTTAACCTGGTGTTGTGAGACTTCTTATTATGGGGAGAAGGCAGGGAAATGGGGATGAGGAGCATATAAGCCATGATCGAATGGCGAAGCGGACTTGATGGGCCGAATGGCCTAATTTTGCACCCATATCTTAGGAATTTATAAGTCTAAACCTAGGAAGTGGTACAGTTTATTTCACTAAAGTATTTTCTTGTTTCCCCCCCCCCTCCCCTCACAGAAATCTCTGGATTTTCGTTTCCAAGTTCACCGAGTTTGACGCCAGAAAGTTACACAAACTTTACAAGTTAGCACAGAAGAGGCGGTCCCAGGAAGAGGTAATGATATCCTAGTTATTCTCACATTCACTTGCCCTTCCTGTGAATAGTACTTGTGTGGAATAATATGGAGGTGCCTGGTCCTACTCTTTCTCCTGCCCAGTCAGGAGGAGTTGAGCTGACTTGGGATGTGGGGAGACCAGGAGTTTTAGAAATAGAGGTGGTACATGGCACAGTGGTTAGCACTGCTGCCTCACAACGTCAGGGATCTGGGCTCAATTCCCGGTGTGGCTCACTGTCTGTGTGGAGTTTGCACGTTCTCCCCCATGTCTGCGCGGGTTTCCTCCCACAGTCCAAAGATGTGCGGGTTAGGTGGATTGGCCATGGTAAATTGCCCCTTAGTGCCAGGGGGATTATCAGGGTAAATACATAGGGTTACAGCAATAGGACCTAGGTGGGATTGTTGTCGGTGCAAGCTTGATGGGCCAGGTGGCTGCCTCCTGCACTGTATGGATTCTATGATTCTATGACAGTTATTTCACAGAGAATGGAGTATAAAAAGAGGGAAGTCTTGCGAACACTATACAAGGCACGTGTTAGACTGCAATTGGAAAATTATGAACAGTTTTGGTCCCCTTATCTAAGCAAAGATATACTGGCATTGGAGGCAGTTCAGAGAAGGTTTCACGACATTGATATCTGGTATGGAGGGATATTCTTGGGGAGAGAGCCTTTACTCATTGGGAGAATGAGGGGTGACCTTATTGAGACATAGGATTCTTAGACGGGGCTTAACAGGCTAGATGCTGAGAAGTTATTTCCCCTTGTGGGAGAGTCTAGGGTCTGAGAGTATGACCTTAGGAAAAAAAGTCCCAGTCTATCCAGCCTCCCCTTATAACTCAAACATCAAGCCCTGGAAGCATCCAAGTAAATCTTTTCTGCACTCTTTCTAGTTTCATAACATCCTTTTTATAATAGGGTGACCGGAATTGTACAGAGTATTCCAAGTGTGGCCTTTCCAATGTCTTGTGCAACTTCAAGGCGTCCCAACTCTTGTATTCAAGACCTTGTTGAATGGCAGAGCAGACTCGATGGGCCGAATGGTTTACTTCTGGTCCTACATCTTATAGGAAGCATGCAATCTCTCATATTTGGATTTCTTCTCACTGTTCAGGACAGGCACTGAAATGAAATATAAAGCTCTCACTGGTGATAACTGGGTCAGCATTGGGCAGGCACGTAAATGGACTGAGAGAGCAAGTGTGTGCTTATCAAGTTCAGATTAAAAGAATCCCTATAGTACAGAAAGAGTCTGCACCAACTCCCCGACAGAACACCTTATCCAGACCCTATCCCTTAACCCCACATATTTACCCCACTAATTCCCCCTAACCTGTGCATCTTGGGACTGTGGGAGGAAGCCGGAGCACCCGGAAGAAACCCATGCAGCCATGGGGAGAACATGCAAACTGCACACAGTCACCCAAGGCCAGAAGTGAACTGGGTCCCTGGCACTGAGGCAGCAGTGCTAACACTGTGCCGCCTTATTTTTGTGTAGCCTTCTCAATGAGAATGTTTGGAAAAATCCATCTTCGGTCTTTGTCAGTGTAGCTGACTTTAATGGGCACTGCAGTTGGTTTCGTACCCTTCATCCAGGAAGCAAGGAATTGCTCATCTATGAACATATGGTTACGAGGTAAGAATGGAATCAGGCTTCATTGTGATGCCCCACAGAGCTGAATAGTCTATCCACACAGACTGGGGTGGGGTAATACTTGCAGATCTGCTACTTGAGCAAGTTAGTAGAGGGTGCTGATGAAGCTTTCAGCTGGGACGATGCCGGCGTGATATCAGGCTGAGAAAGAGGGGAAACAACTTATTTCTTCCTAACTTGAGCTTATTATGCCGCTCTGATGTTCATCTTCCAAATGCCACTCTGTTTAGGAGGAACAGAAGAAGAAAGAAAATAATTCCGAGAGTAAACGGCATTTTAAGTCGGAGCCCTCGGGGTCGAGTCGGGATTCCGTGAATTCTCAGGTCCATGGGCAACATGGGCCCCATGTTCCTCACCCTCTCCCACCACATCAAATGCATGGCCATCACCGGGAGCCCTACAATCAGCTCAACAAGCGGCCTTTCAGCAGTGCAGGTAGGGATCAGCTGTATTCTGGCGACACACAACTCCAGTTTTGTGTACCATCCTACTCGGATAACAGTGTACTTTTTTTTTCATTCGTGGGACATGGGCATCTCTGGCTGGCCAGCATTTATTGCTCTCACTTCCCCATGACATATCTTTGCTTTCTTGAACCATTACTTCACTCCCTTTTGTCTGGCGCTGCAAAGCCTTCGGTCATTTAATCTCTCCTGTCTTCCTCCCTATCATGGACCTTCCTCTTTGCTTTCCAGAACCTCCCCCTTTCAATTTTTTTAAAAATTCATTCATGGGACATGGGCGTCGCTGGTTGGCCAGCATTTATTGCCCATCCCTAGTTGCCCGAGGGCAGTTGAGAGTCAACCACATTGCTGTGGCCCTGGAGTCGCATGTAGGCCAGACCAGGTAAGGATGGCAGATTTCCTTCCCTAAAGGACAATAGTAAACCAGATGGGTTTTTCCAACAATCGACAATGGTTTCATGGTCATCGGTAGATTCCTAATTTTTATTGAATTCAAATTCCACCATCTGCCGTGGTGGGATTCAAATCCGGGTCCCCCAGCTGAGTTTCTGGATTACTAGTCTAACGATAATACCACTAGGCCATCGCCTCCCCACTGCAGTATCAGAGACCTTCTTTCAGCCTTCCTCAAAAGTAGAGAAAAATGAAACACTTTTTCCTGATATTTATTGGGTCCTTTTCACTTGCTGCGTGTAACTTTTCCACCTGATACCTTTCCCTTGCTTTCTCTCACTGGAAAGTCTTGTATCTTGGTGGTATTAAAGGGTGAAATATGGAGACACAGCTTGAAACCGTTTTCTATTTAAACAGCTCATCAAACATAAATATATCTTCTTTTTGGTCAGGATCTGTAGTTTCACACACAAATTTACACAAAGGCACAGGGCAGTGATGACACAAGATCTCCTCAGTCTGAGGTGGAGGCAGGTTCATTCGAGCCATTCAAGAGGGAATTGGGTTTTCATCTGAGGTGGAAAATTCTGCAGGGTTACGGGGAGAAGGCAGGGGAATGGCACCGGGTAAGATATTCCTTCAGAGAGCTGGCACAGCCGGGACGGGCTAAATGGCCTCCTCCTATAATAGGAGAGCAAGCAACACTGAATCTTGGACTTGTTGTTGGCCTGCTGCCTCAGACTCTGCTCGATGTTAAACAGGTTGGGACTCTACTCATTAGAATTTGGAAGAATGAGAGGTGATCTCATGGAATCATAGAGGATTCTTAAGGGGCTTGACGGGGTAAATGCTGAGAGGATGTTTCCCCTTATGGGAGAGTCGAGGACCAGAGGGCATCATCTCAGAATAAAAGGGCTGCAATTTAAGATAGAGATGAAGAGGAATTTCTTCTCTCTGAGGGTTGAGAGCCTTTGGAACTCCTTGTAACAGAGAGCTGGGGATGGGGGGGCAGTGTCCTTCTGTATATTTAAGGCTGAGATAGATTTTTCATCAGTAAGGGAATCCAGGGTTATGGAGAAAAGACAGGAAAGTGGATGTGAGGGATGTCGGTCGGATCAGGCATGATCCTATTGAATGATGGAACAGGCTTAAGGGGCCCAACAGCCTGCGTTGTTATGGTCTCATGTCCTGGATATGCAGAGAGCAGCAGGTCTTCTACAGGCTGAGGGGGAATGTGCTGGGCCCTCGAGACTGCCATGTGAGCATCACTGGGATAATGAAGATTTGCCAAATTGCTCCTACTGAGTTGAGAACTTTTTTTTCTCTTTATTCGTGGGATGTGGGTGCCAATGGCTGGGGAGTGGCTAGCTAGGCTGTTTCCGAGGGCAGTTTAGAGTCAACCACGTTGCTTTGGGCCTGGAGTCACATGTAGGCCAGACCAGTTAAGGGTGGCAGATTCCCTTCCCTAAAGGACATTAGTGAACCAGATAGGTTTCTAAGGCAATTGAGAATGGTTCCATGGTCGTCATCAGACTTTTTTAATTCCAGTTTTTTTTTATTGAATTAAGATTCACCATCTGCTGTGGTGGGATTCAAACCCGGGTCCCCAGGGCATTACCCTGAATCTCTGGACTACTAGTCCAGCGACAAATACCACTATGCCACTGCCTCCCCGTGAATTCTCTTGTCTGTCTTCTCTGCAGATCGGGGAGAGCGACAGAGAGACCGGATGTACAATTACAGTAACAATAACCAGCAGTGGGGACCTGACCGACATCACCCATACGACCAACACAGATACAAGGACCATCACTTCGGGGACCGGAGGCCGCGCGGGGATCCCCACAGGAACTCTGGCAATTATCGGCCAAATAACATTCACCGCAAGAGACCATACAACCAGTACAGCAACGAGCGAGACCACCGTGGTCACCGGGATTACTATGACAGGTGCCTTTCATTTGTTGCTTACTCAGTAGCAGTTGCGACTCGCGCAGGGTTTGTCTTATCAAAACAAAGCAGCTATTCGTGGTTTTGAAGTCATGCCACTATATGATCATAGAATCCCGACAGTGCAGGAGAGGCCATTTGTCCCATCTAGTCTGCACCAACTCTCCGACAAACTTTCCCACACAAGCCCTCTCCCCCACCTTGTCCCCGTAACCCCATGCATTTACCATGGCTAATTTCCCCTAACCTACACATCTTGGGGCACTAAAGGACAACTTAGCATGGCCGGTCCACCTAACCCAACCATCTTTGGACTGTGGGAGGAAACCGAAGCACCCGGAGGAAACCCATGTAAACATGGGGAGAATGTACAAACTCCACGCACATGATCGCCCAAGGCCAGAATTGAACCCGGATCCCTGGCACTGAGGCGGCTGCGCCAACCACCAGTGTGGCACGGTAAACCGGGGGGAAACAAAGCAACAGCTCTAAAGCTTTTAATATGTGAACTAGGTCTGATCCCTTTGCATGTTTCACACAACTCAGCCACACTATATCCATCATGTATTTTCTCCTCTGTTTCCCTCTCCTGAGTTTTCTGTCGATTTCCCCCCCCCACCCCCTCCCCTCCCCTCAGTTAGTGTGTCTGTCTACCTTCTGCTCTAAGTATTGTATTGTATCTTTCTTTGATGCCATGCACTTATTTCCTCTTTTCTGCGGCCATTTCCTTGTTAGTCTTCCCGTCTCCAAACTCAGTTCATCCTTTGAAATATTTTGGAGGGCTTCAGCAATATTCATCTCTTTCTAGAGTCATACAGTGCAGAAAAGGCCATTCAGCCCATTGAGTCTGCACTGACAATACCTACCACTGAAGTCGCGTTAATCCCATTTTCCTGCACTTTTCCCGTACCCTTGATATTTCAAGTGCTCATCCAAATACTTTTTAAAGATTGGAAGGTTTCTGGCTTTCACTACCTTCCCAGACAGGGCATTCCAGATTCCCACCACCCTGTGAGTGAAAACACTCAAATCCCCTCTGAATCTCCTGCCCCTTACCCTAAAACAATGCCCCCTCGTGATTGACCCCTCAACCAAGGGGAACAGCTGCTCCCTGTTCACCTTGTCCATACCCCTCATAATATACACCGCAATCATGTCCACCCTCTGCTCTAAAGAAAATCTAAGCCTATCCAGTCTCTCCATATAGCTCAAATGCTCCATCCCGAGCAACATCCTGGTGAATCTCCTCTGTACCCTCTTGAGTGCAATCACATCCTTCCTATGGTGAAATGACCAGAACTGCATTCAGTCCTCCAGCTGTGGCCTATCCAACACCCTGTACAGCTTTAACATAACCTCTTTGCTCTTATACTCTATGCCAAGACTGATAAAAGCAAGTGCCCCATATGCCTCCTTAACTATCCTATTCACCTGCTCTGCCGACTTCAAGGATTTGTGAATAAGTACCCCAAGATCACCCTGTTCCTCTGAGCTTCTCAGTGTCCCGCCATTCATTAAATACTCCCTCATCTCCCGTGGCAATTGAGAATATGATAGCTATCTTTGTGGCTAGACTTGGAACAATTCTTGGACAAGTTAGCTTCGGTCACTTAAGCCTTTCTTCCGCTTTCTTCCAGGCGTCATCAGGATCTGAAACGACGCAGGTCAGACGAGTTCAGACCTCAGGACCACCACAGTTTAGGGCACCAACCAGACTTCCGGCGATTGCCCGATCACAGACCCCCTGGGGCCTACCACAGCCAGGGGCCTTCTGAACAGTATAGACTCTTCCACCCTGAAAGGCCGATGGAGCACAAGGCGCCCGCAGCAGACCACCGCTCACCGCTCTCTCAGAAATCACCGCATGATTCAAAGTCCCCCCTTGAGCATCGGTCCCCTCTAGACCGCTCACTGGAACACAAGAATACTCCTGACTATAACTGGAACATGAGGAAAACGTAGAGGCTGCTCTGAGGAAAATGGGAAACTGCTCCACGGTTCTCCATTTCTTTAAATTTAAACAACAAATAAAATCCACACTTTCCCTGTTCTCACCACACAAAAAAAAAATCTGAACGGCTGCTGTGATATCAATTGCACAATGAATGTGAAACAGGTTCGTGAGAATGAGGAGAGATTTTTGCTGCTTGGACAAAAAAGCTCGCAATTACGGAACTTTTTTTTTTAAAAAAAGGAAGGGAGAGAGAGACGGCGTCGTCACAGAGATCAAATTCGTGCGCGCGTGTTGGTTCTGAAAAGCTCGCTGGTCAGGAAGGGAGGGGAGAAGATTGGTCTTTTGGAAGATGGCTGCTAGACTGCAGGCGGTGATTTTAACGATGCGTTACCCAGGACGGGCGTCAGCAGCGAGTGCAATTCACAAAGGATGTCATATCTCCTGTCAGCTTTGTCTGTTCATGGTTTCTGCCAAAATATTTCTATGTTTTATCCTAAATGTGCGTGATGAATACTCTTCTCTGTGCTGAGTAGTGTTGGGCAGGTCAATTCTTTTTCTAAATAGTGTTCCAAATTCAGCAGTGGAACTGACTTGTGGTTCCACGCCAATGTGTAGAGAGCGGTGTTGAGGCGGAGATGAGGGTAGGGGGCCGGGTGGCTGGACGTGTTACCCTGTCTTCCAGCACTCCCGTAACCTGCCCGAGAAATACCAAAAAAAAAGGGAAATGGGATGGTCAGAAAATCTTCCATCGACGCGCGTTTCGTGTCTGACTAGAGGGGACGGAACGGCAATGCAGAGTGGCCCAGGGCGCGAGCACTTTGTGGTCAGCGCAGATGCGCCTTTGGTCCGATTTCTGGAACCTGCCTTTAGCATATAGTGTTGTCATTTTGCAGCAAAAGTATTAGGACTTTACAAACACAAGAATCGCAGAAGAAAATATCAGTATCTTGATTCTAATGGCCAGTCCTCATGATCTGCATTTTAGATGCTGCGTGTTGCACTTGGTCGCAGTTGTAAGCACTTTGTTCTGTTTGCTTCTCCTCACCCTGCCTGTCCCAAGCTTCCTTCAACCTTGGATACTGTAGATTGGTTAACCCTCAAGTAAAATAACCTATTTTTTTATAAATTTGTTCCAACCTGTGTTTGTTGGGGTGGTTTGGGGGTAATTTGTACGGGAGGGGGAAAATATTACTGAACAGTGGAGAAGAAAGGAGGAACACGTAACCAGAGTGAGAAGCCAGGGTCTGCTTTATTAAGAGAAATAGTCTCCAAGCGATTCAGTGTGCCATGGGGTGCGGAGATGGCCGATATTGGTGTTCAGGTTTCCTCAACCCTCCAGGATTGTTGGATGCAGGGCTGACTGCCGGAGTGGTTTGTTTAATCAGTGTTTCAAACCATGGAGAATGTGGCACTTCTCTCTTGCACCCCTCCCCGCCCCCCCTTTCAATCCAGCTGCTATCACCTACATACACATCCACACACCACCAATGCATGCACCGCATGCACATTTGTGCCTGGGCGCACACACGCAGTCAGCAACCAATTCTCTTGCCCGCGATCATGGCTAAGGGCATTCTACTTAGTAAGCCAGTCCAACTAAATTTATTCTCTTCATAAAAAAAACACCCCTTTTTGGGGCTCCTATGAACTTTATTCATTTTTTTTTTAAGAAAGTGATTTCTAATCCGTGTTAATTAACTTGTCCGTGTGTTGATGCGCTAAAGAAGCTCTGGAGTCTGGCTTCAACCCACCTATGTTCAGCTGTGCTGGAGATATTCCATGTGTCCCCATGTTCCCTCGTCTTTCCTCCAAAGCTGCACCATTTGTGAAACCAAATAACAGGAACTAATTACTCAGACCTTCATAAATCAAAGATTCAATAAAATGTGCAAGGCTTAAGGTACACTAAACTGGGATGTCCCCAAGTCTCTCTGTCAACAATAAAATGTCGCCTCGACTTAAATTATAATTAAAAATTCCCATGGAATTTAATTTTTTTTTAAACTGAATACGGACAAGTGTGTATGGCTAGTTCATGCCAAACTTTTAGCTGCTGCTTCAACGTTGCGTTGACCCCCTAGGGTGGGACTCAGCGTTGCCCACTGCAGCAAGTGTCACAGTTGCCACTTGCTTCTTGGAAAAGAAAGGTCAGTTTGCAGGAGTGAGGGGAGGCCTGCACCAAGCCTCCGCTGCCCCGCGTTAACGTTCAGTTTGAACAGTTCAATTATTCGGTTCATGGGCTTTTGCTAATGAGGATAGCTCTGTTATGGTGGGGGGAAAGGCAGCCTGATTGGACAGCCTTGATAAGAGTTGAGCAGCAGTGGTTCAAATTGGCAGCTCACCACCGCCTTTCCGAGGTGCAAGTAGGGATGTTGCCCATGCCAGCAATGCCCACTTCCCATGGCTAAATATATATCTTAATATAATCCTGTTCAAAGCTCTACGTAGTCCTTCATGTGTCTGGTGCACTTAACCAGAAGGCATTTGACTTCACAGTGGACCTGATACAGTACTTGCCTTCTGGTTGTTTTAGTTATTACATGAGAATTGTTTTTAAAAACTCAATAAAATACTCAATGATTTAGGGGTACGGGAAGGCTGAAGGAGTCCCCTTCTGAATGGTGTGCTCATAGAGAACTTGGTCTCTGGGCAACCAGTTCATTAAACTCTGCCAATTCTCTGCCTTTCCCTTTCTCACTGTTTTGCCCAGATGACAAGTCCAGTGGAAACCCCAGCTCCTTCGAAGCTCCCCACCCCCAAATATCTCTCATCACCGAGCGACCTTTTAAATGTCCAAACTGCAGGAAGTGCTTTAAAAATTCCGTGAAGCTGATGTACCATCAACGTGTTCCCACTGATGAGAGAGTTTTCAGTTGCTCTCACTATGGGACTGGGTTCAGTCGATCATCCCAACTCAGTGCACTCCAGCGAATTTACTTTTAGTTACGGATTGGCACATGTCCTCACTACGTTACTTCAACACGCCAGCGTTGACATGTTGCTGATATGATTGCACAGTTCTACCACCTTGCCGCACCATATCTAGACGTTAAAATGTGGTGCACGTACAGACCAGTGAGTTGGACACGTCTCCACAGGAAGAGTAGGAGTCAATGGTTCCATTAACTGGACCATCCTGCTGACGGTATTAGAGCTAGAATATTCTTCTCCGCTAACATAATTGAGAACGAGGTGACAAAACAGCACTGAATCCCAGCTTAATAAGTTTATTTATTAGTGTCACAAGTAGGCTTACATTAACACTGCAGTGAAGTTACTGTGAAAATTCCCTTGTTGCCACACTCCGGCTGAGGGAGAATTTAGCATAGCCAATTCACCTAACCTGCACATCTTTGGACAGTGGGAGGAAGCCAGAGCACCCGGAAGAAACCCACACAGACACAGGGAGAACGTGCAGACTCCACGCAGACAGTGACTCAAACTGGGAATCGAACCCGGGGTCCCTGGCTTGGACAGTGCCCTACCACCAAGCAGGCTCTGTCTGAATGGTGAGTTCAGAGAGACAAGAAGAACTGAGCTTACATATGTGCCTCGGTTGACGAGGGGCAATGTGAGTTTGGACTTGGTCAGGTTTAAGAGAGGCAACATTCTGAATCTAGGTGGAATGAGTTGGGAAGTGTGTTTGTGCTACCTGTTTACTTGGTTTATAATGATCCACAACGGCACTTCATAACTGTGCTGATTTATCTCTTCAATGCAAGAATTAGAATTAAATTGAGAGTGAAGAGGGCTGGCGAGAGTTGAGGTTACACTTAGGACCGTGGGGAAAATCCGAGGTTACAGTAACTCAATAAAAATGTGGTTGTCAGTACTGAGCCAAGCCGTGCTAAATCATGGGTCTGTGATGAACCTTTCAAGTGGCAAGGGTGAAGGTGCTTCTAGTGGTCCGATGCACAAAGAAGCTCGTGGACCCCACCATCAGGGCAGGACAAAGATCCTCTTGCTGTGCCCTTCGTGAATAATTCTTACCTACCAAGAGATTTGTAACAGTGAACAGTGGGTACTCCTGCTGGTTCAGGCCAATGAGGTCCAGGAACAAGACCATATTGGAAGCTGTTTCTGAAGAAAGGCTCATCAGGGATGAGGAAAACTCAACGGCAGACCTAGGCTGTGAATAATGTTTGCCTTCTAACAGTGCCATTGTCATAAGAATTATTGAAAGTCGTACAGCATTTTGGTATTTAACAGATACAGGCACATCACACGAGTACAACTAACTTCTAATAATTTTTAATTGCTGGAAAAGAAAGTTCCAAGACATCCTGTAGGGCGGAATTGCATTTACCAGCCTTCATTTCTTCACATAAGTAACAGGCTGCTGTCACCGTTTCAACATTGCGTCTCCGCACCAGATACCCGAAGCTGTAGCGAGAATATATTCCCCAATTTTAATTTTTCTTTTAATTTTTCTTTTTAAAAAATGGCTCTTGCCTCAAATTTTAGAGAGAGCAACAATGAAGGAGATGTTAGTGGTGGAAAACGAGAAGAGAAACTACGCTGCCAATGGTCCCACTTAATTTCTGTTTTGCTAAGAGGGTTGGTACAGAGTTCCTGTAAAACTTGTGGACTTTTTTTTAAAAAATGACTTTAAAAAAAGTAAATATTAATTTATATTTGTGAAAAGGCCACTGTTAGTGCATTTTGGTGTAAATACTTTGTTTATAGTACGTATTAAATTTTCCTACACCTTAACAATTTGCTGTTTTAATTATTACGGCAGAGATGTCGGTTTTGCTTTATTGTAACATGGATTGGTGGGACCTCCTTATCTCTGGGGTGATGGTGACGTCAGCAACCACCTACATTTATATAGTGCCTTTACTGATCCAGGGCACTTGGCAGCAACATTCCCAAACAAAATGTGATACTGAGAGACATGCTGACTAAAAGCTTAGACCAAGAGGTAGATTCCTAAGGAGTGTCTTCAAGGATATGAGAGAGATGTGGGGAGGTTTAGGAAGGGAATTCTCTTGAGGTGTAGGCATCTGAAAGCAGAGCAACTAATAATGGAGCGATTAAATGTGGGGATGTTCACTAGGCCAGGATTGGAGAGGCGCCGTGATCTTGAGAGGATTGTTGGGCTGGGGAAGGTTAGAGAGAAAGGGAGGAGTGAAGCTCGAATGAGATTTGAAAATGAGAGTGAATTTTCCAACAACTGAGCTGGACTAACCAGGAGTCAAATTGGATGAGTTTCTGTTTATGGAGGGCGGAGTCCTAAAATGTTGCATTAATTACCAATCCCTGGGGGTCGCCGGGGGTGGGTGTGATGAACCCTGCCCTTTTTGCAGTCTTGTGAAGTTTGTGGACCATGCTTATATAGCTTGTCTTAGACTGCACCCTCTTTTGTCATTTAAAATTGTAACAGTTCTGCACTTGAATCCCACACTTCAGATTTACCTGCCTCCCCTACCCTCTCAGGCAGCACATTCCATATTTTCACCACCCTCTGGGTGAAAATATTTTTCCTCAGATCCCCTCTAAAACACTACTCACTTTAAACTTTTTCCCTCTGGTCTTAGACCATAAGATATAGGATCAGAATTAAGCCATTTGGCCCATCGAGTCTGCTCTGCCATTCAATCAAAGCAGATATGATCCTCATCCCCATTCTCCCTGTAACCCTTGATCCCCTTATTGATTAAAATCCTATCTCTGTCTTAAAGACACTCAATGACATGGCCTCCACAGCCCTCTGGCAATGAGTTCCACAGATTCACCACCCTCTGGCTGAAGAAACTCCTCATCTCCGTTTTAAAGGAGCGTCCCTTCACTCTGAGGTTGTACCACTCCCACTAGTGGAAACATCCTCTCCATGTCCACTCTAAGCCTCTCAGTATTTTGTTAGTTTCAATTAGATTCCCCCTCATCCTTCTAAACTCCTGCATCTCTGCCATGGGGAAAATATTCTTACGGTCTACCCTATGTATACCCCTCATGATTTTGTGTACCTCTACCAGATTCCTCCTCTACTCCAGGGAAAACAAATCCAGCCTATCCAGTCTCTTGCTGAAGCTTTCCATCCCAGCCAACATCCTGGTGAATCTCTTCTGTGCACACTCCAGTGCAACTGCGTCCTTTCAATATTGTGGTGACCAGAACTGCACAGCATTCTATCTGTGGCCTAACCAATGAGTTGTGCGAAGACCTACTCCTACCTACCTCGATGGGGTGGCAAATGAAGTCAAGCATTCTGTATGCCTTCTTCACTACCTCTCTACCCATGCTGCCACCTTCAGGAATCTATGCACTTGTACACCAAGGCCCCTTTGTCCCTCAACACTCCCTCAGGACCTACCGTTCATTGTGTATATCCTACCCTTATTAGACCTCCCAAAATGTATCGCCTCCCATTTATCAGGATTGAGTGAAACTGCAGGGACAATCCCACTGAACTGGACCAAAGCAGTGGTACTCCATAGAAACCCTACAGTGCAGAAAGAGGCCAGTTGGTCCATCGAGTCCGCACCAACTCTCTGAAAGAGCATCCCACCCAGGCCCTACCCTACACGCTATCCTTGTAACCCTGCACATTTGCCATAGCTAATCTACCTAACCTACGCATCCCTGGACACTAAAGGATAATCTAGTGTGGCCGGAATTGAACCTGGGTCCCTGGCGCCGTGAGGCAGCAGTGCTAACCACTGTGCCACTGTTCATGGAGAATGATGAGGCCAATGCATTCGATAAAGCAGTGGGGGTTAGGGAGGGCTTCAATAATCAACCTCGTTATTATCAACGATAAAAGCAAATTACTGCAGACGTTGGGACCTGAACCAAAAACAAGTGCTGGAAAACCTCAGCAGTTCCGACAGCATCTGTGGAGAATAGAGTTAACGTTTCAAATTTAACTCTGTTCTCTCTCCATAGATGCTATCAGACCCACTGAGATTTTCCAGCATTTTCATCACAGAATCATAGAATTCTACAGTGCAGGAAGAGGCCGTTTGGCCCATCGAGACTGTACCGACCACAATCCCACCCAGGCCCTATCCCCTTGACCCTATGCATTTACCCTAGCTAGTCCCCCTGACACTAAGGGGCAATTCAGCATAGCCAATCCACCTAACGCGCACATCTTTGGACTGTAGGAGGAAACACACAGACAAATTCCACACAGACAGTGACCCGAGGCCAGAATTGAACCCGGGTCCCTGGTGCTGAGAGGCAGCAGTGCTAACTAACCACTGTGTCACCATGCTGCCTATCACTATTGTTCCCAAACTGGCAAAGCTGCTTGCAGGAAATGTTTGGTCAAACTTTGGTTTGAACCTTGCTGGCATGGTAGCACAGTGGTTAGCACTGCTGCCTCACAGTGCCAGGGCCTTGGGTGACTGGCTGTGTGGAGTTTGCCCATTCTCCCCGTGTCTGCGGGGGTTTCCTCTGGGTGGTCCGGTTTGCTCCCACATTTTATAGATGTGCAGTTTAAGTGGATTGGTCATGGTTAATTGCCCCTTAGTGTTCCAAGATGTGTAAGTTAGATGGATTAGCCATGGGAAATGTGTGGGATTACAGAGATAGGTTGGGGCAGAAGGCCTGGGTAAGATACTCTTGTCAGAGAGTCAGTGCAGACTTGATGGCCTGAATGACCTCTTCTGCACTGCAGAGGTTCTATGATTCCAGACTGCATCCATGGAAGAATTCTGGCTTGCACTGATCTTGCTGAGGTTTTGGATGGGGTGTTGGCTGCAATGAGGTAAAGCTGCAGAATCTGATCGCAGTCCAGAACTCTTGCTGGAGTCTCATGCTGGGCAAGGAGAAGAAATGGTGAAAAGTCGGAGCAGTTCACCCCATGTTGCCTCCCATTGGGTGATGGCACATGAGCACCATTTTTGGCAGCTGTCGCACATTGAGCTGAACAGCAGAGGGCAGAGTTGCCTTACAATCTGTCGCAGTACAGACTCATCCATCACAGCGAAATGTAAGCTCGATCCTACAGAATTATAAATACATTAAAATAGCCAAGGTATCACAGTCACAGGAAGATCACATTTCAGACTTTACGAGGCAGACTTTGCAGAATGTGATAGAAAGGAGAGTTTGTTTCTCAGATTTAAGGCGTGAATTGACAGCTGCAAATCTCATTAGAAGTGAATTCCACTGATGCCCGCAATATTCCCAGTGTCTAGACATGCAGGGTGGGGGGAAGGTGCCAGGTTTGATCGGCAGCCTGTTCTGACTTAACCAATTTAAGCCAGGCATGATATGACTGACCTTGGGATATTGCTTCCAAATCACTGCTAGCCCTGACAACCCTCCCAGATAACTGTGTCCTCCAATCCTGGCCTCTTGTACATCCCCCATTTAAATTGTTCTGACATTGGTGGTTATTTGCTCAGCTAACTGAACCCTATGCTCTGGAATTCCCTCCCTAAACCTCTCCGCCTCTCTCGTGCAAGAACCTCCTTAAAATTTATCTCTTTGACCCAGGTTTCTGGTCACCTAATGGACGGAATTCTCCCAACTTGTTCACTCCGCTGCCAGCAAGAATGAAGAACTGGCGCTCAGCCCAAACTCCACTCACTGCAGTGGGACCGGAGAATCCCAGTCGCGGGCGAGGTGGGAGAATCCCGGGCGAGGTGGGAGAATCCTAGCCGCGGGCAAAGTCGGGGAATCCTGGACAATATCACCCTATGACCCACTGTGCAAAATTTTGGTTAATAATCACTGTGCAGGAGCGGGGCCATTTTGCTTCTTTGAAGATGTGACATAAATCCTAGTCGATACTGTTTTAATAAGAGGAAGAAATCATCAACTTAAGGAACCAGCCTGAAATTCGCCTCACATGAAAGCTAGAGCCTTTTGGGGTGAGGTACAGTGGAGTGAGGAGGTTTTGGAGTGAGGCTTTTTTGGAGTGAGCCTTTTTTGGAATGAGGAACTTTTGGAGTGAGGAGCTTTTGGAGTGAGGAGCTTTTGGAGTGAAGAGCTTTTGGAGTGAGTATCTTGATGCAGATAGAGCTGTACCTCCCCCAATTCCCAAACTGTCAACATCCTCAGGGGGCACAATACTAAAAGGCTCCATTTAATAACGGAAAAAAGGATGTGCAATTATGAAGCACCTTTCACAGTTCAGGATGTCTCAAAGTGCTTTACTGCCAGTAAAGTCGTAGGAAATACAGCAGCCAATTTGCACACCGCAAACTCCCACAAAGAGCAATGTGATGATGCCCAGTTTGTGATACTGGTTAAAGGAGAAATACTGGACGGGACACCCGGGAGAATTCCACTCCTGCTCTGTGAGCTAGTGCCTTGGGATTCTTACCCCCTCCCCCCACCCCAACAACAGTCACTTGAAGGCTTTGCTTTAACATGCCATCTGAAAGAATGCACCTTTGACAGTGCAGAACTCCATGGAGTGAGGGTCTGCTCAGTGAGCCACAACTGATTATCAAGGGAGAACTCCATCCAAAGAGAGGTTTAAAATGAAGAGCAGGTTGAGGATAGCTGAGGTGCCTGGTGATTGGATCTTTCCAATTCCCCGTTACACACAGTTGTTTCTGGTCCAGCAAAATAGAAGCCTCTAATTTCAGTGCCATGGACTCAGCAGAATTCCTGCTGTTATTTACACCCAGGGCAAAGGGTCTGTAAATACCACCCCATCGGTCACACTCTGATGGCTGCAGTATAAAGGGATCAAGTCAGCGATCCAGAAATACACAGGGTTGAGTGTGCTTTTGGCAGCAGAAAATCTATTCATAATCTCACCATATTCTGTTTCTCCACTTACATTTAGTGAGAGGAACCCACTGGGGCCATCGACAACACTTTGTCCAGAAACATTATGGGCAGCACGGTGGCACAGTGGTTAGTGCTGCTGCCTCACAGCACCAGGGACCCAGGTTCGATTCCCGACTTGGGTAACAGTCTGTACAGAGTCTGCACATTCTCCCGGTGTCTGCGTGGGTTTCCTCCGGATGCTCCAGTTTCCTCCCACAGTCCAAAAAATGTGCTGGTTAGGGTGCACTGGCCATGCTAAATTCTCCCTCAGTGTACCCGAACAGGCGCCGGAGTGTGACGACTAGGGGATTTTCACAGTAACTTCATTGCAGTGTTAATGTAAGTCTACTTGTGACACTAATAAATAAACTTTAAACATTACTCTGTCATGGACTTGGATCTTTTGGTCCTCTATTTTTTTTTAATCCTTTCTTCGAAATGAAATGTTGCTGACAAGGACATGATTTTTCGCCCATTTTTAATTGCCAAAAACATTAATCTTGTGAACTTCTAAAATGAAATATTGAGCAGATTGGCTAAATACGGATGGCACAGTGGTTAGCACTGCTGCCTCACAGCGCCAGGGACCCGAGTTCAATTCCTGGCCTTGAGTCACGGTCTGTGTGGAGTTTGCATGTTCTCCCCATGTCCGCATGGGTTTCCTCCTGGTGCTCCAGTTTCCTCCCACACGCCAAAGCTGTGTTGGTCAGGTGCAATGGCCAGTGGAACTTGGTGAAATTTCTATAACCAGGACAAGGTACTCAGTAAACTGAAGGGTTTAAAAGTAGATAAAAGTCCCCGGGACCTGATGGCCTCGGGTGTTAAAGGGGGTGACAGCAGAGATAGTGGATGCATTAGTCAACATATTCCAAAATTCCCTGGATTCTGGTGGACTGGAAACATGCCCTTATTCAAGAAAGGAGAGAGGCAAAAAGCGGGAAAGTATAGACCAGTCAGCTTGACCTCTGTAGTGGGAAAGATGCTGAAGTCAGTCATTAAGGAGAAGGTAGCTGAGCATCTGGAAAAGCAAAGCTCAATTTGCCAGTGTCAGCACGGTTTTGTGAAGGGCAAGTCATGTTTGACAAATCTGCTAGAGTTCTTGAGGGTGTAACCAGCAAGGTAGATAATGGGGATCCTGTAGATGTGATCTATCTGGACTTCCAGAAGGCATTTGATAAGGTGCCACACAAGGGACTGATCCAGAAGGTTGGATTCCCAAGGGATTGGGGGGAGTGTAGTGGCTTGAATTGAGGATTGGCTGACTGATAAAAAGCAGAGAGTTGTTATAAATGGGTCCTTCTCCAGTTGGCGATCTGTAACCAGTGGGATCCCGCAGGGTTCACTTCTGAGACCACAACTATTTACAATCTATATCAATGATCTACAAGCAGGGACAGAGTCTAACATGGCGGAATTTACTGATGACATGAAAGTAGGTGGGAAAGCAGGCTGTGATGCGGAGATAAAAAGTTCACAAAAGGATATTGACAGGCTAAGGGAATGGGCCAGAATCTGGTAGATGGAGTTTAATGTGGATAAACGCGAGGTTATCCATTTTGGCTGGAAAAACAAAAGGGCAAATTACTATTTATATGGGAAACAGCTTCAAAAGGTGCCTGTGCAGAGGGATCTGGGTGTCCTTGTGCATGAGTCTCAGAAAGTGGGTATGCAGGTGCAGAATGTTATAAGGAAAGCAAATGGAATCTTGGCATTTATTGCAAAGGATCTAGAATATAAAAGTAGAGAAGTGTTGTTACAATTGTATAAAGCATTGGTGAGACCACACTTGGAGTATTGTGCTCAGTTTTGGTCACCTTCTTTGAGGAAGGATGTGGTGACGCTGGAGGTGGTTCAGAAGAAGTTCACTGGATTGATTCCAGCTTTGAAGGAGCTGTCGTATGAAGAGCATTGAGTAGCTTTGGGCTTGTACTCGCTGGAAGAATGAGGGGGGATTTGATTGAGGTTTATAAAATACTCAATGGGATTGATAAAGTAAATGTTAACCAAATGTTTCCCCTTCTCGAACAGTCTAGCACAAGAGGTCATAGTTGTAGAGTAAGAGGGAGAAGGTTCAAGACAGAGATAAGGAGAAGCTACTTTTCACAGAGGGTTGTGAATCTATGGAACTCACTGTCCCAGAGTGCAGTGGATGCAGAATCAATCAATGGATTCAAGAAAGAGATAGATAAATATTTGATCTAAAGAAGGACAAAGGGCTATGGGGAAAAGACAGGGAAGTGGAGTTAAGATGGGATAGAGATCAGCCATGATCATATAGAATGGCAGAGTGGGCTTGAAGGGCTGAATTGCCTATGTTCTGATGCTAAATTCTCCCTCAGTGTACCCGAAAAGGTCCCGGGGTGTGGGAACTGGGGGATGTTCACAGTAACTTCATTGCAGTGTTAATGTAAGCCTACTTGTGACATTAATGAATAAGCATTTAAACAGTGTTAAACACTTCATTACACTATTGTGAATGGATCATATCTTTTCTGAATTCTAACAAGAACATTACTTAAAGATAAAAGAAAAAACTGCGGATGCTGGAATCTGAAACAAAAACAGAAAATGCTGGAAAATCTCAGTAGGTCTGATAGCCTCTGTGGGGAGAGAATAGAGCCAACGTTTCGAGTCAGAATTGCCCTTCATTATTACTGAAAGTACGGGCGTGGAATGTGATGACTTGTTTTTAGATGTAACCCTTGTACGTTCCCCCCCACCGCCCCACACACACATCAAGGATGATTGGCTGACAGCAGTAAAAATAAAATGGTGTGGTATATCACCCCCACTGCTCGGGTGTATTGCTGATTTATAATGATGGTGAGGTTAATGACTCAATCACTGTGCAACAAATTTAACAGCAACTTCCAGTGACTGCTCGAGTGCAGTTAAAATTGCAACGTTGTTGTCTTGAGTCTCCCACCTTCTCCAGAAACTGCACCATAGAGTGGTTCTACTGAAATGTAGCAGAAGCTATGATATTGCTGCACGGTGGCACAGTGGTTAGCACTGCTGCCTCACAGTGCCAGGGACCCGGGTTCGATTCCCGGCTTGGGTCACTGTCTGTGTGGAGTTTGCATGTTCTCCCCATGTCTGTGTGGGTTTCCTCCGGGTGCTCCGGTTTGCTCCCACAATCTGACGGACGTGCTGGTTAGGTGCATTGACCCAAATAGACGCCGGAGTGTGGCGACTAGGGGATTTTCACAGTAACTTCATTGCAGTGTTAATGTAAGCCTTACTTGTGACTAATAAATAAACTATAACCTCAGACTAAGCCTGCTATCAAACTTGTCCAATCCATTGTAAGTAAAGATTTTAACAATATTGTTAAGTCTTAATTACTGACAGAGGATCTCTGTGGAACTGAAAATAATTTTTTTTACAAATGTGGAGTCTACTGCCTTCAGAAATTGTTGGTGATTTTAATTAAGTTACTACATTATTCTTTGTCTTTTTCTCTTCCTCAATCCCTTCTATCCCAATTTATTTCACTCTTTATTCAAGGTTTGACTTTCAATATTCTACACTCCCTGGCCTGCCCCATTCTTCAGTCGGATTGGTCAAGGAATAACTTATCTTGTTCACACAGATCCCTGATTCTGTATAGGAATCATAAAATCCCCCATGGTGCAGGAGGAGGCCATTCGGCCCATCAGGTCTGCACCAAATCTCAACATAGTATCTTACCCAGGCCCACCCCGCTAATCCCCTTAACCTGCACATCTTTGGACACCAAGGGGCAATTTGGTATGGTCAATCCATCTAACCTACACATTTTGGGATACTAAGGGGCAATTTAGCATGGCCAATCCACCTAACCTGCTCACCATTTGGACTGTGAGAGAAAACCAGAGGAAACCCAAGCTGACACGGGGAGAACGTGCAAACTCCACCCAGACAGTGACCCGAGGCTGGAATCGAACCTGGCTCCCTGGCGCTGTGAGGCAGCAGTGCTAACCACTGTGCCACTGTGAACACTGAGCAGAAAATGACTTTCCAATCAGAACAAGTTCAAGTGCAACATCCCACAGAAAATCATTGGGCAAAGTGCCAGTTGACTAATTTCTCCTCTTCTTCAATTATCACTGACTGGAAAATCCAATCCATTGTCTTCTTTCCCAAACTCAATATTTATAGCCCAGTGGTGGGCAACCTGTGGCCCAGGGACCACCTGCAGCCCATCTGGGTTCTGAGGGTGGCCCACGAGACATTTTGTTGACTGTTGCCCACGCACAGAATTGCCACATTCCGCTGATTTCCGTCCGCGTAGATTTTTCCAACCTGTGTGACTGAAGTGACTGGCGTGTAAAGCAAGGGCAAGTGAAGTGAGGTGCGTCCTGATTGCTCACAACACTGACTGTGAGAGCCGTGCGCTCCCTCTGCGTCCAAAGTTTAAATATTTATTTTGTTTTTATTATTTGAAATTCATAGTTCTATTAATATACAATATATGAATGATTTTCTATAACTCGTTAGGAAATATTTGGCGTGTATTAAATGTATTTAATCTTATTCATGGGGACACGGTTAGTGAACAAGTCCGACCTCAATCTTACAGCCCACTGAGATGAAGGAGCAATCCACTCACTCGCCTAGTGGTTGCCCATCACAGATCCCTCAGCAATATAGTATCATCCTCCTCACTGCCGAGCAGCTTCTCTTTGGGGTGCTCCAGTTGGACGCTATTTTCAAGTCCATCCATTCAGAACAAGACTTGTCTTCCTGTCAAATCCAAATTCTGTTGCCCTCCGTGCCTGCTCCCCTGCTTTGTCCCTCCTCTGATCTCTGCCTCATCCCCTTGGCATGCCTACATCTTCACCTCAAGGTGGAAGGGTGCCAATCAAGTGCATATGATGCACAACTGCCAATCAGGATTACAGAACAGAAGAAAGCCATTTGGGCCATTGCCTTCAACTACCTAGTATCTATACCCCATCTCCCAAACACTGCATCAGTCAGTTAAGCCTGTTTGACCCCAAAAATAGGCTTCTCAACCTCATATCCCTTTATCTGGACCACTTATTTCATTGAAAACCTGTGATAAGGAGCCCACCCTGATTTGATTTATTATTGTCACATGTATTAGTATACAGTGAAAAGTATTGTTTCTTGCACACTATTCACAGCATATTGTTCATAGCGAAGGAAAGGAGAGAGTGCAGAATGTAGTGTTACAGTCAAAGCTAGTGTGCAGAGAAAGATCAACTTAATATGAGGAAGGTCCATTCTAAAGTCTGATGGCAGCAGGAAAGACGCTCACTCTTGAGTCAGTTGGTACGTGACCTCCGATCTTTTTCCCGACTGAAGACAGTGCATGGGATCCTTGATTCTGCTGGCTGCTTTTTATTATTATTATTGTCACGAGTAGGGTTACATTAACACTGCAATGAAGTTAGTGAAAATCCCCCAGTCACCATACTCCGGCACCTGTTTGAGTACACTGAGGGAGAACTTAGCATAGCCAATGCAACTAACCCGCACATCTTTCGGACTGTGGGAGGAAACTGGAGCACATGGAGGGAACCCACGCAGACACGGGGAGGATGTAGAGACTCCACACAGACAGTGACCCAAGCCGGAAATTGAACCTGGGTGGCGGGAAGAGTCAATGGATGGGAGGCTGGTTTGCGTGATAGACTGGGCTTTGTTCACGACCCTTTGTAGTTTCTTGCAGTCTTGGGCAGAGCAGGAGTCATACCAAGCTGTGATACAACCAGAAAGAATGCTTTCTATGGTGCATCTGTAAAAGTTGGTGAGAGTCGTTGCGGACATGTCAAATTTCCTTAGCCTCCTGAGAAAGTAGAGGTGTTGGTGGGCTTTCTTAACTATGGTGTCGACATGGAGGGACTGGGACAGGTTGTTAGTGATCTGGACATTTAGAAATTTGAAGCTCTCAACCATTTCAACTTCGTCCCCATTGACGTAGACAGGGGCATTTCCTCCACAATGCTTCCTGAAATCGATGACTATCTCCTTCGTTTTGTTGACATTGAGGGAGAGATTATTGATGCCGCACCAGTTCACCAGATTCTCTATCTCATTCCTGTACTCTGTCTCGTCATTGTTTGAGATCCGACCCAATACGGTGGTGTCGTCAGCAAACTTGAAAATGGAGTTGGAGGGGAATTTGGCCGCAGTCATAGGTGTATAAGGAGTATAGTAGGGGGCTGAGAACACAGCCCGGTGGGACACTGGTGTTGTGGATGATCGTGGGGGAGGTGTTGTTGCCTATCCTTACTGATTGTGGTCTGTGGGTTAGGAAGTTCAGGATCCAGTCGCAAAAGGAGGTGCCGAGGCCCAGGCCACGGAGTTTGGAGATGAGTTTCGTGGGAATAATGGTGTTGAAGGTTGAGCTGTAGTCATAAATAGGAGTCTGACATAAGCGTCCTTGTTACTTGGCCCATCGAGTGCATTGACTCACTGGCAGATCATCACACCCAGGCCCACCCTTACCCTATCCCCATACATTTACCCTGCTCGCTGATCCCCATAACTTACATATCTTGGGACAATTTAGCACGGCCAAGCCACCTAACCTACATGTCTGGTCTCCATGCCCTGCGTCATTTTTCTCCAGAATCCCAGTGCTGATTGGACGCTTGTGCTCATTTATGTCACGCCCAGACTTGGCCACTCTCATCAGTCTCCCACCCTCTACATTCCATAAACTCCTGACTCATCCTGTACCCCATCCTGCTCATAAATCACCCATCCTCCTTTCTCAGTTACATTCATGCTCCACTATTCAATGAGAACATTCAGAATCCTTGGCACAGTGGTTAACACTGCTGCCACACAGCGCCAGGGGCCCGGGTTCAACTCCAGCCTTGGGTAACTGGTCTGTCCGAGTGGAGTTTGCAGTCATCCCGTGTCTGCGTGGAAGGGGGAGGGAGGAAGGGGGAAGGGGGTGTGGGGGGATTGATTTTGATGATCAGCCATGATCAAAATGAAACACAGCAGTCGCGATGGGCCGAATGGCCTTCTCCTGCTTCTATTTTCTATGCTTCTATAGATCAGTCATGATGGGGCAGCACGGTGGCACAGTGGTTAGGACTGGTACCTCACAGCGCCAGGGACCCGAGTTCAATTCCGGCCTCTGGTCACTGTGTGGAGTTTGCACGTTCTCCCCGTGTCTGCGTGGGTTTCCTCCGGGTGCTCTGGTTTCTTCCCACAATCCAAAGATGTGCTAGTTATAGAATCGTACAGTGCAGAAGGAGGCCATTCAGCCCATCAAGTCTGCACCAGCCACAATCCCACCCAGCCCTGTCCCCATATTATAGACCCACTCTAGCTAGTCCCCCTGATACTAAGGGGCAATTTAACACGGCCAATCCACCTAACCCGCACATCTTTGGAGTGTGGGAGGAAACCCACGCAGACACGGGGAGAACGTGCAATCTCCACACAGACAGTGACCCAAGCTGGGAATCGAACCTGGGTCCCTGGTGTTGTGAGGCAACAGTGCTAACCATTGTGCCACCGTGTCGCCCGTTGGGTTGATTGGCCAAGGTAAATTGCCCCTTAGTGTCAGGGAGATTAACAGGGTAAATATATGGATAAGGCCTGGGTGGGATTGTGGTCGGTGCAGGCTCGATGGGCCGAATGGTTTCCTTCTGCACTGTGGGATTCTATAACCAGCACATCTTTGGATTGTGCGGAGCATCTGGAGGAAACCCACGCAGACCCAGGGAGAATGTGCAAACTACACAGTCAAGTGATTCTTTTTTTAAATTCATTCATGGGACATGGGCGTCACTGGCTGGCCAGCATTTATTGCCCAACCCTAGTTGCCCAAGGGTAGTCAATAGTCAACCCGATGAGAGTTCTATCTCCTTAAATGGCGGAGCAAACTTGATGGACTGAATGGCCTCCTTCTGCTTGTCTGTCTTATGGTATCCCAGCTGCGCGAGCCTGGCAGAGCAGCATTGAGGGAGGTTAATTCTCTATCTAAACCATGTCGAACCCGAGCAGTGTGCGCTTGAGCTGGAGCCCGATGGCTGAGCACGAACAGCACTCACCTTAAAATCAGCACAAAACCACGCAGACAACACGCCGTATTGTTGAAATTCTTAGTCAAAAAACTTTTACTCGTAATTTTTCAAATAATAAATAATTTACAGTATGTACACGCAGGGTACCCCTGCGAATTTCAACATACAGAAGAAAGAAAGAATAGAATCGTTTTGTTTCGCTTTCCCAAAAAACTATTTTTTTTTCATGGAAACACCAACTATCATGCCACATATTCCTCGGCACTGGAAACTACAATCTCAACCAGAAACAACGGGAACCATAAAAATCCTCACAACACAACTGAAATAAAGTGCCATTTCTATAAACCTCTTAAAGGGGCAGCATCGGCATACGGATAAGAGAGGGGGGTGGGGTGAGGAAGGGGGGCGGGGGGGAACGATCTCGCGCCTCATCACGTGGCTGTATCCAGCCTCGGAAACAGCAGTTTGCGGTGGGATGAAGACTGACGCGCGCAAACGCCATCGGAGTGAAAACGATTCTCCCTCATGAGTGATGCCGATTAGGGTCCCTTTAAACTCTAAAGAAAACTTAAAAGCCTGCTTTTGCAAATCCTTTTTTTTTCTCTGCCAATGTAACACAACGAAAGCAGATTAACAGGTATCTGCTGCGGTTTAAACTTTAAACATTGATATTTAACGCAATATTACATTAGTCCATATGTACAGTCACAAATGTTCACCATGGATCTCCATATATTATATCAAAGATAAGTTACACCAACCATATACAACACTGTATTTACACTGTTGTAGCAACACCATACCATGCAGCGAGTTCCACACCTACAGAGAGAGGTCACACCAGTAAATACTGCTGTCCAGATAAAGTGCCTTCAGGCCATGGGGGAGGTGGCGATCATTTTAGAATCACAGATAGAATCATTGGCCGGTATTTCACGATCTTGCTCGGGCGAGGCTCGTAAAATCCCGCCCGAGGCCAACGGAGAATTCCGTTCCGAGAGCCTTGTGTCGGTAAAAGTCCGGCCTGAGAATCCCTACAAGTGCAGGAGGAGGCCATTCGGCCCCATTGAGTCTGCACCAGCAACAATCCCACCCAGGCCCTATCCCTATAACCCCACATATTTACCCTGCTAATCAACCCCCTGACACTATGGGACAATTTAGCATGGCCAATCAACCCTAATCCACATGTCTTTGGACTGTGGGAGGAAACCGGAGGAAACCCACGCAGACACGGGGAGAACGTGCAAACTCCACACAGACAGTGACCCGAGGCCGGAATCGAAACTGGGTCCCTGGCGCTGTGAGGCAGCAGTGCTAACCACTGTGCCACCGTGCCGCCCTTCATTGGTGTCTGATTCACTACTGTATTAAACTGTTGTTTGTGAATCCCTGGGCTGTTCTGCTTTAAGCTTGCCAATGCAGTTTGTGTGTTTGAGGTTTCAGCCCTTGCTGATTTGGCCTTTAAATCGACACTCCCACCAAGCAGACGTTGTTCAAGCCCAACTTTCTTAAATTAAAAATGCCCTTAAGTCACAACAAGAGGCTCGGAGAGATTGGTCTCAGTGTGGGTCAGGTGAAAGAGCATCGGCCAGATTTCCTGCTCCAGATCACCAATTAAGTTGTCCATGCTCAAACTTTCTGTGTAGTTGGTGGGTGAGTTGCAGACGGGGAGTTGGGGGGGCGGGGGGATGCATGGGAGGGGGGACAAGTGGGTGCAGCACTGGATTGAACACAACCAGCTTCTACTCAGGAGTCTAGCCTCACTGCCTGGCAAAGTGCCAGGGCAACTGTTCACGTCCTTCAGAGAAACCCCTACCCAGAATACGCAGGTTTCAGAAGACAAAGCAACAAATGGTGGATGAAGAGCGGATTGGCGGAGGATGGGGGAAGAGGGCGGAGGGGACGGGGGAAGGGGGCGGAGGGGATGGGGGAAGGGGGCGGAGGGGATGGGGGAAGGGGGCGGAGGGGATGGGGAAAGGGGGCGGCGTCAGCACTCAGTGTCAACCTCAGAAAAAAAAGTGCACAGCAAGGAGAGAAATTCTTCCTTAACCAATGGGAGGGTTTCTGATGATAAGCCCAGCGCTGTTGTGATGAGCCAAGTTTCCTAACGCAATTCCTCTTGACAATTTGCCTCTAATGCTGTTCAGTGGCTTCCGGAGAATCTCCTCAACTTCTTTCCCCCAATTCACATTCTTGGCCGGGGAGGGGGGGTGGGGGGCAGGGAGAATTGAGGCGCAGTGAACATTTCCTGAGGAATTGTGCGCTTATCACTAGCCGTTAACACGGTGGCATTACCATGGCAATATTTCTTGCTAGACAATAGATCTTATAAAGCAAGGGTGGGGCGAGGGTGAGCTAAAGGCACAGCCTGTTGTAATTCCACCCTCCTTTCAATCAAATACTTTTCAAACTACAGCTATATCCAATACTAATATTAAGGGGTTAAACAGAAGGGAGGCTGCTGGGGGAGGGGGAAGTGGTGAGGAAGGGGGGCGGAGGGGGGGGAAAGAGGGGAGAGGAAGGGAGGGAGAGGGGGATGGTGGTCACCACCACAGGTCCTGCTTTGGGAGGGAGGTAAGTGACAGTTACGAGCCAGCAATACGTCCCTCTCTCCTTTCTAACTCTGGGCAGATAGAGCCCTGGCCTGTCAGCCAGGTGCTGCTACCATCGGCATCGGCCTTCCCAACTGCTGGACAACGGCAAACGGTCGAGAGGAACCAAATCCACCTGGAGTGCGAATCTGGCAAACTTGGCACTAGTGCAAGGGTTGGGCATACCAGGAAGCCATGTAGTGGGCACAATGTAAAGGAGGTATGAAATGCCACATTGAGGGGGCAGGTACTGGAAGGTAGGTTCAAACTACTTGACACTGTAGTTAACCGGGGTTGGCGGGGGGGGGGGGACACGCAGAGTTACACAGCCCGCTATATGATTCGAGCGTGCCTGCTTGATGGACAGTGGACATGGTGCTGAAGGCTTGGTTCCACCCTTCACCTTTGAGATTTGCTGAACGAAACCACTGCGCACGGCCCCATAACGGAGCCAACTGCTTTCAACTGAGTGTTTCAAGGAATCCCTACAGTGCAGGAGGAGGCCATTTGGCCCATCGATCCTGCACCAACTCTCCGACAGAGCATCTTATCTAGCCCCACCCCCTTAACCTCACGCATTTACCCTAATTTCCCCCTAACCTACACATCTTGGGACACTAAGGGGCAATTTAGCGCGGCCAATCCACCTAACCTGCACATCCTTGGCCTCAGCACCTCTGGGTTGGAGGGGAGTGTTGGGGACCAATCGGGAAGGGTTGGCTCCCACTCGCTGCCCCTGAAGCCAGTGTGATACCGGACTGTCGTGATGCCCCCGGATGTAAAGGGCACGCAAACATTCACCAGACTCACAGGGCAAGAATGGCCACTTGCTCGGTGCCCACATCCCGCGAGGAGGGGAGCGGGAACAGAGAAACCAAACAGCAGTCAGAGCGACTCCTCGCTCACGCACATATTCAGAAAGCAGTTGGATGACACGCAGCGTGATCCACCAGAGCCTTTCCTGGATGCCGGGAAGGACAGGATCTACCTTTCGCCCATTCTTTCCTCCGGAGGGATTAGTCACTGGGAGGCAGCTGGGGGTGTGGGGGGTTCCATTAACGCTGACATCTCATGTCAGGATCTGAGGTAAAGTGCAAAGGGAAGCTGTGGCCTCACACTGGGTTCCCTTTCTGGTTCAGCCTGAAACAAAAGGGGTGGATAAGACGGCAATGAATGTCGACAAGGGTTAGGGCTTGAAGCTCTCATTTCTAGGAGAGGGACGGAGGACAAGGAGGGAAACAGAAATAGGCGCCACCCAGGCCCCTGAGTTACACCAATATTGCATGCTGGTGGTAGCTCCACACAGTATTCCGAGTGCTCTACAAACCATCACAAACACGTAACCACGACCATAAACGGGATGTCACCATTGATGGCGGATATCCGTCTAACACCAGACAGCGTGAGTGAATTACGAATGAGCACGAACGAGGTACGAGATAGGTAGTTACCGGCGATTCAAACCAAAAAAACAGGACAGACCAAAAGCAAGTGTCTGAACAAGTCACGTAAAGGAGGCTATAGGTGCATCAGGTAGCACCACAGCCAGCAGATAAGCAGTAAGTGTCTGATGGCGAGAGCCTGGAGATTGGCTTGCCCAGGGGCAGTGTTCCCCGGTGGGATATCAGCTGTCCTCTCATAAATATGAAACTTCTCCTTGTTCGAGTGCAAGTTCTTGACGTCTTCGAAGGCGTAATAAGCTGCCAGCGTAAAGTTCAAGTCCCCGGTGGTCAAGAGGTCAAAAACGCACGATCGGAAGTAGAGGTCGTCCACGGGCAGCTTCTCCCTGCACCTGGCCGTGGCGGTCTCACGCGTGAAGGACTGGTGGGGGACGGCGGCCTGGGATGGCGGGTGGCCACCCTCTGCCTCCGCCAGCTGAGGGAGCCGCCAGTCCATTCGCTCGTTGGTCGGGCAGCCCTTCAAGCACAGCTGGAGCCCCTGATTGTCCTCAAAGGACTTCATGATCACCTCTGGCATCCGCACAGCGAAGGTCAGGTAGCGGCCCACCTGTCGCACCACGATGGTGGTCCCAATGTACTTGGCCTGAATCTCGATGTGCTGCCCCGCAACCCTCTCCGTCACCTTCAGACTGTTGGCGCCGTGTTTCTCGCCGCCGTTTCTTGAGCCGTCAACAAAGGCCGCTGGGAGGTCGTCCGTCTCTGCTTGGTAGACCTTCTGGTCAACACAGTTCTGGAAGTTCTTGAAGATGACCGTGAGCTGAAGAGACAACAACACAAAGATCAGTGCCTCATCCAATTTAACACAACAACGCTCCAAAAAGAATACTCGGCTCCCAAATTAAATTCAACATATCTGGCCCCATGAAACTGCTGGATTACTGAAAAAACCCAACCGGTTCACCAATGCCCTTCAGGAAACCTCTGACCAGACTGCCAACCGATCCTAGATCTCCCAAAAACTGGATAACATGCTTACATCAGCTAAAATCAGCTGGTAACACTGAATTCTGGGTTAAAAGACATGATGTTATGTGATTTCACGTCCCACTCCAAGAGTTGAGCAGTTTTGTTTATCCGTTCATGGGGTGTGGGCAACGTTGGCAAGGCCAATGTTACCACCCCAAATTACCCTCGAGTGGTTTACTTTCAGAGGGCAGTGAAGAGTCAACCACATTGCTGTGGCTCTGGAGTCACGTGTAGGCCAGACTAGGTAAGGACGGCAGATTTCCTTCCCTAAAGGACATTAGTGAACCAGATGGGTTTTTATGACAATGGTTTTCTGGTCATCAGCTTTTTAAAAAAATCACAGATCAATTTAATTAAAATTCCACCAGTACCAATGGTGGGTTTCAAACTCGTGTCCGCAGGATTGTAGACTGGCCCTCTAAATTGTCACCCCAACCACATCACACCGACTCCATCATCTCTCCATCCAGGCTGGTACTGCCATGCAGCCCTGAAGGAAGCCTGCACCAACATGGGTGATGCCCAAGAGCAAAGTGTTAAACTAAATTCTGGTGGATGTTGAAAAAATCTTTTGGCATTATTCAAGTACATTAAGTTAAAGTAAAGTTTTTTTTATTAGTCACAAGTCAGCTTACATTAACACTGCAATGAAGTTACTGTGAAAATCCCCCTAGTCGCCACACTCCAGCACCTGTTCGGTGCTGAATTTAGCATGGTCAATGCATCTAACCAGCATGTCTTTTGTGGAGTGTGGGAGGAAACCGGAGCACCCGGAGGAAACCCACACAGACACGGGGAGGACGTGCAAACTCCACACAGACAATGACCCGAGGCCAGAATTGAACCCGCGTCCCTGGCGCTGTGAGGCAGCAGTGCTAACCGCTGTGCCACCATTCCCCAATTGGCTCTGACCAACATTCCACCCTTCAGCCACCATTAAAAAGCAGGCCGACCCATCCTCTATGCTAGCGCTGTCGATGGGATGAACGGCCCTTCCATTTGTAGTCACTCGACTGAAAAAGGAATTGGTACACGGAGAGATTTCAACAACGTAAGAAGCTGTTTTCTAAGTGTTTATCTTAACTCGGGGGCTGATATATCAGCACATTGCTGATATATTTTCCGGAGATATACAGGAAAGTGCAAGCAGCTCTCAATGCCAACATTGCTGAGAGTTTGGGAACTAACTTACTGACCTGATTGCGGAAGGAAGATTAATCGTGTTTAAGTGTTTGCATTATTTGGGGATTCGCTTGAGCACATAAAGAGTGATCGGTGGGCTCTGCGGGGGCTGGGATGCATCATCACCCCCGGTAATGACATTTTGATTTAGTTAGTTAAGTTTCCTTTTGACATTTTGTTTTAGTTACAGTGCCCCACTCGGGGCTGTCACCCGCTCTCATTTCTGCTCAATTTATTGATCGTTTCGTTTTATTTAAAGCAAAGAGCACATAGAGACTCCGACTGAAACGGTGGTGTGTTTGAGTTAGGAGGCGTATGCTTGTAATATTTAACTCTGCAAATACATGTAAGATTCAGTAAAAGCAATGTTAGCATCGAGATCAGCTTCACCCTCTTCACTGACATCTCCCAGTACATCTCAGGAACATACATCAACAGCTCCAGTGCTATCGTTGATCAACAAGTCATTCTGAATATAATTCTGACGGTCCCCAGTTACAAGTCAGGTTACCCAGGTGCTGAACAGGAATCTATCTTCAAATAGAATCTGATTTTGGTGATAATTGCCTTTTAAAATAAAATTAAACCTCCTCAAAAATTAAAATACTGATGCACGCAGTCTTCATCTTTATGGCATTCGAGATACAACGAAAAGCACTTACAACATTTAGACATTAATCAGGACTTCAGCACTAAAATCAGGGTTAACACTCCAATTATAGTGCTGAGGGAATGCTGCACTGTTGGAGGTGTGTCTTTCAGATAAGACATTAAACTATTTATTGGGTGACACAGTGGTTAGCATTGTTGCCTCACAGCGCCAGAGACCCGGGTTCGATTCCCAGCTTGGGTTACTGTCTGTGTGGAGTCTGCACATTCTCCCAGTGTCTGAGTGGGTTTCCTCCCACAGTCCAAAGATGTGTGGGTTAGGTTGATTGGCCACCCTAAATTGCCCCTTAGTGTCAGGGGGACTAGCTAGGGTAAATATGTGGGGTTGCGGGAATAGGGCCTGGGTGGGAGTGTGGTCGGTGTAGACTCGATGGGCCGAATGGCCTCCTTCTGCACTGTAGGGATTCTATTTCACAATTCAGTGAACATAGGGCATTGAATCTCTGTCCAGGAACCAAGCCTTGTTCCTACGGGCAAACCGGCTCCGATTTACAACCGCAGTTTTCAGGAACTAATTGCACCGTAGGTCCGAGAATCGCCTGCAGTGATACGGATGCCAAAAAAATCTCGGAAAATGCGTCAAAGAATTTTCAAAATTCTTATTCTTACCCGGCTGGAAGGAAAGAAATATTTCAATCTCCGCACCTTTTCCAGGAATGTTAGTAAATATTTATTCTCCTCTATTATTCCAGCTCAGCATTAAACTGAAGTAGAGGTGGAAGGATTAGAGGGGACATGCGGAATAACCTTTTCATCCAGAGGGTGGCGGGCATCTGGAATTCACTACCTAAGTTGGTGATTGAGGTTGAAACACTCAACTCATTTCAAAGGTTCCTGGATCGGCATCTGAAGTGGCATCAGACCATAGAATCACAGAATCCTACAGTGCAGAATGAGGCCATTCAGCCCATTGAGTCTGCACCGGCCACAATCCCACCCAGGCCCTATCCCCATACCCCCACGCAGACACGGGGAGAATGTGCAAACTCCACACAGACAGTGTCCCGAGCTGGGAATCGAACCCGGGACCCTGGTGCTGTGAGCAGTGCTAACCACTGTGCCACCAGGTGCTGGAAAGTGTGATTTAAATGAGCGGCTAGTTTCTTTTCCCATTCTTTGGGCTGGGGCAGACACGATGGGCTGAATGGCCTCTTTCTGCATTGTAACTTTCCTATAATTTAGCGATTCTAAGCTACTGCAATCCGAACCCAACTGAACACAAAAATGAACCAGACGTTTAATTACTGATTAGATCACTAGGTGGCAGTATTGGCCAACTATTCTTCCTTGTATGTGCTTTTGTTGAGAGAAAGGTCCCTTTACCAAGACTGACAAGAGCAAAAAGATAAAATTAATGATGCAAAGCTTGGGATTTTTAAAAAGCCTGAGAGATCGGGAATTATGCTGTTTTCCAACCCAGGGAGCGAGAAGTTTTTAAAAATTAAGTTTATTTATTGGTCACAAGTAAGGCTTACATTAACACTGCAATGAAGTTACTGTGAAAATCCCCTAGTTGCCACACTCTGGCCCCTGTTCAGGTACACTGAGGGAGAATTTAGCATGGCCAATGCACCCTAACCCAGCAGGTCTTTGGACTGTGGGAGGAAACCGGACCACCCGGAGGAAACCCACGCAGACATGGGGAGAATGTGCAAACTCCACACAGACAATGACCCAAGCCGGGAATCGAACCCATGTCCCTGGCGCTGTGAAGCAGCAGTGCTGACCACTGGGTCATCGTGCCGCCCAAGGCGGTTTCTGCAGAGATTCTGCCCATCCTGAGAACCTGAATGCAAGTTGTGTGGAGAACCACCATTTGCGCAAAAATTAACACATGGGATTGACAATTGCAGCCCAAGTTAAGATAAGAAATCAGAGCAATGAGTTCTGATTGGGAAACGGTGATGATGCAGGAGAGCAGAACCGCGTGCAGGGAATAGTCCACGTCTCCAGAGGAATCAACAATCCAATGAGAAGGAAGCTTCCAACGGAGGGTGACAGAGAAATGGCATTTGGGTTTAGATTCAACCAATAGACATTCTCAGCGTTCAAGCTGGGATTACAGTGACACATATTCACCAGTTTGTTGTATGTCTTATTTAACTGATTCATGCAAAGATAAAACTCGTTCTAAATCCACAACAGTTCCACTGTTGGAACTGTGCGGTACGCACAGGGCAGCTCAGTGACACAGTGGTTAGCACTGCTGCCTCACAGCGCCAGGGATCCGGGTTCAATTCCAGCCTCGGGCCACTGTCTTTGTGGAGTCTGCATGTTCTCTCCGTGTCTGCGTGGGTTTCCTCCAGGAGCTCCGGTTTCCTCCTACATTCCAAAGAGGTGCGGGTTAGGTTGATTGGCCGTGCTAAATTGACCCTAGTGTCAGGGGGATTAGCAGGGTAAATGCGTGGGTTTCGGGAATCGGGCCCGTGTGGGATTGTGGTCAGTACAGACTCGATGGGCCGAATGGCCTCCTTCTGTACTGTAGGGGTTCTACGATACTTCCAGTACCTTAAATCATCTCAGCAATTAGAGGATTTATACACACGTGGCCTCGGCCCCAATTCAGAAACCTTCTGAAAGGTATCAGTTACGTTACTTCTCTACCTCCAATCACAAACTTAAGCAATCAAGTATAGTGAACATGGATCAGTGAAGAGACCAACACAATCAAAACAGATCAATCAAACCATCGAACACTCGAGTTACAGATGAAGAGAGTTCAGGCTGTAATCACTCAGATTCCAGTTGAAGAGTGTGGGGGAGTGAATTGGGCACCCCATCCAAGAGTGTAAGTAAGAGGGTCTGCGAAGTCAAAGCAACACATGTCACACTGGACTCAGGGTGACCAACTCTCATGGGAGAAAGTAAGGGACACTATTGGCATAAGGGCCTGTTAAGAGTGGGAGGTGGGGGAGGGGGGGGGAAGGCACAGCTAGACTGTGGGAACAGGGTGGGGGAGGAGGCGGGGGTTGGTGTGTGTGTATAAAAATGAGAGGAGAGCAGTCACTATGTATGCATGAGATTTAAAGGCCTACATTATATGGGAAAGCACCATCATGGATGCAGGCACCTCAGGACACAAGACTTTGGCCTCAAAATGAGGGATGGTTGGTCACGCTTGTCACTGGACTCCACCTGATCGGAACTTCAGCCCTGATAAAGCAGGAGAGCAAAGTAAAACCGATACTCACGCTACAACCTTCCTTCAGGGACAATAATGTCATTTTTTCTTTGCTTCATAGTGTGTGGAGAAGTGTATAGTGGTAAGCACAGTATTACTCTACACGCACTCTGCTCACAAGGCCCAGGGCCATTTTGTGTCCCAACCCCCTCGCCCTGCGGCCTTCAGCTGCCTCATTGCTCTGTGTGGCTTTGGGCCTGGTTGTGGACGATGGGAAGGAGTCCCCATTCTCCTTGCCTCGTAGGGGCCATTTGGCCCATCGTGTCTGCACTGATTCTCTGACAGAGCATGTCACCCCAATGCCCACGCCCCCTCCCTATCCCTGTAACTTCATGCATTTAGCATTTAGGCTAATCCAGCTAACCTGCACACCTTTGGACTGTGGGAGGAAACCGGAGCACCCGGAGGAAACCCACGCAGAACACGGGGGAGAACGTGCAAACTCTGCACAGACAGTGACCCGAAGCTGGAAATTGAACCCGGGTCCCTGACGCTGTGAGGCAGCAGTGCTAACCACTGTGCCACCCGTGCCACTCATGTCCTCACTCTTTCCGGCAGATGTCAGCGGAGAGCACGTAAACCAGGCAAATTTTGTACCCCTGTCCCATCCTTCCCTCCCTCTCAATCCAGCAAAACTCCTGTCCCTCCCACAGCAGAGAATAGGATAGTCCATTCCTCGTCTGTTTTGGTCAACGTCACAGGGGATGGGGTATTCACTAACTGAGCCACCAAACGGGGGGGGGGGGGGGGGGGGGGGGAGCAGGAACTCGTAAAGTGAGTTCCAACCAGAAATATCTATCCATCTCGCAGAATTGTCATTTGTCTGGATTCTGAAATCAGAAATCCATTCAGACACAGGGACAGGGAAGCCAAACGGAAAATAAATACCATGCCAGGCCGAATTTCTGGAATTAGTTACCTATTTAGTAACACCCAGCAAGCAGAGGAAAGAAAAGCATTCTTATCTATTCAATTACACTAACAGGTTGTCTACTCTTGGATGAGTTGGAGCCTTTCAATAGCATAACTGCAACACCCAACCATTCTCCGCGCCCGTCAGCTCGCGGACAGATCTCATCACACGCCGAGCGTGAAAACACAGGCAGGTTCAGTCACCGCATCCTCAATATAATCATTTTTGGATGAAAGTCAAAAATGCAGCTGTCAAGGTGCAGTGCAGTCCGAGTACATGGCACAGCCTCCAAATGTAGCTCGCCCGACACCAGGCAGGACAAGCTGGGACCCGGGGTGGTGGGGTGAGGGGTAAGGGGGGGGGGGCACTATGAGAGACTTTTTTTTTAAAATGGTGCCAGCTGCCAATATGCAAATCTGCCAAAGCAGCCAACATTTTAAAACGGGCTCGAACGGAAGTCTTCCAGCCACTTGTTCCATTTCGGATTCTATTCTGGTGAATGAAGACTTGCATTTATATAGCACCCTTCATCCCAAAGCGTTCCATAGCCAATGAATTGTAATCACTGCTGTAAGGACTGGGCAGCCAATCAGCCAATCCCTGCCTGTTGTAGCTGGGTAATCAGGAACAAATCTACAGCTGCCTCTGGCCACTTACCCCCTGCACTGATCTAAACGGAATGACTGGCGGAAGTACCAGGGCGGGAGGCACAAACTGGTGAGCTGTCACTCAGCGCAGGCCAGAGATTTCAAAAGCAGACGAAATCAAAAGAATTCTACTCTTCAGTTTAGCTGCACAGACATTAACGCGCCGACACTCCACCTCACACTAATGCACACACGCAACCCCGCACGCATCCCCGCACGCAACCCCGCACGCAACCCCGCACGCACACCCTGACATTCGTGCTTGCACGTCGACACACGGACATTCATTCACGTTCGCACAGACATTCACACCCGCCCTCACACACCCACATTCACACCCACCCTCTCGCACACCCACATTCACACCCGCCCTCTCGCACACCCACATTCACACCCGCCCTCTCACACCCACATTCACACGCGCCCTCTCACACACCTGCCCTCTCGCACACCCACATTCACACCCGCCCACTCGCACACCCACATTCACACCCGCCCTCTCACACACCTGCCCACTCGCACACCCACATTCACACCCGCCCTGTCACACACCTGCCCACTCGCACACCCACATTCACACCCGCCCACTCGCACACCCACATTCACACACCCACATTCACACCCGCCCACTCGCACACCCACATTCACACCCGCCCACTCGCACACCCACATTCACACCCGCCCACTCGCACACCCACATTCACACCCGCCCACTCGCACACCCACATTCACACCCGCCCACTCGCACACCCACATTCACACCCGCCCACTCGCACACCCACATTCACACCCGCCCACTCGCACACCCACATTCACACCCGCCCACTCGCACACCCACATTCACACCCGCCCACTCGCACACCCACATTCACACCCGCCCACTCGCACACCCACATTCACACCCGCCCACTCGCACACCCACATTCACACCCGCCCACTCGCACACCCACATTCACACCCGCCCACTCGCACACCCACATTCACACCCGCCCACTCGCACACCCACATTCACACCCGCCCACTCGCACACCCACATTCACACCCGCCCACTCGCACACCCACATTCACACCCGCCCACTCGCACACCCACATTCACACCCGCCCACTCGCACACCCACATTCACACCCGCCCACTCGCACACCCACATTCACACCCGCCCACTCGCACACCCACATTCACACCCGCCCACTCGCACACCCACATTCACACCCGCCCACTCGCACACCCACATTCACACCCGCCCACTCGCACACCCACATTCACACCCGCCCACTCGCACACCCACATTCACACCCGCCCACTCGCACACCCACATTCACACCCGCCCACTCGCACACCCACATTCACACCCGCCCACTCGCACACCCACATTCACACCCGCCCACTCGCACACCCACATTCACACCCGCCCACTCGCACACCCACATTCACACCCGCCCACTCGCACACCCACATTCACACCCGCCCACTCGCACACCCACATTCACACCCGCCCACTCGCACACCCACATTCACACCCGCCCACTCTCACACCCACATTCACACCCGCCCTCTCACACCCACATTCACACCCGCCCTCGCACACCCACATTCACACCCGCCCTCTCACACCCACATTCACACGCGCCCTCTCACACACCTGCCCTCTCGCACACCCACATTCACACCCGCCCACTCGCACACCCACATTCACACCCGCCCTCTCACACACCTGCCCACTCGCACACCCACATTCACACCCGCCCTGTCACACACCTGCCCACTCGCACACCCACATTCACACCCGCCCACTCGCACACCCACATTCACACACCCACATTCACACCCGCCCACTCGCACACCCACATTCACACCCGCCCACTCGCACACCCACATTCACACCCGCCCACTCGCACACCCACATTCACACCCGCCCACTCGCACACCCACATTCACACCCGCCCACTCGCACACCCACATTCACACCCGCCCACTCGCACACCCACATTCACACCCGCCCACTCGCACACCCACATTCACACCCGCCCACTCGCACACCCACATTCACACCCGCCCACTCGCACACCCACATTCACACCCGCCCACTCGCACACCCACATTCACACCCGCCCACTCGCACACCCACATTCACACCCGCCCACTCGCACACCCACATTCACACCCGCCCACTCGCACACCCACATTCACACCCGCCCACTCGCACACCCACATTCACACCCGCCCACTCGCACACCCACATTCACACCCGCCCACTCGCACACCCACATTCACACCCGCCCACTCGCACACCCACATTCACACCCGCCCACTCGCACACCCACATTCACACCCGCCCACTCGCACACCCACATTCACACCCGCCCACTCGCACACCCACATTCACACCCGCCCACTCGCACACCCACATTCACACCCGCCCACTCGCACACCCACATTCACACCCGCCCACTCGCACACCCACATTCACACCCGCCCACTCGCACACCCACATTCACACCCGCCCACTCGCACACCCACATTCACACCCGCCCACTCGCACACCCACATTCACACCCGCCCACTCGCACACCCACATTCACACCCGCCCACTCGCACACCCACATTCACACCCGCCCACTCGCACACCCACATTCACACCCGCCCACTCTCACACCCACATTCACACCCGCCCTCTCACACCCACATTCACACCCGCCCTCTCACACCCACATTCACACCCGCCCTCTCACACCCACATTCACACCCGCCCTCTCACACCCACATTCACACCCGCCCTCTCACACCCACATTCACACCCGCCCTCTCTCGCACCTGCCCACTCGCACACCCATATTCACACGCGCCCTCTCACACCCACATTCACACCCGCCCTCTCACACCCACATTCACACCCGCCCTCTCACACCCACACCCGCCCTCTCACACCCACATTCACACCCGCCCTCTCACACCCACATTCACACCCGCCCTCTCACACCCACATTCACACCCGCCCTCTCACACCCACATTCACACCCGCCCTCTCACACCCACATTCACACCCGCCCTCTCACACCCACATTCACACCCGCCCTCTCACACCCACATTCACACCCGCCCTCTCACACACCTGCCCTCTCGCACACCCACATTCACACCCACATTCACACACACCCACATTCACACCCACCCACTCGCACACCCACATTCATGCCCGCCCTCTTGCACACCCACATTCATGCCCGCCCTCTTGCACACCCACATTCACACGCTAACTCACACTAACATTGACATTCGTCCTCCTCTTCACAGGCGGTCTGTTGAGATTGAGGATCATTAGCTTCCCCTCCAGTTCAGTGGGTTCTGGCTGATCAGTCCAATGTGTGATCTACAGACTGCCGTGTGCAGGGCCGGTGCTGTTTGACTGGTTGATTGGATGGGCCGGTTGGTGGCACGGTAGCACAGTGGTTAGCACTGCTGCTTCACAGCTCCAGGGAGCTGGGTTCGATTCCCGGCTTGGGTCACTATCTGTGTGGAGTTTGCACATTCTTCTCGTGTCTGCGTGGGTTTCCTCCGGGTGCTCCGGTTTCCTCCCACAGTCCAAAGATGTGCGGGTTAGGTTGTTTGGTCATGGTAAATTGCCCCTTAGTGTAGGTTAGAGGGATTAGTGGGTAAAAGATGTGGGGATAGGGCCTGGGTGGGATTGTGGTCAGTGCAGACTTGATGGGCCGAATGGCCTCTTTCTGTACTGTAGGGCTTCTGTGATTCTGTGATCTCTGCGCCTCCTCTTCGCTTCTGCACTCTCTGACAATAGGCGGGATTCTCTCCACAATCTGCCACGAGGCGGCAGGATCTTCTGGTCCTGCCATTGGGGTTTCCTGTCAAATGCTCCCCTCGCTGCCAGGAAACCTGCAACGGGAGTACGCCATCGGCAGGACTGGAAGATCCCGCTGGCTTCAACCGGTGAGAAATTCTGAAGCAGTTCTTTCACAAGTCTGGTGCTAGGCACACAAAGGGCACGAACTGCCCAGTAGCACTGGTTTTGAATGGTTTTCGTTTCGATGCTGAGCAAGTTGGCACATTGACACAGGCTCGCCAACTCACACCAACATCAACCCATTGGACTGCAACCTCACAATGCCATCGAGGAATAGGGTTGATCGGAAAAGATTAGAGTGTGCATGAATTGAAATACTGAGATAACCGGAGAAGAAGTCAAGAGACAAAAACAGAAAGTGCTGGAAAACCTCAGCCGGTCTGACAGCATCTCTGGAGAGAGAATAGAGCCAACGTTTCAAGTCTGGGTCATCCTGACTTGACAGAGGGCAGTTGAGAGTCAACCACATTGCTGTGGCTCTGGAGTCACATGTAGGCCCAGACCAGGTAAGGACGGCAGACTTCCTTCCCTAAAGGACATTAGTGAACTAGATGGGTTTTTCCGACAATTGACAATGGTTTCATGGTCATCGGTAGACTCTTAATTCCCAGGTATTTTATTTAAAATTCAAATTCCACCATCTCCTGTGGCAGGATTGGAACCCGGAGTCCCTGGAGCAGATTCTGGATTAATAGTCTAGCAATAATACCACTAGGCCATCGTCTCCCCATAATTGAACCCAGGTTCAATTCAGGACTTGGGTCACTGTCTGTGTGGAGTTTTCACCCTCTCCCCGTGTCTGGGTGGGTTTCCTCCGGGGGCTCCAGTTTCTTCCCACAGTCCAAAGGTGTTCATTATTCATGCGTGATGCAATGATTTTTTAAAAAATAGAAAGGTTCCACTCATTCCCCTTAAATTCAATTCCTAAACACCTTTCATCAACCGTCAACTGTTGAGAATGAATTAAGCTGAAGAGTGATGTTAATATCGAGGAAACTCTTGTGACTATCTCTGGGGATTTTTGCAGTTTTGAGTTTTAAATCCACTTCCCCTCACAGCATTACAGAACACCGCAGTCCAAACAGAACCGCGTCACTCTTTGCAAATGTGTGGCAGCAAACTGATTGATGCATCCCCAGTCTCCTTTCACTTGGTCCAAAGGTTTCGGTGGATTTGCCAAGGCAGCAAGCGGCACCTCTCGCACCCCACAGACACCGAGTGTCAAGCGGGGATCCCACCCTGCCAAGCAAGCAACACCGCATTCTCTAAATCAAATACTTCGCATCACACCGCCAAGGCTTAACGCAAAACAGACCTCCACACAACCCCCCGCCAATCCCCGCACTTTCTTCCCCCAAAGCTGCTGACACAGAACGCTGCAGCTTCAGGGGTGTTGGTAAGTTGCCTGACCGATTATTATTCACGTGTCAGTACTCAGCTGAGCCGTGACAGGATATTCGACTGTGGGTGGTATCATGCCCACGTTCAACCCCGTGGGCAGCACGGTGGCACAGTGGTTAACACTGCTGCCAGGGACCCAGGTTCAGTTCCGGACCCGGGTGACTGTGTGGAGTTTGCACCTTCTCCCCATGTCTGCGTGGGTTTCCTCCGAGTGCTCTGGTTTCCTCCCACAGTCCAAAGATATGCAGGTTGGGTGAATTGGCCATGCTAAATTGCCCCTTAATGTCAGGTGGAATAGCGGGATAAATACATGGGGTTATGGGGATAGGGTGGGAATGTTGTCAGTGCAGACTTGATGGGCTAAATGGCCTTCCTCTGCACTGTAGGGATTCTATAAAATTTTGGGAATGAAGGGATTTAGTGCACTTTGGAAAAGTGGATTTATGATACAAGATCAGCTGTGATATAAACTAGAAGCAGGAGGAGGCCATTCGGCCCTTCGAGCCTGCTCCGATATTCATCTTGATCATGGTTGATCATCGAATTCAATATCCTGATCCCCCCTCCCCCCATATCCCATAGGTCTTGATGAATGATAGACCAGAAGGGCCCAATGGTTTACTCCTGCTCCTATGTCTTATGGGAGGAGCTATATAAATACAGATGTCCTCTCTCCTTTCTTTCACATCCCATGTCTATTCCAGGAGTCTTTTCCAGCAGGGTTCAAGGAGTGGACAGTCTGGACTTGGTCTCTCCCCTGCCCTCGCCCGCAAGAGCCGGGCAGTGTTTCAAACACTTGCTTCTGACCAGACAGTGTGGCAGAGGCTAAATCAAAACTTTACCACACACTGGCTGGGCTCGCCACTGCTGTAGGAAGCACACACCCACTCTGTGGATCACTTGGAAAGGTTCTGCTCTCGCGTTCCACTCACAATGAAAGTCAGTTGTGGTGTTAATAAACTATCTGGAGGCAACTGGTTAAGATTACTTGGACTATCTTAGTGACGTTCTGCCATCTCGGTAAGATTGCTGTGCTGGTGTGTGTTGCCAAACACTGTTGTAAATATAACTTCAAAAAGTTTAAAGTTTATTTATTAGCGTCACAAGTAGGCTTACATTAACACTGCAATGAAGTTACTGTGAAAATCCCCGAGTCGCCACACTCCGGCGCCTGTGCGGGTACACTGAGGGAGAATTTAGCACAGCCAATGCACCTAACCAGCACGTCTTTCATATGGAAGGAAACCGGAGCACCCGGAGGAAACCCACGCAGACACGGGGAGAAGGTGCAGAGTCCACACGGACAGTGACCCAAGCCGGGAATCGAACCCGGGCAGTGGGAAATGTGGACAGTGTAAATGGATGGGAGACTGGTTTGAGTGATGGACTGGGCTTCGGTCATGACCCTTTGTAGTTTCTTGAGGTCTTGGGACAGACCCACGCAGACACGGGGAGAACGTGCAGACTCTGCACAGACAGTGACCTAAGCCAGGAATCGAAACCGGGTCCCTGGTGCTGTGAGGCAGCAGTGTTAACCACCGTGTTGCCCCACTTAACCTTGCCAATACAAGCAAGAACTGTTCAGTTATTAAAGTACACAAGCGGACTGCATTCTGAGACTAGAATCTCAAATCGCTTCTGTGCAAATTCAATGATGGCTAAAGTTGTCTTTGTCCTGTACACGGTTTATCGTTACGTATCGGTCATCGTTCTCACCTTACTCGTGGCGGTCGCGCTCGATCGCTGGACGACAGCAACGTTGGTAACTTGGACAAACAGGTAGTCGTTGTCGATGAGCGGCCAGGCGCCACGGACCTTGCAGGTCTGGAAGTCGTCGGTGAACGTGCGGAGATGGGGGTCCCCGAACAGGCCGCAGTGCGTGTAGTTCGGGTGCGGCGTCTTCTGCTGCAGGCTCTTCTCGTAGTCGCACATCTCGGGCGCGTCCGAGTGCACCATGAAGTCCAGGGAGGTCGGCTGCGTGCGGGGCGGCGGGTGCGTGGGCCCCACCTTGGAGCAGTTGTGCTGGCTCATGAGGTCCTCGATGCCGTGGACGGCGGAGTGATAGGCCAGGTCCCCTCGGCAGGCGCGCGCCGTCTTCCGGGTGCACTGGGAATAGGCTCGCAACGCGATGCAAAACTCCACCGATTCTTCAGCATCCACGTGTAGTCCGGAAGTGGCGGACAGGTACTCGGAATTACACTTCAGAATCCGGCACTGACAGCTGACTGCGGAGAAAACAGAGACAAACACTGTTAACACTTCTTCCCAATTTCCCTATCCCTCTTCTCCAGGCATTCCTCTCCCTCCATGGGGCAGATCATTTGGATTTGCTATTTAACCGTGAGGGCAGCACAGTTCAGCAGAAACCCCAGCAGGAATAACTGGGATAGGATTGCCGCTGGGAAATTCCGTTCCTTTTTCTTCCTGCCTCCAAGTATTATTTTCTTTATTCTTCCACGGGATGTGGGCGTCACTGGCAAGGCCAGCATTGTTGCCCATCCCTAAGTGCCCTTAGGCCGAGCAGTTTACTAGGCCTTTTCAGAGGGCGGTTAAGAATCAACCACATTGCTGTGGGTGTGGTGGAGTCACATGTAGGCCACAGAGGGTAAGGAAGGCAGATTTCCTTCCGTGGAGGGCATGGGCGAACCAGATGGGTTTTTACAATGATGGCTGTCACAGTTATCAGAGACCAGATTTAAAGTTTATTTATTAGCATCACAAGTAGGTTGACATTAACACTGCAATGAAGTTACGGTGAAAATTCCCTAGTCACCACACTCCGGGTGGCGCCTGTTCGGGTACACTGAGGGAGAATTTAGCACGGCCAATGCACCTAACCAGCACGTCTTTCGGACTGTGGGAGGAAACCGGAACACCCGGAGGAAACCCACACAGACACGGGAAGAACGTGCAGACTCCGCACAGTCACCCAAGCCAGGAATTGAACCCGGGTCCCTCACGCTGTGAGGCAGCAGTGCTAACCACTGTGCCACCTTGCCACCCTTTATAATTAAATTCAAATTCCACCAGCTGCCATTGCGGGGTGAACCCATTTGAACCCACTGGACTCGTAATCCATTAACCTGGATTACGAGTCCAGTGACTAGTCCACTGTCACCCCGGTTAATGAGGCCAATTGTAGCAGCCTTATCTCACCAGGGGCGTGCCTGGAATTCAGCCTAAGAACATGTCTGCTCTATAGAAAGGTGGATGCTGGAATCTGAAACAGAAACAGAAAATGCTGGAAAATCTCGGCAGGTCTGACAGCATCTGAGGAGAGAGAATAGAGCCAACGTTTAGAGATCCAAATGTTGGGTCTAGTCTCTCTCCACAGATGCTGTCAGACCTGCTGAGGTTTTCCAGCAATTTTTGAACGTGTCACCTCTCCCTAGCTTAACATTGCCAACATTTACCCGTTAAGCATTGACTTAATGTTCACAGACATTGTGATACTGAGATAGCAAAGAAACGTCCACTCACGGCTCTGTGGTAATGGTGAAGACTTTGCTGTGATTCGTACTCGACCCCTGAGCTCTCCGTCTCAACCAGACATAAATAAGGCTCTTTCCAGTGGTAGGGGTGAGATTGAGAGGAAGAGACAGAAATAGGAAGCTTTATGTATCTCCCGGTCTCTGGGCATGATTTGATGTGGGTAACGTTGAGTGTGGAGATTATGGGGTTGGGGGGGTTGGTGTGGGGGGAGGGGGTGCAGTTGATGCATGTTATTTCAATACAGCACACTATTGCCACTTGGAGGTGTTAGACACAGCAGTTGAGTGTCTGGAGAGAGCATTTTGGCTGCACGATGCTACGAGGCACTGCAAATGCAGATCTGTTACAGACAGTGGCAGAGATCTGAAGGAATGAATAAAGAATATTGCACAATGGACGGACCCGATTCTTACGGCCAAAGCAAGTCACTGAACAAGAGTCTTAGTTATACTGGCTGCAGAACCCAGCATCATCATTGAGGAAAGCCACGGTAAAAAATATCCAAGTACAGTAAAATCTGTATTTTCTGGCATGTTTGGAATGGGTCGTGCTGGTTAACGGAGAGTTCCATTTACTGATGGAATACAGCGCTATAGTTGTGGCATAAACCAATCTGCAAGTACTTAAGAAGTAAACAACAGTATTATTTTTACTCCTAATCTTTACCAGTACATTAAAACATATACTAAAGTAGAAAATAATACAGCATATAGATATGGCCTCCAGAAAACATAGCCCAGTCCGTCACGCAAACCAGCCTCACATCCATTGACTCCGTCTACACTTCCCGCTGCCTCGGAAAAGCAGCCAGCATTTGTTGCCCGCCCCAGACATACTCTCTTCTGCCTTCTTCCGTCAGAAAGAAGATACAAAAGTCTGAGGCCATGTAGCAACCGACTCAAGAACAGCTTCTTCCCTGCTGCCGTCATCCTTTGGACCTAGCTCATATGAAGTTGATCTTTCTCTGCACCCTAGCTATGGCTGTAACAACACATTCTGCACCCTCTCCTTTCCTTCTCCCCTATGTACTCTATGAACGGTATGCTTTGTCTGTATAGCGCACAAGAAACAATACTTTTCCCTGTATTCCAATACATGTGACAATAATAAATCGAAATAACTTTGTAATTTCATCTGGTTGGTGAAGTGACGGTTCATATTAGGGGATTGGCAGAGAATTCTGGTTGAGTGGGTGCCGAATAAACACAACGTTTCCTGTACCTGAAATCTTGCCAGGCTGGGGTTTTGGAAGAAGTCGCAGCTCCGTTTTTGTAAATTTTTTCATGGGATGTAGGCATTTATTGTCCTTGAGGAGGCACTTTTAAGAGTCAACCAACTTGCTCTGGTCACATGTAGGCAAGGGCAGGAGAATTCCTCCCCTAAAGTAGTGATCCAGATGGGTTTTTATGACAATTGTTTCATAGTCAGTGTTTAGACTTTTAATTTCAGATTTTTATCCAATTCAAATTTCACCATCTGCTGTGGGTGGGATTCGAATCTGGGTCCCCAGAGCATTACCCTGGGTTTCTGGAATACCAGTCCAGTGACAATACCACTATGCCATTGCTTCCCCCATTTCACAGAATCATAAAATCCCTACAGAGCAGAAGGAGGCCATTTGGCCCATCGAGCCTGCATCGACAACAATCCCACCCAGGCCCTATCCCTTTAACCCCGTGCATTTACCCTTGCTAATCCCCGTTTACACTGAGGGGCAATTTAGCATGACCAATCAACCTAACCCGCACCGCTTTGGAGTGTGGGAGGAAACTGGAGCACCCGGGGGGGGAAACCCACCCAGACATGGGGAGAACGTGCAAACTCCACATAGACAGTAACCCGAGGCCAGGCCCCTAGTGCTGTGAGGCACAGTAAGAAGTCTCACAACACCAGGTTAATAAAGTCCAACAGGTTTATTTGGCAGCACTAGCTTTCGGAGCCTCAAGCTCCTGCTGTGAGGCAGGGTAGTGCTAACCACTGCGCCACCGTGCCGCCCATAATTTAAAAAGTTACAAATTGTTTCCTAAATTCAAGGCCCCCAAGAACCGTTTTCCCAGCTTTAGCCATTCTCCACCCTCTCTTTTCATCTCATCTTTACAGACACTGTATTTCTGTCCCACACGTGCTTCCTCCTCGGAGCCAAAACCTTCCGAATTAAAATCAACATTCTTCATTCTGCAAAGCATTTTCTCAGAAGGGGCCTCCAAACTGCAGGACGCCTTACGTCCCCCCCTCTGAGCTCTCTCACTCCTTCTTTTCAAGACTTCTAAAAATTGTTAAAGCCACAATCTCATTGTCACTTCCACCATCACTTCTGCATTTCCCTAACCTTCTCTTAAAAAAAAAACAAGAGAAGGGTTTTGGTAGAGTGAAAATAAGGAAAAACTGGTTCCGTTGTCGGGAGGTTAATTTGCACAACAAAGGAAGGGAGGTAAGGAAAATTAAAAGGTGTAGGCGGCAAGTTATTATGGCCTGAAGCACACAATCTGAGGTGGAGGTAAAGTTAAAAGTTTATTTATTAGTGTCACAAGTATTATAGAATCCCTACAGTGCAGAAGGAGGCCATTCGCCCCATCAAGTCTGAACCGACCACAATCCCATGCAGGCTCTATTCCTGTAATATTTACCCTGCTAATCCCTCTGACACTAGGGTCACTTTAGCATGACCAATCAACCTAACCCGCACATCTTAGTCACAAGTGGACTTACATTAACACCGCAGTGGAGTTACTGTGCAAATCCCCTAGTCATCACACTCTGGCGCCTGTTCAGTTACACTGCCGGAGAATGTAGTACGCCCAATGCAACTGACCAGCACAGCTTTCGGACTGTGGGAGGAAACCGGAGCACCCGGAGGAAACCCACGCAGACACGAGGAGAGCATGCAGATTCCACACAGACAGTGACCCAAGTCGGGATCGAACCCAGGTCCCTGGTGCTGTGAGGCAGCAGTGCTAACCATCGTGCGGCAGGTTCAGTGGCAATGTGGAAAGGGGAATTGGTTATATATCTGGCAGGGCTACGGGGGGGAAAAAAAACGAGTAGGGGAATGGAAGTGGCTGCACAGCCCTTTCAAAGCACTGGCACGGGTACACTGGGCTGAAAAGCCTCGTTCTGTGCTGCATCATTCTTATGATTCTCTCCTGGTCTCTCCAACCCTGGGGACGGCCTGCACTATGGGTCCTGACCCTTCCACTTAGCTTTCAAAATGAGGGACTACGTCTCAAATAAGTGGATAGCTGGCAGTGATTAAGACACGACAATCTAATTCCAGGGATTCAAGGCAACACCACAAATCACAGCGCAAGGCGGGTGCTCCTTATAACTGTCATCTGAATCTGGAGATGGGAGTTCTGAGTTGGTATGCACACTGCATGATGAACGGCTGTGAAGTGATTAAAGTAGGTTTATCGAGAACTGATCTCTCGCTGACGACCTGTATTATGGTATATAATAGATTTATGTCAACAATTTGAAAAAGCTCTACAAGGTTTTGTATGAAAGCAAATTGTATTCTTCGGCAATAAAGGTCTTTCTGTGCCCTTAGCAGTCCTCCTAATAAGCCATTCATATGGAGCTCCCCTACTGCCCAGTGAGGTACTAAGCTACACAGAACATAGAGGTCCCAGGGTTAATCCCTGCTTTCAAAGTGACTGCAGCTGAGATGCTGAAATTGCCTTCAACCAGCCCCCAGGGCGAGGAGAATAATCAACCAGCAAATCCCACTACTGCTCAGTGTCCTACGGCCCTTGGCAAATGCTTAAGTGTGAATCTCGGCAGACAATGCAGCTATGAGGCCAGCCCTCAGCTGACATCCACTGCCCAGGTAAAGGAGCCCCCAGACCAAGTATCAGGGAGGCACCTATGCTATTGGAACCTGGCATATTTAGGGCACAAGTTGCCATTTGAAAAACCAGCCCTTGTTTTTGCAGCTTCAAGCCCTGGGCAACCTGACGTTAATAAGGTGGACTTTGAACAGATCGCTCGATTTTACACTCCATCTTTGTCACAAGTAGACTCTGCTCTGTTAGAGAATGATGTTATGGATTTAGAGAGAGAGCCAGCATTGTGCCACTCACGTCAGGCATGGAACAGCAGAGGGGAAAGAGATCAGATTTCGGACGGGCACCAAGATGTCCAGCAAGCAGCTCCATAGCAGGTCTCCCTCATTGGGTGGAATTCTTCCATCCTGGGACTAAGTGCCGTGTCAGGGTGGGAATGTGGAGTTTTTCCCGCTGCAGAGGCCAGGATTTTCCACCCACCTCATTAATAATGCAACTATGTCCAAAGATGTGCAAGTTAGTTGGAATGGCCATGCTAAATTGTCCCTTAATGTCAAGGGGATTAGCAGGGCAAATACATAGCGTTACAGGGATAGGGCCTGGGTGGGATTGTTGGTGCAGGCTCGATGGGCTGAATGGCCTCCTTCTGCACTGTAGGGATTCTATGATCTGACAGTTTTGCGCTGTATGCCATGGCGGGACAGACCTGGCGGCAGGTAGTCCATCGTCCAATCCAATTGCCATATTGGAGAGGCGCCCAACATCTCTGACCCACTACTGAGGGAAGAGGACGGGTCTCCAGGAACATTCTGGGGCTGGAAGATGGACCCCCTTCCAGGTCACCGAATCTGGAAGGTCCACCCCCCTGCCTGCACCCCCTCCCCACCAGCCACCCACCCCCCACACCCCCAACCCCCTGCTGTGGTGTTCCAGGGTTGCTGGCAGTATCCATCCTGAATTCTGGAGACAGTTCCCGGGATTGTTCAGGTGAGGCCTGATATTTAGACGCCATGTTTTGCCAGATTCGTGCCCCAGTGTGCTTTCCCGTGGTGACTCGGGTGGAGGTGGTCGGAGCCTCCACCTGCACCCCATGAGCGGTTTGCAATTGGGTTTTACGCTGGCTGTCAGTAGGTTTCACAATATACCACGGCGGGAACTGGCGGAGGATCCCGCGGGAAATTGATGCTAGCATAAAACTGTTCTTTTTGGCGTCCCCGCCCTCCACTCGAGGGAATAGAGGGATACAAACGGGTGGTCTAGTTAGGAACACATGATCGGTGCAGGCTTGGAGGGCCGAAGGGCCTGTTCCTGTGCTGTATTGTTCTTTGTTCCCCTCCGCCCGCCACTGAATCCACCGGCAGCAGCTTGGGAAAATTCTGACCATTGACCCTAATCCTGGGTGTAAGTGGCAGATTGAGAGTGAAGGAGTTTTTTTCAATTCAGACCAAAGTGGGAGAGTGTCGGTGGGCGTCACGGTGGCACAGTGGTTAGCACTGCTGCCTCACAGCGCCAGGGACCCGGGGTTCGATTCCCGGCTTGGGTCACTGTCTGTGTGGAGTTTGCACATTCTCCCCGTGTCTGCGTGGGTTTCCTCCGGGTGCTCCGGTTTCCTCCCACAGTCCAAAGATGTGCGGGTTAGGTTGATTGGTCATGCTAAATTGCCCCTTACTGTCCCGGGATGAGTAGGTTAGAGCGATTAGTGGGGAAAATGTGTGGGGAGAGGGCCTGGGGTGGGATTATTGTCAGTGCAGACTCACTGGGCTAAATGGCCTCCTTCTGTACTGTAGGATTCTATGATTCTGTGTCAGTCAAGCTGTTTCTATCCACTTTCAGGAGCAGATTCTGAAATATAACCGGCAGGAACAGCTGGACCAGGCGGATAATGCCGACAGGAAATGATGTAATCAAACAAAAAAAAATTCAAAACGTGTAAGTAAAAGGATAATTATTAAAGGTAACTTTTAAAAAGGTGTCGCCTCGTCCATTTTTTCTCTCACTCCTCCCTAAAAGGGACAACTCTCACGGGGTGGGGCTCTGTGGATACTTTCCAGTACCTCGTCCAAAGGGATACTTCATCCGTGAGTGTTTTTTTAAAAGTTTATTTATTAGTGTCACAAGTAGGCTCACATTAACACTGCAATGAAGTTACTGTGAAAATCCCCTAGTCGCCACACTCCGGCACCTGTTCGGGTTACACTGAGGAAGAATTTAGCACGGCCAATGCACCTAACCAGCACGTCTCTCGGACCGTGGGAGGAAACTGGAGCACCCGGAGGAAACCCACGCAGACACGGGGAGAACATGCAAACTCGGCACAGACAGTGACCCAAGCCGGGAATCGAACCCAGGTCCCTGGCGCTGTGAGGCAGCAGTGCTAACCACTGTGCCATCCTATTATAGCAGGGGACCAATGGCTTGGTCAGAAAGATAGATTTTAAGGGGTATCTGGGGGGAGGATGAGAGGTGGAGAGTTTAGGAAGGGGCACCCAGAGCTTCGGGCATAGGCGGCTGAGGGCAAGGCCGCCAATGACATAGCAAAGACACTGGAGTTGGTGTCCCCTGTGCCACCCTGAGTTGTGATTGCTTATTTGGCCATCGAGGGTATTGTAGTCAAGTCAAACTTTCTCTTACCAAATGCGCTCCAGCACAAGCATTCCCATGGTGGGTTAGGGTGTTAAAATCAGCAGTGGGGAACCCTAGCTGACTTTCCCCTTCTCTCCAGCTCAGGCCATCACCGTCCAGAATTGGAACCTGCTGACCCGGCACAGTAAAGAGGTCTAACCTGGAGCTATCCGGTTCTGTGTCACCAAGCACCACACTGAAGCAATGGAGCTAACAGGACTTCAAATTCTGGTCAAACATTAACACATTTAGTTGTCCATAACTACAGGAAAAGCATCATGCTTGTTTAAGTCTTCTGCTGCAAAGCATGACATAGAATCATAGAATCCCTACAGTGCAGAAGGAGCCCATTCGGCCCATCGAGTCTGCACCGACCACAATCCCACCCAGGCCCTATCCCAATAACCCCATGCATTTACCCGACACTAAGGCACAATTTAGCATGGCCAATCCACCTAACCCGCACGTCTTTCGGACTGGGGAGGAAACCGGAGCACCCGGAGGAAACCCACGCAGACACGTGGAGAATGTGCAAACTCCACCAGACAGTGACCCATGCTGGGAATCGAATCCGGGTCCCTGGCGCTGTGAGGCTACCAAATAAACCTGTTGGACTTTAACCTGGTGTTGTTAAACTTCTTGCTGTGAGGCAGCAGTGCTAACCACTGTGTCACCATGCCACCCAGAAAGATATTGATTCATACTTAATTTCCTAAATTAAATCCACCGGCCACAATATCGAAACCAAGCAATGCATTTTTAATTGCAATTATTCTTTATACGAAACAAATTTAATAAATAAACTTGTTTTTACTTTGTCACAAGTAAGGCTAACATTAACACTGCAATGGAGTTACTGTGAAATTCCCCCAGTCGCCACACTCTGGCACCTGTTTGGGTCAATGCACCTAACCAACGCGTCTTTCAAACTGTAGGAAGAAATCGGAGCACCCGGAGGAAACCCACGCAGACACGGGGAGAATGTGCAGACTCCACACAGACAGTGACCCAAGCCGGGAATCGAACCTGGGTCCCTGGCGCTGTGAGGCAGCAGTGCTAACCACTGTGCCACCGTGCCACCCCTTCTTAAACAAGGTATGCTTCTGAAATAAGGATGTTACTTTTCACCTGTGGGTGAGTGCTGCTTTTTGAGGTTAATCATTTTGATCTCTGTACAAAAGCCTTTAGGGTTAAGGTTCGAGAGAAAGCCACATTTCAGAAATAGATAACTGGCGTGAATTTTCCTTCAGAGTCCTTGATTAATGACTCCATCATTGAATACACTTATGGTTGGGATAGACAGATTTATTGGTCTCTCGGGGAATTACGGGATGTGGGGAGCCAACGGGAAAATTAAGTTGAAGCCCAAGATCAGCCGTGATTGTGCTGAGTACCAAAGCAGGTTCGATGGAGTGTGTCCCATTTCTTCCATTCTAACTTCTCCCTCCCCTTGGCACGGACTCTGCAGCTGTCAACTGCCCTCTGGTGCTTCGTCTAAGTAGGTGTTCTTCACGTACGTGAGCTGTGGTGTGCCAGGCTATTCAACAAAGGGGGCTTCACCACTAAGTCAATTCCACCTGAGGCCGGAATGGGAATCCGGGAATGGCATCAGGACCAGGAACACTGGCCGATTTCCAAATCTCGCCTTCTCAGAATTCCTACAGTATAGAAAGAGGCCATTTGGCCTATTGAGCCTGCCCAATCCCTATAACCCCGTGTATTTACCCTGCTAATCCCCCTGACACTAAGGGGCAATTTAACACAGCCAATCCACCTAACTCTTTGGACTGTGGGAGCAAACTGGAGCACCCCGGAGGAAACCCACACAGACACTGGGAGAACGTGCAAACTCCACACAGACAGTCGTCGGAATTGAACCCAGGTCCCCGACGCTGTGAGGCAGCAGTGCTAACCACTGTCTTTCTCACTACCGAGCCCAGGAGCACTGAAGCCAATTGTAAGCATTCTGACTGCCCTGCTAACATGGTGGCACAGTGGTTAGCACTGCTGCCTCACAGCGCCAGCGACCCGGGTTCGATTTCTGGCTTGGGTCACTGTCTGTGTGGAATCTGCATGTCCTCCCCGCGTCTGCGTGGGTTTCCTCCGGGTGCTCCGATTTCCTCCCACAGTCTGAAAGACATTGGCCGTGCTAAATTCCCCCTCAGTGTACCCGAACAGGCGCTGGAGTGTGGCGACTAGGGGATTTTCACAGTAACTTCATTACAGTGTGAACGTAAGCCTACTTGTGACACTAATCAATAAACTTTAAAAAAACACAGCAACACAGGCCCTGACAGTTGAACATATGCTGTGAATTAGAGGGCTGTACACTGAAGGGTAACGCAACTGCAATGGGAGCCAGGACAGAACTGTGTTATTCTGAGGGCAGTCAAGACATGCAAACACCACTCGCTTAACACGGATATACTTTCCCACAAATTACAGCATTGCGTCGTGCATTTAAAAATAACAAATGGAAAAGAGCTTTCAAAGCAACAATCAGTTCTATTCTGAAGCAATTCTCACTGAACAACTGCAAAGAAATATATTACTGTGCTTTGAATGAAAATCTCGTATTTTATCAAGGGGGGGTTGTGATTTTAAATAAATGGCTAATCTCAAAATCAGTGAATACAATACATTACCCTTTTCAAAATAAATATTTATAACAATATGCAAATTAGTGGCTACTTTCCCCCTTACAATGAAAGACTGGGCAATCTGTGGGCCATTGAATTTAAACTACAAAGCCTTCAATAAAAGCCACTTAGATTTTCCCACAATGGACTCAAAAGCAACTTCAAGAGGGAGGGGGGAGGGAAAGAGTTGGAGGAAAAGATTTGAAAAGCAGCATATTCATGAATTTGAAAAGTAAGCAGGGCTCTGAATAGATACAATACACAGTCAGATCTGCACAGATCACATACACAAAATCACTGCGCCCCCCCCCCCCCCCCACCCCCACCCCCCCACAAAAAAAACATATCACAGCAATTGCCATCGTATTTCCTGGCTCATGGATATAGGTAGAAAAAAAAAGGCTGAAACAGCTTCAATTCAAATCTTGCAATTTCCCTGACTGATAACAGTTCCAAATATTTTAACTAAAATACAAGCACCGAGGGATTGCAAACACCCTATCAAGAATCTTGCTTTGGAATACAACCTGAAGAATTGCTGCCTCTTGCAAGTAACAAGTGCAGACTGATACTTTTTTTTAAACCCAGAGTTGCATTTCTTTCCACACTGGATTCTGGAACTTGCACTTTTCAAAAAAAAAATACGATGTTGCGATCTCCTGTGTGGGAGGAAGTTTGCTGTACTTCTTTTCTGGTACCAACTTAATAAACTAACTCAAAGGAAGTTTGCTGTAGTTTATACTCAGTTTTTGCTAGCCTTAAAACAATTTTCTAACAGATACAGGGCAATGAAAGGCGCCGAGGTTGTTTGTAGTTCTGTTGATTTAGTTTTGCCATTGAAGGCAGCGAAATCAATTCTATCCGAGTCCATCTAATGACGAATTAGCCGCAATCGTGCTAATGTTAACCCTGTGGGCGTTTTAATCAAATTAATGAATGGACCGATTTCTGATACATTTATCAGCGGAGATGGGTCAATTTCCACTCCAAATCTTTAAAGTTAGCATTGCTTTGCTGGAACTCTTATTTAATACAAACGGAAGGTGATGGTAAAGCAGTATTGAGAGATTTTCTGGTGAAAATTCAAAACATTGAAGAACAATCCGTTTATATTAAAATGGTTTGTTTTGTAACTTCTTAAAGAAAATGTCACAGGAGTTGGGACTTGGGACACATGGGTTTTTTTTATATAAAACTTTCAGAAAAGTTTCTGAAGTTTTTTTTGGGAAGTTGCCATTGGCTTCCCCATCCCCCAACAAAACAATTTTGTTTTTTTAAAAGTCGGGGTCTTTGTAAGAGACCCTCACTGAGCAAAAAGAAAACACTTAAGAATGTGAGGGGTCGCGTTCAGATTCAAACTCTGAAAGCAGATTTTTCTACACCAACGCATCGCCAACTTTAAGACGTCAAAAAGCACTGTTGGGATTAGATTTTATTAACCCGCCTCAATCGCAAAGCAAAAAAACTTTAAAACTCCTTCCCCCCCCCCCTCACTCCCCCCTACTAAAGATCAACTTCTCCCTTGAAAGAAAGTCTACAACTTTTGCAAAACTTTCCTCTGAATTTTCCCTTGGATAGCTGAGTCTTATACTCTGCTGCTGAAATTTTAAACAGCCTTCATTTTCTTTCCAAAAAACTTTTCAAATGCGGTTTAAGTTACTTCTTTCGTGGCAAGAAATCAAATCTCGGAGCTGTCTGAAAGATTTGTTTCACTGGATCTGAAATCTGGACCCATTCTGAGACCAGCCCACGCAAGAGGCAAACTTTAGACACACAAAAAAAAGTCTTGAGATTTAGCAAGTTCTCTTTGTGCAGTGGAATGTCTTTGCTTTACCTGCTGGGAGGCACAGGACAATGATCAGGATTCGAAGGACTCGATGCCCTAATGGGTCGTCCCTTCTCCCCATTCCCATCCATCCAGCCCGGACTGGGATCCCGCAGAACTCCAACTCTCCAACTCTGCTCCTCCTGAGTGAGAGAGAGGCAGAAAAATAAAGAAATCAGAAGCACACACACGCCAGCAAGAGAAAAAGAGAGAGACCCGCCGAGTGTTCCACAAGCCCATCAATCAACCGTGTCCAGGGACAATCCTCCTTCCTTCCCACTGAGCGAATGGGGCTGCAGCAGCGAGATTGACTCCGCCTAGAGTCAGCAGGCAGCCAGCAGAGAGAGAAACAGAGAGAGAGAAATCAGCAGAGAGACAGAGAGAATTACAGATAGAGAGAGAAACACAGAGAGAAAAAGACAGAGAGAGATCAGCAGAGATAGAGAACTGAGAGAAACACAGAAAGAGAAAAACAGAGAGAGTGAGAGAAACCAGCAGAGAGAATCACAGAGAGACAGAGAGAGAGAGAGAGAGTAATCAGCAGAGAGACAGAGAGAGAAAGAGAGAAATAGGGAGAGAAATTAGCAGAGAGAGAATCAGAGAAAGGTAGAGAGAGAGACAGAGAGAGGAATCAGCAGAGATTACCACCTAGAGAGATAATGAAATAGAGAGAGAGAATCAGAGAGAAACAGAGATAGAGAGAGAGAAATCAGCAGAGAGGGAATCAGAGAGAAATAGAAAGAGTGAGAGAAATAGAGAGAGAGAGAATTAGAGAGCGAGAGGGAAATAACCAGCCAGAGAGAAAGAGAATCAGAGAAAGAAAATCAGAGAGAAAAATCCCAGCCAGAGAATCAGAGAGAGAGAAAGAAATCACCAACTAGAAAGAGAGAATCAGAGAAAGAAAAAAGAGAGAATCAGAGAGAGAGAGAATGAATCAGTCAGAGGAATAAATAAACAACAGCCAAAAAGAATGAATCAGAAAGTGAGAGAAATCAACCAGAGAGAAAAAGAATCAGTCAGAGAGAGAGAGAGAGAGATGGATATAATCAGTCAGATAAACAGGTAGGCAGAGGAAGACAAAGCAGTGAAAATTGTCAGAGTTTCAGAATCAGAGAGGAACTGACGGAGATTTAAAAAGAGACAGATTATTTCCGGAGAATGTGAAAGGGAGAAAGAGAGAGGGAGGGAGAATTGTCTCATGAAAGATAGAAATTCAAAACGACATCAGGGAAAAGCAACCCTGAGATAGAGAGGCAGAAGGAAAAGGCTGGAGAGAGAAAGAGAGGGTACTGGGAGAGAGAAACAGAATGATAGACGGGCTGACAAAGAACGGAAGAGAAAGGTTTCCCCATTGTGACTCTGGCAAGAGCGAGATCATTTGATTTAGAAGCAGTTGCATAGCACTACATTCAGAACTGGAAAATCAATTTAATTCCTTTGAATTGTATTTTCAAGTCGTGCTTCTTTCCTACTTTGGCCCTTTTGACTTTTTGAAAACTATAATTCATGGTTGCCAGTTCAGGGTGTGACTAGGAGTCACGGCACTTAACATCGCCTGAACTGGAGCCTGTTGGCTGTTAGGAAAATGAATGAACACTTGGGAATCAGAAAGCTCCCGGGGATCCTGGCTCCTGCAGCGATGGAGAACCTGCATTGGAGCTCTTACTTTGCACTGCGTAAACCCAGCAATATGACGGGGTGTCTGCACTCATCCAGCATGGGACTGGTTTCAGGCAGGTTCGAGACAGAGAGAGAGAGAGGCTGTTGGGTCAACACAGGGCCAGAAAGATAACCTGCATCTCGCCAATTTGAGCTGCCTCAGTACAACAACCCACCTACCCACAAAACCATCAGAGGCACCCATTCAAAGGGGAGGGCTGGGAGTTGGTAAGATACACTTGAATCAAGCAGTGAGCTTGACTTTGGTTTCTAACCCCAAGTTATAGAGATCATTATTGTTTCCTCAATAGATTTTTTTTTCAGAAATCTCTCATTCTCTTGACGGATGCTTTAAATATATTTAATGCTGTTTAAAACCAGATGAGAGAAAATTGGGAAATGTGAGCACAAATATATCAATCCAACAAGGCAACAACCTGTGCCATTAACGGCAAGAACAAAGCCAGGTCCTTTTACAGCTTTAACTTTGAGCCAAGTGGTTGGAAGGATTTCTCTTTTTTTTTGCTCTAAGTTTATTTTTAAAAGGAAAAGTGGAGTTTTAAAAACCTGGAATGTCATTAAAGTTTAATGTTTCTTTATTAGTGTCACAAGTAGGCTTACGTTAACACTGCAATGAAGTTACTGTGAAAATCCCCTAGTCGCCACACTCCGGCGCCTGTTCGGGTACACTGAGGGAGAATTTAGCATGGCCAATGCACCTAACCAGCACGTCTTTTGGACTGTGGGAGGAAACCAGAGCACCCGGGGGAAATCCATGCAGGCACGGGGAAAAACAAGCAGACAGACAGTGACCCAAGCCGGGAATCGAACCCAGGTCCCCCTGGCGCTGTGAGGCCGCAGTGCTAACCACTGTGCCATTACACTTGGCAGTTCATTTGGTCCAGAATCTTTTCTTCTGCTGTGAAGGCAGTGGCGCGGCCAGGACTTGGTTCCATTGCATGCCACTGGCCCAAAGCAACCTTGCTCCAATGCCCCAGCTGTGAGTCGGCTGATATTCCACCACAGAAGCATCAATCAATGCAGAACGTGATCCTCTTTCTACCTGATACCCAATCACTGGGTGGCGATCAGGGTGCCTGACTTTAATTTTGATTTGATTTATTATTGTCACACGTATTAGCATACAGTGAAAAGTATTCCTGCGCACTATACAGACAAAGCATACCCTTCAAAGAGAAGGAAAGGAGGGTGCGCAGAATGTAGTGTTACAGTCATAGCTAGGGTGTAGAGAAAGATCAACTTAATGCACGGTAAGTCCATTCAAAAGTCTGACAGCAGCAGGGAAGAAGCTGTACTTGAGTCGGTTGGTACGTGACCTCAGACTTTTGTATCTTTCTCCCGATGGAAGAAGGTGGAAGAGAGAATGTCCGGGGTGCGTGGGGTTCTTGACTATGCTGGTTGCATAATAGCCCTTGTCCACATTATAGCCCTTGTCCCAGGGATGCCCGGGCCAATTCTATTGCCCCCACCTGCCACCCTGAGTGTAGGTAACAATGGGGTGTGGGCCTCACAACCTTTCTTGCCCACTCCTGAAGAATTGCTGTGGCTCTGCAGTCACACGTGGGCCAGACCGGATGAGGGCGACAGATTTCCTTCTCTAAAGTACATTTGTGAACCAGGTGACAATCAATGATCATCATTAGACTTTGCATGCCAGATTTTCATTGAATTCAAATTTCACCATCTGTCACGGTGGGATTCGAACCCAGGTCCCCAGAACATTACCCTGGGACTCTGGATTACTAATCCAGTGAGATTGCCATTACGCTATCTGGGTAATAAGGGAGAAAATGGAAGAGAGGAACCGGAAAAGGGAACAAAGTCACCAATAGAGAGTTATCATCACCAGAGTCTTAGCTAAAGAGAAACACTTGCATTTATAAAGAACAAAGAAAATTACAGCACAGGAACAGGCCCTTCAGCCCTCCAAGCCTGCACCAACCATACTGCCCGACTGAACTAAAACCCCCTACCCTTCCGGGGACCGTATCCCTCTATTCCCATCCTATTCATGTATTTGTCAAGATGCCCCTTAAAAGTCACTATCATATCCGCTTCCACTACCTCCCCCGGCAACGGGTTCCAGGCACCCGGCCACCCTCTGTGTAAAAAACCTGCCTCGTAGATCTTCTTTAAACCTTGCCCTTCGCACCTTAAACCTATGCCCGCTAGTAATTGACTCATCCATCCTGGTAAAGCTTCTGACTATCCACTCTGTCCATGCCACTCATAATCTTGTAGACTTCAACAGGCACCAAAGCGCATATAAATCACATCTTTCATGACTTTAGCATCCCAAAGCACTTTACAGAGGATAGAGAACTTTAAAAGTGGAGTCACTACTGTAATTTAGCAAGAGGTGCAACCAATTTGCACACAGAAAGCCCGCACAAACAGCAATGTGGAAACGACCAGATTTAGTGATATTGTTGAGTGATAAATATTGCCCTGGACACCAAGGAAAACATTCCTGTTCCTCTTTGAATAGTGGCTTGGGATCCTTTACACCAATTGAGGGGGCAGATGGGGACCTCAGTTAAATATCTTGACTAAAAGACGATACCTCCAACAGTGCAGCAATTCATCATTGCGCTGGAGTGTCTGCCTCCACTCAGTCTTCCAGTGGGATTTCAACCCACAACCTTCTGACTCTAGAGGTGAGAGCGCTAGCCACGGACGACAGTGAGTCGGCCAGAGAAAGCATTCTTTCCGGATGTATCACAGCTTGGTATGGCTCCTGCTCTGCTCAAAAAAGTAAGAAACTACAAAGGGTCGTGAATGTAGCCCAATCCATCATGCAAACCAGCCTCCCATCCATTGACTGTCTACACTTCCCGCTGCCTCGGAAAAGCAGCCAGAATAATTAAGGACCCCATGCACCTGGGACTATCTCTCTTCCACCTTCTTCCGTCGGGAAAAAGATACAAAAGTCTGAGGTCATGTACCAACCGACTCAAGAACAGCTTCTTCTTCCCTGCTGCCATCAGACTTCTGAATGGACCTACCTTGCACTAAGTTGATCTTTCTCTACACCCTAGCTATGACTGTAACACTACATTCTGCACTCTCTCCTTTCCTTCTCTATGAACAGTATGCTTTGTCTGTATAGCGCGCAAGAAACAATACTTTTTACTCTATACTAATACATGTGACAATAATAAATCAAATCAAATTTAAAAAGAGTTAAAAATAACATAGCTGTGAGAAGGCAGTTTAAATTAAATAAAGCAGTAGTCACCTAGCCCATTCTTATCCAAGAATATAGGGCAGACACCTGGGCTGGGGAGACAAAAGGGTAGTACGGTATTTTGGGTGACTCTGGCTTGGCTTACATGAAGAACTGGTTTGAGCTTACAGGGCCAACATCATTGCAATCCTGGAATCTGTTAATAAAACAATTGTGAAAGTGTGGAGCACAAATAAAGGTGACACAAGATCAAGGGGAGATCAAACGGCTGGTGTTGGCACAAGACCAGATGCCCGTTTATACTGTGCCAATACAGGTATCATAATTCTATGAGCCCGTTCCTTCAGCAAATTGGATTTGCTTTTGTTTGGCTGCGATATGGAGGTGGGTGGGCTACACTGTCCCTCCTACTTTTTCGTCTGTGTTTGCTAGTCAATTTGATGTGGTGCTGTATCAATGTGCGGAGATCAGAACATGCTGAGATTTCACTGGCATAATACTACATTTCTGGCACTTACGCACGACTTTCCACATTGTAAAACATTTTAATGGGGAGTTGCAGGACACAATTTAATGCAGAATGACCTAAGGACATATTATTTAAGTTTAAGTTTATTTATTAGTGTGACAAGTAGGCTTACATTAACACTGCAATGAAGTTACTGTGAAAATCCCCTAGTCACCATACTCCGGCGCCTGTTCGGGCACACTGACAGAGAATTTAGCATGGCCAATGCACCTAGCCAACACATCTTTCGGACTGTGGGAGGAAACTGGAGCACCCGGAGGAAACCCACACTGACACGGAGAGAACATGCAAACTTCACACACACTGTCACCCAAGGCTGGAATTGAACCCGGGTCCCTGGCGCTGTGAGGCAGCAGCGCTAACCACTGTGCCACCCTCAGGAAAGGCCAACTTGCATTGCTTCTCTTGATAACGCAAGTGAGACTCCCCCAAATGAGGAGAACCTTCTCTTAAGTGGCACCTATCACATCCTGAAAATGTCTTAAAACTTCGCAAACTACTTTTGGAGTGCAGTCACTAATGTAAGTAAACGCAGAGGCCAATTTTCACGCAGCAAGATCACACATAGGGTAAACTGAATGAAAGGCCACAGAATGTGTTTATACAGGTGCTGGTTGCAGGAGGAATCTTGACCAAGACACCGCTTTTCTTCAAATATTTTCATGGAATCTTTTAATTTCATCTGGGTACAGGGAGGCAGAGTCTAAGTTTGTTGTTTAATCCAAACTGCAACCTCCAGCAATGCAATGTTCTCCCATTACTGCACTGCATTGTCAGCCTAATTTGTGTGTTCAAGTCTGGAGGACAATTGGTGTCCATCTATACTGCACCATTCAGGGCCAAGGAGGAAATAAAGAAAGCAAACGTGGTCACTCTTTTATTAAGGAAAGAAGGGAAAGAAATGCTGGAGCTGGAATGAGTTGGGAAGTAAAGTCTGTAGATCGTCTCTCAGACCTTCCTGCTACCTTTTCATTTTACACACTAGTCGTCTCCTCCAGTTATACATCTCAGCACGCACTCACATTCTAACTTGCTCCTCGGTCCTCCCTCCCTCCCCCCAGTATCTACTGGTTCTGTTTGACCCCTACTCTCTCTCACCCTCCTTAGATGAAACCTCTATCTCATCAGTCCCTCCCTTCAGAAACATTCAGCCACATTAACACTGTAACCAAGTCACAATGTTGCCCATTCGCTCACATCAAGTTAAAAATCAGTGCCAAAGTTTCAGTTCAATGACCTTTCACCAGAACTGGGGGCACTGTGGATATACAGCTTTTGAGGAAGGAGTGCAGATAAGAATGAACTGAAGAGAAGGCTTGAGGAGTGAAAGGTGGGCGAGATTAAATGATAAAGGAAATTATGATACAAGGCAAAAGGTGATGTGAAGTTTATGATCAAAATAGTAACACTACAGCATAATTAAGGATCCCACGAACTCCGGACATTCTCTCTTCCACCTTCTTCCGTCGGGGAAATGATACAAAAGTCTGAGGTCTCGTACCAACCGACTCAAGAACAGCTTCTTCCCTGCTGCCATCAGACTTTTGAATGGACCTACCTCACATTAAGTTGATCTTTCTCTACACCCTAGCTATGACTGTAACACTACATCCTGCACTCTCTCCTTTCCTTCTCTGTGAACGGTGTGTTTTGTCTGTATAGCACGCAAGAAACAATACTTTTCACTGTATACTAATACGTGTGACAATAATAAATCAAATCAAAATCAAATCACTACTGTGTGGTTGGGGTAAATAGCATTGACGTATTTAAGGGGAAACTTGATAAGTGCAGGAGGGAGAAGGGAATCAAAGGATATGTTGATAAGAATCAGATGAAGTAACAGAGAGGGAAGAATTACATGCAGAACAGAAAAACAAGCATGGATTATAATAACTTCAATCAGCCCATTGAGGTTGGCCTATTAGAATATGAACTCCCTGATTAAGGATCCTATTGATAGGCCGATCAGGGAGTCTTAGCCTTGTACTTAACTGGGAGTGTCCATTTGTCTGACAGCCCCGGAGGTAGACTGCTAACTGATCGCACTCTTTGTACTGCTGTTAGTTAGAGTTGTAAATAAAGGGATTTTGGTGAAGGGACTTCTGCCTCCGCAGACTTATTACACGGACAAATTATCAATGACCAATCTATGAGCTGCCTAGACATTCCCCTGAATTATACAGAGAAACTCTAACACCTAAAACCAAAGTCAAGAATCAAAACATCTGCGCAGACGATGAGTTGGAGCATGCCAGCTGTTTGCCTGTTGGCATCACCATTGCGTATCACCAGGACAGAGCACTTGCTTCTTTGACAACAAGTTCTGTAACTTACAGGCAGGAAAAGGGGCACTTAATTTGTCCTTAGTGCCCCTGGGCTGTGGAGAGGGAAGTGAAATCAGCCAGTTTTCCAGCCCATGACAGTGACACCCCCTAGAAAGTGCGTGTGTGTGGTGGTGTTTCAGACCAGGGTTAGGCCTCCCCTACCTTCTGCAATTGAGCAGGTTGCCAGTGCCTAGGTCGGCACATGGATTGACTATTTGGCAAACCTTACAGCAGGACTGAGTGAGTGCTTTCGGGAGAGCAATGGAGAAAACTTGGAGTGGGGAATGATACAAGAGATAGGAATTGCATCTGGGAGCAAATCTCTTCCAGACAGCAGCTGCTATTGGTTAAGCAGTGATTCAGTTCACCGTGAGTCAGTTAGACACATAGCAAATCCAATACACTCTCTGCTTCCTGTTCACTTGAGAGAGTTGGGTAATCTTCAAAGATTTACATATAAGATCCTGACGGGGCTTGACAGGGTGGATGGTGAGATGTTTTCACCAATGGGAGAGTCTTGAACAAGGGGACATAGCTACAAGATAATAGGCCGATCATTTAAAACTGAGATGTAGAAATGCCTTCTCACAAAGGGCAGTGAATCTCTGCAATTCTCTGCCCCAAAGGGTAATGAAGGCTGGATCATTAGAAGTATTCAAAGTGGAGGTGGATAAATATTTGATAGATCGAGGGATAGAGGGCTAAGGGGAAATGGCACAGAAAAGGTGTTGAGGCCAGCATCGATCAGCCATGATCATATTGAATGACGGGGCGGGCCTGAAGGGCCTGGTGGCCTATTCCTGCTTCTATCTCTTGTGATCCTCCTGCTTCACCGGTGTAACATTCTTCACATTAGTAACGTTAAGCTGCCCTCCACATCAAGCACTCCCAAGCCAGGTGCACCATAGTAGAAAGAATAAAGCTCCTTTAACTCCACCTCAACAATGTGTCTTAATCTCAACCTCAGATCAGCAATTTAAGAAAGTCAATTCCTTTCCAAGCCCAGGAGAGAAGAAATTGAGGGAAAATTAGAAACAAAAAAGAAAGAAAATACAACCTGATGCTAGCGTGTAAGCAAGATCTCAAGGCATCCTACAGCACTTTATAGTCAATGAAGTACTTTTGAAGTGAAGTCATTATTGTAAGATAGGAAAGCCTGGAAGACCCTGGAAGAGCAGGCTGATCTGTGCAAACGTTTTTAGCGACAGCTCATTGTAACATCAATGCAGATTGCTGGAAGTTCCTCGGTTTCCCAGGATGTTCCACTGAATGCCTTTTACATAAACAATTTTTTTTTAAAGAGGAAGTAAGTCTGGATTGGACTCTCCAGATGTGAAATATGGCAAGCACTTTGGTATTTGTTTTTCTTCTGTGATCCGGAAGCTTTGGAAAGCTGAGGCCTAGACAGTCTTATCACTGAGTGTGCACTTGTCCACATCAAATTTGCAACTTTTCAGCCCTGCGCCATCATCTATCCGTATCCATTCTTCTATCATTCGCAAACTTGGGGGACTTTGTGTATCTCTGTCCCTATGTCCAAGTCATTTCTAGATATTCTAAACAGTGGTGGCCCAGTTAATCAATGTTTGATTTACGTATTTCTCGCTTATTCCCCATACACCTTCTTATAGAGCTGTGACTAAGGGGAATGTCCATTTTCATGTGTTTACATTGGAGATAGTTCCTCAAACTGGTATGTTTGCCAACTGTCTGAATTTGACCTGATTATGTGGGTGGAATGAGCAACAATGGTAGCAAAGGTACATCTAGGAGAAAGGTGCAAGGACATCCAACACCATGCGCCTCATTTTCTGACCTGTGCACTTCTGCCTGATGTCAGGGATGGTCCATTGATGTGAGAACTGGAGTCTATATCAATGGTTCAAAATCTCAGGCTTGGACAATTCGGACATGAGGGAGATCCGGGTGGCACGGTGGTACAGTGATTAGCACTGCTGCCTCACAGCTCCATGGAGCTGGGTTAGATTCCTGGCTTGGGTCATTGTCTGTGTAGACTTTGCACGTCCTCCCCATGTCTGTGTGGGTTTCCTCCGGGTGCTCCGGTTTCCCCCCACAGTCCAAAGATGTGCGGGGTCAGGTGCTGTAGACATGCTAAATTGCCCCTTAGTGTCCCGGGATGTGTAGGTTAGAGGGATTAGCAGGATAAATATGTGGGGTTACAGGGATAAGGCTTAGATGGTATTGTTGTCAGTGCAAACTCGATGGGCTGAATGGCCTCCTTCTGCACTGTAGGGTTTTTATGATTCTATCCAGAAGCTAGCAGTGTATCGTCGTTATAGAGGGGGAATGTATCCTGTGAAAAGTGAAGAGGATTCATCCTCGCCAATGTCCCAATAGATAAAAGATGTGGAGACTGGGTACTTTGATCAACAACAACAACTTGCTTTGATATTACACCCTTAATGGAGCAAATATATCCCCAAAATCAAATAGGTGCTACTGAGCTGCATAACGAGGTATTAGCACAGGTCTTGATCAAAGAGGTTGGTTTTAAGAAGGTTAATGAAGGAGGGAGAGGAGGAGATTAGATGGATTGGTCATTCTAAATTCCCCCTTAGTGTCAGGGGCATTAGCAGAGTAAATACATGGGGTAACTGGGATAGGGTCTTGGTGGGATGGTTGCCGGTGTAGTCTCGATGGGCCAAATGGCCTCCTTCTGCACTGTAGGGATTCTCTGATTCTATGACAGGTTTGAGAGAGAATTCCAAAGTCTAGGCAGCTGAATGCATGGATGCCAGTTGTTGAGCGATGAAAATTGGGGATGTGCAAGAGGAAGAACACAGAGATCCCAGAAGGTAGTAGGACTGAAGGAGGTTACAGAGAGGGAGAGAGAGAGGATAACAACCACAGGGGGATTAGAAAGCAAAGAGGGTCATTTTAAAATGAAGGTGTTACCAGGCCAGGAGCTAATGTAGGTCATCCTCTGATGGGCGAACGGGACTTGGTATAAGTCGGCTGTGAGATCACACATGACTTTAAACTGTTATTTGGAGCCAGGTCTCAGTCAGAAGACCAGCATGCCAGATGCTTCCAAGCACAGACAGTGAACTGGTTGCAGCCCCTGTGTCGGCTGCTGCCAAAATCATAACGGCAGAACCACACTTGTACCATGTACAATTTGACAAAAAAAATATGAAGCAGTTCCATCTTCTTATATGTTTGGAAAACTCTAACTCAGACAAACGGAATTTGAAAGGAAAGCCACAACAGTCCGAATTGTGCCTCAAGTTTAATTCAATACGCACAAAGATTTATTTAAACTGTCTGCAAAAATGTGAGGGAGGGTCAAACTAGCTATTAACAAGCACAAACTGTGTCATTTGTGTGGTTGTGTCTATGACAATCAGATGTTTTTCAATGTGATTGATAGTTGGTTGGGATTATATTCTCTGGAGTTTCGGAGAGTGAGAGGGGATCTCACAGAAATTATAAAATTCTAACAGGGTTAGACAGGGTAGATTTCAGAAAGAATGCCCCTTCGGTGGGAGAATCCAGAACTAGAGGTCATAGCTTGAGGATAAGGGGTAAACCTTTTAGAACTGAGGTGAGGAGAAATTTCTTCACCCAGAGGGTGGTGAATGTGTGGAATTCACTACCACAGAAAGTAGTTGAGGCCAATATGTTGACTGATTTCAAGAAGAAATTAGATAATAGCTCTTGGGACTAAAGGAACCATGGGATATGGAGGGAAAGGTGGGATCAGGATATTGAATTCGATGATCAGCCATGATCAAAATGAATGGCGGAGCAGGCTTGAAGGGCTGAATGGCCTCCTCCTGCTTCTAGTTTCTACGTTACTCTAATTTAGTGAGTCTTTGGAAATATTTAAGGGGATGTAGCTGTTGAATTGGACAGTCAGTTTGGAACTGCTAAAGAGGTTCAGTTTTAGCTTATCACAGCTTTTGCAGTAGTTGGAATTACAAAACTACTTGTCTGGAAATAAGCTGTAAAGAATAGTCAACATTTTGTCTTTCAAGGAAGTAGATATTATAGTACTGGCTTTTAGTTGCTTGTTCATCTTTTGTCAAATAAATGTGTTTAATAATTTTAATCTAAAATGAAGTCAACTGCTTAACAAGAAAGACAAGAGAAATCCTGTGGAGGCATTCTGGTATCGAAAATTATTCATGGACTCGTTTGTTTGTTACCCCTTCACACCGAATGTTTACCAATGGCTGGGGAAGATGGGCATTGGATTTTAAGAATTAGAGCGATTAAAACATAAAAACATGAAGGGAGGAAAATACCTAGGAGAGTACCCAGGTGGAACGAAGGCATTCATTGTGCCATGCCTGCACTACATAGAAACATAACCATAATGTTCGTTTGGAGAATCGGCGTGGACACATTGCACTGAATGGCCTCCTTCGGTGCTTGACAATTCTATGATAGGAAAAGGAGGAGGCCCTTCAGCCCATTTGGGCATTCAAAGGGATCATGGCTGATCTGTATCACAACTCCATCCACCTGACCTGGCTACCATCAGCGCATTGGCACTGTGACTTGTCCCACCGCGGACATACTCTCTTCCCCCTTCTTCCGTCGGGAAAAGAAGTCTGAGAACATGTACCAATCAACTCAAGAACAGCTTCTTCCCTGCTGCCATCAGACTTTTGAATGGACCTACCATATATTAAAACGATCATTCTCTACACCCTATCTCAGTGGCACAGTGGTTAGCATGGCTGCCTCACAGCGCCAGGAACCTGGGTTCGATTCCCGGCTTGAGTCACTGTCTGTGCAGCGTCTGCATGTTCTTCCCGTGTCTGCATGGGTTTCCTCCCACAGTCCAAAGATGTGCAGATTAGATGCATTGGCCATGCTAAATTCTCCCTCAGTGTACCCAAACAGGCACTGGAGTGTGGTGACAAGGGGATTTTCAGAGTAACTTCATTGCTGCGTTGATGTAAGCCAGCTTGTGACACTAGTAATTAAACTTACACCCTATCTGTGACAGCAACACTATATTCTGCACCCTCTCCTTTCCTTCTCCTCTATGTATGGTATGCTTTGTCTGTATGGCACGCAAGAAACAATACCTTTCACTGTATCCCTACACATGTAACAATAATAAATGAAATGTAATTCTGTATTTGCATCATCGCATAACTGTGACATGAGCACTGAATTTAGCACGTTGGGAGATGTCACAGTTGGAGTTGGAGTTGGAGATGGCTCCAGATTAACAAGCCACAGAAACATGGTTCCTGCTGCTGTCAGCTACACGGAAACCTCTAAAATTTCATTTTCTAGAAAGAACACAAAAAGTGAGGCTTGAATTTACATAATGGCATTCACATCTTCCATGGAATCCCAAGCCATATTGCAACATTTGAAATGCATTTGAAAATCTACAGAGACATGTGGAGGATTTATGTAGAATTACTATAGAATTCACAGCACAGAAACTGGTCACTAGACCCAACTGGTCCCTTCTGATGTTTACACTCCTCACTAACCTCCTCCCACCCTATTCAATTAAACCCACCTGAAATATCCTTTTGTTCCACTAGGCCCTCATGTACTTACCAAGCATCCCCTTAAATGCCTTTCAGTTCGGATACGTGGTTTAGACGCAGAATAAAGCTCCCTTAATGCTGCTCTGCCAAGCTGTGATACCATAGACAGGTGAGTAGAAGGAGGCCATTCAGCCCATCAAGTTTTCTCCGCCATTTAAGAAGAACTCGACTACCTTGCCCGCACGGAATCGACGCGGGCAAGAGTCTGACAATGGAAACCTCCGTTGACCTCAGGCAGAAATTTCCAGTCTAGCCCGAGCGAGGCCATAAAGTCCTGCCCAGAATCTCTACAGTGCAGAAGGAGGCCATTCGGCCCATCAAGGCCTGCACTGACACCAATCCCACCCAGGCCCTATTCCCAGAACCCCACATATTTACCCTACTAATCCCCCTGACACTAAGGGGCAATTTAGCATGGCCAATCAAGCTAACCCACACATCTTTGGAATGTGGGAGAAAACAGGAGCACCCAGGGGAAACCTTCGCAGACATGGGGAAAACGTGCAAACTCCACACAGATAGTGACCCGAGGCCGGAATTGAACCTGGGTCCCTGGCGCTGTGAGGCAGCAGTGCTAACCGCTGTCGCCCAATAACTTCCACGTTGGATTCACTGGTTACTATTCAACACTCACAACACCGAATTTGAATAAAGAGGGTACAGAATGGGTAAAGACTGCCTCAATTGATCTGCACACCCATTGGGTTAACTGCAAAACATAAAAGCAATGCAAAAACAGTGGAATGCAATGAACCTGTAGTTACCTCATGAGGGGCTCCCTACATGTGTTCAAGAAACCAACATCTGGTGCAGTATAAAGGGGGGGAAATAGTTTTAATGAAGTAATAAGTGATTCAGTATTTAAGTAACTATTAATATAATTTTCAGATGGAATTTCAATTATTCTATTTTCCTCCGAGTGTATACTCCGGTTTGGAGAATTTGTTTAACATGGCAATTAATTTATAGGGAAGTGTCTGAATAATATGAGGCGTACAGCCGAGCAGTCAGACCGACAAGATCTGAAATCTGTCCAGGAAAACTCCAGGCGTGTCGATTCCCCCCCTGACTCAGCTGTTTTGATCTTGCTGATTCCTCTCCTTCGAAATGCATTCGATTAAAATCGCGGAAAATTTGATTAATTCGCCCAAACGCTCTTTTAGGAATCGCGGGGAACCTGCATTTCTCTAATTAGTTCTGCAAAACAGAGAGAGAAGAGATGCCCCGACCCCGAGGCGGAGGGCATTAAAAACACCCAGGGTTGGATTTGCAAAGAAAAAATAAACAAACTGGAAAACGGATTCAAATTCTTTGCAAACTGATCCGCACCCAAAAAAGATAGAGAGTTGGGGGGCGGGGGAGGCAAACATGAATTTACCCACTGACATGTGTCAGGAATGTGACAATAAGGCAGCACTTTCCACTGCAACTGTGGGCAAAGGCAACTGAAGGTTGCTTAGGCTGACAGGGAAGACAAGACAAAAGCAGCTGACACATATCTGGGGGGCTGCTTTTTAACAAGTGGAGGGGGGGGGGGTTTAACAAAATGTTTTGACCCCCCCCCCCTCCCCATTCTTGACCACCCCGTAAGGTGTCGCTGTTTGTCTCTGAGAGGGACATAAATAGATACACTTCCCACTGAATGTATCATTCTGTTCCCACTGTACTCCCTGTCCTAAGATAGAAGGATGTGGAGATGCCGGCATTGGACTGGGGTGGGCACAATAAGAAGTCTCACAACACCAGGTTAAAGTCCAACGTGATTCCAAATAAATCTGTTGGGCTTTGACCCGTTGTTGTGAGACTTCTTGCTAAGATACAGGGAGGGTGGGAGAGGATAGAGTAAAGTTTATTTATTACTGTCACAAGTAAGACTTACATTAACACTGTAATGAAATTACTGTGAAAATCCTCCAGTCGCCACACTCCGGCACCTGTTCGGGTACACTGAGGGAGAATTTAGCACGGCCAATGCACCTAACCAGCACGTCTTTCGGATTGTGGGAGGAAACTGGAGCATCCAGAGGAAACCCATGCAGACACGGGGAGAACGTGCGACTCCGCACAGACAATGACCCAACCCGGGAATCGAACCCGGGACCCTGGCGTTGTGAGGCACCAGTGCTAACTACTTGGGATGGTGGAAGAGGGTATGGATGGTGGGAGAGGGTAAGGGTGGTAGGAAAGGATGGGGGTGGAGGGAGAAGATAGGGGTGGAGGGAGAGGGTAGGGATGGTGGTAGAGGGTAAGGGTGGTGGTCGAGGGTAGGGGTAGTGGGAGAGGAAAGGGGTAGCGGGAGAAGGTAATGGGTGGGAGAGGGTAGGGATGGCAGGAGAGGGTAGGGATGGGAGGAGAGGGTAGGGATGGCAGGAGAGGGTAGGGATGGCAGGAGAGGGTAGGGATGGCAGGAGAGGGTAGGGATGGCAGGAGAGGGTAGGGATGGCAGGAGAGGGTAGGGATGGCAGGAGAGGGTAGGGATGGCAGGAGAGGGTAGGGCTGGCAGGAGAGGGTAGGGGGTGGGAGAGGGTAGAGATGGTGGGAGAGGGTAGGGATGATCGGAGAGGGTAGGGATGGCAGGAGAGGGTAGGGATGGCAGGAGAGGGTAGGGGTGGGAGAGGGTAGGGATGGTGGGAGAGGGTAGGGGGTGGGAGAGGGTAGGGATGGCAGGAGAGGGTAAGGTTGGTGGGAGAGGGTAGGGGTAGTGGGAGAGTGTAGGGGGTGGGAGAGGGTAGGGATGGTGGGACAGGGTAGGGATGGTGGGAGAGGGTAGGGGTGGGAGAGGGTAGGGATGGTGGGAGAGGGTAGGGGGTGGGAGAGGGTAGGGATGGCAGGAGAGGGTAAGGTTGGTGGGAGAGGGTAGGGGTAGTGGGAGAGTGTAGGGGGTGGGAGAGGGTAGGGATGGTGGGACAGGGTAGGGATGGTGGGAGAGAGTGGGATGGTGGGAGAGGATGGAGGGGGGGTGGGAGAGGGTAGGGATGGCAGGAGAGGATAGGGGGTGGGAAAGGGTAGGGATGGTGGAAGGAGAGGGGGAGAATGAGAAAGAGCAGGGAGCGTTGGCAGAGCAATTACAATCGGATCACTCCAGCAATTATAACACACAGGCGGCAATCCAAACATAACCACCCCTTTAATATGCAACTAGCAAACCACAAATATTCCTTCCTAAACACAAACCAACCTGAGTGCCTTATTCTGATGTTGATAACTATACAACGTCCGGGGGCGATTTACAAATGTTACCATTGTGACAATCTCCCTAATAATCTAAAGTTTGCTGTGTGTGTGTTACACTCTTTTAAAAGACAAAATCACGCTTTAACGAGTGCAAACACTTGGAGCATGAAATAAAATGTAACATTTAATCGCCAAACCCCCCCCAGTCCCAACAAGTCCCTGCAAATGAAACAGTTTGTGTGTATCCGTTTGCCAACTGGGGGATTTGCAAGTCTCACATTCATTCAAATAAATTTCAAATTAGGCCACATCTCGATTCATAAAATTAAGATCACTTGTAAACCTGAGTTATTATTGCAGGGGGAGGGGACACCACCAAGGTAAAGGGGAGCGGGGAGAAACTGATAGAAAATGCAAGAGAGAGAACTAGACCCAGCGAGAAAAATAACACACAGATTAATCTAAAAACCGCGATCTTTAAAAAAAAGCTTTGAGATAATTACACACACACTGGTTGACAGATCAGTCTTAAATTCACGGGGAGATACCGAAACCTATCTGATCTGGGACAGCAGACAGAGATCAGAGCGGTTCTGTTATCAGTATTGCTCGGCTGCAGTATTTATAGCAATTAAAGCACGGTGCTAAATATTATTTGCAATGCTCCGGGTGATACTCAACTTGCAGTCCCGCTGCTCCTGTGCTTACCTTGGCTGCTGCATGTAACTGTTGTCCGAGGTGGGAGCGATGACAGCTCTAGCCTCTCTCGTCTTTGCTTCCAACACCACCCCCCCTTAGGCTGGGAAAAGGAAGCTGCGTTTATGAGATTGTTTTTCTGCTTGTGTGTTGATCCCCCTTTCAATTTTTTTCCGTGTGTGTGTGTTTGCTAAAAGGCTTGTTGCAGACGAGATCGTCCTGGCCAGAGGTGGCTTTGGGCTGAGGTGGGTGGGGGTTGATTTGCACACAGCCTGTGAGGCAGAAAGAGCACTGAAATATGCAGGAGAGCGATGGACACAGACTTTCAACAACATCCACGTGTTAAGAGCTTTGTTAAAATGCAGAGCGGGGAGTAAGAGAGAGAGAGAAACTGCAACACACGCACACTGGGAATGCAATTCATTTGATGCAAGATCACAATGTGTGTTTTGAATGGGGAGAAAGAAATAACAGCTTTACACACACAACATCTCATTCCAATACAGCCCTGGAATGACAGAACACAAATTAAATCAGTCAATGTGAAACAAAGTTCTCTCATGCAAAATAAAGTTCAACAAGACTTATTTGAGGGTTGATTCGTGCCATGGGAGTTAACAATATGTTTGCAATGAAAATAATATAATCGACCTATCGATGCCAACTTCAGAGTCAATAGGTCACATTAACTAATTAATTTTCCAAATGAAATCACTACGGGGGTTAAGGGACTGGTGTCTGCTCAGCCGGTTAGGACAGAATTGTGACATTTATTAATTGCATTTAATCCCTGATTTAATTGATGTGGGTCCGTGCTGGGGAGAGTGGCGACCCATTGGATTTCAGGGATAAGAGTGGAGAAGCGCTCAGCCCACAGGACAATTGCGTTTATATAGTGCCCATCACAACCTCTAGGCGCCCCAAGCGCTTTTTAACAGCCTAGTGATTTTGAAATGTGCTAAGCTTGGTGCCATTTATGTTGTTCGCATGTTGCACGCGAAATGCACAAAGTGTTTCCACAATGTTGGACGCAGATGTGTCCAAGATGCAGATCGTTGCCTCATCTATTCACGATCACAAAGCTGTGACAGCCTGGCTGAGTTTTTGTTGTTCCTTCCCAAGTTAATCATAACATTTAACATAACGGTCAGCTCTCTACATGTTGCTGTCCACTACCCTCTGTCCACTACCCTCTGTCTACTGCCCCTGTCCACGCCACTTACAAACAGTCCAGACTCACTTCACAGTAACTTCATTGCAGTATTAATGTAAGCCTATTTGTGACACTAATAAATAAACTTTAAAAATGGCATCTGGAAATAAATGTTGACGGGAATGTCTGGAACCTCAACAAGATCAGCACCACCGGGTAAAAGGAAGAAGTACGGTCTGCCGTAACAGGCTACAAGATGAAGAAGGCATGTAGAATCGCCGGCACCAATACACCCCTCCCTGATGAACTCAATGCATTCTGCGCCCGTTTTGAGCAAGAGGTCAGCGAGAGCGCGCTTTCCGCCCTGGAAGCCCTGGATGAACCAATAATTGAGGTCACCATCATCGATGTCAGATCAGCCTTCTCGAAGGTCAACCCACAGAAAGCGACTGGTCCAGATGGGGTACCTGGACGAGCACTCAGATTCTGCTTGGACCATCATTATGAAGTGCTTCGAAAGGTTAGTCATGGCACGAGTCAATTCCGGCCTCCAAGATTGCCTGGATCCACTACAGTTCACCTATTGCTGCAACAGATCCACAGCAGACGCCATCTCTCTAGCCCTACACTCAATCATGAAACACCTGGATATCAAAGACACCTATGTCAGACTGCTATCTATTGACTACAGCTCAGCCTTCAACACCATTATTCATACAAAACTCATCTCCAAACTCCGTGGCCTGGGCCTCGGCACCTCTCTCTGTGACTGGATTCTAGACTTCCTAACCCACAGGTTGCAATCAGTAAGGATAGGCAACAACACCTCCTCCACGATCATCCTCAACACTGGTGCCCCACAAGGCTGTGTTCTCAGCCTCTTACTATGCTCCTTATACACCGCTGACTGTGTGGCCAAATTCCCCTCCAACTCGATTTTCAAGTTTGCAGATGACACCATCATAGTGGGTCGGATCTCAAAGAATGAGACAGAGTACAGGAAAGAGATAGAGAATCTGATGAACTGGTGTGACAACAATAATCTCTCCTTCAATGTCAACAAAATGAAGGAGATATCATCGACTTCAGGAAACGTAGTGGAGGACATGCCCCAGTCTACATCAATGGGGATGAAGTGGAAATGGTCAAGAGCTTCAAGTTTCTAGGTGACCAGATCACCAATACGCTGTCCTGGTCCCTCCATGCCGACGCTATTGTTAAGAAAGCCCACCAACGCCTTTACTTTCTCAGGAGGCTAAGGAAATTCGGCATGTCCACTTTTACAGATACACCATTGAAAGTGTCCTTTCAGGTTTTATCACTGCTCTGTCCAAGACAACAAGAAACTACAAAGGGTCATGAACAAAACCCAGTCCATCATGCAAACCAGCCTCTCATCCATTGACTCTGTCCACACTTTCTGCTGCTGCAGAAAAGCAGCCAGCATAATAAAGGACCCCACACACCCCGGACATTCCCTCTTCCAAGATACAAAAGTCTGAGGTCACGTATCAACTGACTCAAGAACATCTTCTTCCCTGCTGCCATCAGACTTTTGAATGGACCTACCTCGCATTAAGTTGATCTTTCTCTACACGCTAGTTATGACTGTAACTCTACATTCTGCACTCTCTCGTTTCCTTCTCTATGAATGGTATGTTTTGTGTAGTGCACAAGAAGCAATACTTTTCACTGTATGCTAATACATGTGTCAATAATAAATCAAATCACAAGAGTTAAACTTTATTATTTATTAGTGACAAGTAAGGCTTACATTAACATTGCAATGAAGTTACTGTGAAATTCCCCTCGTCACCACAGTCTGGTGCCTGTTCGAGTCAATGTGCCTAACCTGCACATCTTTCAGAATGTGGGAGGAAACCGGAGCTCCCGGAGGAAACCCACACAGACATGGGGAGAACATGCAAACTTGGGTCACAGACAGTGACCCAAGTCGGGAATTGAACCAGGCTCCCTGGTGCTGTGAGGTAGCAATGCTAAACACTGTGCTACCGTGCCGATGATTCCTGTTCCTGGTCACTATCTCGTGTCTGTCACTATCTCATGTCGGTCACTATCTCTTGTCAGTCACTATCTCATGTCAGTCACTATCTCGTGTCAGTCACTATCTCATGTCAGTCACTATCTCGTGTCGGTCACTATCTCGTGTCAGTCACTGTCTCGTGTCAGTCACTATCTCGTGTCAGTCACTATCTCGTGTCAGTCACTATCTCATGTCAGTCACTATCTCGTGTCGGTCACTGTCTCGTGTCGGTCACTATCTCATGTCAGTCACTATCTCGTGTCAGTCACTGTCTCGTGTTGGTCACTATCTCGTGTCGGTCACTATCTCGTGTTGGTCACTACCTCGTGTCAGTCACTATCTCGTGTCGGTCACTATCTCGTGTCAGTCACTATCTCATGTCAGTCACTATCTCGTGTCGGTCACTGTCTCGTGACGGTCACTATCTCATGTTGGTCACTATCTCGTGTTGGTCACTATCTCATGTCAGTCACTATCTCGTGTCGGTCACTATCTCGTGTCAGTCACTATCTCGTGTCAGTCACTATCTCGTGTCGGTCACTATCTCGTGTCAGTCACTATCTCGTGTCAGTCACTATCTCGTGTCGGTCACTATCTCGTGTCGGTCACTATCTCGTGTCAGTCACTATCTCGTGTCAGTCACTATCTCGTGTCGGTCACTATCTCGTGTCGGTCACTATCTCGTGTCAGTCACTGTCTCGTGTCGGTCACTATCTCATGTCAGTCACTATCTCGTGTCAGTCACTATCTCGTGTCGGTCACTATCTCGTGTCAGTCACTATCTCGTGTCGGTCACTATCTCATGTCGGTCACTATCTCGTGTCGGTCACTATCTCGTGTCGGTCACTATCTCGTGTCAGTCACTATCTCGTGTCAGTCACTATCTCATGTCGGTCACTATCTCCTGTCGGTCACTATCTCGTGTCAGTCACTATCTCGTGTCGGTCACTATCTCGTGTCGGTCACTATCTCGTGTCAGTCACTGTCTCGTGTCGGTCACTATCTCGTGTCGGTCACTATCTCGTGTCGGTCACTGTCTCGTGTCGGTCACTATCTCGTGTCGGTCACTATCTCGTGTCGGTCACTATCTCGTGTCAGTCACTATCTCGTGTCGGTCACTATCTCGTGTCGGTCACTATCACATGTCGGTCACTATCTCGTGTCGGTCACTATCTCGTGTCGGTCACTATCTCGTGTCGGTCACTGTCTCGTGTCGGTCACTATCTCGTGTCAGTCACTATCTCGTGTCGGTCACTGTCTCGTGTCGGTCACTATCTCGTGTCGGTCACTATCTCGTGTCGGTCACTATCTCGTGTCGGTCACTATCTCGTGTCGGTCACTATCTCGTGTCAGTCACTATCTCGTGTCAGTCACTGTCTCGTGTCGGTCACTATCTCATGTCGGTCACTATCTCGTGTCAGTCACTATCTCGTGTCAGTCACTATCTCGTGTCGGTCACTATCTCGTGTCAGTCACTATCTCGTGTCAGTCACTGTCTCGTGTCGGTCACTATCTCATGTCAGTCACTATCTCGTGTCGGTCACTGTCTCGTGTCGGTCACTATCTCGTGTCGGTCACTATCTCGTGTCGGTCACTATCTCGTGTCGGTCACTGTCTCGTGTCGGTCACTATCTCGTGTCGGTCACTGTCTCGTGTCGGTCACTATCTCGTGTCAGTCACTATCTCGTGTCGGTCACTGTCTCGTGTCGGTCACTATCTCGTGTCGGTCACTATCTCGTGTCGGTCACTATCTCGTGTCGGTCACTATCTCGTGTCGGTCACTATCTCGTGTCGGTCACTATCTCGTGTCAGTCACTATCTCGTGTCAGTCACTGTCTCGTGTCGGTCACTATCTCATGTCGGTCACTATCTCGTGTCGGTCACTATCTCGTGTCAGTCACTATCTCGTGTCGGTCACTATCTCGTGTCGGTCACTATCTCGTGTCAGTCACTATCTCGTGTCGGTCACTATCTCGTGTCAGTCACTATCTCGTGTCGGTCACTATCTCGTGTCAGTCACTATCTCGTGTCAGTCACTATCTCGTGTCGGTCACTGTCTCGTGTCGGTCACTATCTCATGTCGGTCACTATCTCGTGTCAGTCACTATCTCGTGTCGGTCACTATCTCGTGTCGGTCACTATCTCGTGTCGGTCACTATCTCGTGTCAGTCACTATCTCGTGTCGGTCACTATCTCGTGTCAGTCACTATCTCATGTCAGTCTCTATCTCGTGTCAGTCACTGTCTCGTGTTGGTCACTATCTCATGTCAGTCACTATCTCGTGTCGGTCACTATCTCGTGTCAGTCACTATCTCGTGTCAGTCACTATCTCGTGTCGGTCACTATCTCGTGTCGGTCACTATCTCATGTCAGTCACTATCTCGTGTCAGTCACTATCTCGTGTCAGTCACTATCTCGTGTCGGTCACTATCTCGTGTCGGTCACTATCTCGTGTCAGTCACTATCTCGTGTCAGTCACTATCTCGTGTCAGTCACTATCTCATGTCGGTCACTATCTCGTGTCGGTCACTACCTCGTGTCAGTCACTATCTCATGTCAGTCACTATCTCGTGTCAGTCACTATCTCGTGTCAGTCACTATCTCGTGTCGGTCACTATCTCGTGTCAGTCACTATCTCGTGTCAGTCACTATCTCGTGTCAGTCACTATCTCGTGTCAGTCACTATCTCGTGTCAGTCACTGTCTCGTGTTGGTCACTATCTCGTGTTGGTCACTATCTCGTGTCAGTCACTATCTCGTGTCAGTCACTATCTCGTGTCAGTCACTATCTCGTGCCGGTCATTATCTCGTGTCAGTCACTATCTCGTGCCGGTCATTATCTCGTGTCAGTCACTATTTTGTGATGCTTTGCTGGAAAGTGCAAGTGTGAGAGGCATCAGGATAAAGCTTGCATGTGATGCTTCACACTTAAGGAAGATCTATTTTGGTGAGTTGGTAAGCTGGGGTTTAAGTTAAAATTTAAGGAAAAAACTTGAATAGTGGAAGGTGAAAATCTTGGGCATAGCAGTGACCTTTGAGAAGGTTTATGCTTTTGGTTTGAAAGAATTTGCAACAAGGGACACTGTTTAGTCAGGAGACTTAATTCCAAACAATACATTGCAGGGGTGCCATTCTCTCATAGATAACATGGACTTTACCATGTTCCTTTTCCCATCAGAGAGGGGAGAGATACAAAAGAGTCCCGAGGGGCAATTTGTTCACTCAGAGGGTGGTGAGCGTCTGGAACGAGCTGCCAGAGGCAGTAGTAGAGGTGGGTACAATTTTGTATCCTAAAAAGCATTTAGACAGTTACATGGGTAAGATGGGCATAGAGGGATATGGGCCAAACGCAGGCAATTGAGACTAGCTTAGTGGTAAAGTCTGGGCAGCATGGACAAATTGGGCCGAAGGGCCTGTTTCCATGCTGTAAACCTCTATGACTCTATGACTATGGTCATGGTGGAAAGCTCTTTACCTACCATGCCCAAACATGGTCAAACGGTGCCCTATAATGGACATACAATGCTCATTTCCTTTCCCTCCTTCAAACCAAACCATAGACTCCTGAGTTGGTATGATCAAAACTTTCAACTCCTTTGCGGGATATGGCTGAGATAGCTCCTCACCATCATCATCTAGTTCTTGGGAAGGTAAGTTTCAGTTTGAGTTGATTTATTAGTGTCACAAGTAGGCTTACATTAACACTGCAATGAAGTTACTGTGAAAATCCCTTAGTCGCCACACTCCGACACCTGTTTGGGTACACCAAGGGGCAATTTACCATGGCCAATGCACCTAACCTGCACATCTTTGGACTGTGGGAGGAAATTGGAGCACCCGGAGGAAACCCACGCTGACACGGGGAGAATGTGCAGACTCTGCACAGACAGTGACCCAAGCCGGGAATCGAATCCGTGTCCCTGGCGCTGTGAGGCAGCCGTGTTAACTTGCCATTGATAGATTGGTTGTTTTGTTTATATAGGGAGCCCTGCAAACGATCCAATACGTCTAATTTCAAATTCAGGAGATAGTTTATCCTTTTACTTCATACGGCGCATTGGTGTTGCCAGTAAAACAAGGGTGAAAAGAAATTCAGGATAACAAGAGGCCCAATTCTCTCATTCGGACCATATGCTAGAGCTCTGTGTACCTCAGTGGCAGAAATGGCTGTATCACTGCAAACCCAAATTTCCTCTGCAGGATTTAGGGCTATAATTCTAGAACCCTGATTACCACAATAGGAGATTGAGTGACAACACTGGAGACCCAGTTCTCCTGCTAGTCAATGAGATTATACCATTGCCGCTGCAATGCTCACCAGATCTTATGAGCACAATACTGGATTCCTCATTCTCACAATAGGTTTACAATGCAAGGAAGCCTGATTCTTGCTGAGGCCAGGCCATAACTTGAGAGATTTGATTCCCTACCAGACTTGTAAAATTGAACCATTGTGGCATAACAGGAACTCCAACTTTCACTGCCATCTGGGCAAGACTCAGCTCCCTTGTCAATCGCCTTTCTTTTATTTAACCTGTTAATGATTTTGTGCTCAGCTGTATTGAAATGGATTATTCAACATAGCATCAGGTAACAAGGTGAGGGATTATATCCCTTGCCATGCAACAGAACATAAGCATGCAATGGGGCGGTACGGTGGCACAGTGGTTAGCATTGCTGCCTCACAGCGCCAGAGACCCTGGTTCGATTCCCAGCTTGGGTCACTGTCTGTGTGAAGTTTGCACATTCTCCCCGTGTCAGTGTGGGTTTCCTCCAGGTGCTCTGGTTTCCTCCCACAGTCCAAAGATGTGTGGGTTAGGTTGATTGGCCATGCTCAATTGCCCCTTAGTGTCAGAGGGGCTTAGCTAGGGTAAATGCATGGGGTTATGGGGATAGAGCCTGGGTGGGATTGTGGTCGGTGCAGACTGGATGGGTCGAATGGCCTCCCTCTGCACTGTAGGATTCTATGGTTCAATGAACTTAACAGGGCACAGAAGACATAGAAGCATTCATTCTCTAGAATTCCAACTCACACCAGTCAAACCAAGTGCATACAAGTTGATAGCCGCCAGCAATTTAATGATATGTTTCTCCCCATGCCCAGGGCAGAATTCTTTGTTCCTCGTTTTCATGAACGGTTGGAACCATGCGCCTGGGCAGGAGCAGGTGTGGAGCAGCATTGGAAGAGGATGGGTATAGCCACAGTGGTAAAAATGGGCCATTGTGTCTTGAGAAGGGACGCAGCAGGAATTTGCGAGGACCTTGGTTGACCTGCAAGTCCTAAGAAAGTAAAGAAGGTTTTTGCATTTATAAACACCTTTCTATTCCATAGAATCACTGCAGTGATTTACCAGGCTGATTCCGAGGGTGGCAGGACTGATGTATGAGGAGAGATTGAATAGGTTAGGATTGTTTTCGCTGGAGTTCAGATGAATGAGGGGGGATCTCATAGAGACTTATAAAATTCTAACGGGACTAGACAGGATAGATGCAGGGAGGATGTTCCTGATGGTGGGGGAGTCCGAAACCAGGGGTCACGGTCTGAGGATTCAGGTTAGACCATTTAGGATGGAGGTGAGGAGACATTTCTTCACCCAAAGAGTGGTGAGCCTGTGGAATTCATTACCACAGGAAGTAACTGATGCCAAAACATTGAATATATTCAAGAGGCGGCAGAATATAGCACTTGGGGCAAATTGGTTCAAAGGTTATGGGGAAAAAGCAGGATTAGGCTATTGAGTTGGACGATCAGCCATGATCGTGATGAATGGCGGAGCAGGTTCGATGGGCCAAATGGCCTCCTCCTGCTCCTATCTTCTATGCTTATTGTGTAGAAGGAGGCCATACACATCTTGGGACACTGTGGGCTAATTTGGCATGGACTGTCTACCTAACATGCACATCTTTGGACTGTGGGAGGAAACCAGAGCACCCAGAGGAAACCCCCGCAGACCGGGGGAGAGTGTACAAACTCCACACAGTGGACAGTGACCTGAGGCCGGAATTGAACCCGGGTCCCTGGCGCTGTGAGGCAATAGTGCTAACCTCTGTGCCACCCTGCTGCTTTAGGGCATCTCGAGGCTTTTCACAGCCGGTAGGTCATTTGTAAGGGCAATCACTGTTGTTATGTAAGGAAAAGTAGCAGGTTTTTTGTGAACAGCACAGCCTGCTTTGACACTAAGGTTTGAGGGCTAGATATCGGCCAGAGCACTCAAGGAACTTGGTGTACTTCCTCACGTTGTGGAGAGGGATCCGGTACATCACCAAAACAGGCAGCGAGAGGCTTTACTGTGTTATCTGAAGACTGGTACCTCCAGCAATGCAGCATCTCCCAGTACAGACTGTCCCAGCAAGGATAAATGGGACATAGCGATGCTATAACAAACACTAGTTTTATTCGGTGCATTCATGGTAACCCAACTAACATCATCAGAGAGCTATGTATTGGGAAGTGCATAAAATACTTGGCTGTTAATTGCAGGCAGAACATCATTCAAGTGCATCACAGTGTTAAAGCTGTAGCTAAAATCTCTTTGATTGTAGCTTCAATGTTTAGGATTAGCAAATGCCTTTGCAAGGTTACATCTGCAGTATTGTTCAATATATCATCGAGAAGCTTTCAGCTGGGATTATTCCGGCTATTCTTTTTAATAGACGTACAGATACACAAGCTTACTTGCTGAGTAGATTCATAACTTCAACTGAGGTCTTCAACTTCACTTCTGGGGATCCCTGTGGTCACCGTCCGCCAGTCATTGTCTTCCTCAGTGATCTTGAAGTTATAGTTTAGCTAACCACACACTCACTTAATTATTACAGGGTTATTTGCCTGCTTTATCATAGAATCCCTACAGTACAGAATGAGGCCATTCGGCTCATTGAGTCTCTACTGACCACAACCCAACCCAGGACCTATTCCCATAACCCTGCATATTTACCCCTGACGCTAAGGGGCAATTTAACATGGCCAATCAACCGAACCTGCACATCTTTGGCGTGTGAGAGGAAACCGGAGCACCCGGAGGAAACCCACGCAGACACGGGGAGAATGTGCAAACTCCACACAGACAGTGACCCAATCTGGTAATCGAACCTGGGTCTCTGACGCTGTGTGGCAGCAGTGCTAACCCACTGTGTCACCATGCTGCCCTGAATACATATTCAGTGATTTGACCTGGTGCTTGAGAGCACTTTGTAAATATGTTGCTGTCAAACTTAAAAAGAAATCACTTATTTTAACCTTCAAATTTTCACTCATCAACACTTCCTAGTATTAGAGAGCTTTGCATCCGGATCTCTTTCTATGATCATCTTGCTGGTGCCAGTACAGAGCGAGACTGCGGATAGTTGGGAACCTGTCTCGGGGGCAGGGAATTCATATGGTGTTCGTGGAAGTGGAAATGACTAGGGTTGGGAAGCATTTTCTGATCAGGGCCAGTGTGATCTCCTGGACTCGTTTCGACCGCCTCAGGGGGTCGGAGAGGAATTTCCCAGATTTTTTTTTCCCCATATTGGCCCTGGGGTTTTCACTCTGGGTTTTCGCCTCTCCCTGGAGATCACATGGTCTGGAATGGGGGGGGTGGGGGTGAGTTAATAGGTTGTGATGAACAAAGCATCGTAGCTGTGAGGGACAGCTCGGTGGATAGGATATTGGTATGTAGATAGGCTGGAAAATTGGGCGGGGATCCTGGATTCAGGATTCAATCCTGGACCGGGGAGCGGCGCGGGCTTGGAGGGCCGAAGGGCCTGTTCCTGTGCTGTATTGTTCTTTGTTCTTTGTTCTTTAAAACTTTATTTAATATTCTTTTCCTTGTGCAGCATTCCGACATGAGCATAAAATAAGTGACCTTTTTATGCATTTAATTTAGCAAGACAAATTTCAATCTCTGGGAATAGAATTATTATTGACCAGCCAAAGTGGGGGTGGCATGGTGACACAATGGTTAGCACTGCTGCCTCACAGCGCCAGGGAACCGGGTTCGATTCCCGGCTTGGGTTACTGTCTGTGTGGGGTCTGCACATTCTCCTCATGTCTGCATGGGTTTCCTCCGGGTGCTCTGGTTTCCTCCCACAGTCCAAAAGATGTGCTGGTTAGGTGCATTGGCCATGCCAAATTCTCCCTCAGTGTACCCGAACAGGCACTGGAGTGTGGCGACTCAGGGATTTTCACAGTAACTTCATTGCAGTGTAAATGTAAGCCTATTTGTGACAATAATAAATAAACTTAAACTTTTTAAACTTAAGTGATTAATTCTGTTGGATTAATCTGACGACAAGTCATCCGGACTCAAAACGTTCGTTCTATTCTCTCCACTGATGCCGTCAGACCTGCTGAGATTTTGCAGCATTATTTGTTCTTGTTTATGATTAATTCTGTCACTTGGAGCCATTTTAAGGTGTTATTCAATTAAGCAGATACTTGTCAGGGTTTATAATGATCAGATTTTAGTCCGTTGCATGGAGGTCAACCTTCTGATTACATGCACCACCGTGATATCCGGACACGCTGATTTGATAGAAATCTTTCTTTACAGTTCTCTTGTCAACTTAGATAGAGTGACCCATTCATATTTACAACCTTGCCATCTCAATGTCAACCCACCACCAGTCCTCAAGTGAGGATCACCTGGTGTTCCTGATGAGTTCTTTATTCCTCCAACAGTCTGAAAGAAGTGCTGGTTAGTGCATTGGCCATGTTAAATTATCCTTCAGTGTACCCGAGCAGGTGTCAGGATGTGGGACAAGGGGGATTTTCATAGTAACTTCATTGCAGAGTTAATGTAAGCCTACTTGTGACTAATACATAAATAACTTTATCCTTCCTTAAATAAGGAGACCAAAACTGCACACAGTATTCAAGATGCCCTGTACAACTGGAGCATAACATCCTTACTTTTATGTTCAATTCCTCTGGTAATAAAGGATAGCGTTCCATTAGCTTTCTTAATTGCTTGCTGTCCCTGCATGCTAATGTTTTGAGACTAATGCAACCAGAATACCAGGCTCGCTGTGCGAAGTCTGCACGTTCTCCACGTGTCTGCGTGGGTTTCCTCCGGGTGCTCCGGTTTCCTCCCACAGTCCGAAAGACGTGCTGGTTAAGTGCATTGGCCATGCTGAATTCTCCCTCAGTGTACCTGAACAGGCGCCGGAGTGTGGCGACTAGGGGATTTTCACAGTAACTTCATTGCGGTGTTAATGTAAGCCTACTTGTGACACTAATAAATGATAAATAAATAAACTTAAACTTAGTTTCCCCATTTTTAGCCTATCTCATAGAATCATGGAATCCTGACAGTGCTGAAAGACGCCATTCGCCCCGTCAAGTCTGCACGGATAATAATTCCAACCAGTCCCTATCCTCATAACCCCTGATACCTAAGGGGCAATTTAGCATGGCCAATCCACCTAACCCGCACATCTTTGGAGTGTGGGAGGAAACCGGAGCACCCGGAGGAAACCCACGCTGATACAGGGAGAACGTACAAACTCCGTATAGACAGTGACTTGAGACCGCAATTCAACCGGGTCCCTGGCGCTGTGAGGCATCAGTGCTAACCACTGTGCCACCGTGCCACCCTATATACAACTGCATTGTCAGTAATGAGTTTGCCTGGCCACTATGATACAATACAGAGGAAAGACATCTTGGAAGCTTCAGTGAATTAAATAAATAAAACTTAAGCAAAGTTTTTAATTTTTATTTATTAGTCACAAGCAGGCTTACATTAACACTGCAATGAAGTTACTGTGAAAAATCCCCTACTTGCATCCCCTGCAAGTCCCCTACAAACTTGCATTTTTACAGTGCCTTGTCACCTCAAAGGCTACAGTAGATATTTTAATTTCCAAGAGTGAGTCTCTCTCTATCTAGTACCCCGAGGACAGATACAGCGCAGCTCGATGTAGAGAAAGGAACACATTTACATTAGTACAACCTCCAATTCCCACACCAACTGTTCGATGGTCTTTCCATACACCAATTCGTTCCGAATTTGGGGCAATTTTACTCTTTGGCACAAGGCATTTGATTGAACAGGCTGAAAACCCATTTCACTTGCACCCCTTGAAGACACATTTAACCCATCCATCTGGGCCAGCTGTGAACCCAGGTCCCCAGCGGTGAAGGTCAACTTCACAGCCATAGTCCCCAGAAGGGTATTTCAGTGCTATTTTGTGGTGAATTAATGATGCTTACTTCTTTGACGCAACGACTTTCCATCTGTTCCTCTCAATTAAACATCCGCTTGCTTCTTTAGGCTTATTGAACTTCCCCAATACAAAGGGTTTCTACAGCAGGCAATCTAAACAATTCCTTTTCCCTCTAGAAAACCAGTTTACAATGGATGCTGCCTCGCTTAGCCTTCAAAATACCACCCCCTATTTACTGCTAACACATTGGATACAAAACCTTAGCGAGGCAGAACCAGCAATGGGCCAAGTACAACCCGAGCCAGGTATCAAGTGTTCTGCAACTGGCAACAACAGCATGCCAGGTGTTCTGTATGCACCGCACACTGGTAACCGTAGAAACAATGATTGCTGTTGTCTCCCGCAGTAACATCGCAGAATAAATGATGACCGTATAATCGAAGCAAAGTAAAGATGAGCTTGAGCTAAGCTATAGATTTTGAAAAGACTTTAGTGGGAAATGCTTTGTTGGTGACTTTTGCCTGTGAAGTAAACTGCAATATGTCATGGTTATGATTCTTGTATATCCTTGATGTAGTCATTCTCATTCTTTTTTTGGTGAATTCTTACGTTTGTTAAGAGGAAGGATGGCATTGAACATAAGAACATAAGAACATAAGAACGTAAGAATTAGGAGCAGGAGTAGGCCATTTGGCCCCTCGAGCCTGCTCCGCCATTCAATAAGATCATGGCTGATCTTTTCGTGGACTCAGCTCCACTTACCCGCCCGCTCACCATCACCCTTAATTCCTTTACTGTTCAAAAATGTATCTATCCTTGCCTTAAAAACATTCAATGAGGTAGCCTCAACTGCTACAATTGCTGAGAAGTGAAATATTTCCTCAATCATAGAACGCAACGTCACGATCAAACTCTCCCACCTCAAGCACAGGAAAAGGTTCGTACTTTTGGAAGATGATTGCAAAATAGGTTTAACAAAACAGCAGGAGTGTCACTGATGGAGGAAACCTCCCAGGTCCCAGGCGATGTTGTTCTTGAGTTCAAAGACAAAGACAATATCCAGGCTTGGGCTAACAAGTGGTAGATAAGATTCACACCACACAAATGCCAGGCAATGACCATCACTAATAAGAGACAATCTAACCACTGCTCTTTGACATTCACTGAATCCCCCATCAGTGACACTCCTGTTGTTTTGTTAAACCTATTTTGCAATCATCTTCCAAAAGTACGAACCTTCTCCTGCGCTTGAGGTGGGAGAGTTTGATCGTCAACATCCATGGGGTTATCATTGACCAGAAACTCAACCGGACTTGCCATATAAACACAGTAGCTACAAAGGCGGGTCAGAAGCTAGGAATACTACGGCAAGTAACTCACTTACTGAATTCCCCAAAGCCTGTCCACTGCCTAAACGGCACAAGTCAGGATTGTGATGGCTGAATGGCCTCTTTCTGCACTGTAAGAATTCGATGATTCTATGAAGGTGCTCCAACTGTGCTCTGAGAGACAGAATTCCAGGATTTTCCATGGCAGTACAATAATCTTTCAGTATTGCAGCCAGACCTGACCTTCAAGTGCTTGTTGTAGGCACTGGGCACCTTTCAATAGGAACACATTTTATTGCCCACTGCCAAGGGCTTTCACCTCAATGAGCACAAAGCCACAAAATTAATTGCCACCATTATTTTAACTTGTTATCTGGGATCAATTGGCATCGTAGCCTTTACTGGTGCTTATTACTGCACTGATATTAAATTCAAGTTCATATCGGTACTGGGAATTTTTTTTAGCCATTCTATTCCCAGTAGTTTTGTCAAAAATGTTTCTTAGCTGTTCAGTAAAATCCCTGATTAAAGGTGACATTGGCTGGCAGTTTTCACAAGCCCAATTTCCCCGTACATGGAAAAGTTGTTCAGCAACAAAGGTTAAGCCATCATTGCCAGCTGTCACCCTCTCAGAGGTTAATCTGCTAATAATTAATAAATCATGGCTGCCCATCCATTGATCTGACCTGGAGTGTCTTCCCCTTTTGTTGTGTTATGTTCTTTTGTGGGGATGTGAGTGGGGGAGGAGGCGGGAGGGGAAGGGAGGGGGGTGGGATGGGGGGGGGGGGGGGGGGGAGAAGTTCACTGCAACCTTCAGTCTTGCTTCTCTCTGCATTTCAAATTCTCCTCTCTCCTGGGGGACACCGGCCTGGGGAATCTCTGGCTGACTGCTGCCATCATCTGATTACATGGGTACCGTTAACTGATTCATCAAAAGAGCTGCTGATAACTGGATTAATTTCATGGACTGTGCAATTTATCAACCATTAGACACTCTCATTCTCTCGAAGGCATCTTCAGGAATGTGAACGTTTCTGGATATGGGTAGGAAAACAGAGGGAAAGCAGAGGGAAAAGAGGGAAATAAAAGGAAGCAAGACAGGAGTCCTGAATTATGGCAATGTTACTGTTATAAATGAAAGGCTTTCTTTAATTTCTTGTTGGCAAGTGAACTATTTATTGCCCGTCCTCAATGCCCTGAGGGCAATAAGAGAATTCTGTTGTCCATATTCCATTCAATCATCACCCCTCTATACGGTGATCCACATTGGCTCTTGGTCTGTCTAATCCTTGATATTTGAAGGCCAAAATGGCACCGGAGTGTGGTGAATTCTTGAGAGCTGTGCCCAGCATACCCTCTAATACCATCTTTTACTCTTGTTCTATGCTTCTAAAGCCCAAAACCACATGAAATTACAAAGGTTTGTGAATGTAACCCAATCCATCATGCAAACCAGCCTCCCATTCGTTGATTCTGTCTACACTTCCCGCTGCCTTGGCAAAGCAGCCAGCATAATCAAGGACCCCACGCACCTGGTCTTTCTCTCTTCCACCTTCTTCCGTCGTGAAAAAGATATAAAAGTCTGAGATCACGTACCAACCGACTCAAGAACAGCTTCTTCCCTGCTGCTGTCAGACTTTTGCATTAAGTTGATCTTTCTCTACACCCTAGCTATGGCTGCAACACTACATTCTGCACTCTCTCCTTTCCTTCTCTATGAACGGTATGCTTTGTCTGCATAGCACACAAAAATCAATACTTTTCACTGTACATTAATACATGTGACAATAACAAATCAAATCAAATCAAAAATCTATTTTAACTCTCTTAAATTCTCTAACAATGCACTATTACAATTCCTTACCTCATATTAAGCTGATCTTTCTCTACACCCTAGCTATGACTTTAACACTACATTCTGCATTCTCTCATTTCCTTCTCTATGTACGGTATGCTTTGTTTGTATAGTGCGCAAGAAACAATACTTTTCACTGTATGTTAATACATGTGACAATAATAAATCAAATCAAATCCTTTTAAAATTCTTTCCATGTCTTTGACCTTCCCTCTCCAGCCCTCCAAGGCTCCAAGATCTCTGCACTTCAATTCCCGCCTCTCACTCATCCTGATTCCTATTCCTTCACCATTGCCGTTCTGCAATTCCCACTCTAAACATCTCTGCTTCTCCACCTCTCGGTCACTTGTTAAAATCCCAACATTTTAACCAAGCATTTTGTCCCCTGTCTCTCCTTTTGTGGCTAGCTATCAAATTTTGAATGATCGTCCTGCAGTGTCTCTGGACATTTAAATATATAAATGCAAGTTATTGTTGTGGCACTGCCACCTCACGTCGGCTAAAGCAGGGATGGTAGGTCCTGATGGGCATTAGGAACCACGTTAGCTTTTACAACGATCCTGCTGCCTTCATGATTACTGTTAGATTTATTGAATTCAGTGTCACAACATGTCCAGTTAATGTGTTCTTGTATGAAAACAACCAAGTGATATTGTGCAGAGCCATACAAACATAAGGATGATTTCTTTAGTTTTGGGCTCCCTGAAGGGAAACACACCTCCTAAATTCTAGCCAGAACACCATTTGATTTGATTTGATTTATTATTGTCACATAGAAACATAGAAACTAGAAGCAGGAGTAGGCCGTTCTGCCCTTTGAGCCTCCTCCGCCATTCAAAGAACAAAGAAAATTACAGCACAGGAACAGGCCCTTCGGCCCTCCAAGCCTGCACCGACCATGCTGCCCGACCGAACTAAAACCCCCTACCCTTCCGGGGACCATATCCCTCTATTCCCATCCTCTTCATCTATTTGTCAAGGCACCCCTTAAAACTCACTATTGTATCTGCTTCCACTGCTCCCTGGCAGCGGGTTTCAGGCACCCACTATCCTCTGTGTAAAAAATTTGCCTCGTACATCTCCTTTAAATGTTGCCCCTCGCACCTTAAACCTGTGCCCCCTAGTAATTGACTCTTGCACCCTGGGAAAAAGCTTCTGACTATCCACTTTGTCCATGCCCCTCATAATCTTGTAGATGTCTATCAGGTCGCCCCTCACCTCCGTCGCTCTAGTGAGAACAAACCATGTTTCTCCAACCTCTCCTCATAGCTAATGTCCTCCATACCAGGCAACATCCTGGTAAATCTTTTCTGTACCCTCTCCAAAGCCTCCACATCTTTCTGGTAGTGTGGCGACCAGAAATGAACATATATTCCAAGTGCAGCCTAAGGTTCTATAAAGCTGCAACATGACTTGCCAATTTTTAACCTCAATACCCCGGCCGACGAAGGCAAGCATGCCGTATGCCTTCTTGACTACCTTCTCCACCTGCGTTGCCACTTTCAGTGACTTGTGTGCCTGTACACCCAGATCCCTCTGCCTATCAATACTCTTCAGGGTTCCGCCATTTTCTGTATATTTCCTCTTTGTATTAGACTTTCCAAAATGCATTACCTCACATTTGTCTGGATTAAACTCCATCTGCCATTTCTCCGCCCAAGCCTCCAACCGATCTATATCCTGCTGTATCCTCTGATGGTCCTCATCACTATCCGCAAATCCACCAACCTTTGTGTCGTCTGCAAACTTACTAATCAAACCAGTTACATTTTCCTCCAAATCATTTATATATTCATTTCGATCATGGCTGATCATCAAATTTAATATCCTGATAGCCCCTTCCCCTCCACATCCCTTGATCCCTTTAGCCCCAGTGGAAACATAGAAACTAGAAAACATGTATTGGGATACAGTGAAAAGTATTGTTTCTTGCGGAGTCTGCACGTTCTCCCTGTGTCTGTGTGGGTTTCCTCTGAATGCTCCGGTTCCCTCCCACACTCTGAGAGATGTGCTGGTTAGGTGCATTGGCTATGCTAAATTCTCCCTCAGTGTACCTGAACAGACGCTGGAGTGTAGCGACTAGGGGATTTTCACAGTAACTTCATTGCGGTGTTAATATAAGCCTTGTGACACGAATAAATAAACTTAAAGTTAAATGTGCTGCGTTATGGGGACAGGGCGGAGGGGTGGGCCGAGGTAAGTTGTTCTTTCAGAGTGTCGGTGCAGACTCAATGGGCTGAATGGCCTCCTTCTGCACTGAAGGGATTCTATGATTCTAAAATGGCTGATGGTGTTTTTTTTCCAATTAATGGGATTGCATTTATATAGCACCTTTCACAGCCACTGGATGTCTCCAAGTGCGTTCGTCAATGAATTACCTTTGAAGTGTAGTCACTGTTTAATGTAGGAAGAACATCAGCCAATTTTCACACAGCAAGATCCCACAAATAGCAATGTGATAATAACCAGATAATCTTCTTCATGACATTGACTGAGGGATACGCATCGGCCAGGACACCAGGAATAACACCCCTGCTCTTCTTCAGAATCATAGAATCCCTCCAGTGTAGAAAGAGGCCATTCGGCCCATCGATTCTGCACCAACAACAACCCCACCCAGGCCCTATCCCCTTAACCTGATGTCTTTACCCTGCTAATCTCCCTGACACTAAGGGGCAATTGAGCTTGGCCAATCAAACTAACCCACACATCTTTGGAGTGTTGTAGGAAACTGGGGCACCCGGAGGAAACCCACGCAGACACGGGGAGAACATGCTAACTCCACACAGACAGCCACCTGAGGCCGGAATTGAACCTGGGTTCCTGGCGATGTACGGCAGCAGCAGTGCTAACCACTGTGTCATCATGCCATGGGATTTTTCACATTCACCCGAGCAGGCAGATAGAACCTTGGCTTAATCCAATTCATTGAGGTGAGGAAACTGTGTCAGTGTTACGTACGTGTAGACTTTGATAGAAGCTGAGTGAAGCTCACCCAACAATGTGTTACAATTTGCAATAGACAATATTCACACGCAACTGCAACATTCCGTTGTGCTATTTTTAGGCAGGTGTTGGCCCATTTAAAATTAAGGGATTAAAACCCATTTAAAAATAATTGAAGAGGAATGTAGCATGTGTCTTAATCACTAACCTTGCAAGAGTGCACCAACTGCACCAGTATAATATTCCTCTGAATCTTAATAGACATCTGTAGGTATTCCTTGTTTATTTATTAGTGTCACAAGTAGGCTTACATTCACACTGCAATGAAGTTACTGTGAAAATCCCCTAGTTGCCACACTCTGGCGCCTGTTTGGGTACACTCAGGGAGAATTTAGCATGGTCAATGCACCTAACCCCCCAATACATCTTTCGGACTGTGGGAAGAAACAGGAGCACCCGGAGGAAACCCACGCAGACATGGGGAGAACGTGCAAACTCCACACAGACAGTGACCCAAGGATGATCCAGACTCAAAATGTTGACTCTATTCTCTCTCCACAGTGACCTGCTGAGGTTTTCCTGACTTTTCTGTTTTTGTTTAAGATTCCAGTATCCACATTTGCTTTTATCTCAGACTTACTAGTCCAGCGACATTACCACGGCACCATCATCGACCCTGCAGATCCGTAGTGGAATGGAAAGGAGGAAAAAGTGAGGGACTTTACAGATGAAAACACATCTGGAAAAGCAGATGATTTAAGCTGGGGTGACAGAGAGCAGGTGACTGAAAGCTCTGCACTCTCCAATTATACATTGTGCAGAAGCCAATCACTTTAGAAAAACATGAACGAATAAACGAGAGATTTGTTCTACATGCAGGTGGAGGAAAATATCCACCAAACCATCAACATTTGCCTTCCAAGGGAACAGGAGGAGAGGACTTTGTTCAAGCAGCCAGTCAGTGCTGTTGGACCATTTCCTATTACAGCGTGGATTGAATTAGTCGTGAGGTTTTACATTGTTTGCTGCTCTTGGTCGTCTGAAGAGCACTCATGTTTGCTTCCTGGCAGTGTGAAAGGTCTCATTAAACAGCCGGTCCCTAACATACATGGAGACATTCACTTCCATCTGCCTCCAGATGCTGAGCTACAGACCACAGCCAAGGCACGGAGTGGGTGCAGCTGCTTTCCCTAAAGAAAGGGAGAGGATATGGGGTACTGACTGAATGCCACCCATGCACTGCCATCTCCAGAATGGTTCTGGAGGAGGGCTGACACAGATGGGCGAATGGTTTAGTTTAGTTTATTTATTAGTGTCACAAGTAAGCTTACATTAACACTGCAATGAAGTTACTGTGAAAATCCCCAAGTTGCCAAGTTTAATGATGATCATGAAACCATTGTTGAAAAAACTCATCTGGTTCACTAGTGTCCTTTAGGGAAGGAAATCTGCCATCCCTCACTGTGATACAACCAGAAAGAATGCATTCTGTGGTGCATCTGTAAAAGTGGGTGAGAGTCGTAGCTGACATGTCAAATTTCCTTCGTCTTCTGAGAAAGTAGAGGCGTTGGTGGGCTTTCTTAACCAAAGTGTCGGCATGGGGGGAACAGGACAGGTTGTTGGTGATCTGGACACCTAAAAACTTGAAGCTCTCGACCCTTTCTACTTTGTCCCCGTTGATGTAGACAGGGGCATGTTCTCCTTTACACTTCCAGAAGTCGATGACAATCTAAGTCGCTCTGGCAATGGTTTTCCCCATTCTCTCCTTCAAATACTTGCCAAGGGATCACTTACATTCTCCTGAGGGGACATATGTTATCTGTGTTTAACATCTCACCCGAGAAGCAGCACCTCTGGCAGTGCAGCACTCTCTCAGTGGTGAAGCACTGAAGTGTCAGCCTATTCTATGTGCTCAGATCTCTAGAGTGGGACTTGAACCCATGGCCTTCCGGTTCAGAGGTGATGATGCTAACATTAAGCCAAAGCACCCGTGCAAGCAAATCAGCTCTCATCTGTTATGAAGTTTATCTCACACTATTTTGACTACAAAGTGTCAAAGAAAATAAAGAGTTGGATTGAGATCTCACCTCAGATTGTCCCAAAGTGCGTTACAGCTGATGAAGTATTTTTGAAATGTAGTCATGGTAGTGACATTGGTAAACGATTGCCTTGAATTTCCCCACGTCCTTCCCCGAAAGGGTTCAGTGACTTAGTCCATTGCCAAGTTGGGAGCTATTCAGATCTGGAAAGTCCAAGGAAGATCCAATTTTGGACTTGTGCTGTGGCTGCTAACTAAAGTCAGAGCAGAGTTCAATGCTCCTTTAGGACTTGGTGCCCTGAGTGAAGGCAGAAAGATAGAAAGAATCTTGTGGGTTACACGTTACCGGACATGACATTTAGTCGAATTACCCAAGTGTTGACCCAAAGAGAAGGTGAGATTGGACTTGACCATGTCCTTTAACAGTTGAATGTCGATTTAAGCTCCTGAATTAAAAACAAAATGGCCGCTTGAGGAAAGTCTAATGAGAATGGGCACTCTGAAAAGTATCATAGAATCACTCCAGTGCAGAAGGAGGTCATTCAGCCCATCAAGTCTGCACCAACCCTCTAACGGAGCATCCTACCTAGGCCAACCGCACCCTATCCCCTTGACCTCACATAGTTACTCCACTAATCTTCCCAACTTATGCATCTTTGTACACTAAGGGGCAATTTAGCACGGCCAATCCACCTAAACTGCATATCTTTGGACTGTGGGGGGAAACTGGAGCACCTGGAGGAAACCCACGCAGACACGGGGAGAACGTGCAAACTCTGCACAGTCACCCAAGGCTGGAATCAAACCTGGGTCCCTGGCGCAGTGAGGCAGCAGTGCTAACCATCATGCCATCATGCCACCTCTTGTGTAGGAGTTAGCCCCTTCAAGACAAAATAAATAAATCACACCCAAATCCAGTGACAGCCTCAATCTTCAAACCAACTTTTCAGCTGAATTGTATCTACTGAGCTCCAATGAAAAAGAATCAAAGTGCGTCAATACGCAAATTTCATGGGATGTAAATTTGCCTCAGGCTTGTGTTATTCAGACAACTGGATAGGGTGGGGCAAACAGACAGTGTGGGATCAACAATTCCAGTCCCTCCACCTTTATTACTGCTGTAAGGACTTGTGTGGGAAGGAAGTGAGACATGCACAGAATTATTCATAGCTTCTTTTGACATCAGCATAGGATTTGGGAGCATGGAGTACATGAGGAAGGAGATATGTGTCCATCCTGCGTAAGCCATTGACACAACTGCAATTAGACCCCTGTGTTCAAGCCTTTGTAAGAAGTTTAACAACACCAGGTTAAAGTCCAACAGGTTTATTTGGTAGCAAAAGCCACACAAGCTTTCGGAGCTCTAAGCCCCTTCTTCAGGATATTCCAGCCCTTCCTGATCTTCCAGTCCCACCAAAGGCGACCCCTTGCCTTGGATTCCCCGGTGCCAGGACTGCCGAGACCTGCAAAACGCTGCAGAGTCCGGCAGGGCTGTAAGATCCCGCTGACTGGACTTACCTTTTATGTTCACGAAAAAACATTGGCCAGCAGGATTAAGGTAAATCCTGAGGGTTTTTATACATATATCAAGAGCAAGGGGTAGCCAAGGAGAGGGTTGGCCCACTCAAGGACAGGGGAGGGAATCTATGCATGGAGCCAGAGGAAATGGGTGAGATATTAAATGAGTACTTTGCGTCAGTATTCACCAAAGAGAAGGACTTGATGGATGATGAGTCTGGAAAAGGGTGTATCGATATTTGAGTCACGTTGAGATCAAAAAGGAGGAGGTATTGGGGTTCTTGAGAAACATTAAGGTAGACAAGTCCCCAGGGCCTGATGGGATATATCCCAGAAACTGAGAGAGGCAAGGGAGAAAATTGCTGGGGCCTTGAGAGAAATCTTTATGTCCTCACTGGCTACAGGGAAGGTACAGTAAGAAGTCTCACAACACCAGGTTAAAGTCCAACAGGTTTATTTGGTAGCAAAAGCCACTAGCTTTCGAAGCGCTGCTCCTTCATCAGGTGAGTGGGATTTCAGTTCACAAACAGGGCATATAAAGACACAAACTCAATTTACAAAATAATGGTTGGAATGCGAGTCTTTACAGGTAATCAAGTCTTAAAGGTACAGACAATGTGAGTGGAGAGAGGGTTAAGCACAGGTTAAAGAGATGTGTATTGTCTCCAGCCAGGACAGTTAGTGAGATTTTGCAAGCCCAGGCAAGTTGTGGGAGTTACAGATAGTGTGACATGAACCCAAGATCCCGGTTGAAGCCGTCCTCATGTGTGCGGAACTTGGCTATCAGTCTCTACTCAGCGACTCTGCGCTGTCGTGTGTCGTGAAGGCCGCGGGCACGGGCATTCGGCCTCTGATCTTCGGGTAAGCATTCTCCAAGGCGGCCTTCACGACACATGACAGCACAGAGTCGCTGAGCAGAGACTGATAGCCAAGTTCCGCACACACGCGGACGGTCTCAACCGGGATCTTGGGTTCATGTCACACTATCTGTAACCCCCACGACTTGCCTGGGCTTGCAAAATCCCACTAACTGTCCTGGCTGGAGACAATACACATCTCTTTAACCTGTGCTTAACTCTCTCTCCATTCACATTGTCTGTACCTTTAAGACTTGATTACCTGTAAAGACTCGCATTCCAACCATTATTTTGTAAATTGAGTTTGTGTCTTTATATGCCCTGTTTGTGAACTGAAATCCCACTCACCTGATGAAGGAGCAGCGCTTCGAAAGCTAGTGGCTTTTGCTACCAAATAAACCTGTTGGACTTTAACCTGGTGTTGTGAGACTTCTTACTGTGTTTACCCCAGTCCAACGCCGGCATCTCCTCATTACAGGGGAGATCCCAGAGGATTGGAGAATAGCCAATGTTGTTCCTTTGTTTAAGAAGGGTAGCAAGAATAATCCAGGTAATTACAGGCCGGTGAGCCTTACATCAGTGGTAGGGAAATTATTGGAGAGGATTCTTTGAGACAGGATTTATTCCCACTTGGAAATAATTGGACGTATTAGTGAGAGGCGACATGGTTTTGTGAAGGGGAGGTCGTGTCTCACTAACTTGATCGAGTTTTTCGAGGAAGTGACGAAGACGATTGATGAGGGTAGGGCAGTGGATGTTGTCCACATGGACTTCAGTAAGGCCTTTGACAAGGTCTCTCATGGCAGACTGGTGCAGAAGGTGAAGCCGCATGGGATCAGAGGTGAGTTGGTAAGGTGGATACAAAACTGGCTCGGTCAAAGAAGACAGAAGGTCGCAGTGCAAGTGTGCATTTCTGAATGGAGAGCTGGGACAAGTGGCGTTCCTCAGGGATCAGTGCTGGGACCTTTGCTGTTTGTAATATATATAAATGATTTGGAGGAAAATGTAACTGGTTTGATTAGTAAGTTTGCGGAGGACACAAAGGTTGGTGGATTTGCGGATAGCGATGAGGACCATCAGAGGATACAGCAGGATATAAATCAGTTGGAGACTTGGGCGGAGAGATGGCATATGGAGTATAATCCGGACAAATGTGAGGTAATACATTTTGGAAGGTCTAATACAGTTAAGAAATATACAGTAAAAGGCAGAACCCTTAAGAAAGTGGCAACGCAGGTGGAGAAGATAGTCAAGAAGACATACGGCATGCTTGCCTTCATCGACCAGGGCATTGCGTTTAAAAATTGGCAAATCATGTTGCAACTTTATAGAACGTTAGTTAGGCCACACTTGGAATATAGTGTTCAATTCTGGTCGCCACACTACCAGAAGGATGTGGAAACTTTGGAGAGGGTACAGAAAAGATTTACCAGGATGTTGCCTGGTATGGAGGGCATTAGCTATGAGGATAGATTGGAGAAACTTGGTTTGTTCTCACTGGAACGACGGAGGTTGAGGGGGACCTTATAGAAATCTACAAAATTATGAGGAGCATGGACAGAGGGGATAGTCAGAAGCTTTTTCCCAGGATGGAAGAGTCAATTACTAGGGGGCATAGGTTTAAGGTGCGGGGGGCAAGGTTTAAAGGCGTTGTACGAGGCAGAGTTTTTACACAGAGGGTGGTGGGTGACTGGAACTCGCTGCCAGGGAAGGTAGTGAAAGCGGATACAATAGTGACTTTTAAGGGGCGTCTTGACAAATACATGAATAGGATGGGAATGGAGGGATATGGTCCCCGGAAGGGTAGGGGGTTTTAATTCAGCCAGGCAGCATGGTCAGTGCAGGCTTGGAGGGCCGACGGGTCTGTTCCTGTGCTGTAATTTTCTTTATTCCTTGTTTTTAAAGTTTATTTATCAGTCACAAGTAGGTTTACATTAACGCTGCAATGAAGTTACTGTGAAAATCCCCTAGTCGCCACACCCCTGCACATGTTCGGGTACACTGAGGGAGAATTTAGCATGGCCAATGCACCTAACCAGCACGTCTTTTGTGGGAGGAAACCGGAGCAGCTGGAGGAAACCCACGCAGACACGGGGAGAACGTGCAGATCTGCACTGTCAGTGACCCAAGCTGGCAATCGAACCCGGGTCCCTGGTGCTGTGCCACCATGAGTTTCCATCTGGGCAAACATGCCTGTGATTCTGATAACCTCTCTCAGCAGGCCAGGCTTTCTATTGAGAATGCACCCACTCCACATTCACCAGCTTCCAGCTTCCAAGGGCTTGGTGTTTAAATCTGTAGAATGCTTCAGTCCATGGCTCAGGACACATGTGCTATGTCTAGACTGATTTAAAAATATGATCACCAAGCTTGTGCTGAAATCAAAGTGAGTTCCGCCTCACATGCGCCTTCGTTTACCTGAGTGAGTCGACTTTCCTGACCCGGGCTGGTGTCAGAGCTGTGAGCCTGTTGATGGCAGCCATGTTAAAAGCCATTTCCATCTCATTAACCCTCCCATTGTGAAGTACATTGTAAGGTTCAGATCCAAATTGAGAGAGCTATGGATTTCAGGCTGCCATTCAACCGCATCAGAGAAAGAAGAATTAATTCGCCCTCTACACTGTGCTCATTCTCCACATGGGCAACCGGGAACATTGAAAGGAATTGTGCCCGGTTCTGCAAGATATTTAATCTCGCGTACAAAGGAAAGACACCTGCGGGCAGATTGAAACTGTAGGTTCACAAACCGGGGGCTCTGAGAAATAATGTGAATGCGTGAGCTTGGAGCGGAATGTGGCTCAGAGTGGATGGACCATCCCACCTCGGGATGGAGTATGCTTGGGGGAATGCTGAGAGCGCCGTGACAGTAAACACCTGTTTTCTTAAAAGCATTTTAAAAATCTTAACATGAAACTTATACCGTATTTTAATTTAGAGGGAGGGGTGTCCTTGCTTGCGAAACCATTTGAAAAGAGGTCCTTCAACCAGCAGAGTTTGAGAACCATTGGGTCAAATCATATTTTATCAGCTTTTCTTGCAGCCGCTTGTTTCACTTTCACCAGTTTGATGGGCCAAATAGCCTATTTCTGTGCTATAATGATTCTGTGACTCAGGACGGAGTATAGCTCAGTGGTGGAGCATTTGACTACAGCTCAAGAGGTTTCCCCCGGTTCAAATCCGGGTTCTCCCTCTGGGGATTGGTTGCTGTGTTTTCTACATTATAACAATGGCTACGCTTCAATAAAATGTCCTGATAGGCTAGAAAGTGCTTTGCAACATGTGCTGGCTCCATCTATCTTTTGAGGGCGGCATGGTGGTATAGTAGTTAGCACTGCTGCCTCACAGCACCAGGAACCCAGGTTCGATTCCGGCCTTGGGTGACTGTCTGTGTGGAGTTTGCACGTTCTCCCCGTGTCTGCGTGGGATTCCTCCGGTTTCACACCACAGTCCAAAGATGTGCGGGCTAGGTGGATTGGCCATGGTGAGTGCGCAGGGTTACGGGGGAGAGGATCTGGGTAAAATACGCTGTCAGATAGTGGGTGTAGGCTTGATGGGCTGAATGGCCTCCTTCTGCGGTGTAGGGATTCTATGATTCAGGAGTGATAGGATAGAATGGAAACTTATCCAGTTGACTCCTGGGAGAAAATATGTGTGCAGACACTAAGCAAGGCCAGCACTGTGCTGGACTACAGCCGGAATTCTCCAACCTCGCTTGTGGCTGGGATTCTCCGCTCCCGCTGCAGTAAATGGAAATTTGGCAGGGAGTCGAATTCTCCGTTCTCGGTTGCAGGGATGGCAGGGTGCACGAGACTGGAGAATCCTGGCCTATGTGTTCTTCTGCACTCTCAGGTAGTCTGCTCACACTCACTCTCAAATTTGCTTTACTGTCAAACTCACATGGACGGAGAGTCACAGAATCATTATAGCACAGAAATAGGCTATTTGGCCCATCAAACCAATGTAACCTGTCTGCAGAGTAATCCAGTCATTCCCTTTTCCATATCCTTTCCCTATAGCCCACCACGTTTACTTCCTTCAAGTGCCTGTCCAATTACTTTTTGGAATCATTGTGGGCAGTGAGTTTCAGTTCGTTATCACTCGCGTAAAATGTATCACAACACCAGGTTAAAGTCCAACAGGTTTATTTGGAATCATGAGCTTTCAGAGTGCTGTTCCTTCATCAGGTAAGTGGAGGAAGGTTCACAACAAGGCACATATAGACAAAGATGTGTCTTTGCTTATATATGCCGTGTTTGTGAACCTACCTCTACCTGATGAAGGAGCAGCGCTCTGAAAGCTCGTGATTCCAAATAAACCTGTTGGACTTTAATCTGATGTCGAGACTTCTTACTGTGCCCACTCCAGTCTAACTCTGGCATCTCCACATCATGCATAAATAATGTTCTCCCTCAGATTCCTCTTGTATCCCTTGCCCAGAACCTTAAATCTGCGACTCCTCTCCCCTTATCCTTGTACCATCAGCTAATAGCAATAGCTCTTCTTTGTCTACCTGAACTAAACCTGTCCTAATCTTGCAGACCTCTATCACATCTTCCCTCAGATCCCTTTTCACTAAGGAGAGCAATCTCAGCTTCTCCAACCTTGTAGCTATATATCTCCATCTGGTAAATCTCTTCTGTACCCCCTCAAGGATCTACACATCCTTCCTAAAGTGTGGCGACCAGAACGAGACGCAACTCTCTAGTTGTGGTCTAACCAGGGATGAGAGATGGGGACATCACCCCTTGGAATGAATCCCAACCTTTCCGGGGAAGAGATATTTAGAGAGAAGGACAGAATATTTCAATCGGAATGGGAAAGAGAGAGGATCTTTGTCATTCTCAGGAATCATTGGCTCACTAACAAATTGGAGGAAGCTGTGGAATGAGAGATTCCTGCGAATTCTGGACAAAAACTTGGAGTCTTGCTCCAAGTTTTAATTCAAGGAGAAATTTAACCCCCAATTTCACAGTGGTTAGCACTGCTGCCTCACAGCGCCAGGGACCCGGGTTCGATTTCCAGCTTGGGTCACTGTCTGTGTGGAGTTTGCACATTCTCCCTGTGTCTGCATGGGTTTCCTCCGGGTGCTCCGGTTTCCTCCCACAGTCCGAAAGACGTGCTGGTTAGGTGCATTGGCCATGCTAAATTCTCCCTCAGTGCACCCGAACAGGTGCCGGAGTGTGGCGACCAGGGGATTTTCACAGTAACTTCATTGCAGTGTTAATGTAAGCCTGCTTGTGACTAATAAATCAACTTTACTCTTTACTTTACTTAGTAAAGGGGCAGTATTCCCACGCAAAGGATTTATTTCTGAGGGCTTGTGCGAGTGGGATCAAGATGTTTTCCGTAAAGACTCCAGCCCATCATTTCAACAACCTGACAAAAACTCCTCGCCATTCTGTTACCCAGCCCAGCTGTATTTACTCAGCAGATAAATCTCAGCCAGCCATCCCACACTGCTGTGTGGTGTTAACCAACGCTACCCTTCATGCCAAATTCCTTCAGTATCTTTCATTCTGGGCTTGCTGATCTTATTTACCCCCCCCCCCCCCCTCCCCTCACCACACCCACCCCTTCTGGCTCTTGGCAAGTTGGACTTCTGGTTAGCAAAACACTTGGGATTTGCTGGTGTTTTTCAAATTCATTCATGGGACGTAGATGTCATTGACAAAAGGCCAACATTTATTGCCCACCCCAATTGCCCTGAAAGGCAGAAGGAGCAACTGAGTTGTTTGATAGACCAATTCAGGCAGCAGTTAAGTGTCAGCCCCATTGCTGTGGGTCTGGAGTCACATCGAGACCAGACCAGGTTAGGTCGACAGATTTCCTTCCCTGAAGGACATTAATGAACTTGATGGCTTTTTGCAATAATTTGGTAGTTTCAATGTCATCAATATTGATCCTAGTTTTTTTAAATTCCAGATTTATTTCATTAACTGAATTTAAGTTTTCCAACTGCAGTGGTGAGATTTGAACTCTTCTTTCCAAATTATTAGCCCAGGTTTCTGGATCACTAGTCCAGTAACATAACCACTATTTTACTGTATCTGTAACTTGATTTGATTTGATTTGATTTATTATTATTACATGTATTAGTATACGGTGAAAAGTATTGTTTCTTACACGCTATACAGACAAAGCATACTGTTCATAGAGAAGGAAACAAGGGAGTGCAGAATGCAGTGTTACAGTTATAGCTAGAGTGTAGAGAAAGATCAACTTAATGCAGGGTGGGTCCATTCAAAAGTCTGATGGCAGCAGGAAAGAAACTGTCGGTTGGTACGTGACCTCAGACTTTTGTATCTTTTTCCCAACGGAAGAAGGTGGAAGAGAGAATGTCTGGGGTGCGTGGGGTTCTTAACTAGGCTGGCTGCTTTGCCAAGGCAGCGGGAAGTGTAGACAGAGTCAATGGATGGGAGGCTGGTTTGTGTGGTGGATTGGGCTATATTCACAACCTTTTGTAGTTTCTTGTGGTCTTGGGTAGAGCAGGAGCCATACCAAGCTGTGATACAACCAGAAAGAATGCTTTCTATGGTAAGGGACTGCTTACTGCGGTGGTCAAGAAACCCATTCTTATTGTATGGTACGACTAGGCAGAATGTGGAAGGTGAACGAGGTGGACTTTGACTCTTCTTCATCGAGTAATCATCGAGTACATTCGCCAAAACTCACAACAGAAACCATCAATATTTGACTGATATATATCTAGATTTCTATTTAACCGAATGAATCTTACAATGGTAGGGAGAATGTAATTTTATGATGATTCCAGTGCACAGACGTGTCATGGCAAGGAGAACTGGTCAAGAGTGTGTAATGCAGGATATGAGACTGTTGCGTGGTTTACTTTCGGGGGTAAGGAGGAAGAAACTTTCCAGAAACTACCCTCAGGCGATCAAATAGGTTGGGTGGCATCTGTGGGGTACATGATACATGGAAGGAATATGTTTAATGATGTTAATTATGCCTTATTATTCACATTCTGAGGTTCTTCAGAGTCTTGCAACATTGCTCAGGCTGGTGGGCTGGTTTCAGCCACAGGTATATTCATAGCTCACCATCGTTTGCACTGAAGTGAACTCTTGTGTATTTTGACTTCCCACTGAACTGTGCCCAGATCAGGGTCAAATGTTTCAATTCACTCCCTCCAACCAGGACGGATGAAAATGGTCATGGGTTCAAAGTTCAGAGCTGGCTGAAACCTACTGCTGGTAATAAAGAGAATTCACTTCCGTAGATAGGTTCATGGACGAAAAGAAATTGGTTTAGGTTGGAGGGTCACAGTTTTTTTTTTAACTGGTCGGTGCAACATCGTGGGCCGAAGGGCCTGTTCTGCGCTGTAATGTTCTATGTTCTATGTTCTAGTGTAAAAGGTGGTAAGCTGTGAATACCACCTGCACCTGAAACCATCCCACCTACCTGTGCAATGTTGCAAGACTCTGAAGAACCTCAGAATGCAAAGAATGAGAAGAGAGCAATTAACATCATTAAACATATTCCATCTCTGTATCATGTACCCCATAGATGCCACCCAACCCATATGATTGACTGAGGGTAGTTTCTGAAAGGTTTCTTCCTCCTTACCCCCCAAAGTAAACCACTCAACTGCCTCATATCCTGCATTATACATGCTTGACCAGTTCTCCGAGTCATGACACTTCCGTGGACTGGAATCATCAGCGCCCATATCAATGGTGGGTAAATTGGAGTCCCGGAGCCACGTACGCCTCATCTGGGTTCTGAATGCCACCCTCGAGATATTTTGTTAACCGTTGCCCACGCGCAGAGCTGCCACATTCCGCTGGTCTCCCTCCTCGTAGCTTTTTTCCTCCCAGTACATTTAAAGTGGAACGCACGTGAAGAAAAGACACAAGTGGCTGGATTATCCAACCTCGCCCACAGCTGGGATTCTCCAGTCCCGCTGCATTGGATGGAGATTTGGCTGAGCGCCAAGTTCTCCGTTTTCGCTGGCAGAGGCGGCAGGGCGTGAATGGTCGGAGAATTCCAGCCAAGAACTGAGGTACCTACTGATTTCAACAAGGTAGACTGTGAGAGCCATGCACTCCCTCTGCATCCAATCAAGCATAAATATTTCTTTCGTTTTTACCACTTGACATTGATAACAGTTCTATTAATATACAAATTATTAATCATTTTCTATAACTTATGAAATATTCAGCGAATATTAAATTTATTCAATCTTATTCAAGGGTCACAGTTAGTGAACATGCATGATCTCAAACTTAAGCCCACTGAGGTTAAGGAGGGCCACTCATGCAACCCCTCACTAGCCTAGATTGCCCATCACTGGTCTACATAATATTATATTCTCTCTATCCTTGTAGCAATATTCCCATTCTTAAATGGAAATCTGGATGTATATCCGTTGAACGTTGACAGTTTCTGTTGTGAGTTTGTTTCTGGTGAATCATAGAATCCCTACTGTGCAGAAGGAGGCCATTCGGCCCATCGAGTCTGCACCGACAACAATCCCACGCAGACCCTATCCCCATAACCCCGTGTATTTACCCTGCTAGTCCCACTGACACTAAGGGGCAATTCAGCATGGCCAATCCACCTGACCTGCACATCTTTGGACTGTGGGAGGAAACCGGAGCACCCGGAGGAAACCTACGCAGACACGGGGACAAGGTGCAAACTCCACACAGACAGTCACCCGAGGCTGGAATTGATCCCGGGTCCCTGGAGCTGTGAGGCAGCAGTGCTAACCACTGTGCCGCTCCATAGAACAGAATTACTCGATGAAGAAGAATCAAAGTCCACCTCGTTCACCCCCCACATTCTTCCTAATAGTACCATGCAATGAGAATGGGCCTGTTGACCACCGCAGCAATCAGTCCCAGTCAACTAGTCTAAAACAGGTCCAAAAATTAGGGATACAGTAACATGGTGGTTATGTTACTGGACTAGTAATCCAGAAACCTGGGCTAATAAGTTGGGAAGAAGAGTTCAAATTTCACCACTGCAGCTGGAAAACTTAATTTCAGTTAATTAAATAAATCTGGAATAAAAAACTAGGATCCATATTGATAACCATGGGCGGGATTTTGTGTCCCAAGACCGGAAATTCCTGCCTGAGGTCAACAGATCTCTAAATGGTCAAAAGTTTAATTGATTATTCACTTGGCAGGCGGGATCGGGAAACATACCCCCATGAAACTGCCAAATTATCATAAAGGACCATCTATGTCCTTCAGGGAAGGAAATCTGTCAACCTACAGTGCAGAAGGAGGCCAGGTCATTGTGTATTTAAGACAGATTTAGATAGGTTCTTGATTAATAAGGGGATCAGGGGTTATGGGGAAAAGGCAGGAGAATGGGGATGAGAAAAATATCAGCCATGATTGAATGGCAGAGCAGACTCGATGGACCGAGTGGCCTAATTCTGCTTCTATGTCTTGTGCTCTTATGGTCTAATCTGATCTGGTCTTATGTGACTCCAGACCCACAGCAGTGTGCCCGACTCTTAACTACTGCCCGAATTGAACTATCAGACGACTCACTTGCTCCCTTTGCCTTCAAGGGCACTTAGGGATGGACAATAAATGTTGGCTTTGTCTGTGACAACTATATCCTATGAATGAAATGAAAATAAATACCAGCAAATCCCGAGCAGTGAAGAGTTTAGCGAAACAGAAGCCCAAGTTGCCAAAAGCCAGAAGGAATGGGGGGTGTAGGGGAAAGGGCTGAGAAAACTGGGGGTTGGAGGGGGCGGGGGGTGGTGGAATGCAGGAAAAGGGCTTAAGATCAGCAAGCAGACCAGCGTGAAAGGTACATAAAGGAACTTGGCATGAAGGATAGCGTTGGTTAACGTAACACAGCAGTGTGGGATGGCTGAGGTTTATCCGCTGAGTAAATACAGCTGGCTGGCTAACAGAATGACCGGGAGTTTTTATCAGGCTGTTGCACAATTTACGCAAGAATCACAGGCAACTGTTGCTCAGTCCGAAACCTGTACAATAGCAGAGAGGAACGCAGATCAAAGCAGCCATCCTTGAGTCTCATTCACCTGTTGCCAATGAGTTATTAACCATCGTTTACATTGCCTGATTGGAATCAGGAAATCGAGTGTATCAAGACCACGTGAAGTTAATTCTGAGCAAACACAAATATTAAAGAATTGTGGGGGTCGCTGGCTTGTCCTGAGGACTGACAGGCTAACATACACACTTGAAATTAAATTTTTGCAGAACATCAAGTCATTAGTTGTGTGGTTAAATCCCACCATTTACCCATCTTTCCTTTCCTAAGTTTCTCCTGATTGATGGGCAGACGTCTCGCCTGCAGCCACTTAACACTCACTCGAGCGTGAAATGGCTGAGGGACAGTCAGGGATTCGACTTGTCGGATGGCAGGAAGTGAGACCCCATCACCTGAAAATTCCGGCCAATGAGTTTTGGCAGGACCGTGTTAGGGAAGAATCCTGTTCTCACCTGTATATCTCAGCAGCAGGGAGAGACGGAGAGCCGATGACCTATTGATATTATCGCTAGACTATTAATCCAGAAACTCAGCTAATGTCCTGGGGACCCGGGTTCAAATCCCACCACGGCAGATGGTAAAATTTGAATTCAATAAAAAAAATCTGGAATTAGGAATCTACTGATGACCATGAAACCATTGTTGATTGTCAGAAAAACCCATCTGGTTCACTAATGTCCTTTAAGGAAAGAAATCTGACGTTCTTACCCGGTTTGGCCTACATGCGACTCCAGAGCCACAGCAACGTGGTTGACTCTCAACTGTCCTCGGGCAACTAGGGATGGGCAATAAATGCTGGCCAGCCAGCGAAGCCCATGTCCCACGAATGAATAAAAAAAAGATGGTGGTATAGTGGTAATGGGCTAGTAATCCAGAAGCCTATGCTAAGGAGGACATGGATTCAAATCCCACCCCAGCAGCTGTTGGAATTTAAATTCATTTAACAAATCTGAATTTCTAAAGCTTGGCTTAGTGATGGTTCCATCAAACTCATTGGTTGCCGTCAAAACCCATCTGCTTCATTCATGTCCTTTGGGGAAGGAAATCTGCCATCCTTACCTGGTCTGTCCTACATGTGATCCTTAACTGCCCTCTGAAATGGCCCAGAGAACCATTCAGTTCATGGGCAATTAGGGATGGGCAACAAACGCTGGCCTTGCCAGTGAATATCCCATGAAAGAATTTTTAAAAGGTGATAATCACCAAACTCTTCTGATACAAGTTTTTGATTCTTGTTTCCAAGTCTCTCCTTGGCCATGCCTCTCCCCATCTCTGCAACCTCCTCCAACCCCAAAACTCTCTGAGATCTCAGAACCTCTCAGAAAGAGGGGTGGTACGGTGGCAAAGAGACTAGCACTGCTGCCTCACAGCTCCGGGATCCGTGTTCAATTCTGGCCTTGAGTGACGGTCTGTGTGGAGTTTGCACGTTCTCCCCGTGTCCGCGTGGGTTTCCTCCGGGAGCTCCGGTTTCCTCCCACACTCCAGAGATTTGCAGGTTAGGTGGATTGTCCATGCTATATTGTCTCTTAGTGCCCCAAGATGTGTAGGTTGGATGGATTAGCCATGGTAGATGTGTGGGGTTACAGGGGTAGGGAGGGGGAGAGACCCTGGGTAAGATAGTCTCTAAGAGAGTCGGTGCAGACTCGATGGGCCAAATGGCCTCTTCTGCACTGTAGGGATTCTATGATTCAGGCCTCTTGAGCGTCCCCAGTCTCCATCACCTTGCTGCCATTGGCAGTCAGGCTTTCAGCATTCGAGGGCTATGTTTTCTATACTACAACAGTGGGCCACACCTTAAGTGTTCCATTGACTGTAACGTACTTTGGGATATCCGAAGATCATGAAAAGCGCTGTATAATTCTAAGTCTTTCCATTTTCTTTTCAGGAAGGCAATATTTTGTCTTGGAGTGTTTCTCTGACTTCACCAGCAGTGTCTATGGGTTTCACATGACAGAGAAGGCAATTGTCTCCACTTGCAATTTTAACCCAGAGCTGGAACAGTTGAGAAAAATCAAGGATTGCGAGATTAGCATTTTTACGAAGGCAAATCTGATGACTGAAACATAATTCTCTCAGCAATAGACTTAATCAAGATTGAGAAGTACAAATTGGTAGCATTACAAATTTCTGCTTCTGCACTGTGTTAGTCACCAGGCATGAAGTGTCAAGAATTGCTGCCTGCAGCTGTTTTACTTTTGCAAGCACAATCATGTTTTGTAGCAAACGTTGTTAATAAAACCCCACGCAACCATTATCATACCCTTAATAAACAGGAGACCAGGTGACAGCTGACCCGGGTGGCCTCTCTAAATTGAATGTCTGCATGTAAATAAAATAGTCTCGGATTCTTACTAAAAGGCACCTGATGGATAAAGCTCAACTTAAGCTGTCACACATGTAGGAATCTCTTCCACCCTCAGAGTTACGGTAAGGTTTCACTTTGTGAAATCCTCTGGGAGCTTTGAATACCTCTCTATCCCAGGCTTTCAACCAGGGCCCAGTTTCCCAACACCAGCCCCTATCATTTTTCCAGCAGTTCTGGGGTGGGTCCAGGAGGGGAGGGGACTTCCCTGGCAGACCTCCCCTAGTTACCTGCATACGAGTCTGTTTCATTTCGAGAGCTGATTCTGCAGAGACGCTACATGGGTGGCGTGGTGGCACTATGGTTAGCCCTGCTGCCTCACAGCTCCAGAGACCCAGATTCAACTCTGGATTTGGGTGACTGTCTGTGTGGAGTTTGCACATTCTCCCCGTGTCTGTGTGGGTTTCCTCGGGGTGCTCTGGTTTCCTCCCACACGATGTGGAGATGCCGGCGTTGGACTGGGGTAAACACAGTAAGACGTTAAAGTCCAACAGGTTTATTTGGTAGCAAAAGCCACAAGTTTTCGGAGCTTGAAGGGGCTGACGGCTCCGAAAGCTTGTGGCTTTTGCTACCAAATAAACCTGTTGGACTTTAACCTGGTGTTGTTAAACTTCTTACTGTGTTCCTCCCACACTCCAGAGATGTGCAGGTTGGGTGGATTGGCCATGCTCACTTGCCCCTGTGTAGGTTCGGGGGATTAGCGGGGTTACGGGGTAGGGCACTGGGTGGGCCTGTGTAAGATGCTCTTTCGGAGAGTCGGCGCAGACTCGATGGGCTGAATGGCCTGCTTCTGCACTGCAGGGATTCTATGATTTCCCAGTCAAATGTTGTGAACAAGCAGTAACAAGCTGCCTTGTCTAACTGAATTGAAAAGAAATCTGCTTGGAGTTAAAATATGATAAATGTTGTTAATGTTACTTCATGATTGGTCATCTGTGAGTCAGCAATTTGAGTCCTAAAGGCCAGAATTGTAGAGAGGATTCAGAACTCAGCTAGCTGTTGCAAACCTTTTATTTGGATTTGGAAATTTTAGCATCGTCTGCAGAATCTCCTTACGTATGGATTCCAAAGCAAATTTGACTGTGACTATTGTTTCACCCTTGACCTAACCACATCCTGCTGAATAGTCTGCTAATCGGGATAAGCAAATTGAGGTAACATCATTCTCATCTTCTGCATCAACTCGTGGACTGTCCTGGTGGAGATTAATTTTCTCCATTTTAAAAATGTTCAGCTTTACCGTGTAAGCGTATGCGAGAACTCAAATGTTCCTCGATATCTGAAGATGATCCTCCACTACTTCCTTCACCTTCCAGAACAATAAACGGCAAACAAAAAATACTTTGGATTTTTCAGGTGATCATTCTCTCACCTTTAACCTCCTCTCTCAATGCTATGTTTTTGTCAGAAGCTTTCTTATCTTTCTCGATCGGGAGGTGAATATGTTTTGAACATTCTTCCCATGTTGCTCCATCATCCAACACAAGGATCCACCTTCCTGTATTCTCGCAGTGTTGGAATCAAGATTCCTTGTATCATCTCTCAACCTCTACCACATTCTCTCCCAGTACCTCAAATCTGTGGAGCTCCTTAATTCCCGCCTTCCTCCTGTAACCTATAAGCTTTAAAACTGCATCGTCTATTCAAATTCCTGAATCCTCCTCAACTCCCTTTTAATCTCAAGTTTTAAGTTTATTTATTTGTGTCACAAGTAGGCTTACATTAACACTGCAATGAAGTTACAGTGAAAACCCCCTAGTTGCCACACTCTGGTGCCTGTTCTGGTACGCTGAGGGGAAATTTAGCATGGCCTATACACCTAAACAGCACGTCTTTCGGACAGTGGGAGGAAACCGGAGCACCCGGAGGAAACCCACACAGACACAGGGAGAATGTGCAAACTCCACACAGACAGTGACCCAAGCCGAGAATTGAACCCACGTCCCTGGCGCTGTGAGACAACAGCGCTAACCACTGTGCCACCGAAGGTGGCACACTGTGCCTAACGGCCTTGCCGTTCACTTACCAACGTACAAAATAGGAGTAGAAATAGGCCCCTTGAACCTGCTCCACCATTCAATAAAATCATGGCTGATCTGTTTGTGTTTCAAGTTCTACATTCTCATCCACCTTTGATTACCTTGCCTAACAAAAATCTATCCATATATTCCGAGACCCTGCCTCCACCAGCTTCAGAGGAATTCCAAAGTAGCCAACCCTCTGAGAGAAAATATTTCTCATCTCTGTCCTAAAAGTGCGACGCCTAATTTTACAACGGTGCTCCCGAGTTCTGGGCTCACCCACAAGAGGAAACATCCTTTCCTTGTCCACCTTGTCAAGACCATCCCCCAAAACATTTACACCCTTCCTTAAATAAGGAGACCAAAATTGCACACAGCATTCGAGATGCTGTCTCACTAATACCCTGTATAACTGGAGCATAACATCTTCACTTTTATGTTCAATTCCTCCGATAATAAAGGATAGTGTTCCATTAGTTTTCTTAATTGCTTGATGCACCTGCATACTAATTTTATGAGACTAATGCACCAGAACGCCAGACCCGCTGCAGCTCAGAATTAAGTTTCTCGATAAAAGGAAAGCGTTGTTACCTTCGCAAATGAAGGAGGTCTTGTGGTGCAGGGTGTAGTGTCCCTGTCTCTAAGCCAGAGGCTGCGGATTCGAGTCCTACCCCAGGACTTGATGGCCAAGGAAAGTGTGTTCATAACATGGCCAAACAGGTTGAGTGTTAACCTGCAAAATCTTTCTAACAAGCCAATGGCTGGTGGTAGGAGTGGGAAAGGCTCCTGGTCAGCCACGCTTGATGCAGAGTGACACCCCTCAAGACATAAGCCGCTAGAGACCGGTTCCAGGTAAAACCTTGCCATGGGAACAAATGAAAATCTGCTTTGTGCAACACTGAGTGTGGGAATGACAATAACCTTCATAAGTAAGGATGTTCAATTGTGGCCATGTTGAACCAGTGTATTCAAGGACCTGTGGCCCAGTAAGATTAGCAATAACAGGCCAATGAACGAGGGGAAGCTGATAAGATCCATGGATATTTGGGTCAGGTCAAAATATCAACATTTTCAATTATGCCTTCCTGATGGAACTAATTAGATAGCTCTTTCAAAAAGCCAGCAATAGTTGGGCTGAATGGCCTTTTTCTGTGCTGTAACATTCTTGTGATCCTACAATTCTACAACCCACACACTTGGCTCCCCAGCTACTGCAAGTATTGAACAGCCAACAGCATTGAACCCCATGGTATCACAGGGTACAGTGGAAACAGGACTATGAAATTGGCAAACAGAGTAGCAACATTGAAACATAGAAACTAGAAGCAGGAGTAGGCCATTCGGCCCTTCTAGCCTGCTCCACCATTCATTATGATCATGACTGATCATCAAATTCAATATCCTGATCTCCTCTTACTCCCATATCCCTCGATCCCTTTAATCCCAAGATCTATATCTATTTTTTTCTTGAAATCACACAACGTTTTGGTCTCAACTACTTTCTGTGGTAGTGAATTCACCCTCTGGGTGAAGAAATTTCTCCTCATCTCAGTTCTAAAAAGTTTGCCCCTTATCCTCAAACTACGACCCCTAGTTCAGTTCTCCCCCACCATTGGGAACATTCCTTCTGAATCTACCCTGTCTAACCCTGTTAGAACTTTATAAGTTCCTATGAGATTCCCTCTCACTCATCTAAACTCCAGTGAATACAATCCTAACCGACTTAGTCTCTCCACATATGACAGACCTGCCATCCCAGGAATCAGCCTGGTAAACCTTTGCTGTATCCCCTCTATAGCAAAGACATCCTTCCTCCGATAAAGTACTGGGGAGTATTTGTTTTTTGTTAAAATGGTGGAGGTTTGTGAGGGGGTTATTAGGATCACCGCTCTTTTTGGCGTGGACTTTGTTACACCGGGCACCACTTTGAAGCTTGCAGATGACAACAAAACTCAGAAACGTCAACTCACTTCAGGGGGATATAGACAGACTGGTGAAATGGGCCCACATGTGGTAGATTAAATTTAACACTGAGAAGTGTGACTGGATGCATTCTGGAAGGAAGAATGAGGAGAGGTAATGTATATACTCAAATGGGATAATTTTATAGGGTGTGCGGGAACAGGGAGAACTGGGGCGGGGGGGTGCACATAAATCTTTGAAGGTGACAGCGCAAGTTGAAAAAGCTGTTTAAAAAAAATATGGAATCCCTCGCTTCATAAATAGAGGCTCAGCCCTCCAAACAGTTGTTGTCCTCTGTGGAACGTATATATATTTCAGTTCGTTTAACAGGGTATCAGTCAGTTGTGCACTGAAGCTTTCGCTATTGTGGAAAATAAAAAAATCATCAGCGATTATTCCAAATCCTGATTTTAAAAGCTAGCATTTTTTATTCATTTCTCGAATGCTCCCTATTGTGGAGCTAACTGGCAGGGCCCAGCCAAACGTTTTTGACAGAGTCAGATCCTTAAAACAACATTTAAACAAGGTATCATGCTTGATACTTGGAAATTCAAACAGAACCCAACAAAAAAATGCCACCTTTGTTTGCAAAAGCCGTTCCGGTTGACAAGTGTATAGGTGTCGTGCTAGATTCCACAACCACAGAACCTGCCCAGTATACTCCCAGCAGGTCACTTGCCTGATAATCATCACTTCTCCCTCACAGCACAGAATTAATTAGAATACAGCCTGAAAACCCAACTCTGAGAATTATTCATTGTCAACAGGAGGAGGCCATTCGATCTATAGAGCCATAGGCCAGATTCTTGCCACCGTTCACCCCGACGGGATTTTCCCATCCTGGTGCGGCGAATGGAAATTTGGCTGGCCGTCGAATTCTCCGACCTCGCTGCAGCGGGAGCGTGGTGTGAACGGCAGGTAAGATCACGCCCCTAGAATCCCTACAGTGCAGAAGAAGGCCATTCGGCCCATCAAGTCTGCACCGACTCTCCAAAAGAACATCCCACACAGGCCCTCCCTTCTGCCCTATCTCTGTAAGCCAGCACGTTTACCATGGTTAATCCACCTAGCCTACACATCTTTGGACACTAAGGGCAATTCATATAATCCCTACAGTGCAGAAAGAGGGCCATTCTGCACCAACCCATCTTTTTAAAAATCTTACCAAGGCCCTAACCCCATTACCCCACATATTTACCACATTAATTCCCCTCCTAATCTACACATTTTGGGACACTAAGGGGCAATTTAGCATGGCCAATCCACCTAACCTGCACATCTTTGGACAGTGGGAGGAAACCGGCGCACCCGGAGGAAACCCAGGCAGACACGGGAAGAACATGCAGATTCCACACAGGCAGTCACCCAAGGCTGGAATCGAACCTGAGTCCCTGACACTGTGAGGCAGCAGTGCCAACCACTGTGCCACAGTGCCGCCCTATTTACCATGGCCAATCCATCTAACCTACACATCTTTGAACACTAAGGGGCAATTTAGCATGGCTAATCCCCACCTAACTTACACATCTTTGGACTTGGGCCTTGGGCCTGTTCCAGTATTCAATTGTATGAGCTCACCTGTACCTTAACTCCTTTCCTTAGGCCCATAACATCCTTACCAAAGAAAAAAAATATCCATTTCAGTTTTGAAATCTTCAATTGACTCTCAGCCTCAACAAGTATTTTGGGGAAGAGAATTCCACATTTCCACTACCCTTTGTATTAAGTGTTTCCCCATATCAGTCCAAGAGGGCCTAGCTCCAATAGGCTGGAGAGGTTGGGACTCTTGTCCTTGGAGAGAAGAAGAGATGGCCAAGAGGAGATTTGATAGAGATGTTAAAAATCATGAGGGGGCTGGACAGATTGAGAATGAGAGGGCACAGATTTAAAGTTTTTTTTATTCACTCATGGGACATTGCCATCCCTGGCAGGCCAGTATTTATTGCCCATCCTTAGTTGCCCTTGAGAAGGTGGTGGTGAGCTGCCTTCTTGAATCGCTGCAGTCCATGTTCTGTGGGTTGATCCACAATGACGTTAGGGAGGGAATTCCAGGATTTTGACCCAGCGACTGCAAAGGAACAGAGATATATTTCCAAGTCAGGATGATGAGTGGCTTGGAGGGGAACTTGCAGGTGGTTGTGTTCCCATGTATCTGCTGCCCTTGTCCTTCTAGATGGAAGTGGTCGTGTGTTTGGAAGGTGCTGTCTAAGGATCTTTGGTGAACAGCTGCAGTGCATCTTGTAGATAGTACACACTGCTGCCACTGAGCGTCGATGGTGGAGAGATTGAATGTTTGTAGATGTGGTGCCAATCAAGTGGGCTGCTTTGTCCTGGATGGTGTCAAGCTTCTTGAGTGTTGTTGGAGCTGCACCCATCCAGGCAAGTGGGGAGTATTCCATCACACTCCTGACTTGTGCCTTGTAGAGGGTGGATAGGCTTTGGGAGTCAGGAGGTGACTCACTCGGTGCAGTATTCCTAGCCTCTGACCTGCTCTTGTAGCCACTGTGTTTATGTGGTGAGTCCAGTTGAGTTTCTGGTCAATGGTAACCCCAAGGATGTTGACAGTGGGGGATTCAGTGATGGTTACGCCATTGCATGTCAAGGGGCTGTGGTTAGAGTGTCTCTTATCGGTGATGATCATTGCCTGGCATTTGAGTGGCGCGAAGATGTGTGGGTTAGGTTGATTGGCCGTGCTAAAATTGCCCCTTAATGTCCTGAGATGCGTAGAGGGATTATCGGGTAAATGTGTAGGGATATGGGGGCAGGGCCTGGGTGGGATTGTAGTCGGTGCAGACTCGATGGGCCAGATGGCCTCTTTCTGCACTGTAGGATTTCTATGATTCTATGATTCTATGAATGTTACTTTCCGCTTGTCAGCCCAAGCCTGGATATTGTCCAGATCTTGCTGCATTTGAACATGGACTGCTTCAGTATCTGAGGAGTCGCGAATTGTGCAATCATCGACGAACGTCCCCACTTCTGACCTTATGATGGAGGGAAGGTCGTTGATGAAGCAGCTGAAGATTGTTGGGCCTGGGACACGACACTGAGGGACTCCTACAGAGATGTCCTGGAACTGAGATGACTGACCCTCCACAACCTCACCTTATGAGTAATTTGCAAAAGAAATGAATGCAATGTGAGAGAATTTTTTCACACAGCGAACGGTTGGGGTCTGGAATGCACTCCCTGGAAATGGGGTGGAAGCAGGTTCAATGGAGGCATTCAGAAGAATATTGGATGATTATTTGAATAGAAAGAAGGTGCAGGGATACAGGGAATTGGCACTATGTCACAGTGCTCATCTAGAGAACCGGTGCAACCCCGAGTGCCTTTTAATATTGGAACTGATCAGGGCTGCTCTCTGACCAACTGTATGGCCAATGGGGCTAAATAAGCCCGCAAATGTTAAGTACAGCCAGGTTATTTTCATTAAGAAGATATTCTAAAATAGTATCACCTCCCAGAAGTAAAAAAAAACACAGTTCATACCAGTATTCTTATTTCCCTGTTTTACTGGCATTCCATTTTAAAGAATACAAGACCAGTTGAGGTCAATATTCTTATGTCCCCAGTTTATTGTTTTTTTTTCCTACTAGGCCTCCACAATAGTTTAGATTTGATTTGATTTATTATTGTCATGCCTATTAGTATACAGTGAAAAGTATTGTTTCTTGTGCACTATACAGACAGAGCATACCGTTCATAGAGAAGGAAAGGAGAGGGTGCAGAATGTAGTCACCCATCTACTCACAGCCTACTTTGTTGCCTGCGTCGTGGACTGATCTGGCCACTTTAATCTGGCACCATGTGGCAAAGTAATCAAATAGGGAATTTAACTCTGAAAAGTCTGAGGTGGTACACTTTGGAAGGAGTAATTTGACAAGAAAGTACTCAATGAATAGTAGGACACTCAGATGTTCTGTGGAACAAAGGAATCTTGGCATTTTGTCCACAGATCTCTGAAAGCATGTTAGTAGGGTGGTGGAAAAGGCATATGGGACACTTGCCTTTATCAATCGAGACATAGATTACAAAAGCTAGGAAGCCATGTTGGAGTTGTATAGAACTTCGGTGAGGCCATAGCTAGAGCACTGTGTGCAGTTCTGGTCGCCACATTATAGGAAGGAGGTGATTGCACTGGAGGGGTTGCAGAGGAGATTCACCAGGATGCTGCCTGGGATGGAACATTTAAGTTATGAAGAGAGGTTGCGTAGGCTTGGGTTGTTTTCGTTGGAGCAGAGAAGACTGAGGGGTGACCTGATCGAGGTGTACAAGATTATGAAGGACATGGGCAGAGTGGATAAGGAGCAACTGTTCCCCTTTGTTGAAGGGTCAGTCACGAGGGGACACAAGGTGAGGGGCAGGAGATTCAGAGGGGATGTGAGGAAAAGCTTTTTAACCCAGAGGTGATGATCTGGAATGCGCTGCCTGGGAGGGTGGGAGAGGCAAGTTGCCTCACATCCTTTAAAAAGTACCTGGAGGAGCACTTGGCACTTCATAACATTCAGGGCTACGGGCCAAGTGCGGGCAAGTGGGATTAGGTGGGAGTTCAGGTGTTTCTAATGTGTCGGTGTGGACTCGATGGGTCGAAGGGCCTCTTCTGCGCTGTATGATTCTATGAATAATATTCCTCACCTGATAAACACCAAAAAATGGAAACAGAAATGCAAAGTGTTACTGGATGAACACTTGGCACGTCATAACATTCAGGGCTGTGGGCAAGTGCTGGCAGATGGGATTAGGTGTGAATTCAGGTGCTTCTAATGTGTCAGTGCAGACTCGATGGGCTGAAGGGCCTCTTCTGCGCTGTTTGATTCTATGATTCTGAGAGAGATGAAGCCAGGGCCCTGTGACTGGGTGGGTTGGGCTGGTGGAGAGGGGGGGGGCGCTATTTTCAGGGTGAGATTTTGGGAGGAGGGAGGGAGCAGCTGGTTGTCAGCAGGGCAGCCCTATAGTATGTGGCCTGCAGTCAGTCACATAAAAGTCCTGATTGATCCCAGTGTCTCACTTGAAGTGGGAAATCAGAGTTTTAGTCCCGTCCGCCGTTTAAACATGGGCAACCCAGGGACTGACAACAGCATCTGGGAGAAAAGGTTCCTCAGAGAGGAGACAGGTGTGAAGCATCAACACTGCCATTTTCTGTGCTAACGTTTAAAATACATCGCAGATGTTTTTCCTGGAATAGCACGGTTTCTATAGCAGCGTCCAAAATATTCTGGGGTACTCAAAATTAGGACAGAAAAAAAAACAACGAACTCTGTTCTAACTCATTTAAAAAATGCCAAGCATATGTATCTTTTTAAAAAAAAGATCAGCTTAAACATGTGCGTGGTGATTGTCCCTTTAAGGGCAACACAGCGGAACAGGGTCAATTGGCCTGGGGGATCAATTGGGTCTCAGGGTGAGAAATCACCCCAAAGGTCAGGGAGGTGGGGTGTGTCCTCTTAAGCTAGAGACATATAGGGACCTAGGTACAGCCACAAAACTGCTGTTTTCTTATTACTAAACCCTTTCTGTGTTCGCAAATGCAGCCGATGGAAGTGCATCATTCCAATGTGATATAAATCGCGGAGGTTGTACGTAGGAATGAGAGCTGTAAAATCTACAAGAGTAGATGAACTCACTGCATCATCTGTATCTGAGACTCCAACATCCTTACACATGCAACAGGGGCAGCATGGGTGGCACAGTGGTTAGCACTGCTGCCTCACAGTGCTAGGGACCCGGGTTCAATTCCCGGCTTAGGTCTCTATCTGTGTAGAATTCACACATTCTCCCCGTGTCTGTGTGGGTTTCCTCCGGGTGCTCTAGTTTCCCAACACATTGCAAAGATGTGCAGGTTAGGTGAATTGGCCAAACTAAATTCTCCCTCAGTGTACCTGAACAGGTGCTAGAGTGTGGCGACTGGAAGATTTTCACAGTAACTTCATTGCAGTGTTAATGTAAGCCTACTTGTGACTAATAAATAAACTTTAAAAGCTTCAGGCCCCTGAGTGGAGTTCAGAGCCAGGGGAAGATGCTGCCTCACAGCGCCAGGGACCTGGGTTCGATTCCCAGCTTGAGTGACTGTCTGTGTGGAGTCTGCACAACTCCCCGTGTCTGCGTGGATTTGCTTCGGTTTCCTCCCACAATCTGAAAGACGTGCTGGTTAGGGTGCATTGGCCATGCTAAATTCTCCCTCAGTGTACCCGAACAGGCGCCGGAGTGTGGCGACTCGCGGATTTTCACAATAACTTCATTGCAGTGTTAATGTCAACCTACTTGTGACAAATAAATAAACAATACAGAGCAAAGTTTTTAATCAGGACTTTTTGTTTTCCCCGGGGATGGTTTAGCACAGTCGCCGAAGGTTACTTTTTTGATTGCGGGTATTTGTACAATTACACAGCCCAGATATCATCTCATGACATCCTGTTTCAAACTGCTGATCGGAGCAGTAAAGAGTAAAATCTCAGCCTTCTTTGCCTGACCTTTAAGCCTGGTGGAAACTGGATAGTTTGTACATCTGTTAGAAGTGCAAATATCGGGAGCCTCCTGCTCAGTGGATCAGTGCTACAGCTGTGCAACTTGTTTACCCGTGAAAATGCAATTCTCAGCTGCCAGGAAGTTGCCATTTGTCTCACTCGTTTCTGGCCAGTGCTTACTCCCTTACATTTTTTCCCCTTCCATCTGCTTCTCACATGGGCTGTCTCTCTTTTTCCAGCCTCCCATCCATTGACTCCGTCTACACTTCCCGCTGCCTCGGAAAAGCATCCAGCATAATCAAGGACCCCACGCACCCCGGACATTCTCTCTTCCACCTTCTTCCATCGGGAAAAAGTCTGAGGTCATGTACCAATCGACTCAAGAACAGCTTCTTCCCTGCTGCCATCAGACTTTTGAATGGACCTTGGCACTATACATTTTTGCACGCATGTTGTAGTCTGGATGGTAGAGGTTCCAATTCCAATTTTCCAACCTGAAGAAGATGGAAGAGAGAATGTCCGGGATGCGTGGGGTCCTTGATTATGCTGGCTGCTTTTCTGAGGCAGCGGGAAGTGCAGACAGAATCAATGGATGGGAGGCTGATTTGCGTGATGGACTGGGCTACGATTACAACCCTTTGTAGTCTCTTGCGGTCCTGGGCAAAGCAGGAGCTATAACAAGCTGTGATACATCGAGGAAGGATGCATTCTACGGTGCATCTATGAAAATTGGTGAGAGTTGTAGCGGACATGCCAAATATCCTTTGCCTCCTGAGAAAGTAGAGGTGATGGGGGCTTTCTTAACTAGTGTTGGCGTGGAAGGACCAGGACAGATTGTTGATCATCTGAACACCTAGAAATTTGAAGCGCTTGACCATTTCCAGTTCATCACCATTGATGTAGACAGGGGCATGCCTTTGGATAGGGAATTCAAGAAGACTTTTCAAGAGAAGTTTGATGACGTCTTTTACAGGCGCCCAAGCCTCCAACATGAAGGGCTGAATAGACCCTCCTGTTATGTGTCTGAAGTGCGGCTGTTGTCCTATTTGTAGAGCCACATAGAAAAAGAGTCCATTTATCAATCCCTGTATCTCTCGCCTTCACTGTCCTTCCCTCTTATAAGTTCATAAGATACAGGGGCAGAATTAGGCCATTTGGCCCATCGAGTCTGTTCCGCCATTCAATCATGGCTGATATGCTCCTCATCCCCATTTTCTTGCCTTCTCCCCGTAATCCTTCAACCCATTACCAATTAAAAATCTGTCTAACTCCTCCTTAAATTTACTCACTGTCCCAGCATTCACTGCACTTTGGGGTAGCAAATTCCACAGATTCACAAACCTTTGGGAGAAGCAGTTTCTCCTCAATTCTTGTTTTAAATTTGCTACCCCTTCTTCTAAAATTATGACCTCTCATCCTAGGATGCCCCACAAGAGGAAGCATCCGCTCCACATCTACTTTATCCGTACCTTTTTTTCATCTTGTATACCTCAATTTGATCTCCCCTCAACCGTCTAAATTTGAGAGAGTATAGGCCTAAACTGTTCAATCGCTCTTCATACAACAAACCCTTCATCTCTGGAATCAATCTAGTGAACCTCCTCATCTTGTTTCCCATTTCCTGTCTCTCCCATCACGTCTCCAACATTCCAGCAGGGAATGGTCATCATTCCCACATGAGGTGGATTGGATCGCTATGCTTGCAGGTGGTAATATCCACGCTTAGTGCTGAATTCCTTTAATGGCCGTTCGATAATTCATCAGGCTGTAACAGGATGAGGTCATTACAAGCTTTAATTTTCATTAGTTATGGTAATGATTCTGTGAACGTTTCTGCTTTTCCCAGCTGTTAGTCAACCGGGCAATCACAAATCACTTCTGTGATGTATCTGTTTGTTGTGGCTACCCCCCGTCCCCCACTGCGATTTTAAAGGGGATGGGGGTGCGGGGACACCTTGCCTGTCAACCTCAAAGCAGGCAGCAAACTGGAGGGCTGCCTTACTTCCGTAGATCTTCCTGGGATCCCACTCACTGTCCTGCGGATGTTTAGCCGTACGCATAGCCCCCACAATTGTTTGAATAGAAGGGGAAGGATCTCTGGGAATAATGGAAGTGGGGCAGGAGTTAAGGTTTTTAAGGTAGGCCAAAGGCTTCATTGTGAAGCCTGGGGGTGGGCGGGGGGGAGCACTCCCGCTCCACATGGCACACAAGTAAACCTAAAACCTAAATTTAACACCTACCTATCGGCCTCCTCTGGCCTACTGTCCGAGGTGATGGAGTTGTCATCATTCCTCCCTTGCTCAGGCCTCCACCTAAAGTTAGGGCGGCACGGTGGCACAGTGGTGAGCACTGCTGCCTCACAGTACCAGGGACCCGGGTTCGATTCCTGGCTTGGGTCACTATCTGTGCGGAGTTTGCACTTTTTCCCCGTGTCTGCGTGGGTTTCCTCCGGGTGCTCTGGTTTCCTCCCACAGTCCGAAAGACTTGCTGGTTAGGACTTGTGACATTAATAAATCAATTTAAAGTTGCAGACCGGGGTCTCCCGATTACACGATTGGGTCACAAACTGCCGGAGCAAAGAATCTCGCTGCCTTCTTACAGATGTCCCATTCGCCTGCTCGAAAGACAAGTTAATATGGGTACATAATGTCACGGGACCTTAGCTGAATTCACGAAGCGCATCACACCCCCATTCCCTGCAGCCCACCTCTAATGGATCTCCTTAAAGTTTATTAGTCGCAAGTAGGCTTACATTCACACTGCAATGAAGTTACTGTGAAAATCCCCTAGTCGCCACACTCCGGCGCCTGTTCAGGTTCACTGAGGGAGAACTTAGAATGGCCAATGCACCGAATCTGCACATTTTTGGATTGCGGGAGGAAACCTCAGCACGGTAGCATAGTGTTTAGCACTGCTGCTTCACAGCACCAGGGACCTGGGTTCAATTCCCAGCTTGGGTCACTGGCTATGTAGAGTTTGCATGTTCTCCCCATGTCTGCGTGGGTTTCCCCCCGGGTGCTCCGGTTTCCTCCCACATTCTGAAAGACATGCTGGTTAGGTGTATTGATCCGAACAGGTGCCGGAGTGTGGCGACTAGCGGAATTTCACAGTAACTTCATTGTAGTGTTAATGTAAGCCTTACTTGTGACTAATAAATAAACTTTAAACCCACGCAGACATGGGGAGAATGTGCAAACTTCACACAGACAGTGAACCCAGCCGGGAATCGAACCCGGGTCCCTGGCGCTGCGCGGCAGCAGTGCTAACCACTGTGCTGCCCTGCGCCATCTCAGAAAAGGGCGCAGTTAATTTGGTGACAAGCTGGATCACATCAGGTAAAGATTGTTAAGTACGTTGCCATTATTTTAACCACCTGCCCCACCCCATTGGGCTGGCAGGGTTAAAACTATGTTGTTATTTTGCTTACCTTGACGCATGGTAATTTCCCTGGTTGAGTGTAGCATGTGGTACTGCTGGCTACCCAGTGAATCATTTGGCCCAATTTTAACAGCATGCACTGTGGGTGGGGCTTAAATGGGTTAAAATCAGGCCCCCTGTGGACAACTGAGGACTTTGCAGCAGCCATCAAACAGGGGGTGGGAGCGATGGGGGATCTGATTATCATTCAGGCAGAAATAGATAGATTCTTGAGAAGCAAAGAGGGTGAAAGGTTACTGGGGTAGACAGGAATGTGGAGTTGAAGTTACAATCAGATCAGCCAAGATCTTAATGAATGGCGGAGCAGACTCGAGGGGCTGAGTGGCCTCTTCCAATCCCTAATTTGTGTGTTCCAATGTATGGAATTGAGTGCTGGTCTGTCCAGCCACTACTCTGCAGTCATGAAGTAGAAATAGAATCCCTACAGTGCAGAAGAGACCATTCGGCCCATCGAGTCTGCACCGATTCTCTGACAGAGTATCTTACCCAGTCCCTCTTCCCTGCCCTATCCCTGTAACGATGTGGAGATGCCGGCGTTGGACTGGGGTAAACACAGTAAGAGTTTTAACAACACCAGGTTAAAGTCCAACAGGTTTATTTGGTAGCAAATGCCATTAGCTTTCGGAGCGCTGCTCCTTCATCAGATGGAGTGGATATCCCTGTAACCCCACACATATACCATGGACAGCCACCGAACCTTGGGACACTAAGGGGCAATTTAGCATGGCCAATCTACCTAACCTTGGGACACCAAGGGGCAATTTAGCCTGGCCAATCCACCTTCCTGCACATCTTTGGACTTGTGGAGGAAACTGGAGCACCCGGAGGAAACCCATGCAGACACGAGGAGAAAGTGCAAACTCTACGCAGACAGACACCCACAGAATCGAACCCGGGTCCCTGGCACGATGAAGCAGTGGTGGTAACGACAGTCCCTTACTGCAGTCCCATGCAGTATGTTGGTGTTGCTCCATTCACTCTCACTTGCCATCTCTTACCCCTCTCTCCATTACCCTGCATGGTTGTCAAGGAGTTAAGATGCCGATGAAGTCCATAGAAACATAGAAGATAGGAGCAGGAGGAGGCCATTTGGCCCTTCAAGCCTGCTCTACCATTCATCACGATCATGGCTGATCGTCCAATTCAAAAGCATAATTCTGCTTTTTCCCCATAAACCTTGATCCCATTTGCCCCAAGTGCTATATCTAGCTGCCTCTTAAATACATTCAATGTTTTGGCATCAACTACTTCCTGTGGTAATGAATTCCACAGGCTCATCACTCTTTGGGTGAAGAAAGTCCCTAAAGTCCATCAAAGACTGTCAGCAATTTTATTCTCCTCCATGTGGGAATCTCTGAATTATCCACAGCTCATGTACATTACACATATAAGCAGTCTTTTACCCCCAGCCCTCGAGTGATTCCCTCACCCAGCCAAAGGTGGACTCGGAATAATGAAGAGAGTTTATTGGCCTTGCGAAGTTTCAGTACGATTTGCATGTTACTGTTCTGGTGAGATTCACACCAGCTGTTACCGTTTTGAACTGATTTACAGCGCTACATGGAAATTGGCCCAATAAAATTTAACTCCATATTCCCATTAAGTTGCCGACGCTAACAGATCATTAAAGAACATGGGAAGTGAACCGGGGAGAGGGATCAGGCTAGGTGGCTGGCACGGAGGCCAGCATCCACTTGAAAGGCCGAACGGGCTGTTTCCACGCTGTAACACGCGATGATTTTCTGAGGTCTTGGTGTTTGCATTGGGATATATTCACTAATGAGGTCACAGTGCTCAAAATAAGCTTTTCCACACCACCAAACCCAATGTTTAAATTGGTCAAAGCAGAGAATAAGAATCAGCACAAACAACGCTAATATCTGAGCTTTGAATGTTAGGATTGTCATGGATTGGGTAATTGTGTTGCTCTATAAGCTGGTCCTTGGAAGTTACTGGGTGAGGGCAGACTTGCATTATTATGTATAATTTTTTGGATGTTTTATTATTGCAAGGATAAGAGATAAGAAGGTGAACAAGGGATGAGGGGATATGGTTATAATATGAGAGTTGAAAAGTTAGTAGTTATCAGAGCAGAGGCGATTGAAGGAGGACACACTCGTAGAATCATAGAATCCCTACAGTGCAGAAAGAGGCCATTTGGCCCATCCAGTCTGCATCGACACCCCAGCCCCCGACAGAGAATCTCCCCTGTAACCCCACACAGTTCCACCACTAATCTGAAAGAAATGTCAGAGGTAATAGCGGATGCGTTAGTGGTTATTTATTAAAATTCACTGGACACTGGGGTAGTGCCAGCTGATTGGAAAACGGCTACTGTTACGCCGCTGTTTAAAAAAGGAAGTAGACAAAAGGCGGGTAACTACAGGCCGGTTAGCTTAACGTCTGTAGTTGGGAAAATGCTGGAATCCATCATTAAAGAAGAAATAGCAGGCCATCTGGATAAGAATGGTTCAATCAAGCAGACGCAGCATGGATTCATGAGAGGAAAGTCGTGTTTAGAACATAGAACATAGAACATAGAAAGTCACAGCACAAACAGGCCCTTCGGCCCACAAGTTGCGCCGATCACATCCCCACCTCTAGGCCTATCTATAGCCCTCAATCCCATTAAATCCCATGTACTCATCCAGAAGTCTCTTAAAAGACCCCAACGAGTTTGCCTCCACCACCACCGACGTCAGCCGATTCCACTCACCCACCACCCTCTGAGTGAAAAACTTACCCCTGACATCCCCCCTGTACCTACCCCCCAGCACCTTAAACCTGTGTCCTCTCGTAGCAACCATTTCAGCCCTTGGAAATAGCCTCTGAGAGTCCACCCTATCCAGACCCCTCAACATCTTGTAAACCTCTATCAGGTCACCTCTCATCCTTCGTCTCTCCAGGGAGAAGAGACCAAGCTCCCTCAACCTATCCTCATAAGGCATGCCCCCCAATCCAGGCAACATCCTTGTAAATCTCCTCTGCACCCTTTCAATGGCTTCAACATCTTTCCTGTAATGAGGTGACCAGAACTGCGCGCAGTACTCCAAGTGGGGTCTAACCAGGGTCCTATAAAGCTGCAGCATTATCTCCCGACTCCTAAACTCAATCCCTCGATTAATGAAGGCTAGTACGCCATACGCCTTCTTGACCGCATCCTCCACCTGCGAGGCCGATTTAAGAGTCCTATGGACCCGGACCCCAAGGTCCTTCTGATCCTCTACACTGCTAAGAATGGTACCCTTCATTTTATACTGCTGCTCCATCCCATTGGATCTGCCAAAATGGATCACTACACACTTATCCGGGTTGAAGTCCATCTGCCACTTCTCCGCCCAGTCTTGCATTCTATCTATGTCTCGCTGCAACTTCTGACATCCCTCCAAACTATCCACAACACCACCTACCTTGGTGTCGTCAGCAAACTTACCAACCCATCCCTCCACTTCCTCATCCAGGTCATTTATGAAAATGACAAACAGCAAGGGTCCCAGAACAGATCCCTGGGGCACTCCACTGGTCACTGACCTCCATGCAGAGAAAGACCCCTCCACAGCCACTCTCTGCCTTCTGCAGGCAAGCCAGTTCTGGATCCACAAGGCAACAGCCCCTTGGATCCCATGCCCTCTCACTTTCTCAAGAAGTCTTGCATGGGGGACCTTATCGAACGCTTTGCTGAAGTCCATATAGACCACATCCACCGCTCTTCCTTCGTCAATGTGCTTGGTCACATTTTCAAAGAACTCAACCAGGCTCGTAAGGCACGACCTGCCCCTGACAAAGCCGTGCTGACTACTTTTGATCATACTAAACTTCTCTAGATGATCATAAATCCTGTCTCTCAGGATCCTCTCCATCAACTTACCAACCACTGAGGTTAGACTCACCGGTCGGTAATTTCCCGGGCTGTCCCTGTTCCCTTTCTTGAATATAGGGACCACATCCGCAATCCTCCAATCCCCCGGAACCTCTCCCGTCTCCATCGACGATGCAAAGATCATCGCCAAAGGCTCCGCAATCTCCTCCCTCGCCTCCCACAGTAACCTGGGGTACATCCCATCCGGTCCCGGCGACTTACCAACCTTGATGCCATTCAATAGTTCCAACACATCCTCTTTCTTTATGTCCACATGCTCGATCCTTTCTGTCCTCCGCAATCCAGCAGTACAACCACCCAGATCCCTTTCCACCGTGAATACCGAGGTAAAGTATTCATTAAGCACCTCCGCCATTTCTAACGGTTCCGCACAAACTTTTCCCCCTTCACCTTTTAAGGGTCCTATGCCTTCACATCTCATCCTTTTACTCTTGACATATTTGTAGAAAGCCTTGGGATTCTCCTTAATCTTACCCGCCAAGGTCTTCTCATGACCCCTTCTCGCTCTCCTAATTTCCTTCTTAAGCTCCTTCCTACATCGCGTATACTCCTGTTTGACGAACTTACTGGATTTTTATGAAGATGTAACTAATGCGGTTGACGGAGGGGAACCGATAGATGTGGTGTTTTTGGATTTCCAAAAGGCATTCGATAAGGTGCCCCACAAAAGGTTGCTGCAGAAGATTGGGGCACACTGAGTTGGGGGTAGGGTGTTAGCGTGGATTGGGGATTGGCTATCCAACAGGAAGCAGAGAGTTGGAATAAATGGGTGCTTTTCTGGTTGGCAGATGGTAACTAGTGGCGTGCCGCAGGGATCGGTACTGGGGCCTCAACTGTTTACTATTTACATAGATGATCTGGAGGAGGGGACTGAGTGTAGGGTAACAAAGTTTGCTGACGACATGAAGATAAGTGGGAAAGTGAATTGCATGGAGGAAGCAGAAGGTCTGCAGAGAGATTTGAATAGGCTGAGTGAGTGGGCGAGGATCTGGCAGATGGGGTATAACATTGGCAAATGCGAGGTTATTCACTTTGGAAGAAATAATAGCAAAATTGGATTATTATTTAAATGGAAAAAATTACAACATGCTACTGTGCAAAGGGACCTGGGGGTCCTTGTGCATGAGTCGCAAAAACTCAGTCTGCAAGTACAACAGGTGATCAAGAAGGCAAATAGATGTTGGCATTTATCGCGAGGGGGATAGAATATAAAAGCAGAGAAGTCTTGCTGCATCTGTACAAGGCATTGGTGAGGCCGCAGCTGGAATACTGTGTGCAGTTTTGGTCCCCTTACTTGCGAAAGGATATATTGGCCTTGGAGGGAGTGCAGAGAAGGTTCACCAGGTTGATACCGGAGATGAGGGGTGTAGATTATGAGGAGAGATTGAGCAGATTAGGTTTGTACTCGTTGGAGTTTAGAAGGCTGAGGGGTGATCTTAGAGAGGCATATAAGATAATGAAGGGGCTGGATAGGGTAGAAGTGGAGAGATTCTTTCCACTTAGAAAGGAAACCAGAACTAGAGGGCGCAGCCTTAAAATAAAGGGGGGTCAGTTTAGGACAGAGTTGAGGAGGAACTTCTTCTCTCAGAGGGTGGTGAATCTCTGGAATTCTCTGCCCACTGAAGTGGTGGAGGCTACCTCGTTGAATATGTTTAAGTCACGGATAGATGGATTTCTGATCGGTAAGGGAATTAAGGGTTATGGGGAGCAGGCGGGTAAGTGGAACTGATTCACTTCAGATCAGCCATGATCTTATTGAATGGCGGGGCAGGCTCGAGGGGCTAGATGGCCTACTCCTGCTCCTATTTCTTATGTTCTTATCTCCCTAACCTACATTAGGCCATTTCAGAGGGCATTTAAGAGTCAACCACATTGCTGTGGCTCTGAAGTTACATGTCGGCCAGACCAGGTAAGGACGGCAAATTTCTTTCCCTGAAGGACATTAATGAACCAGATGGGTTTTTAACGACAATTGACAATGGCTTCATGATCATCCTTTTAATTCCAGATTGAAATTTCACCGTCTGCCATGGTGGGGTTTCGAACCCAGGACCCCAGTTAATTACCCTGGGTCCCTGCACTATCTGTCCAGCGACAATACCGTTGTGCCACTGCCTCCCCAAATTGTTTCCACTGATTAGTGAAGATAAATTCAGGATTGGTGAGAGGGGAAGGAAGGGAGAGGTTGGCATTTCTTCCTGTATCAAGTTATTTGAATATGCAGCGCATAAATTGTGTGAGGGGTGGGCCAGTCACAGCATTTCACAGAACCTCAGAATAGTTGCAGCCCAGGAGGAGGCCATTCGGCCAATTGTGTCTGTACAGGCTCTCCAATGGAGCAATTCACCCGTTATCCCTCCCCAGCCTGCCTACCCTAGCCCGATATATTTTTCCTTTATCAAATTCCCTCCTGAACGCCTTGATGGGTCCTGCTTCCATCTTACTCTCAGGGACTGGTTTCTGGATCTTCACCACTCGCTATGTGAAAAACATTTTCTTCACGTCGCTATTGTTTCTTTTGCCAATTGCCTTAAATCTGAAGAAGAGTCACATGGACTCCGAGATGTTAACTCTATTTCTCTCTTCACAGATACTGCCAAGTCTGCTGTGGTTTTCCAGCATTTTATGTTTGCATATCAGATTTCCAGTACTTTCGTTTGATCTTAAATCTGGGCCCTCTTTTTAACCATCCTGCCGCCAATGTGCACAATTTCTCCCTGTCCAGACACCTCATCATTTTGAATACCTCTATCAAATTTTCCCATAATCTTCGATACTCCAAGGAGAACCATGCCAACTTCTCCATTCTCATAGAATCAGAGAATCATAGAATCCTAGAGTGCAGAAAGAGGCCATTCAGCCCATCGAGCCCATCAGTGGATGGGGGCAAGGCAGTGGACGTGGTATATATGGATTTTAGTAAGGCGTTTGATAAGGTTCACCATGGTAGGCTTCTGCAGAAAATGCAGATGTATGGGATTGGGGGTGATCTAGGAAATTGGATCAGGAATTGGCTAGCAGATAGGAAACAGAGGGTGGTGGTTGATAGTAAATATTCATCATGGAGTGCGGTTACAAGTGGTGTACCTCAGGGATCTGTTTTGGGGCCACTGCTGTTTGTAATATTTATTAATGATCTGGATGAGGGTATAGTTGGGTGGATTAGCAAATTTGCTGATGACACCAAAGTCGGTGGTGTGGTAGACAGTGAGGAAGGGTGTCGTAGTTTGCAGGAAGACTTAGACAGGTTGCAAAGTTGGGCCGAGAGGTGGCGGATGGAGTTTAATGCGGAGAAGTGTGAGGTAATTCACTTTGGTAGGAATAACAGATGTGTTGAGTATAGGGCTAACGGGAGGACTTTGAATAGTGTGGAGGAGCAGAGGGATCTAGGTGTATGTGTGCATAGATCCCTGAAAGTTGGGAATCAAGTAGATAAGGTTGTTAAGAAGGCATATGGTGTCTTGGCGTTTATTGGTAGGGGGATTGAATTTAGGAGTCGTAGCGTTATGTTGCAACTGTACACAACTCTGGTGCGGCCGCACTTGGAGTACTGTGTGCAGTTCTGGTCCCCACATTACAGGAAGGATGTGGAGGCTTTGGAGAGGGTGCAGAGGAGGTTTACCAGGATGTTGCCTGGTATGGAGGGGAGATCCTATGAGGAGAGGCTGAGGGATTTGGGATTGTTTTCGCTGGAAAGGCGGCGGCTAAGAGGGGATCTTATTGAAACATATAAGATGATTAGAGGTTTAGATAGGGTGGATAGTGATAGCCTTTTTCCTCTGATGGAGAAATCCAGCACGAGGGGGCATGGCTTTAAATTGAGGGGGGGTAGTTATAGAACCGATGTCAGGGGTAGGTTCTTTACCCAGAGGGTGGTGAGGGATTGGAATGCCCTGCCAGCATCAGTAGTAAATGCGCCTAGTTTGGGGGCGTTTAAGAGATCCGTAGATAGGTTCATGGACGAAAAGAAATTGGTTTAGGTTGGAGGGTCACAGTTTTTTTTTTTTTAACTGGTCGGTGCAACATCGTGGGCCGAAGGGCCTGTTCTGCGCTGTAATGTTCTATGTTCTATGTTCTATGAGTCTGCACCAACCACAATCCCACCCAGGCCCTATCCCCATAACCTCATGCATTTACTCTAGCTAGTCCCCCTGACACTAAGGGGCAATTAAGCATGGCCAATCCACCTAACCTGCACATCTTTGGACTGTGGGAGGAAACCGGAGCACCCAGAGCAAACCCGCACAGACATGGGGAGAACGTGCAAACTCCGCACAGACAGTGACACAAGCCGGGAATCAAACCCGGGATTCTGGCGCTGTGAGGCAGCAGTGCTAACCACTGTGCCACCGTGCCGCCCCCAACAATTCTACCCAACTATTTGAAGTTCCTCATCCGTGGAACTATTTTCGTGAACCTTTCCTGCATCCTCCAATTCCCTAAAGTGCAGCACACCGAACAGGATGCAACGGCCGGAATGTTCTGGCTGTTCATGCTGGTGGGACCTTCTGGTCCCGTTGCCAACAGCACACCCCTGCTGCGGGACTCACTGTGGTGAGGGGTGCATTCAATGGGAAACCCCATTGGCAACGGCGGGACTGGAACATCCAGCCGCCGGCCAATGGCGGATCTCCTCCAGCACTGTGGAGCACTTGGCAGGTGACGTGGAAAAACCCTGCCCGGTACTCCAGTTGGGTGGCTCGGTGGCATAGTGGTTAGCACTGCTGCCTCACAGCGCCAGGGATCCAGCTTGGGTCACTATCTGTGTGGTGTTCGCATGTTCTCCCTGTGTCTGGATTTCCTCCGGGTGCTCTGCCTTCCTCCCACAGCCTGAAAGACGTGCAGGTTAGGTGCATTGGCCATGCTAAATTCTCCCTCAGTGTACCCGAACAGGTGCCGGAGTGTGGCAACTAAGTGATTTTCACAGTAACTTCGTTGCAGTGTTAATGTAAACCTACTTGTGACTGATAAATAAACTTTAAAACTTTAGGCTGTAGCAGCATTCTATACACATTTAACATAACGTTCTTGTTTTTGTTCTCCAAGCCCCTATTAATAATGCCTGGGATGCTATATGCTTTATCACTTGCTCCCTCAATCTGAGGGAATTAGATTTTTTTTAAAATCAATTAGTTAAATATTCAGACAGAGGCCGAGATTTTCCGCCCCCGTCACTGATGGGAGTTGTCACAGGCGCGGCAGGAAAATTTGTAGAGCTGTTGACTAATCTCCAAATTCTCCCATCCTGCCACGATGATGATCGCCAATCTGGGCCGGAGAATCCTGCCCTTGGAGTTTCCAATGTGGAATAAGCAGGATTGGCCTCATTCTGCACTGAAATTTCTGACTCCTTGCTTTTTTAAATTCATTCGTGGGATGTGGGCTTCTATGGATTGGCCAGCATTTATTGCCCATCCCTAGTTGCACTTGGAGGGCAATTGAAAGTCAACCACATTGCTGTGGGTCTGGAGTCACACGTAGGCCAGACCAGGTAAGGACGGCAGATTTCTAAGTTGATCTTTCTCTACACCCTAGCTATGACTGTAACACTACATTCTGCACTCTCTCGTTTCCTTCTCTATGAACAGTATGCCTTGTCTGTATAGTGCGCAAGAAACAATACTTTTCACTGTATGTTAATACATGTGACAATAATAAATCAAATCAAATTTTCCCTTCCTAAAGGACATTACTGAACCAATTGGGTTGTTACTACAATCGATGATAGTTTCGCGTAGATTCTTAATTCCAGATATTTTTTATTGAATTCAAATTTTACCATCTGCTGTGGCAGGATTTGAACTCAGGTCCCCAGGACATTAGCTGAGTTTCTGGATTAATATTCTAGCAATAATGCCACTAGGTCATTGCCTCCCGTCCGACTTGTTTTGTTGTCTGTCGAAATGCAGTAAGGTTACAAACGCCCATTGCTCATAGAATCATAGAATCCCTACAGTGCAGAAGGAGGCCATTCAGCCCATCGAGCCTGCACCGACACAATACTCACCCAGACCCTATCCCCGTAACCCTATGTATTTACGCTGCTAATCCCCCTGACACTTTAGGTCAATTTAGCATGGCCACTCAACCTAAACTGCACATCTTTGGACTGTGGGAGGAAACCGGAGCTCCTGGAGGAAAGTCACACAGACACGGGGAGAACGTGCAAACTCCACACAGACAGTGATCCAAGCCGGGAACCGAACCCGGCTCCCTGGCGCTGTGAGGCAGCAGTGCTAACCACTGTGCCACCGTGCTGCCTTTCAAAGGCACATTTCTCTTTTTTTTGGTGCAATCAGACACGGTAAACTTATTCCACGTTTTCAGATCGCCACAACGGCTTCAGAAATTTGGTTGCTCAATGCGGAATGGGCCAAACTGGTTCACCAAACTCACACACCCAGGCACCTAGCTCTCAGTCGCCTGCGAGATGCATGACATGTAACAGCCCACAGGGTGGAACCTATCAGACTAGAGTTTGCAACGCTGTGACGCAACAGCAGAACGCAGGAAATCAAAGTCAGATTTCCAGCAATACGTGCCGGGGAACTGTGGAAGTCTGCCCTTTATGGAAACCATATTACACAGCTGGGCTTTTTCTGAGCTGCGATGTGTGTGTGTGAAACGCGATGTACATAATTGAGATCACATTTTTCCATGTGTTTGTCTAACTAAAACAGTGATTGCTGAATTCTAATGTTACCCATGCATCATGACTGAAATATTTTTGCCGTGTTGCCCTTAAGGCATCTGAGAGTTAATATTGCTCTCATTTCAGCCTTTGTCAGGACTTGTCTGGTCCTTATAAACAATATCATAAGCATTGATGAGAAAGTACTTCTATAGCTTTGCAGAGTGCTGGCTGGACTTTTTTGGAGCTATCAGGATAAATCTGGGGAGGGTCAACCTTGCTGCAGGTCTCCACACAGATGGAGTCCATTGGAAACTCATGTAAAGATAATGTCCAATGAATTGAATGGGTGGGTTAGTACAGCTCGAATGAAGAAAGCCCAAGAAAGACCACTTAATTCTCCTTTCATCACCCCTGTTGTCACAATAATGGCCTCATGTGCAGTTGTTGCCTCATCATATCAGTGATCTCTACCCGCAACAGACCAAAGAGATAGCAGTGGGGGAGAGCTTTGGGAACCATAGACTCAAACCCACCTTGTCTCTTCTGAAGCAGAAGGTTTTTAGAGACTTTGAAAGGAGTGGATAGGGGAGATGGAGAGATGTTTCCATTGAGCCAGAGTGCCTTGCACAAGGGGACAATAACCGTAACATCAGAGCCAGGTCATTCAAGAGAGAACTGAGGAAATAAATCTTCATGCAAGGGTGGATGAAGTGTGGAGCCCTCCTCAACACCAAGCTGTAGGTGCTAGCTCAATTCATAATTTGAAATCTGAGATCGATTAATGTTCGCTTGGATATCAAAGGTTTTGAAAGCAAGACGAGTGGATGGAGTTAAGATACAAATCTTAAGCATAATCTCATAGAATCATAGAATCCCTACAGTGCAGGAGGAGGCCATTCGGCCCATCGGGTTTACATCAACAAGAATCCCACCCAGGCTTTATCCCTGTAACCTGACGTATTTACCCCCCTAAGGCCAATTTAGCATGGCCAATCAATCTAACACACACATCTCATGGAATAGAAGGTTAGGCTTGAGGGGCTGAATAGCCTACTCTTCTTTATTTGTACTAGACCTACTGAGAGGAATCTTGGCTCAGGCCAGAAAAGCGTCATGTAGCTTGCCAGCTGCACAGCTGACTTTTCTCACCATAATGTCCAGCATTTAGAGGAAAGCAATTCTGGAGGCATGTCCCACACTATTGCGCTGGCGGGATGGAGTCTCAGAAAGCCAGCAACGTCGGGATTCCAGAGACCAGGGTACCTTTTTTGATGAGCGCCCCGATCTCTGGTTAAAAATAAAGGGGGAAACCACCCACCTCTCCCAAATACACGGAGATGCCCCAATGTGTACACGGGCAACCCCCATCCCCCCCCACATTGGGAACCCTACTCACGTACATTGAGAACATCCACCCCCATAGACACGAGACACCCCCTCCCCCCACACTGGGACCCCCCCCCCAATGGACATGGAAACCCCTACATACACTGGGAACACCCACCCATGGAGACAAGGAACCCCCCTGCCAGCCCCATGGACATGAGGAACCCACCATGGACACAGACCGCCCCCCCCTACATATAGTGGGAAACCTTCATGGACACAGAGAAACCCCCACCCCAAAAGATACTGCGAACCCCTCATCCATGGACACATGACCACTTCTCCACCTCCCATGGACACTGGGGACCCATCCCCACCCATGGATACAGGAACTACCTCCCCCCATAGACATGGGGAACCCCCCCTCCCACCCCAACATTCACTGGGAATCCTCCCACTCCATGGACATGGGGAACTCCCCTCCCACATGGTTCCCCAGAGGGGGTTGCCCAGCACTCCCCCTGGTCTGATTTCAGTAGAATTAAGCAGGGTGTCATGGCGCAGTGGCGTGTGGCCTTGCTGCTGAGTGAGAAGCTCCAGGTTCGAGTCCCACCACAAAACCTCATGGTCAAGGATGGCACATTCGCAATGTGGCCAAACAGGTTGCTATCAATCTGCGAATCCTTCCAACACACACTGATGGTCAGACATGCGAGGGGAAAGAAGGTTGGAGCCTCTACCGTCGCTATCCAAAGCCCCAGACTATAATATGCATGTAAACGTGTGTGTTGCCACAGCAACTCAGACACCCTGAGTGGACAGTAACCACCACAATTCCAACAGATTCTGGGCATGCTCACAAACCTCTTCCAAATCCTTGTGAAAGTTCTCGGATGGTGAGTTTTGGAAAACTATTTATATCTGGGCAGAGGGTGGTGGGGGCAGCACGGTGATGCAGTGATTAGCATTGTTGCCTCACAGCACCGGGGTCCCAGGTTCAATTCCGGCCTCGGGTCATTGTCTGTGTGGGGTCTGCACATTCTCCCCATGTCTGCGCGGGTTTCCTCCGGGTGTTCCAGTTTTCTCCCACATTCCGAAGATGTGCACGTTAGGCAGATTGGCCGTGCTAAATTAATCCTAGTGTCAGGGGGATTAGCAGGATAAATATGAGGGGCTACGGGAATAGGGCCTGGGTGGGATTGTGGTCAGTGCAAACTCAATGGGCCGAATGGCTTCCTTCTGCAGTGTAGGAATTCTATAATTCTATAATTCTATGAATCTGGAATGAGTTTCTTGGGAAGGTAGTGGAGGCCAGAAACCTTACAACCTTTAAAAAATATTTGGATGAGCACTTGAAACATCATAATATTCAAGGATATGGGACAAGTACAGGAAAATGGGATTAGCGTGCCTTTAGTGGTAGATATTGTCGGTGCAGACTCGATGGGCCAAAGGGTCTTTTCTGCGCTGTACGATGCTATGACTCTATGACTAAGGACATTCTTTCCTGTCCTTTGTTTTAACCCATTCCAAAACAAGTAGGCATGCAGCGATATTAATATTGTGGATGGAAGAACATTGTTTGTGTCTCTTCCACCGAAACGACCTCTTCTAATCCAAGGGGATAGTTAGCAGAGAAAAGCCTGATTGTGATCGAAAAGCTCATTGAAGTTCAGGGATTTGGAGTTTCTCCCCATGAGTGACAGCAAATGAAGGATAATGGGTGGAACTGCGTTGATGCTGGTACATGCTGAAAGAAAGTGACAAGATTGTTGATAAGATGGCTCCTAGCTGATTACTGCTACTCTAACTCATTAAGGCATAATATTTACAGGCTGTGCATACAGGTACCTATTATTGAGATTTTTTTTAAAAACCCACACGAAGACTGGGGATCTGACATTGATCAGATATCTTTCAACACGTATCGATATCTCCCTGCACACTTTGGCAGATTTCCTGCAGCATTCTTTCGGGATGCCACCTGTCATGTTTCCCTGTAACAATTCTTGGTCACACTTAATCAGCGCCAAAGCTAATTGATGCCCAAGCCGTTTAAATTATGGCGCGTTAACTGGGCAGATCTGTGCAGCCACACCTGATTGGGGTTGCGCGTCCCAGGGGATTGGTTGATATCAGCCAGACTGGCCCCCTCATTCCCCCTGCCATCCACCACCAACCCCCCCCTTCCCCCTCCCACCCCCCCGAGTTTCACTTTCTCACAAGCCGAAGCAAGCAACTGGGAAGTTAGTTAAAGAAAGCTGAAAACAATTGAACAGGTTCCAAGATTTTTTTTTTCTTCTTGCCTCCGATCCGGAAGTCCGTCCCGTGTGTTGATTGCTCTTTGTTGCGAAAAGCTTTCTGGCACCAGTTGTAAATGAGCCTTTCACTCGCTTGAACTTGTGTCTAGAAAGCCGGAACTCCTCGGCTGAGTATTTCAGCAGGATGCTGATGAAATGAAACATACCCTGCCCATTTCCCCGTTGTTGTGTGTGCTGCAAAGCCACAGGGGGACATTTCCACATTAATTACCATTACAGCTGCTGCACTTTGTTACGACGGCATTCTACCTCATTACAGATGGTAGTGTGCGGCTTTTCAATCTGCTTGTTGCATCCTCTCTTTATATCACTGTTCTGTAATATATTAAAACAGAACGTTGATTGTGCCCTGGCTATGTTGCCATTAAGGACATTCAGGTCCTGTGGTGCAAAAGCCACATTCAACGCTTTAAAGCAATTATGGACATTCAGAGCAGAATTTAATCTATGGTGTGCGATTGGGAGCCGATGGCCTAATGCTATTATCACTAGACTATTAATCCAGAAACTCAGCTAATGCTCTGGGGACCTGGGTTCGAATCCCGCCACGGCAGCTAGTGGAATTTGAATTCAGTAAGAAATATCTGGAATTAAGAATCTACCGATGACCATAAAACCATTGTCAATTGTCGGAAGAACCCATCTGGTTCACTAATGCCCTTGAGGGAAGGAAATCTACCGTCCTTACCCAGTCTGGCCTATATATGACTCTAGAGCCACAGCAATGTGGTTGACTCTCAACGGCCCCCCCCCCCTCCCCAAAGCAGTGATTAGCACTGTTGCCTCACAGCACCAGGGTCCCGGGTGGGCAATAAAAGCTGGCCAGTGTTAATGTAAGCCTACTTGTGATACTAATAATAATTTGAGTTCAACAACTTTAGACTGTGATCTTTCTCCTCCATCTTTACCTTTTTTGATATCCCGGACATTCATTTGTTCCTGTGTAAAAATCCTCCCTCCCCTCCTCTGCTGGGCCATCTGTCACTTGTTCTTAAGTGTTACTACATCTTTGTTGCAATCTCTTCCAGCTGCTACTAATCACTGCTCTAGCTATTCCACTCTCTCTTATTGTTAATCACATTTTCCCCTCTTTTTAATTCTGAAGAAGAAGGATCATGTGGACTCGAAACATTGACTCTGTTTTCTCTCCCTACGGAAGCTGCCAGACCTGATGAGTTTTTTCTGCCATCTCCGTTTTATTGTCAATCTCTAGTCGCCGGTGTGTTGCAGTTATCAGATCTGGTTTTTCACCCCCCGAGTTGGGAGCACAGAGTCGAGAAATTTCATAACTCAGCAAACACGACTCGGGAGAAAGTGTCCCCGATCTTCTAATTTTCATTCCAGGAGCCTTGGTCCTTGTAAGAAAAAAATTAAAACAAAAAACTAAACTCTAGCCCTCTCCCTTTGCACCTTCTCACCTCTCCACATACTCCACATGCCCCAACCATGCCATCTCTTACCACAATCACTGCCACGGCCCCTGAGTAAGATGTTCTGTCAGAGAGTCAGTGCAGACATGATGGGCTGAATGGCCTTCTGCGCTGTAGGGATTCTATGATACTTTTGCTCTCTCACCAGTGGAAACAATGTGGTGTTTCACTATGTGGAGATGCCGGCGTTGGACACATTTCCACTCCATCTGACGAAGGAGCAGCGCTCCGAAAGCTAATGCTATTTGCTACCAAATAAACCTGTTGGACTTTAACCTGGTGTTGTTAAAACTCTTACTGTGTTTCACTATAACAGATTACTTGGTCATTATCAGATTGTTGGACCTTGCTGTTTTCAAACTGACTGCCACATTTCCTATATTGTGCTCAAAAGTACTTTACTGGTTGTAATGTATCTTAAAGTAAAGTTTATTTATTAGTGTCACAAGCAGGCTTACATTAACACTGCAATGAAGTTACTGTGAAAATCCCCTATCGCCAATCCCCTATCGCCACACTCCGGCACCTGTTCGGGTACACTGAGGGAGAATTTAGCACGGCCAATGCACCTAACCAGCACGTCTTTCGGACTGTGGGAGGAAACTCACACAGACATGGGAAGAACATGCAGACTCCACACAGACAGTGTCCCAAGCCAGGAATCGAATCCGAATCACTGGTGCTGTGAGGCAGCAGTGCTGACCACTGTGCCACTGTGCTATCTTGGGACATCCTGAAGTTTTGAAGGGTGCAGTTTAAAGTCTAGCTCTTGTCTTCTTTAAGGTGGAGAGTTTGGGTGGTGTTTACTATGCACAGATCACATTTCTGTATGCTTTGCTTTGTTACTGCGAGTCTGTTCCATGTTGTTCAGTATGGTGTCTGCAGATGTGTGAACTGTTTTCCACTTGGTTCAGGCTCTTCGCTGTCAGCTCTGACATATGTTCCCCTACATTTCAACAGCAAATGCTTCAAAAGAATCGGCAGTAGGGCTTTGGGACATCTGGAACTTGTGAGAGGCGCTACAGAAATGCAGGGCCATCTTTCTCTTTCCCTAGCATTGCAACAGCTGCCCTGAGTAGGATAATCTAAATCAGAACAGCTCATGGATGAAAGTTGGGATCTTTTGCATGGCGTTTTCTAACTCAGTCGTGTGTGAGGTAGGGAGAGAAGAATTGCCAGACCCATCTCATTCCCTCTCATTCACTTGGCGGTAATAGGGCCCGCATGGAGGCACAGTGGTTAGCACTGCTGCCTCACAGCGCCAGGGACCCGGGTTCGATTCCCGACTTGGGTCACTGTCTGTGTGGAGTTTGCACATTCTCCTTGTGTCTGCATGGGTTTCCTCCGGGTGCTCCAGTTTCCTCCCAGTCTGAAAGACACGCTGGTTGGATGCATTGATCCGAACAGGCGCCGGAGTGTGGCGACTAGGGGAATTTCACAGTAACTTCATTGCAGTGTTAATGTAAGCCTTACTTGTGACAAATAAACTTTTTAAAAGATATTGAATGGTGATTCAATTTGATTTATTATTGTCATATGTATTGGGATACAGTGAAAAGTATTGTTCCTTGCACGCTATACAAAGAATACCATTCATAGAGTACATAGCGGAGAAGGAAAGGAGAGGGCACAGAACATAGAGTTACAGTCACAGATAGGGTGTAGAGAATGATCAGCTTAATATATAGTAGGTCCATTCAAAAGTCTGATGACAGCAGGGAAGAAGGTGTTCTTGAGCTTGTTGGTACGTGTTTTCAGACCTTTGTATCTTTCCCCCAGTGGAAGAAGGTGGAAGAGAGTATGTCCGAGGTATGTGGAGACCTTGATTATGCTGGCTGCTTTTCTGAGGCAACGGAAAGTGTCGACGGAGTCAATGGCTGGTTTGCGTGATGGACTGGGCTACGGTCACAACCCTTTGTAGTTTCTTGAGATCTCGGTCAGAACAGGAGCCATATCAAGCTGTGATAGAATCACAGAATCATAGAATCCTACAGTGCAGAAAGAGGCCATTCAGCCCATCGAGTCTGCACCGACCACAATCCCACCCAGGCCCTATCCCCATACCCCTACATATTTACCCACTAATCCCTCTAACCAATGCATCCCGAGACACTAAGGGGCAATTTAACATGGCCAATCAACCCAGCCCGCACATCTTTGGACTGTGGGAGAAACCGGAGCACCCGGAGGAAACCCACGCAGACACGGGGAGAATGTTCAAACTCCACACAGACAGTGATCCAAGCCGGGAATCGAGCCCAGGTCCCTGGAGCTGCGAAGCAGCAGCGCTAACCACTGTGCTACCATGCTGTTCGTACATCTGGAAAGGATGCTATCTATGATGCATCTATAAAAATTGGTGGGAGTCGTAGCGAACATGCTGAATTTTCCTAGCCTCCTGAGGAAGTGGAGGCGTTGATTGGAACGTGGGAATCTCTTGCTGGATGAACAGGTCTCAGTTCTTTGCATGCTCCAGTATTCCTTTGCGACTCAGAATCTCCAAGCCCATGGAAGTGATGACAAAACAAAAGCAAGCTCCTGGAATGAGCCGGCGTTTGACAAACAAAACTAATTCATTGCACAGGCCCTTCCTCCACTACCTGGTCCGATCGAAGCTGTCAGAACACTCGATAAAGTAATAATGGACTATTGATTATATGTTGACACTCTTCATCAGAGGAGATTTACATTGTGCGAGTCATCAATACCTTATTTTTCTACCCAAACTCACATCAGAATGGAACTATTCTTTTTTGTTTTCCTCTATTTTGAACATGAATGCTGTCGGTAATTGATATCCTTTGTTTTATTTTGACAGGGCATCTTCTCACAAAAGATTTTCTATCTTGAAGGCACAGAATGTCCCTCTGCATTGACCTACTTAGGGAGCCAATTCCATTCTGCGACTTTGGGAATAGCCAGACACGGAATTCTGCTTGTCTGTCCCATTCAAGGAAGGTTCGGTGTATGGGTCAGAATATCACATGAATCACAGAATTCGTGCCGTGCAGAGGGAGGTCATTTGGCCCATCGTATCTGCACTGGCTCTCCAAACGAGCGTTATGGTTCAATGCCATTCCCCTGCCTTTTCCTCATACCCCTGCACATTATTTCTATTCAAATAATCATCTAATGCCACCCGTAATGTCTCGAGTGAACCTGTCGCCACCACACACAGGCAGTGCATTCCAGACCCCAACCACTCGCTATGTGAAAAAAGATTTCTACCAGCACTTTTGTTTCTTTTGCAAATCACTTTAAATCTGTGCCCTCTCATTCTTGATCTTCTTACGAGCGGGAACAGTTCCTCCCTATCTACTCTGTCCAGCCCCCTCATGATTTTGAACATCTCTATCAAATCTCCTCTCCAAGGGGAACAGTCCCAACCTCTCTAATCTATCCTCATAACTGAAGTTTCTCATTCCTGGAACCAGTCTTGCAAACCTCTTCTGCACTCTCTCCAGTGTGTTCGTATCCTTCCTACAGTGTGACGCCCAGAACTGTCCACAATATTCCAGCTGAGGCCTATCAAGTATCTTGTACAATGTCAGCATAACCCCCTTGCTCTTGTACTCAATGCCCTACTTTACCTGTAAAGTTACAGCTTATTTATTAGTTACAAGTAGGCTTACATTAACACTGCAAAGAAGTTACTGTGAAAATCCCCTAGTCGCCACACTCCAGCGCCTGTTTGGGTACGCTGAGGGAGAATTTAGCATGGCCAATGCATCTAACCTGTACACCTTTTGGATTGTGGGAGGAAACCGGAGCACCCGGAGGAAACCCACGCAGTCACAGGGAGAACGCGCAGACTTCACACAGACATTGACCCAAGGCCAGAATTGAACCTGGGTCCCTGGTACCATGAGGCAGCAGTGCCAACCACCGTGCCACCGTGCCACCCGGAAATACCACCTGTAAATACTTGAAATGTCAACCTGGTCTGTAAAGCAGGTACTGCTTGCAGATGGTCACAAGTTTTGTCATTACATAGAAACATAGAAACACAGAAAAACTACAGCACAAACAGGCCCTTCGGCCCACAAGTTGTGCCGAACACATCCCTACCTTCTAGACCTACCTATAACCCTCCATCCTATTAAGCTCCATGTACTCATCCAGGAGTCTCTTAAAAGACCCTATTGAGTTCGCCTCCACCACCACTGACGGCAGCCGATTCCACTTGCCCACCACCCTCTGTGTGAAAAACTTACCCCTAACATCTCCCCTGTACCTACCCCCCAGCACCCTAAACCTGTGTCCTCTCGTAGCAGACACTTCCACCCTGGGAAAAAGCCTCTGAGAGTCTACCCGATCTATGCCTCTCAACATCTTGTACACCTCTATTAGGTCTCCTCTCATCCTTCGTCTCTCCAAGGAGAAAAGACCGAGCTCCCTCAGCCTATCCTCATAAGGCATGCCACTCAATCCAGGCAACATCCTTGTAAATCTCCTCTGCACCCTTTCAATCTTTTCCACATCCTTCCTACAGTGAGGCGACCAGAACTGAGCACAGTACTCCAAGTGGGGTCTGACGAGGGTCTTATATAGCTGCATCATTATCCCCGGACTCCTAAACTCAATCCCTCTATTGATAAAGGCCAGTCGATTAGTCGGTTAAGATGGCTTCAGATGGAGATGAGGAAAATTCTTTTCTCTCAAATGGTCATTAGTCTGTGGAATTCTCCTCCTCAGAAAGTAGTAGAGGCCAAATTTATACAGGACTGAGTTGGACAGATTTTTGGTAGACACGGGAGACAAGGATAATGGGGGATTCACAACAAGGTGGCGTTGAGGTCACAGCCAGATCAACCAATGTCTTATTGAATAGCAGAGCAGCCTCAAGGAGCTGAATGGCCTACACCTGCTTCTAAGTCCTCTTTTCCGATGATCTACATTCCTACAAGCTCAAGGTGCGATGTTTTCTGTTGAAGTCCATACCTGGTGTGTTATTGTGGACAAACCTGGCAAGGTGGAAACTGGCAACACCAGCTGACCAAGTGGCATTAAAGCACATCTCCTTTCTTATCGCCCTCTTTCTTCCCCCCTCTTGCCCTGCTTCTTTCTCTCTTCATAGCAAGGGTGTTCTTTCACTGGATGATGAAAGCAAGCACCAGAACATACGCTTAACAAGGTGCATTTGTATAGGACCTTCAACGTGGCATCCCAAGATGCTTCACAGGAGTGTCAATAAACAAGGTTTTGCACTGAGCCACACAAGGAGATGTTAGGACAGGTGACCATTGATTGGTTAAAGAGGTGGGTTTTAAATAGCATCTTAAAGGAGGAAAGTTGGGTAAAGAGGGTTAGGGATGGAATTAATTCTTCTTAGTGAACAAAGAACAAAGAATAATACAGCACAGGAACAGGCCCTTCGGCCCACCAACCCTGTGCCGATTCCTAATCCTTATTTAGATCCACTACTTATTGCCCATACACTGTTTCTATCCCTCTGTTCGCCTCACGTTCATGTGTCTATCAAAAAACACCTTGAACGTTGCTAATGTGCCTGCTTCCACCACCTTCACTGGCAGCGCGGTCCAGACATCCACCACCCTCTGTGTGAAAAGCTTTCCCCGCACCTCTTCCCTAAACTTTCCCCCTCTCAGCTTGAACCTGGGCCCTCTTGTTGTTGACATTTCCACCCGAGGTAAAAGCCTCCACCCTATCTATGCCTCTCATCATTTTGTAGATTTCTATCAGGCCACCCCTCAGCCTCCGTCTTTCCAGTGGAAACAATCAGAGTTTCTCTCTCAGACCTCAAACCTTCCAGACCAGGCAACATCCTGGTAAACCTTCTTTGTACCCTCTCCAAAGCATCCACGTCCTTCTGGTAGTGTGGCGAGCAGAATTGAACATAATATTCCAAATGTGGTCTAACTAAAGTTTGCAACATAACTTGCCAACTTTTATACTCGATGCCCCAGTTATATTTAGGGTCTAGACAACAGAAGGTATGGTCAGCGATCGTGAAGTGATGGAACACGTAGATGCGCAAGAGGCCAGAATTGGAGGAACGTAAAGATTACAACGGGTTGAAGCTAATAGAGATTGGGAGGATTGAGGCCGCAGAGGGAGCTGAAACAAATAGCAGTGGTAATGAAAGCTGTCAATTAAAACCATTGAGACAGTTTGTCCTGCCTGTATGAACCATTAATTGCAGCCTTTATTTCCCTTGCTTTCTTCCACTGCTCAAATGGTTATTTTCCACATTTCAGCCCAGATGCTATAATATTGAAGATTAAAATCTTACCCTTGCGATTGGAACAAACAATCTGTCTGGACTCTTAAAGCCTCCATCTGAAGGTGTTTTCTGATTTTCTGTTTTCCTTCTGACAAAATGAAGGAGGAAGTTTCACGCCCTACTTTGTGTAACTGAAAAACCGACTCGCACGATAAAAGTTTAAATAAGATGCAGGACTGGATTCTGAAATAGCTCCATGGGCTGCTGCAATGAATCTCGAACTAGGGACCGGGGTCACAGACTCAGGATAAAGGGTTGACCATTCAGTACTGGGATGAGGAGACATTTCTTCACTTAAAGTGATAGGAACTTTGAACTTCTTCACTTCAGAGCTGTGAATGCTTAGTCGTTAGGTATTTCAAGGCGTCCATATGTTTTTGGATACTAAGACAATTGAAGGATATGGTAACAGGGCAGGAGGGTAAGGGAGAGATCAGCCAAGATCACATTGAATGGCAAAGTGGGTTTGACAGGTACTATCCTCATAGTCTGCTCCTATATCTTACGTTCTTATTTAACGAAGAATGCTTTTATTCTGATTATTATTCACTGGAGTTCAGAAGAATGAGAGGGGATCTATAGAAACTTAGAAAATTCTAACAGGGTTAGACAGGGTAGATTCAGAAAGAATGATGGGGGAGTCCAGAACTAGGGGATTATAGTTTGAGGATAAGGGGTAAACCTTTTAGGACTGAGGTGAGGAGAAAACTCTTCACCCAGAGGGTGGTGAATGTGTGGAATTCACTACCACAGAAAGTAGTTTAGGCCAAAACATCTGATTTCAAGAAGAAATTAGATATAGCTCTTGGGCCTAAAGGGATGGAGGGATATGGGAGGAAAGGGGGGATCAGGATATTGAATTTGATGATCAGCCATGATCAAAGTGAATGGCGCAGCAGGCTCAAAGGGCCGAATGGCCTGCTCGTGCTTCTAGTTTCTATTTTCCTATTTAAGTTGTTTTGAACCAGTTATGTAACAACTTCGCCCATACTATGACTGAATATACAAATCTGACACTGGTATAATGTTGGCCAGCCTCATTGGACATATTCTGGAAGGATTGATTGTGTGTTATCTTCATAAGTTCATAAGATATAGGAGCAGAATTAGGCCATTCGGGCCATCGAGTCTGCTCTATCATTCGATCATGGCTGATATGCTTCTCATCCCATTTTCCTGTCTTCTGCCCCTAACCCTTCAACCCATTACCAATTAAAAATCTGTCGAACTCCTCCTTAAATTTACTCACTGTCCCAGCATCCACCGCACTTTGGGGTAGCGAATTCCACAGATTCACAACCCTTTGGGAGAAGTAGTTTCTCCTCAACTCTGTTTTAAATTTGCTACCCCTTATCCTAAGACTATGACCTTTAAATAGGCGGGATATCCCAGTCTCAAGACCAGAACTTCCTGCCCTAGTTCAACAGACCTTTAAATGATCCACTGACACACACACACACACAGGGAAATCTCGCAGAGTGTCTCATCACGTCTCACTTGATATACAAATGGCATTGTGAAAATTTGGCGCACTGTGAAAATTTGGCACACTGTGGTGTTGAGTATCTTTGCCCATGGTTTTACATCAGCCTGAGAAACTCAGAACCAAGGGCAAAATCTTGGCAGAGTGTTGGTTCTGGCAAGAAAAATGGCGTGTTTCTCTTTGGATCTTACCACACTCCGCCAAAGAAAAACAGCTGAGGCGAGTTTCACACTGTCACGGGGAAGGTGGTGGTGGGGGTGGGGGTGGGGGGTGGGGGGAGGTGGAGGGTGGTGGTGGGGGTTGCGGGGGGAGGTGGGGGGTGAGAGGGAGTGGGGACACAGGGCCTCAACATGCCGGCAAAACCCAGCTGCACTGAGATCCCGGCGCCATGTTTAAAGGATGCCAAAGATTAACCAAACATTAACCATTGGGTCATCCTGACTCGAAACATTGGGCGGAATTCTCCAGCCACACTGGCCTGAAAGCCGGAAATTCCCGCCCGATCGTCAATGGGGTTTCACATTGTCTGCAACCCGCCCGTTAAAATCCCAGTGGCGGGCAGGATGTGAGAATTCCGGCCATTGCTTCTATCCTTTTCCACAGACGCTGTCAGATCTGCTGAGATTTTCCGGCATTTTGTTTTGTTTGGAAGATAGCAAGCTGGCAAGAAGCAAGATCCAGCCATGGGAGAACCTGCGTTGGCTGCCTTGAAAAAAAAATCTGGGGTTGAAAAGAAACATTGAGGAAAGCAGGCGGGCAATGGAAGCTGATCTGAGAGTGACTCAGGCCAGGGTGTAGCAGTGAGTTATTACAGTGCTTGGAAAGCGGCCAAGAGCAGAAATAGTTTTAACGTAAGCACCTCGTACCTGCAGTAAACACAATATCAGTTACAACTGTAGAGCTTTATTGTAACTATATATAAGTTACTGGGAGAATGACAGGGAACTGGTCTTCTTCCAGACCTGCAGTTGTAACTTTGCACGTATTCACCACATATTTGGAGCAGACTTTTTTTTGCCTGTTTTTGTTTTAACAGCCACCCACTCGCTGAACAGCTGGTGGTTTCGTACGAGGTCCCTGCGCATGGATAAAAGTTGACAACACTTTTGTCTTCCACCACTCTCTTCCCTTGTTTTCTGAAGCCGGCGACCCACACGTGGTATTGATCCATGCTTGGGATAAGCCTCCGGTAACCTCATTCCCCTCAGGAAACTCTTTGTGATAGATCCTTCTTCTGAGCATCTGCTGGTCTGGTCTATTGGCAGCGCTTCAGGAGGAATGCATTGGTTTTGGAAGCTTCCAAACCTACTAAATTATGAGTATATGTTGTATTCCCTTGAGCCTAAACAAGTCCAAAGATGTGCGGGTTAGGTTGATTGGCCAGAGTAAATTGGCCCTTAGTGTTGGGGGGGGGGGAACTACCAGGGTAAATAAGTGGAGTTACGGGGATAGGGCCTGGTTGGGATTGTGGTCAATGCAGGCTCAATGGGCCAAATGGCCTCATTCTGTACTGTAGGGATTCTATTATTCTATGAAGTGGTTTCCAAACTTTTATATGTCATGGGACACCTCTATACGATAAAAAAGCTTTGAGGCACAGCTCTTATTTTCTCTGTCTTCTTCCCTTACTGGGAACTTTGTTTTTAACTTCTCACTGTCCTCTCTCTGTTTTTTTTTTAACCTCTCTCTGTCTCTCACTTCCCCCAGGGCTTTTGACTTGATTTGATTTTTGATTTGATTTATTATTGTCACATGTATTAACATAGAGTGAAAAGTATTGTTTCTTGTGCACTATACAGACAGAGCATACCGTTCATAGAGAAGGAAAGGAGAGTGTGCAGAATGTAGTGTTACAGTCATAGCTAGGGTGCAGAGAAAGATCAACTTAATGCAAGGTAGGTCCATTCAAAAGTCTGATGGCAGCAGGGAAGAAGCTGTTCTTGAGTCGGTTGGTATGTGACCTCAGACTTGTATCTTTTTTCCCGATGGAAGAAGGTGGAAGAGAGAATGTCCGGGATGCGTGGGGTCCTTAATTATGCTGGCTGCTTTGCCGAGGCAGCGGTTTGTCAATGCATGCATTATTTAGTTTTTCCTTCTTGTGCAGGCGTATGGGGCCTTTGTCTTCAGCTCCAGGTCCCGGCGGTTGTGCGCATGGGCCTGACCGACGTAAAAATCTAAACCGTGTACCTGCAGCTCTTCCTCAGCAGGCATCTGCTCGGAAGGCCCAAGATTCATTGGGTCTTGCCAAATACAGAGTTGAAAGTGAAGGTTAGTTTTAGTTTAATTGCCTGAGTGCTGAATCATTTTAATCTTTTTTCACTTGGAGGGAGGAGTCTTCACGGCACACCAGTGTTTTTAAAGTTTTTTAGTGTCACGAATATTCTTGCATTAACACTACAATGAAGTTACTGTGACAATTCCCTAGTTGCCACACTCCGGCGCCTGTTCGGGTACACTGAGGGAGAATTTAGCATTGCCAATGTGCCTAACCAGCATGTCTTTCGGACTGTGGGAGGAAACCAGAGCACCCGGAGGAAACCCATGCAGACATGGGGAGAACGTGCAGACTCTGTACAGTCAGTGACCCAATCCGGGAATCGAACTTGGGTCCCTGGCACTGTGAGGCAGCAGTGCCACCATGCAGGAGGAAACTGGAGTTCTCAGAGGAAACCTACGCAGACACGGGGAGAAAATGCAAACTCCATATTAAATTGATGGCAAATTGATCTACAATTCTTCACAATTTCTGATGAGAGCAAAATGTTCATTACTTTTCAGAATGGGGAAAAATCATGGGTGGGATTTTCCAGCCGCGCTCGCCCCAAGACCGGAAAATCCCGCCTGAGGCCAACAGAGCTTTGCATGGTCCGCTGCCCTGTCTGCTACGATTCCAGTGATGGGCGGGGCAGGAAAATTCCACCCCATGAGTCCAATAAAGTCATCAGTAGTGGCTCCAGCCCACTTCCTGCTACAACCCCAGTCTCTTCTTTCTTCAGATGCTCCATCGCATCTCCTGCTACAATCTGCTACCATCTTTCTTCAGAAACACATTTTTTTGCCAAAAATATACTTTGGTCAGAACATTTATTAAAATACATTTCGTAGCTCTTCAAAATTGAGATTACATAACGTGCAAACCAAGTCAGTTTCCCCCAATACAGCACGTTACTCACCACATTCACAATTACACTTCATATTTACCATACCGCTTACATGTCGGGCATACATACATTCAGGGGTCTTTCGTGGTTCCCATCTTGGGTGCATAGGAGGGCCTTAGACTGTGGCCTTTCCCCATTACGTCTCTGCGGCAGCCACCTCAAGCTTTAGTGCATCCCTCAGCGGGTGCTCCTGGACTTGGCAATGTGTCAGCCGGCAACACTCGGCCAAGGACAACTGTGCACTGAACTACCAGGAAGTTTCAGACCAAAGGACATCTTTCGCTGAGCGGGTGGTCCTCTCGGCACAGTTGAAATTTGTTTAAGTTTATTTATTAGTGTCACAAGTAGACTTATATTAACACTGCAATGAAGTTACTGTGAAAATCCCCTAGTCGCCACACTCCAATGCCTGTTCGGATACACTGAGGGAGAATTTGGCATGACCAATGCACATAACCAGCACGTCTTTCTTTCGGACTGTGGGAGGAAACTGGAGCACCCGGAGGAAACCCACGCAGACACGGGGAGAACGTGCAAACTCTGCACAGAGAATGACCCAAGCCGGAAATCGAACCCGGGTCCCTGGCACTGAGAGGCAACAGTGCTAACCACTGTGCCGCCATACCACCCATATAGAGTGCAGAGATGAGCAAAGGCAAATTCGGGAAAGGTTGTGGCAGTCCAACGCTGCAGAAGAAAACACGGATGGTTAAACCTCCAGAAACACATCTAATTATCCCTTGAGCCCAGCCTGCTTCCCATTCCTGAGCAAATTGCCTGAATTGTTTTGTTCTGAATCCCCTTCACAGTCCAATGGAGTTGTGTTGCTTGACACAGGTCCCCCCCCCCCCCCCCCCCATCTGCTATTGTAGAGAGGAGTTAACCAGTTTCAAAACTGGTTTTTCAATGTGTCTCTTACTGTTATCACAGTGCGGCATTTCACCTTTCCTGTCCAAAAAATGCAAAATAATTTTTTTAAAGATCAGCCTGATGTCCATTGAAAGGACGCTTTCCCAATCTGCTCCCGAATGAGTACCTTGTTCTTATTTGACGGGGTCAACTTTGCTGCATGTCTCAAGCAAAAGAGAAATTATTCTCACTAACCGCTCATTAGAACCCTCAGGTTAGATCTTTATACACTTGCTTTGCACAGGAGTATCATAGAGGGCTGGATAAGGATCTCTTTCCGCCATAAGATGTCAGAAGCTGATTGATGATTAAGGTGATGGTTTATGAGATGTGTCTGAGATTTATACTGTAGGTGATAACAGACAGTGTATGTTGTTGCTCTTCCTGTCAGCTGACAATCCCAGGATTAATGTTTCGCAACCCGCTATTGTGCTTGTCATGTGACTTTCAAAGAAAATCGGCCCCGCAGGTGGAGGGGGTGGTTAAGAAGGCGTATGGTGTGCTGGCCTTTATCAATCGAGGGATTGAGTTTAGGAGTCCGGGGATAATGATGCAGCTATATAAGACCCTCGTCAGACCCCACTTGGAGTACTGTGCTCAGTTCTGGTCGCCTCACTATAGGAAGGATGTGGAAAAGATTGAAAGGGTGCAGAGGAGATTTACAAGGATGTTGCCTGGATTGAGTGGCATGCCTTATGAGGATAGGCTGAGGGAGCTCGGTCTTTTCTCCTTGGAGAGACGAAGGATGAGAGGAGACCTAATAGAGGTGTATAAGATGTTGAGAGGCATAGATCGGGTAGACTCTCAGAGGCTTTTTCCCAGGGTGGAAATGTCTGCTACGAGAGGACACAGGTTTAGGGTGCTGGGGGGTAGGTACAGGGGAGATGTTAGGGGTAAGTTTTTCACACAGAGGGTGGTGGGTGAGTGGAATCGGCTGCCGTCAGTGGTGGTGGAGGCGAACTCAATAGGGTCTTTTAAGAGACTCCTGGATGAGTACATGGAGCGTAATAGGATGGAGGGTTATAGGTAGGTCTAGAAGGTAGGGATATGTTCGGCACAACTTGTGGGCCGAAGGGCCTGTTTGTGCTGTAGTTTTTCTATGTTCTATGTTCTATGTTAAAATGGCCACCAGGTTTTAATGGAATGCCCTTGCGTGTCTTCGGAGCATCAGTTCGATCACTGCCCCACTCTACAACAGAATATTCCTCTGTAAAAGTTTTATTAAAACACAAATTACGGGCCGGAATTTTACCGTCCCACCCACCACGGGAATCAGAGAGGGTGAGGGGCAGACCATGAAAAGGCCTACTAACCTCAGACGGGATTTTACGGTTTTGGGATGAACAAGGCTATAAAATCCCGTAAAAGCTCCCCCTGGCTTCTGTTCATAGCACGTGGACTGCAACGCTTCAAGAAGGCAGCTCATCACCATCTTCTCACGAGCAACTAGAGATGGGCAATAAATGATGTACCTTTAAGACTTGATTACCAGTAAAGACTCGCATTCCAACCATTATCTTGTAAATTGAGTTCGTGTCTTTATATGCCCTGTTTGTGAAGACAAGTCCTCACTCACCTGAAGAAGGAGCTTGAGGCTCTGAAAGCTAGTGCTGCCAAATAAACCTGTTGGACTTTAATCTGGTGTTGTGTGACTTCTTACTGTGCTTACCCAAGTCCGACGCTGGCATCTCCACGTCAATAAATGATGGCCAGCCATCATGATTCACTGCCACAGAATGTAGTTGAGGCCAAAATGTTGTCTGATTTCAAGAAGAAATTAGCTTGGGATTTTACAGTTTCGGGATGAGCAAGCCCGTAAAATCCTGCCCACCAAATCTATGATAAAAATAAAATACTACGGATACTGGAAATCTGAAATCAATATAGAAAATGCTGGCAAAACTCAGCCGGTCTGGCAGAGAGAAACAGAATAAACATTTCGAGTCTGTATTTTTTTCATTCAACCGTGGGAAATGGGTGCCACCGGTTACATAGAAAAATAGAACCTAGAAACATGAGAAGGCCATTCAACCCTTCAAGCCTGCTCTGCCATTCATTTTGATCATGGCTAATCATCGAATTCAATATCCTGATCCCCCCCCTTTCTCCCGTATCCCTTGATCCCTTTAGCCCCAAGAGCTATATCTAATTTCTTCTTGAAATCAGACAACGTTTTGGCCTCAACTATATTCCGTGGTAGTGAATAGTGATGGTTGGACATCATTTATTGCCCATCTCTAGTTGCCCTTGAGAAGGTGGTGATGGGCTGCCTTCTTGAAACACTGCAGTCCACACGCTGTGAACAGAAGCCAGGGGGAGCTTTCTCAATTCGGGGGGAAATCAAGTTATGGCCCACAATGCCACTAGGGAAAAAATCCAGGATTTTGACCCAGCATGACTCTTCTTCAGAGCTCGAAGGAGAGTCACATGGACTTGAAACGGTAACTCTGGGTGTGATTCTCCTGTCGCGTACGCGCCCCAAGGCCGGAAATTCCCGCTCGCGCTCAACGGACCTTTGAATGGTCTGCCGAATTTTCTGTCTCGCCCGCTACGGCTCCTGCGGCGGGTGAGACTGGAGAATGTCGGCCTCTATCCATCAATGCTGCCAGACCTGCTGAGATTTTTCCAGCATTTTCTGTTTTTATTTCTAAGAAATCTATGTTGAGAGAGGGAGCTTCTTCTTGATGTTAGAAATGGAATATGTTTTCCCACTGCCCATTTCTATCACCTTGGCAAACACGAAATTCACATGAAAAATGAAAGGAATATGTTCCTCAGGAATGGTTCTCACTGATACCCTCATGCTCTGGAGTAGATTAGGCCTCTATCGAAAAAGTCCTATGTTTATTATTGACACCATCACACAGTCTTGTGCGTGATCCTCCATGATTGTCTACATAAATTTACCATTTATATAGACGATCTGGAGGAGGGGACTGAGTGTAGGGTAACAAAGTTTGCAGACGACACAAAGATAAGTGGAAAAGTGAATCGTGTGGAGGGCGTAGAAAGTCTGCAGAGAGATTTGGACAGGCTGAGTGAGTGGGCGAGGATCTGGCAGATGGAGTATAACGTTGACAAATGCGAGGTTATTCACTTTGGAGGAAATAATAGCAAATTGGATTATTATCTAAATGGAAAAAAATTACAACATGCTACTGTGCAAAGGGACCTGGGGGTCCTTGTGCATGAGACGCAAAAACCCAGTCTGCAGGTGCAACAGGTGATCAAGAAGGCAAATGGGATGTTGGCCTATATCGCAAGGGGGATAGAATATAAAAGCAGAGATGTCTTGCTGCATCTGTACAGGGCATTGGTGAGGCCGCAGCTGGAATACTGTGCGCAGTATTGGTCCCCTTATTTGCGGAAGGATATATTGGCCTTAGAGGGAGTGCAGAGAAGGTTCACCAGGTTGATACCAGAGATGAGGGGTGTTGATTATGAGGAGAGACTGAGCAGATTGGGTTTGTACTCATTGGAATTTAGAATGCTGAGGGGGATCTTATAGAGACCTATAAGATAATGAAGGGGCTGGATAGGGTAGAGGTGGAGAGATTCTTTCCACTTAGAAAGGAAGCTAGAACTAGAGGGCACAGCCTCAAAATAAAGGGAGGTCAGTTTAGGACAGAGTTGAGGAGGAACTTCTTCTCTCAGAGGGTGGTGAATCTCTGGAATTCTCTGCCCACTGAAGTGGTGGAGGCTACCTCGTTGAATATGTTTAAATCACGGATAGATGGATTCCTGATCGGTAAGGGAATTAGGGGTTATAGGGATCAGGCGGGTAAGTGGAACTGATCCACTTCAGATCAGCCATGATCTTATTGAATGGTGGGGCAGGCTCGAGGGGCTAGATGGCCAACTCCTGCTCCTATTTCTTATGTTCTTATGTTCTTATGGTCACGATAGGAATGGTCATTTGAAACATAAATTATAGGTAATAGCAATAGTTAATATTGTAAGAAATTGCTTCATTGATTTTCATGGAACAAATCTGAGGAGTTTGCATTATTTGTTAAGGCATTGAACAAGGCTTATCAGAAGCACAGTGTGCACTTCTGGTCACCTAATCACGTGGATTTATTGAGAGGTGGACAGAATTGAGAGACAAAGAGCCAGAACTTCAAATTATAAGCAGGTTGGGTTGCCTTTCTCCAAATCTGAGGTTATTTAATAGATGTCTTCAACTTCGTAAAGAAGATTCACCAACTGATCCACGCATACATGATGCTTAGAAGATGGATCCCAGGATGTGGGTTAAAAATGTGGACGTGAGCAGTAAGAACAGAAGCCAGGGGGAGTTTTCTCATTTGGGTGGAAAATCAAGTTATGAATGAGCTACCAAGCAAAGCCATTGACACAGACGGCACAAACCAAGGGATTGTGTTTTTGAGAAACAGAAGGGATTATTATGAGAAATGGAGTGGAGATGAGGTTGATCCATCAAAATGTGACAAACCAATTGGGTCTATTGGTGCTATTCCTGTTCCTAAAGGTTTCTTTTTTTAACAAGGTTAAGGCGCATGTGGCTAAAACAGCAAGGATCTGACCAGCGAGGGCTCAAGTCAAGTCAAAGTCCTGCGGATGCTGGAGATCTGAAATGAAAACACAAAGGGTGCGATCTTACCGGCTGTTCATGCCAGGCTCCCGCTGCAGTGAGATTGGAGAATTTGGCACCCAGCCAAATCTCTGTTCACTGCAGCGGGATGGGAAAATGCTGCCGGTGTGAACGGCCATAACATTCTGGCCTAAGTGCTGGAAAAACTCAATGGGCGGAATTTTCCGACCCGCCACGGAATCGTAGCGGGAACGACACGGACCATGCAAAGGTCTGTTGACCTCGGGTGGGATTTTCCGGTTTCGGAGCAAGCGCAGCCGGAAAACCCCACCCAACGGATCTGACAGTGCCTGTGGAGGAATCTGTAATGCCTTCAATCAGGCCATTGAGGTTGGCCTATTGGAATATGAACTCCCTGGTTAAGGAGTCAATTGATGGGCCAATCAGGGAGTCTTTTCCTTGTATTTAACTGGGAGTGTCAGTTCCTCTGGCACTCCCGAAGGGAGACTGCTGACCGATAGCACTCTGTGTGCTGCTGTTGGAATTGTAAATTGAGGGGTTTTGGTGTAGGGATTTCTGCCTCTGAAGACTTATTACAGACTCAAATCGTGATCTGTTCCCTGTTACAGATCTTAGCCAGGGCTTGAACACATATACTACAGTTGTCTCTTAATGGTCATGAGAAAGGGGGAATCTTGTTAGGTTTTTGGCTGAATTTGACAGTCTATTATACGATATGTTCCTGCCAGTTGAATACCTTAATTGTAGACACTCACTGTTAGATGTAAAGAATGGATACTCTGGGCGAGTTGCTGAAGTGCGCTTGTTGTAAACCAAGTTTCAAAAGGGGAGAAGGGGGATTGGGGGGGAAAAAGCGAGCAGAAGGGGGGGCAGGAAATAAAAAGAAAGAATCTGAAGAAACAGCCATCAAATGGAACAATACCAGTCGAGGCAAAGAGACAGATTAATGGAGGCAGGAGAATGGTTTAGACACCCAACTGAGTCAAAGAAACGTACTCACAGTAAACTCGAGCCCGGAAATTGATTAATCACCAAAATGAGTCAGGAAAGCTGTTCAAACACTAAATGAACCAGGGAGATGTGTGGAGAAGAGCCAGCTCGAGGCAGAGCCCAGGATTGCTGAACTGAAGTCAAGTAAATGTCTAATGTCACATTGAATGCCCAAGTCTCATCTTGTGAGCTTGGGAATGAAACTGTTTCGCAGCGTACATACATTGGAAATAGGTTACAGTTGCTTTAAAAAAAATGTTTACTTCCCCCAAAAGAAATTCCAAATTGACATTATGACGCCCTCGGGAAAGGGTGACTGGGCGGGATTGCCATGTCTGTGGCCATATGGTGTTCATTAAAGGATGTACTAGTTCTCCCCACTCCTCTCCTGGGATCAGCCTGAGTCAGGACATAGTCCCCTAGGTGCCAACTGCCTTCCAGTACTTTCCCCAGTGCATAATCTTCATATGATCCCATAAATGATCATAGATCATAGAATCCAACAGTGCAGAAAGAGGCCATTCGGCCCATCGAGTCTGCACCGACCACAATCCCACCCAGGCCCTATCCCCATAACCCCATGCATTTACCCAACCTGGTCCCCCTGACACTAAGGGGCAAATGATGAGAGCTGCCAGGCTAACACAGTCAAATGTGACCCTGTCCTCAGCAGGAGTCACTCACTGACACTGGGAGGCGATGGTCTAGTGGTATTATTGCTAAACTATTAATCCAGAAACTCAGCTAATGTCCTGGGTACCCGGGTTCGAAACCCATCATGGCAGATGATGGAATTTGAATTCAATAAAAAAAAATCTGGAATTAAGAATCTACCGATGCCCGTGAAGCCATTGTCGATTGTCTGAAAAATTCATCTGGTTCACTAATGTCCTTTAGGGAAGAAAATCTGCCGTTCTTACCTGCTCTGGCCTACATGTGACTCCAGAGCAAGGTGGTTGACTCTCAACTGCCCTCCAAGGGCAACTAGGGATGGGCAATAGATGCTGGCCAGCCAGCGACGCCCATGACCCATGAATTAATTTTAAAAGACTCAGAAGCAGGAGTGGGTCCCCTCCTCTCCGTTGCCGCATCCCCAAGTCCTGCTTCAGCCGAGAGCAGCAAACACAGACCAGATTGGGAATCAAAACTGGTTTCCCGTTGGTCTGAGTTGGGACTGTTCATGTTGCACCTTTATTGTGTTCGCCAGTGTACGTGTCAATAAAATTCTACAGGGTTATATCTCGAACTTGGGTAATTGTGTCACAGCCATTGTCAACTTGAACTCATCTATAACTCCCTTGTATCCTAAATTAAACCAAGTCAAGTTCACCCTGTGCTGAAAGACCAGCAATGCCTCGATTTTAAAATTCTCATCCTCACTTTGAAATCCCTCCATGGTTTCATCGCTCCCTGTCTCTGTAACCTTCCCAGTCCATGACCCTCCAAGATCTCTGTGCCCTCTACAATCCTGGCCTCTTGAGATTCATTGGTGGTCGTGGCTTCAGCAGACAATGTCCTGAGTGATTCCCTCACTCAACACTCCCTCCCACTTTCTCACTTTCCTCCTTTAAGCTGTTACTTATCAATTACTTTGTTGGCTAAGCTTTTGGATGCCTGATCTAATTCTGTGGCCCCGTGTCAAATTCTGTTTGATCGCGTCCCTTCCTGCTTTGGGATATTATGGGGTAATGGTGCTGTATAAATGCACATTTCTTTTCATGAGGTGTGGGCATGGCTGACAAGGCTAGATTTGTTGCCCATCCCTAATTGCCCTTGAACTGAGTGGCTTGCTAGGCCATTTCAGAGGGCACGATGGCACGGTGATTAGCACTGCTGTTTTACAGTGCCAGAGATCCTGGTTCGATTCCCGGCTTGGGCACTGTCTGTGTGGAGTCTGCGCGTTCTCCCCGTGTCTGCGTGGGTTTCCTCCGGGTGCTCCGGTTTCCTCCCACAGTCCGAAAGACGTGCTGGTTAGGTGCATTGGCCGTGCTAAATTCTCCCTTAGTGCATCCGAACAGGCACCGGAGTGTGGCGACTAGGGGATTTCCACAGTAATTTCATTTCAGTGTTAATGTAAGCCTACCTGTGACACTAATAAATTTAAAAAAAATATATAAGAGGGTAGTGAGGAGTCAACCCCATTGCTGTGGCCCTGGAGTCACATGTAGGCCAGGCCAGTTAAGGACGGAAGATTTCCTTCCCAAAAGGATGTTAGTGAACCACTTGGGTTTTTATGACAATCGGCAATGGTTTCATGGTCTTCATTAGACTTTTTAATTTCAGATTTTTCCAGATTCAAATTTCACCATCTGCCGTGGTGGGATTCGAACGCAGGATCCCAAAGAACCAGGTGGGTTTTTCCAACAATCCATAACAATCAAACCAGCAGCCTTCTCAGTTCAAATAGGTCTTGGAAAATAACTTTGATTATAAACTTTCATCTTGTAGTTGATTTGACAGCCTGACTTGCTGAAAGAACCTATTTCAGCCAAGCCAATTTGCTTCTATTCAACTATAATGAAGGTACAAAAAAAACCCCAAGGCATCACTTTATTTCTCCGACATGAGATCAGCTTTATATACCAGATTTACTATTTCAAACTCTACCAGTTGCTTTGATGGGATGAACATGTCCCTGAAGATTTTAGCCTCAGGATTATTAATTTGAGTAACATCACCTCTACACCCCGCAGTGTGGCACAAGTAATGAAGAGACAGCAGCCTCGCTTACATTTTTCCCAAATTCTATTTCATAGAATAATAGAATCCCTACGTTCAGTCCATTGAGTCTGCACCGACAACAATCCCACCCAGGCCCTATCCCCAGAACCCCACGTATTTACCGTGCTAATCCCCCTGACGTTAAGGGACAATTTAGCATGGCCAATCAACCTGACCTGCACATCTTTGGACTAGAACATAGAACATAGGACAGTACAGCACAGAACAGGCCCTTCGGCCCACGATGTTGTGCCGAGCTTTATCTGAAACCAAGATCAAGCTATCCCACTCCTATCATCCTGGTGTGCTCCATGTGCCTATCCAATAACCGCTTAAATGTTCCTAAAGTGTCTGACTCCACTATCACTGCAGGCAGTCCATTCCACACCCCAACCACTCTCTGCGTAAAGAACCTACCTCTGATATCCTTCCTATATCTCCCACCACGAACCCTATAGTTATGCCCCCTTGTAATAGCTCCATCTACCCGAGGAAATAGTCTTTGAACGTTCACTCTATCTATCCCCTTCATCATTTTATAAACCTCTATTAAGTCTCCCCTCAGCCTCCTCCGCTCCAGAGAGAACAGCCCTACCTCCCTCAACCTTTCCTCATAAGACCTACCCTCCAAACCAGGCAGCATCCTGGTAAATCTCCTCTGCACTCTTTCCAGCGCTTCCACATCCTTCTTATAGTGAGGTGACCAGAACTGCACACAATATTCCAAATGTGGTCTCACCAAGGTCCTGTACAGTTGCAGCATAACCCCACGGCTCTTAAACTCCAACCCCCTGTTAATAAAAGACTGTGGGAGGAAACCTGAGCACCCGGAGGAAATCCACGCAGACGCGGGGAGAGAACGTGCAAACTCCACACAGACAGTTAGCCAAGGCTAGAATTGAACCCAGGTCCCTGGCACTGTGAGGCAGCAGTGCTAACCACTGTGCCACTGTGCTGCCCTGAATTGCTGTCGGGAGAGATGTGAAACACATTTACAGTGTGTACCAATTTAGTTTGTGGTATTAGCACAGAAAATGGATGCAGTTCCACTGCAAACCTTCTTTCATTGAAGAATAGAATCTACAGTGCAGAAGGAGGCCATTTGGCCCATCGAGCCTGCACCGACAACAATCCCACCCAGGTCCTATCCCCGTAACCCCACATCTTTACCCTTCTAATCCCCCTGACATTAAGGGACAATTTAACATGGCCAATCAACCTGACCTGCACATCTTTGGGAGTAAACCGGAGTATCCGGAGGAAACCCATGCAGACATGGGGAGAACGTGCAAACGCCACACAGGCAGTGACCCGAGGCCAGAATCGAACCTGGGTCCCTGGCGCTGTGAGGCAGCTGCGCTAACCACTGTGTCACCGTACCGTGTAAGGTCAAAAATGTAGGTCAAAAATACATGCGTCTAAATTCTGCATCAGGTTGACCCCATTTGTGGACAATGTCATCACAAAAATATGATTCAATAATCCTACAAGACACCACGGTGCGAATAAGTAGACATGTTTTGAGATGAACGCAAAATGTAAGTGCAAGTCTAATTTCTTATCTCTTGAGTTTTAATTTCAGAAGTTAAAAACAAGCTTGTTTAAAGGTGAACGGGGCGGGAAAAAAGATCGTGAGACAATTTGTAGGAACACTCATCACAAGGTTTCTCTCGGAATATAAAGCATTTGCAGTTCTTTACACTGCAGAGGATACCAGGCCTATCTGTGATTTGTAGCTGTAAGACATCCTTTCAAAATGTCTCACAGGCATTCTGTTTAATCAACATATCTCCACCGCAGTGCTTAGCAACGGTCGCTCCAAGTTTAGACTTGCTTTGAAAGGCCACTTTTCTAAAAAGAGACAAAAAAGAAATCCCTCCAAAAAAAGATCCCTTCAGTTCAGCTCTCCCCTCGCGCACGGCCTTCTGATAAAGTCCCTCCGAATACTTTGCACAAGAAAAGCCCCGGGAGTGCACCTGCGAAAACCCAGGCACACAATGGCCGACCCGCAAACAAAGGCCCACAAAACACTTCATTGAGTCGCGACTGTCAGCTGAGGCAGGGTGGACACAATGGAGCAGAGGGAACAATTTCCTTTCACCGCTCAGAGTAACTGTGCCAAACAAACCCACATAAAAACCTCTTCTTTTGGTGCTATGAGGAGAAAGCCGGGGCCTTGTTGGTCTCTCGTTCCCATGGTACCTGACTCCAAACCTTGAGACAGTGGCCTTTTCAGTTCAAAAAGTTTTCGGAAAATAACATTGATATATCAGCTTCCGTCTTGTTGATTGTCTGACAGCTTAGTTCACCAAAGGAATCGGTTTTATTAAAATATTTTTTTGTTTCTATTCAATTATCATAAAAGGTACAAAACATGTTCATCCTGCGGGGGTCTGCTCACTCTCAGCTCATTTCTTTCACTCAAAGAGCAAAGGAAGAACAAAGAACAGTGCAGCATAGGAACAGGCCCTTCGGCCCTCCAAGCCCATGCCAATCATGATGCCCTAACTAAATTAAATAAAAACTTTCTGCCCTTACTCGGTCCGTATCCCGCTTTCCCCTCCCTATTCATGTACCCATCCAGATGCCTCTTAAATGTTACTAATGTGCCTGCTTCCACTTCCCCCGGCAGCGTGTTCAAGGCACCCACCACTCTCTGCGTGAAAAACCTCTCCCGCACACCTCCCTTAAACATTCCCCCTCTCACCTTGGACTTGTGCCCCCCTGTAACTGACACTTCCACCCTGGGAAAAAGCCTCCGACTGTCCACCCTGCCTTTGCTTCTCATAATTTGTAGACCTGTATCTGCTCTGCCCTCAGCCTCCGTCTTTCCATTCGTTTTTTGAAGTGCAGCATTCCCCATTTCCCAGAAATAACCCTCTCCAGCGTCTGTCATTTAATCCTTTCCTGCTCACATACTTTATAAAGTAACAGCTTCTTGTTAATGTGAACACATTAAAAAAAGTACATGGCTCATGGTTGTACTGCCACACGCTTAGAAAGAAAAGGATTTTCATGATCAAAGCAATTTAGACTTTGATCCATTGGTCACAGCCTACATTGTGACGGACAGTGCAGACATAGGAAGCAATTTGGCCCATTCTGTTTATGATGATGCTTGCTCTGCATCAAGCTGATCTACTATAATCCCATTGTCCTCACTCACACACACACTGACACACACACACACACTCACTCAAACACTCACACACTCACTCACATACACACACACACACGCACTCAAACACTCACACACTCACGCACACACACACGCGCACACACACTCACACATACACTGACACACACACACACTCACTCAAACACTCACACACTCACTCACATACACACACACACTCACTCAAGCACTCACACACTCACTCACATACACACACACACACGCACTCAAACACTCACACACTCACTCACATACACACACACACACGCACTCAAACACTCACACACTCACACACACACACGCGCACACACACTCACACATACACACTCACACACACTGACACACACACACACTCACTCAAACACTCACACACTCACTCACATACACACACACACACACGCACTCAAACACTCACACACACACACACACACACACACACTCACACGCGCACACACACTCACACGCGCACACACACATACACACTCACACACACACACTCACACACACACACTCATGCACACACACTCATACTCACACACACACATTCAAACACACACACTCATGCACTCACACACGTTCACACAAACAAACACACATTCACACGCATTCACACACACGCACAAAAAGACACACACAAATGAACACACACTCATTCACACTCAGACACACACTCAGAGGCACACACACACTCAGACACATGTACACACTCTTTCACACACAATTAAACACTCATACACACACAAACACACAGTCTCACATATACTCTTTCTCATGCACGCACATTCTCTCTCACACACATACTCTCACTCATATACACACACTCGCACACACATTCAAACTCACACTCTCCCTTTCACACACACATATACACTCTCGCATACACACACGCTCATACACACTTTCTCTCTAACATGCACAAACGCACACACACTCACACACATCAGAACAAAGGGGGATTAGAGAAAAAAGGCAAAAAATATATACGGTAAAGAGTTCTTTGATTCTTGAGACATAGGTTTTAAATGGTGTGGCTGATTTGTGTTAGCTATTTTCCTGGATGTGGTCATGTGTAGAAGAATTTGCAATGAATATGAGATCTCGGGATGGCGGTAGGTTTCTGGTAAAAGGGAGAGGGAGAGAGAGCAGCCTTCAGCCTGCTTCTTCTGATAAAGACTTTCTTCACACTGCTTGTGTCTCTTGCAATCTCCCTCCAGTGGCTGGGTAAATTTGCCTTGAGATACTTCACCCATTGTGTATTTCTATGAGGTTGGTTTGGGTCTGTCCGTGGTAGACATTGTTTTAAAGTCCAAACCTTGCGGTTTTATCTTCTCTTCCTTAGACAGTTATGAATTTCAATGGGATTATAGGAAACGTCTCCCTCTTCAGACTCCCCTTAGTGTAATGTTTTGTTTTCTCTTGGAATGTGGTCTTGCATTTTTAAAGAGTTTGCTCTGTTTCAGTTCAAGTTGCAAAATTTCCAGTCAGTTGAGAGTTGCAAAATCATATTATGTAAAATAACAGGGCATAGCCTTGTGACACCTGCACTATCCCCGTATCTTTTAACATCTGTCTATCTGCTCATGGCTTCTTTGTCCAGGAGATTCTTTGGTATGATATGTCACGCTCATCTCATCTTGCACTATCCTCACACATGCACTATTGCTCAGCTGCAACTGTAATGTGACATGAATCATGGGTGGCACGGTGGCACAATGGTTAGCACCCGCTGCCCCAGAGTGCCAGGGACATGGGTTCAATTCCGTCCTTGGGTGACTGTGTGGAGTTTGCATGTTCTCCCTGTGTCTGCCTGGTTTTGTTCTGGGTGCTCCGGTTTCTTCCCATGCTCCAAAGATGTGCAGGTTAGGTGGACTGGCCATGCTAAATTGCCCCTTAGTGTCCCCGGATGTGTCGGTTGGATGGATTAGCCATGGTGAATGTGCGGAATTTAAAAAAAATTTATTCATGGGATGTGGGTATCTCTGGCTGGGCCAACATTTATTGCCCATCTCTGAGGGCATTTAAGAGTCAACCACAATGCTGCGGCTCTGGAGTCATATGTAGGCCAGATCATGTAAGGATGTCAGATTTCCTTTCCTAAAGGACATTAGTGGACCAGATGGATTTTTCCAACAATCAACAATGGTTTCATGGTCATCAGTAGATTCTGAATTCCAAATGCTTTTTTTATTGAATTCAAATTCCACCATCTTCTGTGGGGGATTCAAACCCGGGACCCCAGAACATTAGCTGAGTTTCTGGATGAATAGTCTAGCGATAATACCACTGGGCCATCAGCTATCCGAGTAGCCCCATTCTTACCCCGAAGCAGATTTAACGCGGTTTGTTTTTGGCTGAAGCAGCCACCTGACTAATACATGAGGTACATTGGAACCCAATTAATCTCTTAATGGCTGTGGTTTCCTCCTCTGAATGCAAAGACGTGGAGGGCCAAAAATGGTGGGTTGTAAAGGTATTCTTTATGGGACTATCAGGAGCAGGAGAGCAGGCCTGAGACTCTCAAGGACAGTTTGGGCCATTGCTATTCTTGGGTTCCTCTCCCTCCCAGTGACTTAACCTGAATAATGGGAGGTGGCCTCTAAGTATTACTAGCAGAGTATCCACACCTGGTCATCATTGGCACCATCCATGTTCTCCATTTTTGCTGTCGGCCTCCCAAGACCCCGACTGCTCCTCTCCCACTCATATTTCAGCACAACTAAGTCAACAGCAGAAAGACAGAAGCCCCTTTCACCATGTCCCAACCTCATTTGCTGCCAATGAAGTACTTTTAAAGTACACAGCAAGACCCCGCAAACAGCGAAGTGGCAATGGATGGGAGGCTTGTTTGCATGATGGACTGGGCTTCTTTCACAACCCTTTGTAGTTTCTTGCGGTCTTGGGCAGAGCAGGAGCCAGACCAAGCTGTGATACATCCAGAAAGGATGCTTTCTATGGTGCATCTGTAAAAATTGGTGACAGCCATAGCGGACATGCCGAATTTCCTTAGCCTCCTGAGAAAGTAAAGGCGTTGGTGGGCTTTCTTAACTGCAGTGTCAGCATGGAGGGACCAGGATAGGTTGTTAGTGATCTGAATACCTAGAAACCTTAAGCTTTCGACAATTTCCACTTCTGTATGAGTATATGACTCGATAAAATATTGTGCTTTTAAAAAAGATTTGGCCACTTTTGTTAGTGATACCAAAAATCGGGCATAGGGAGAAAAGGGGCTGTTTTACTGAATCAAGAATCATTCAATTGGATAATGCAGAGTTTATTCACTCTCTGATTGGTGGTACAAAGTGGCCCACTGTGAGGATGGACATGTTGAGTAGCCAATGGCGAGAGTGTGGGTCCGGGCCTGTTGGAGCTAAGTCATGTGATGAAACCTCTAGGAATATGTCCAACCAGAGTTGGCAACCCTGTGTGTAGATTGCAAACTCACAATGCCTGCACCCCTTCTGAGGACAACATACAGCTCATCTTCAGGATGCAAATGAGGGGGAGGTGATGGCCTAGTGGTATTATCGCTAAACTATTAATCCAGAAACTCAACTAATCTTCTGGGGACCCGGGTTTGAATCCTGCCATGGCGGACGGTAGAATTTGAATTCAGTAAAAAAAAATCTGGAACTAAGAATGTACTGATGACCATGAAACCATTGTCGATTGTCGGAAAAACCCATTTGGTTCACTTTAGGGAAGAAAATCTGCAGTCCTTACCTGGTCTGGCCCTCATGTGACTCCAGAGCCATAGCAATGTGGTTGACTCTCAACTGCCCTCTGAACAAGAGCAACTAGGGATGGGCAATAAATGCCGGTGAGCCAGCGATGCCCACGTCCCATGAATGAATAGGAAAAGAAAGATATTGATTGTGAGCTGAAATTCTCAAACAGAGAGAGTGTATAGGGCTGCAGGCATGGGTTCGGATCAGCTTTCTCTTAAACTAGGGCACAAGGAAGTGTGGGAGTGAGTCTGAGACTTCAGCGACTGTGTTAATGAGGATCAAGTCAATCCGCGCACCTGCCGTGAGGGCAGGAAAGCAGATATCTTGTCCGTGATTCAGAATTCGATTTGAAACTTTTCTGCAGTTCTGAGAGACCTTTCAGTTTTCCAAATCTCCTGTGCCTTCTTAAATGAAAGTTGGGTGTTCTATCTTTCTCCAGCGATGATTCTTTCAAAGAAATGGTGCCATTCCAATTTAGAAATTGGGTGGGCCTGGAAATCAGCCAAAAGATTGGTGAGGACTGCCAACTCCATCTGTAAACAATCTCTTTCTCTCTTCTCTCTTTCTCTTTTGACCTCCCTATTTGCGTCTCCTGATTTAAAGTTTATTTATTAGTGTCACAAGTAGGCTCACATTAACACTGCAATGAAGTTACTGTGAAAAGATATGCGGGTTAGATGGATTGGCCATGCTAAATTGCTCCTTAGTGTCAGGGAGACTAGCTAGGCTAAATGCAAGGGATCATGGGGATAGAGCCTGGGTGGGATTGTGATCGGTGCAGACTCAATGGGCCGAATGGCCTCCTTCTGCACTGTAGCATTTTATGATTCTATAAAATCCCCTAGTCGCCACACTCCGGCGCCTGTTCGGGTACACTGAGGAAAAATTTAGCATGGCCAATGCATCTAACCAGCACCTTTTTTGGACTATGGGAGGAAACCGGAGCACCCAGAGGAAAACCACGCAGACACGGGGAGAACGTGCAGACTGCGCACAGGCAATCACTCAAGGCTGGAATCGAACCCGGGTCCCTGACACTGTGAGGCAGCAGTGCTAACCACCGTGCCACCGATTGTTCTGACATTTCTCAAGGCTGCGTATCTCCATTTGTTCCCCATTTGTATTTCTTTGTTCTGCATTCCTCTCCTGCCAGGGCACTGTGACAATAGGCATCCTCCCACCCCATTGTTCATCCAAGTGGTCATCCTTTGTGTCATCCCAGACAGGGAGCCAAAGTTGAAAGGATTGTGTCTAACCCTTCACACCACCAGCTCCTCATCTACTGTCCTAACGGTGAAATGCTGTCACATATTTTAAAAAAAATTTTATTCCAAAAAAAAATTCAAATTGAATCCAATTCCCCATGAGAGAGACAAACAAGATCCAAGCTGACCAGGTGAGGCATTGCACCCCGTCCCAGCTTTGATCTGACACCTCATCTTAGCCAAAAAGCCAAGACGGCTTTGAAAAATTGCATCAGATAAAGCCTCGGTTTAACCTCAATGGTTACCCTGATCATTGATTCCACTCTGGCCTGGGCGAATCACCTGCCTGATCATGGTTTCACCAGGTAAGTATCTGTGACATATTGTCACATATTTCTTGACTCCTTTGGCTCTTAGCATCTTCCCTTCGGGTGTACAGGTATGTGGAACTCTTTCAGGTAAGAGGAACATATACGAACATACGTTCAATGAGATCATGACTGATCTGATTGTAACCTCAACCCCACATTCCCACCTATCCCCAAAAACTTTTTATCCCCCCCCCTTCCTCTTGCTAATCAAGAAGCTGTGTAGCTCTGCCTTGAAAAAATATTCAAAGATTATACATCTGGACATGGCAATGAATACTCAAAATATGTACCATCCGGCAGTGTCTCTGCTCCTGTATGTCCTCCACTGGAGGCTGGAAGGATGGTATTGTAATTCTCACCTTGTTTATCGTGTGTTACAGCTCAGTGCACTCTGCTGGAAGAACCTCCACATCCGTAGGGGTATTCAACCATGGCAGCACTCTCCATGCCGTGTTTGAGTTACGCCACAAGTGAAGTTTAGTTATGTTGAGGGGGATGTTTCTCTGGCCCCCACAAATCGCATTATGGGCAGAAAATCTTGTGAGAGGGGCTGTTACGCAATTTGCCCTGGGTGGGGAGAACCCCTTGAGGGAGTTCCCACCTGCTGCCCCCCTGCCCATGGTGACATAACTCTGTTCAACATATTCAAATCTGCATCTAAATATGCATTGCTGGGTTTTAGCTGGATTCACCCAGCTCCTGATATTTACCAACTGGCATGATGGAAAGCTAATGGGAATCACAACTGGCCTCCACAAACAGAGGCCAGGCTTGATGGCCACACGAGTGGCGGGGGGGAGGCTCAAAGGTCGTTGGAGCTACGGGAGCTCAGGGACATGGCTGGGCAGTGCCAGTTGGCACTGTGAAGGGGCCTGGTTTTGAAGGGGGTTAGAAGAAGGGGCTTAGAGCTCCGAAAGCTTGTGTGGCTTTTGCTACCAAATAAACCTGTTGGACTTTAACCTGGTGTTGTTAAACTTCTTACTTTGAAGGGGGGGGGGCAGGACCTGACAGGGACAGGGCCTGAGGAGGTGGGCATGACTAGGTGGGGCCTATAGGTGGGTCCAAAGCAGGGGTTCACACACATGGGGAATGGGGGGACCTTTGATGCCGGCGATAAGGAGACGGGGGGGAAGGGTGTCCCTATAATGCCGGCGATCAAGGTAGGGCCTTTGATACCAGTGGTGAAGAGAGGGGGGAGCATTGTTTTAGGGTTAATCTAAGACCGGGGCGCCCTTTAAAAATCTCTGAGGGGCAACCTTGATGGCATCGTTAAGTTGTACCCCTCTCATTCATGGTACAAATATCCTCTCCCTCCAAAAGGATTGAATAAGTGGGGGAGGATTGCGATCAGGAGTGGCACCGAATTTCTCGCCAGAGTAACAGTCATTTGTTTGGAGAATTGGACCCATTATTTGTAATCACTTGACAAAGGATCTGGCAAGTGTGGGACGTCAGAACCCAGTTCCAACAACTCATTATCCTGGAATTCTAAAAGAAGGGAACATTTCAGGGAGTTCATTTTGGTACAAGAATCAGATTGGTGGGAGATAAATAATAAGGGAGGAAGCTCCTTTGGATCATCAATAGCAGCATTGACCTATTGGACTGAATGTCCTGTTCCTTTACTATAAACTCAATGTAATTCTACATAATTGCTATGATTATACATCGCTTAATTGAGGATAAACAAAAGCCTCCGAGTGATGTTTAATAACATTCGGCACGGACGAAGTGCGGGGGTGACAATTTACTGCTTCTCGGCTGCCACCAACTCAATTAGCCAATTAATTCATTCTTGCCTATAATTTTAGTCAATTAATTGTATAATTTATGAAGATGGGTTTTGAAGCAGTGCCAGTCAAAGTATTTTTGAACCGTCGCCAACAGTCATTGCCCAGATTATCCCTGCGAAGCTTATTGAGGCCTGCTGTTTTTATTTTCTTCACGCTGACATGCTATTTATTTTGGAATGTGCCACCCCCCCCCCCCCCCCCCACCCTTTCATTCCCGTGCCCAAGACCCCTCAAAATTGAGGAAGCAGAGGGGGGCTGCAGAAGGACTTGGACAGGCTAGGAGAGTGGGCAAAGAAGTGGCAGATGGAATACAATGTGGAAAAGTGTGGGGTTATGCAGTTTGGAAGGAGGAATGGAGGCAGAGACTATTTTCTAAATGGGAAAATGCTTAGGAAATCAGAAACACAAAGGGGCTTGGGAGTCATTGTTCAAGATTCTCTTAAGGTTAACGTGCAGGTTCAGTCGGCAGTTAGGAAGGCAAATGCAATGTTAGCATTCATGTCGAGAGGGCTAGAATACAAGAGCAAGGATGTACTTCTGAGGCTGTATAAGGCTTTGGTCAGACTCCATCTGGAGTATTGTGAGCAGTTTTGGGTCCCATATCTAAAGAAGGATGTGCTGGCCTTGGAAAGGGTTCAGAGGAGCTTCATGATAATGATCCCTGGAATGAAGAGCTTGTCATATGAGGAACGGCTGAGGACTCTGGGTCTGTATTCGTTGGAGTTTAGAGGGTTGAGGGGGGATCTCTTTGAAACTTACAGGATACTGTGAGGCTTGGATCGAGAGAATGTGTAGAATAAACGAGAACCAGAGGGCACAACCTCAGGCTAAAGAGCCAATCCTTTAAAACAGAGATGAGGAGGAATTTCTTCAGCCAGGGAGTGGAGTGGTGAATCTGTGAAACTCTTTCCGCTGAAGACTGCGGAAGCCAGGTCATTGAGTGTCTTTAAGACAGAGATTGATATGTTCTTGATTAATAAGGGGATGAGGGGTTATGGGGAAAAGTCAGGTGAATGGGGATGAGAAAAATATCAGCCATGATTGAATGGTGGAGCAGACTTGATGGGCCGAGTGGCCTAATTCTGCTCCTATGTCTTGTGATCTAAAATTCAGTTCTGGGAATCCATTTAGCTTATCTTCCATCTTTCATCATCAGAGCTAGAATCTCCAAAGAATCATTGTCTGAAAATCTTGCCAGTCACTGCGATATTTGGAATTAAGAATCTACTGATGACCATGAAACCATTGTTGATTGTTGGAAAAACCCAACTGGTTCGCCAACGTCCTTTAGGGAAGGAAATCTGCTGTCCTTACCTGCTCTGGCCTACATGTGACTCCAGAGCCACAGCAATGTGGTTGACTCTCAACTGCTCTCCAAGGGCAACAAAAATGCTGGCCAGCCAGCGGTGCCCATGTGCCAAGAATGAATATATATTTTTAAAAATTGTCCCCCCCCTCAGATCCGGATTTCCTAAAGCTGGTGGCGGTGTGTATGACATCAGTGTCCCTTTAAGGAAGTTTTTTTAAAAATCATGATTTCTTAGCTCGCAGCTTTAATGGTGTCTTGTTGCTGGTGTGACTATGATGAGTCCTGTTATTGCTGCTTAATTGGTAAATGGGTAACTGGGGTTGCTTGTGTTTACTCTGGGATGACTTTGACGGTCCTGCATTGTTAGGAGGACAGTCATGTGTTCTTGGACAGGTGTTTTTCCCAATGAGTTTAAGGTTTCATTTCCAGTTCTGAGCTGCAGTTGGGTTTTACCAGGGAGAGCAAGCTGAACAGAAGTCTCTCTCCCTGTTTTATTTGGAAATTCTGCTGGTGATGTTAAAGCAAGGTTTTGCCTTCCTGATGGAAAGAAATCTGCTGTTAGTAGTTTGTCTAAAGTCCCTGAAGTTCTGGGAAGCCATCTTGACGTCAAACTGTTGTGAGTCTCGAGAGCATTTGACTGCAGAATTCAACTTAAGGGCCTCGATCCCAGTATCACGTGAGTATTAGTCTGTGCTGTGTTAAACCTGTGAAAAGGGTATTTTGTCTATGGGATTGGATTTGATTGGAACATTGTACATAGCTTTGTTAAGGGTGATACATTATCATGATTATTATGTTTTTGTTTGTAATTGGTAAAAGTTCTTGTTAATTTACTTACTATACATGTTAACTATATTCTTAAATAAACTTTATTTGATAAAAGCTCCCTAGTGGGTCATTTGAATCACACCTGAAGTGAAACATCTCATGCTTATCCTTGCCAAATTCAAAATGCAAAACTTATGATTCAGGTGGACTTTGTAAAACACCTTGGAGTTTCTGACCTGAACCATAACATGTTACAGTCCACTCAAAGGCAAGATGCATGTTGCAGTCTGAGCAATGGATAGTGACGGTAGTGGCTCCATCATTTTTCCTCCTCACATGGCTGACCAGGAGTTTCTCCCACTCTTATTGCCTGCCATTGGTGTGTGTTATAAGGATCTGTAGGTTCATAGTCAACCTGTTTCATTGCGTTACAAATGCACCTTCCTTTGTCACCAAGTTTTGGAGTGGGACTCAGACCCAGAGCTTCTGGTGCAGAGGCAGCAGCAGCCATTGAGACACAAGATTCCTCAGCACCTTCTTCTTGAGTTCCCTGACCAAAGGCAGGTCTGAGCCTCGGCACCACAACCTCCACCATGGGTAGGACAAAGAGACAGGTGCCCCGAGTCCAGCCCAGCTAGAACCCTGTTGTGTTGGCACCAATCTGACACACACCCACCCGCCCAACCAAAAGTCATGGTTGGGTGTAAGGGTACATCAGAACCAGGCCTGAATCTGTCAGCACCCAAGTGTGAGAACCTTCCAACCGGGGTCATTGCTAATGATCAGGAGCCGTGATCACCCCACCGCCCCCCCCGCCACTCAGGTCTTAGGGATACTGACGTCAAGGTTAACATCTGCTCCATATGACATCAAAGCACATCTAGAAAGCACTGGAAGCAGATTTGGTAGCAACTTTCAAAAGGGAGCTGGATAAATACTCAAAGGGAAAAAATGAGAGAATTACCATGAGAGAGCGGAGGAGTAGGATTAATTGGATAGTTCTTAAGAACTGACCCAGGCATGATGGACTGAATGGCCTCATTCACTCCTGTATCATACTGCGATAAAACACATAATCCATTGGGACAGAAAACTGTAGACTGTGTGTTATGACGATCACTGGACCATCAATAGATCTACCCATGGACTTCATAGATTACGAGGTGCTTTATTGAGAGAACGGAGGTTCACCCAATAGGAAGCAGCCTGCAGGGATATTCAAACCTCTAACTCTACTCAGACTGGAGATGTCGGTCCTGAGGTAACGATTACCGACTGTAAGTGGGAGCGGCCATTTCCTTCGGTGCACAATAAAGGGTGTTGGTGACGGGAAACGGGCGTTTGGCTGAATTACGCCACTGGGTATGAGCAATTTCTTGTTGATTACTCCCCTGCTCACTCACAAATGAGAGTGCTGTGCACTGAACCAAGGTCAAGTGCTCAGTGGCTTACACTCTGGTTTCTTGAGCTCAGAATATTGTGGGTCAAGTCCCACTCAAGGATTTGAGTACAAAAATCAAGATTGATGCTTGAGTGTAGCACTGAGGGCTTGCTACACTGCTGGAGGTGCTATATTTTGCCCTCTCACACTGACACAAAGAACCCAGTGCAGAGGATTTTGTTTCGTGCGACCAGGCCAAACTTATTCCTCAACCAACGTAATTAAGAACGGATTAATCGGCCATTATTTCATTGTGTTTCTGTGGGTCTTGCTGTGTGAAAATTGACTGCTGCATTCTCCTACTTTACTGGAATGCCTGCAGTTCAAAGATACCTCATTGGATGTCAATGCTTTGGGAGGGTCTAATCTTTTGAAGGGTGCTACCTGTATATATATGTCTTTCCTCTCAAGCACATCAGATTTCATAGAATCCCTACTGTGCAGAAGGAAGCCATTTGGCCCATCAAGTTTGCGCTGACTCTCCCACAGTGCATCTCACCCAGGCCCACCCTCTGTTGAATGCTTCAGGATTTTAGGTGTCTAGATCACCAACAACCTGTCCTGGTCTCCCCATGCCGACACTATAGTTACGAAAGCCCACCCACGCCTCTACTTTCTCAGAAGACGAAGGAAATTTGGCATGTCAGCTACAACTCTCAGTAACTTTTACAGATGCACCATAGAAAGCATTCTTTCTGGTTGTATCACAGCTTGGTATGGCTCCTGCTCTGCCCAAGACCGCAAGGAACTACAAAAGGTCGTGAATGAAGCCCAATCCATCATGCAGCCAGCCTCCCATCCATTGACTCTGTCTACATTTCCTGCTGCCTTGGCAAGGTAGCCAGCATAATTAAGGACCCCATGCACCCCGGACATTCTCTCTTCCGCCTTCTTCCGTCGGGAAAAAGATACAAAAGTCTGAGGTCATGTACCAACCGACTCAAGAACAGCTTCTTCTTCCCTGCTGCCATCAGACTTCTGAATGGACCTACCTTGCACTAAGTTGATCTTTCTCTACACCCTAGCTATGACTGTAACACTACATTCTGCACTCTCTCATTTCCTTCTCTATGAACAGGATACTTTGTCTGTGTAGCATGCAATACTTTTCACTGTATGTTTAAAGATGTGACAATAATAAATTATATCAAATCAAAAACCCCATGCATTTACCCTGCCAATCTCCCCACATCTTGGGACACTAAGGGGCAATTTAGCATGGCCAATCCACCTAACCTGCGCATCTTTGGGAGGAAACCCATGCAGACACGGGGAGAACGTGCAAAAACTCCACACAGACAGTCACCCAAGGCCGGAATCGATCTCGGATCCCTGGAGCTGTGAGGCAGCAGTGCTAACCACTGTGCCACCCGTGCCACCCTCATGTGACTATTTTCCTCATTAGGTGGTGCACTAACCCGCTGAGCCATTACAGCGGTTAACCTGCTCATTTCTGATATTCTTTTTCTTTTTGTTTCCTTTAATTGCTAAACATATCTGGAGGCGGTGTTAAATTTGGCCCCGTGTCTTGATTTGAACAGTCAGGACTTAATCCAAACAGAGCCCCATATCACGCAGGACAGAAGGAGAGGATTAAATGTGCCTGTTTGTAACTTAATAGGAATTCCTTAATAGGAAAACCTGTGAGATTCAGGGAACAAAAATATAAATTGGATAATCTGGAAATGTTTTTTGGTGACGGCAAGAGAAAGCTCCCTGTTTGCTTTGCTTTTCTCGATGAAGTGTCATTTTTAAACTGGGAGAATACGGTGTTTGTCTTGATTTACGAGAGGCATAACTGGAACTTTGAGTCTCACAACACTGGAGGTTGCCAACTTTGTTTGGAGGTTTCATTGCCTCACTTTCCAACCACCCAGCACAGTCAAAGTACTTCTTTTCCCATAGGATTATATAGAATATATGACGCAGAAACAGGCCATTCAGCCCACCCCAGCCCAGGTTGGTGTTTATGCTCTACTTGAGTCTCCTCCTATCTTACTCCATCTAAATCTACCATTGTAGCCCTGTTCCCATCTCCCTTTGTTATGTATGTTGGGGCATACCCCTTTAAGAGAATGGATTGGGTGACCTGGGACTCAATCTCCACCCTCCACTCCTAGGTCAGTCTTGTGCTGACCGTGCTAGGAATCAGATACGTCAATAAACAGTTGCAGTTAGTTTACTACCACTGCCCTTGTGGTCTTTTATTAGCCTCTATATCAGACCTTGTCTATCTCCCCCTCAAATGCACCTGTACCGTTCTCTTCAACCACTCCCTGTGGTAGCAAGTTCCACATCTTTGGGCAGAGACATTTCTTCTGAATTCTTTGTTGAATTTTTACATCTGCCCCGTCTCCAATATTTTTAGACCCAGTCAATGAATGTTTCAAAGAAGAAAAGGAAATAATCCGCAATTTACTTTTCAAGATTGTTTTCTCTACATCGCAGTGTCCAGGAGAGTAAACATCTCAGGGCACAAGTGATATGTGTCGGGTACACACTCCAAAGCAATGGATGAAGTGGAAATGCTCAAAAGCTTCAAGTTTCTAGGTGTTCAGATCACCAACAATCTGTCCTGGTCCCTTCATGCTGATGCTTTAGTTAAGAAAGCCCACCTATGCCTCTACTTTCTCAGGAGGCTAAGGAAACTCGGCAAGTCTGCTACGACTCTCACTAATTTTTACAGATGCACCATAGAAAGCATTCTTTTTGGTTGTATCACAGCTTGGTATGGCTCCTGCTCTGCCCAAGACAGCAAAAAACTACAAAGGGTCGTTAATGAAGCCCAGTCTAACACATTAACCAGCCTCCCATCCATTGACTCTGTCTACACTTCCCGCTGCCTCGGAAAATCAGCCAGCACCTGGACATACTCTCTTCCACCTTCTTCCTTTGGGAAAAAGATACAAAAGTCTGAGATTATGTACCAAACTGACTGAAAAACAGCTTCTTCCCTGCTGCCAACAGACTTTTGAATGGCCCCATTTGATATTAAGTTGATCTTTAACTGTAACACTACATTCTGCACCCTCCTCTTTCCTTCTTCCTTATGTACTCTATGAACGGTATGTTTTGTCTGTACAGCGCACAAGAAACAATACTTTTCACCGTATCCCAATACATGTGACAATAATAAATCAAATCAAAAAGGATCCAACGTTAGGGTTGCCAGTGGGGCTGCCGGTGGGTCGGACTGCACACCCTATGAATAACAGCAGCTAGTGAAAGGCTGAAGAGGACGCACTCAAGATAGGTAGCCGGAGGCTTCTTGCGTGACTGGGTATAAAGTGGCCACAAGATGACAGACGATGTGCTTTGCCACACTTGGGATGGCTGAAACAAAAGATTCACTGTTTGTACACAAAACAGGAATTATTGAATTGATTCACTTAACAGCATTGCGAGCTCATGGTCTGGCCATTTAGCTTCAACCCAATATTGTAGTTAACTGATATTCTCTTCAATTCAAAGTGGTTAATCCAAGAAACATCTGTGATTATAGTACTGTACTGAATCTCAACAGAAATGTACTGCAATACCTCATTTGTAGAGGGTTCGGGTTCAATTACAATCATGATGAGCTTTATTGAATCCAATATAGCAAGCATCTTTGAGTGGCTTTGCCCCAGACAGTTGCATTCATCAGATGGGATAAAATTACAGTCTGACACATGCTCCCAGGTGTACTGGCCAACTAAGGCTTTTATTATTATTATTTTGTTCATACTGAGACGGAACATGAATGTCTCCTGGTCAGGCGACTCGATTTGCAAGCTGTGTGTCCAGGAATAACACAGTGGGTACACGATGGTGTGATGACTTCAGCCAGGCTAATGAGGTAGGTTTGCTAGAGTATGAACTGCCTAATGAATCCTAATTGATGGTTAAATCAGGGAGCCTCATGCTCCTTATTTAAAGCAGGTGTGTCAGACTCCCGGCCTGCATTCAGCAGGGAGCAACTGGAGAGCTGGCTGTGTACAGATGTATGGTGTAAATAAAGTAACTTGGTGATGGGACTTTTTGCCTCCGTGGAGTTATTACAGATGGGAAATAGCGAAGAGTAGCCCCAGACAGATTTCTTTCCCAAGAAGACCTGAAGACTGTACCTTGGTCTTCACTACCTGGTGACTGATTAGTATATGAGACAGGTGGCACCTATTTTTGACATTGTTTTCAGTGATTTGCCTGCGTGCTGCATCAGTTGGACATTGTAATCATTGAAGAGTTGGAGACTTGGAAGTGAGGAGATTGAGGTGGTCATTATTAGAGTGCGGACTTCACAAAGAAACTATAGAGGTAGATTTTCTCCGTCACTGCCTGGGTGGCAACTTGACTGAGCTAATCATCCACCCTTTACAGAGGAGGCAATAATATCTGGCAGCTGGATCTCTGAAGGGCAGATGATCTGTTTTGTCATCTCACCCCCAGTGAATGCCAAACTCTATCCAATTGGATATTGTAAATAGCCAAGGCTCACCTATAAAGACTGTGGGAGTTCAGACTGGACTTGCAAAGGTTGAGCTTTCTTTAGGGCAATTGGCCTGTGGGAGGATCTTCTCCCAGAGGGTACAGTGAAACCTGATTCAATACGGCACAGGTGGCACGGTAGCACAGTGGTTAGCACTGTTCCCTCACAGCGCCAGGGACCCGGGTTCAATTCCGGTCTTGGGTCACCGTCTGTGTGGGGTTTGCACATTCTTCCCGTGTCTGCGTGGATTTCCTCCAGTTAGGTGGACTGGCCATGCTAAATTGCAGGGGAAATATCAGGGGAACTAGCAGGGTAAATACAAGCAGGTGGGGTTACGGTGATAGCGCCTGGGCAGAATTGTAGTTGGCGCAGGCTGGATGGGCCAAATGGCCTCCTTCTGCACTGTAGGAGTTCTAAGATTCTATGATTACACAGTTACTCAAGAAAGCACTCCTGAAAACAAGGTCATTGCAAGGTGTTGGCAATGGTTGGCACACAGGGATGGAATTAGTTAGTGGATGAGGGTGTGCATTAACAGGGTTTTTCTCCTGTTTACATAGAGCCATCACAGCATTGGGAGCCAATGTATTTTTCAAAGTATGAACAAGGGTATGCTCTGTCTCCACATTACCCTGCCCCTCGTTCCCTGTCATTGTTGGGAATTGTACATTGTCCTTTAGTGGGAACCATAACCTTGAATTCTCCATGTGATCAGAAATTTTCTTCAGTGGTAGCCCCTTTAAAGGGGAGGGGAGGGGGGGGAAGAGCAGGGAGCTCTCTGTGGGTCAAAGGACCCAGTCAGCCAATCAGGCCAGAACGTGCAGCAGAGTGACAGAGTGTGGGGTTTCCCTGGCTGTTCGGAGTTCGGAGTCATGGAGTACGTGGTAACCTTTCCGCCACTCTCTGTAAACAGTTATTCATCTCAATCAACCGTTTGTTCGTTAATGTACCTGGTGGTTACCTGTCGTTAAAGATACTACATCTTATTTGCGAGTGGCACGGTGGCACAGTGCTGTGAGGCATTGTTGCCTCACAGCACCAGGGACCTGGGTTCAATTCTGGCCTCAGGTCACTGTCTGCTTGGAATTTGCACATTCTCTCCGTGTCTGCGTGGGTTTCCTGCAGGTGCTCCGGTTTCCTCCCACAGACCAAAGAATCATAGAATCCTACAGTGCAGAAGGAGGCCATTCAGCCCATTGAATGACCGACCACAATCCCACCCAGGCCCTATTCCCATAACCCCTCATATTTACCGTGCTAATCCTCCTGACACTAGGGTTAATTTAGCAGAGCCAATCAACCTTACCAGCACATATTTGGCAGGTTTGGTGTGTTGGCCATGCTGAATTGCCCCTTAGTGTCCAAAGATATATAGGTGAGGGGGATTAGATGGGTAAATATGTGGGGTTGCAGCGACAGGGCGGGGGTGAGCCTGTCGGAGAGACAGTGTAGACTCGATGGACCAAATGGCCTCCTTCTGTGGGGATTCTATGATTTTGTTTCACCAAAACTTTCAAAATAGACAAACCTCATTTATCATTCCACATCGTTAGAAATAGTGAAAATTGGGAGGATTTGTTTGAAATCATTGTTGCTCAAGGACGAAACTTCATTTAGAGGAGACTGCAATTTCTCTCAGAAAACAAGACGCCCTTTGACCTCAGGTGGGCTGCTTCATCCCTCGCTCACTTTTCCCTCAGTAATCCGTGGTTTGGGCTGAGCTGAGGCCTCCAGTGGTACAAGAGGTGGTTCAGATTACCATACAAGGTGGAAAAAAAAAGAAATGAAACCAGCCTCTTATTTGCAACGGCTAATTGGGGCAACGAGTCAAAAAATAATTGGTGCCAAAGCGGCGTTGCCACGGTGACCGCTGCAGGAAACAGCCGTCCTGACTAAATTGGCCGTCAATGTCGATTTGATCTTGTGAAGGTTTCATAGCTGTGCAGAAAGGGAGCTGTGACCTCATTCGCCAACCCTTCCACTAATCCCTCAGCTACCAGCTGAGGAGTTTGATTGACAGCAATTTGTGGCAGCTGCCATATGACCCCAAAAGCCCTCTTGACACTTGAGGGAAGAGGACATTCCTCCGTGGATGATATCATTGTTATTATGGGATGTGTCTGTTGGGGCCTGAGGCACAGCTGGGAGGGGGTGGGTTGTGGGGGTGGGTTGTGGGGGTGGGGGGTGCTCTCATTGCGAGATTACTGTAAATGCTTTCAGCTGCTTTGGAAAAACGATTACCCGACCACAACACAATGGTGATAGCAGAAAAGAGTTAATTGGATTGTGGTCCTCTCTAGCCCTTTCTCTAAAGCAAGAATTTGCTTCCAATTAAATTCAATACCCGAGATAGATTTTGATTTGATTTATTATTGTCACATGTATTGTGATACAGTGAAAAGTATTGTTTCTTGCGCGCTATACGGACAAACCATAATGTTCATAGAGTACAGAGTGACATGGTGGCACTGTGGTTGGCACTGCTGCCTCACAGCGCCAGGGACCTGGGTTCAACTCTGGCCTCGGGTGACTGTCTGCGTGGAGTTTGCACGTTCTCCCCGTATCTGCATGGGTTTCCTCCGGGTGCTCCGGTTTCCTCACACCATCCAAAGTTGTGCAGGTTAGGTGGATTGGCTCATGCTAAATTGCCCCTTAGTGTCAGGGGGATAAATATTGTAAATACGTGGGGTTATGGCGATAGGGCCTGGGTGAAATCGTTGTTGGTGCACCGCATGACGGGCTGAATGACCTCTTCCTACACTGCAGGGATTCTATGATTCTACATAGGGGAGAAGGAAAGGAGAGTGTGCAGAATGTAGTGTTACATTCATAGGGTGCAGAGAAAGATCAGCTTAACATTATTAGAGAGTTTAAAAGTTAGAGTGCCGTTTTAAGAGCATAGAACGAGAATAAAAGATAGAATTAGAGGGAATGCTGGGGACAGTTCGCAAGAAGTCACCCTGCTCTGGCGCCATCTTGAATCTTGAGTTGGTAATGTTGTGCATGTTTAGGATGAATTTGTTCTTCCTTTGTTCCTGGAGACAGTGCCTCAAGCTGAAGTCCATTGAATCATAGAATCCCTACAGTGCAGAAGGAGGCCATTCGGCCCATCGAGTCTGCACCGACAACAATCCCACCCAGGCCCTATCCTCGAAACCCCACATATTTACCCTGCTAATCCCTCTAACACACACATCCCAGGACACTAAGGGGCAATTTAGCATGGCCAATCAACCTAACCTGCACACCTTTGGACTGTGGGAGGAAAACGGAGCACCCGGAGGAAACCCATGCAGACACGGGGAGAATGTGCAAACTCCACACAGACAGTGAACCAAGCTGGGAATCGAACCCAGGTCCCTGGCGCTGTGAGGCAGCAATGCAAACCACTGTGCCACCTTGCCACCTGTGCCACAGTTGTTAGTAGCTCTGGCCTACTTTTCCAAGGGATCCTTTATCATGTTTGCGAGTTCTGAGGGCCTTTAGGACTATGGAGGACAACAGTGACGACGCTTTATAAGAACTTTGTTGGCTGGTGGCCATAACAAACGCTAAATAAACGCAGGTTTTATTTTTCTCCTTTTATAATATCTTAACCTTTTCCTCAGCTAACATCCCACATTCACTTTATGAAAGGGACCAGCCTGGAGCAGAAAGTCTGACAACATTTCCTCGCTTGCTATCCAAATGGGAATGAAACTGGCCGGTTCTCTGGTCTCATACGGCCAGTCACCGCTGCCAGCGAGCATGATTTGATTTGATTTGATTTGATTTATTATTGTCACATGTATTAACATACAGTGAAAAGTATTGTTTCTTGCGTGCTATACAAAGCATACCGTACATAGAGAAGGAAACGAGAGCATGTAGAATGTAGTGTTACAGTCATAGCTAGGGTGTAGAGAAAGATCAACTTTATGTGAGGTAAGTCCATCCAAAAGTCTGACAGCAGCAGGGAAGAAGTTGTTCTTGAGTCGGTTGGTATGTGACCTCAGACTTTTGTATCTTTTTCCCCCCGGAAGAAGGTGGAAGAGAGAATGTCCGGGGTGCGTGGGGTCCTTAATTATGCTGGCTGTTTGCCGCGGCAGCAGGAAGTGTAGTCAGAGACAATGGATGGGAGGCTGGTTTGCGTGATGGATTGGGCTACATTCACGACCTTTTGTAGTTCCTTGCGGACTTGGGCAGAGCAGGAGCCATACCAAGCTGTGATCCAACCAGAAAGAATGCTTTCTATGGTGCATCTGTAAAAGTTGGTGAGAGTTGTAGCTGACATGCCAAATTTCCTTAGTCTTCTGAGAAAATAGAGGTGTCGGTGGGCTTTCTTAACTATAGTGTCCGCATGGGGGGACCAGATCAAGTTGTTGGTGATTTGGACACCTGAAAACCTGAAGCTCTCGACCCTTTCTACTTCGTCCCCGTTGATGAAGACAGGGCCATGTTCTCCTTTACACTTCCTGAAGTCAATGGCAATCTCCCTCATTTTGTTGACATTGAGGGACATTGAGGGAAAGATTATTGTTGCTGCACCAGGTTCTCGATCTCATTCCTGTACTCTGTCTCATCATTGTTTGAGATTCGACCCACTGCGGTGGTGTTGTCAGCAAACTTGAAAATCGAATTGGAGGGGAATTTGGCCACAAAGCTATAGGTGTGTAAGGGGTATAGTAGGGGGCTGAGAACACAGCCTTGTGGGGCACCGGTGTTGAGGATGATCATGGAGGAGGTGTTGTTGCCTATCCTTACTGACTGTGGTCTGCTTCAGGAAGCGTAGAGGAGAACATACCCCTGTCTACATCGATGGGGACGAAGTAGAAAGGGTTGAGAGTTTCAGGGTTTTAGGTGTCCGGATCACCAACAACCTGCCCATGTCCCCCTATGCTGACACTATAGTTAAGAAAGCCTGCCAATGACTCTTCTTTCTCAGAAGACTATGGAAATTTGGCATGTCAGCAACGACTCTCACCAATTTTTACAGGTGCATCATAGAAAGTATTCTTTCTGGTTGTATCACAGCTTGGTATGGCTCCTGCTCTGTCCAAAACCACAAGAAACTACAAAAGGTCGCGAACGTAGCCCAATCCATCGCGCAAACCAGCCTCCCATCCATTGACTCTGTCTACACTTCCTGCTGCCTCGGCAAAGCAGGCAGCATAATTAAGGACCCCACGCACCCCGGACATTCTCTCTTCCACCTTCCTCCTTCGGGAAAAAGATACAAAAGTCTGAGGTCACGTACCAACTGACACAAGAACAGCTTCTTCCCTGCTGCTGTCAGACTTTTGAATGGACCTACCTCGCATTAAGTTGATCTTTCTCTGCACCCTAGCTATGACTGTAACACTACATTCTGCAGTCTCTCCTTTCCTTCTCTATGAACGGTATGCTTTGTCTGTATAGCGCGCAAGAAACAATACTTTTCACTGTATGTTAATACATGTGACAATAATAAATCAAATCAAAATCAAAAATTTGGCACTCAGCCAAATCACTGCAGCGGACCCGGATAATCCCAGCCACAATCCCAGCCACGGGAGAGGTGGGAGAATTCTGACTATGGTGTCCCACTGCCCCCCTGGTTCTGATTGACAACCCAACCTGGGACATTTCAGATCAAAAGCAAATTACTGCGGATCCTGGAATCTGAAACAAAAACAGAAAATTCTGGAAAATCTCAGCAGGTCTGAATGCATCTGCAGAAAGAGAATAGAGCCAACGTTTTGAGTCTGGATAACCCTTCGTCAGAGTTGGGATATTTCGGGTCTGCTACACACTGCTTGTTCTTCCCGGGACCCCAAGGTAGTTCTATGAAGTCAAGGGTTAAACTCTTCCACTGATTATGCATTGATGCTGCAACTATATTGCCAGTATGAACCAGTTTTGCTTCATATTGGTGCCACAGCAAGAATGTAAATGTAGTTTAAGTCTGAATCCAATTAAGTGGGCATCTTGGGGGGAGTTTTCCCATCCCACCTGCCACGGGAATCCCAGCAGGTGGGGGTCAGACCTTGCAAAGGCCCGTTGATCTCGGGCAGGATTTTCCGGTTTTGGGACGAACGCTGTTGGAAAATCCCGCCGCTTGTCGGAGGAAAGAACCCTCCAGTTCACGGCAGAAGCAGGTTATGTCCAAAATCTTCATTTATTCAACTGAAGGCTTGCACCAGTGCAGCCAGGAGACTTGTTGCACCAGGTTCAAACTTGCACTGAGATTGATTTCCGCTGCGTTCGGGAGAAGATTGTAACAACAATAACATTCCAGCCACAGGGCAGAAAGGTTGGCAGAGTCTTCCAATTCCACACTTGGCAGCACATGGATTTCCACTCGTTCATCCTTATGGTTGGGGGAGGCGGAGGGGCGGCGGAGTAACACTTAACTGCTTTCTGATCATCAAGTCTATACAATCCATGTACTATTTATTATTTATTTATTACTTATTAGTCACAAACAAGAATTACATTAACACTGCAATGAAGTTACTGTGAAATTCCCCTAGTTGTCACAGTCTGGCGCCTGTTCGGGTCAATGCACCGAACCAGCACATCTTTCACACTGTGGGAGGAAACCGGAGCACCCGGAGGAAACCCATGCAGACACGGGGAGAATGTGCAAACTCTACACAGACAGTGACCCAAGCCGGGAATCGAACCCGGGTCCCTGGCGCTGTGAGGCAGCAGTGCTAACCACTGTGCCACCGTGCCGCCCTGTGAGGGATGAAATTTTGTCCGTTGATTATTGTTCACAATGACACCTTTGGCAAACCTCTAGAAACATAGAACATAGAGGCAGGAGGAGGCCATTCGGCCCTTTGAGCCTGCTCCACCATTCATTTTGATCATGGCAGATCATCAAATTCAAAATCCTGACCCTGCCTTCCCCCCGATATCCCTTGATCCCTTTTGCCCCAAGAGCTTTCCAAGCCTCTCGTTTTAGCAACAGGCTAGGCTGTGAGTGAGGGAGGGGGAGGTGGAGAGGGAGGAGGACAATGGAATTGAGAGTAGAGTGTAGCTGGACATTTGCACTATGTGTGCCCACCAGGTTGCTGCGATATTGCAACAAAACTGCCTAACGCTGTGCTAATTAGAGGTGAATTTTCAAGCCAAGCATGTTCTATCTTGTAAGAGAAATAAAATAATTCCTCCCCTGCTCTCCCGAACACAGACTTTGTGCTGGAGTACTCGAGAGCCAAGGGCCCTCGATAGCTCATGCATTCTTTATATGTGAGTGGTGACAGCTAAGATTCTTTGATATAAATTTCGTGATTCAAGATCTGAAGCAATGTAAGAAGGGGGAGGGGGCAAGAACTGACAGAGAGATACTCCTTTGAAAGAATAATTTGCTTTTTTTCCGATTGCAATATTGCTTTTTCGCTATCAGATGTTAAAATGTTGGCACTGCAAGAGAATGAGACAAAATGCACAAGGAAAACATTCAAAGGAAAGATGAACTCAGTCAAGTTAAAAGTGTGGTTGATCAAGCTGAGGGAGATTAATGGGTTCATATCAGGATAACATTGCTGGTTTGGTGCTATAACTTCACTCAAACGTCATTTTCTTGGTCTCCATTTTACTTCATATCAACAGAGAAAAATATAGCTGGGGTCAATTGCCAATGAAACTGTTGGATTAATCGTCGAATCTCAGGAATTCTCTGTTTCAGAGAGTTGTGGAGGCTCCATTATTGAGAATATTAGAGACTGAATTCAATGCCCACATGCCCAGAATGCCCACATTCTCCACTCTGCTTTGGGGCAGCATGGTGGCACAGTGGTTAGCATTGCTGTCTCACAGCGCCAGGGACCCGGGTTCGATTCCCGGCTTGGGTGACTGTCTGTGCAGAGTTTGCACGTTCTCCCCGTGTCTGTATGGGTTTCCTCCGGATGCTCGGGTTTCCTTTCACACTCCAAACATGGGCGGGGTTAGGTAAATTGGCCATGCTAAATTGACCCGAGTGTCAGGGGATTAGGGGTGTAAATGTGTGGGGTTGTAGGAATAGGGCTTGGGTGGGATTGTGATCAGTGCAGACTCGATGGGCCAATAGCCTCCTTCTGCACTGTAGGGATTCTTTGGTTCTAATAGTTTTTTTGATTCCTCAAGGAATGAAGGGATAAGGGGAGAGGGTGGGAGAGTAGGGTTAATGCAGAAAGTTAGCCTCAATTGTATTGAATGGCAGGGCAAACTGCGGGTGCCGGATGGTCTCCTCCTGCTCCCTTTCTTAGGGTCTTGTCTAAAGATTAAACTGGTTCACAAAAGTCCTTTTTGGTACCGGGGGGGTTAGCAGGGTAAAAGGGTGGGATTACGGGGATAGGGCCTGGGAGGGATTGTTGTCGGTGCAGGCTTGATGGGCCAAATGGCCTCCTTCTGTATCGTGGGGATTCTATGACTCTAACTTTCCAGGATCTAGAGGCACTGAGGTCAATTGTATCATCTGAACTGATATTCATGGATCTAATTAGCTGACTAAGAAGTCTCACAGCACAGGTTAAAGTCCAACAGGTTTATTTGACACCAGCTTTCGGAGTCTCAGGCTCCTTCATCACTCACCTGATGAAGGAGCAGCGCTCCGAAAGCTCGTGATTCCAAATAAACCTGTTGGACTTTAACCTGGTGTTGTGAGACTACTTACTGTGCCCGCCCCAGTCCAACGCCGGCATCTCCACCTCATTCTAATTCTCAGTGTAGGTCAGTTTCGGAAGAAGGAGCCTTCTGGTTTAGTTACGCACTGGTTATTTTCAGTTAGATACAAATCTATGATTAAAACAGGTCTCTGTTTGAAACGAGGCTTGATAAATGGAGAAATCAGTCCATGGCTACACTCCTGAGTGACTGCCACTGCCAATAATAAGGAAACATTTCCTGCTCCAAATTGTCTCAGCAGGTTCCTGTGAAGTTTCCCCCCTCCGTCTGTTTTACTACCTTCAATACTTGGCCACTCAGCCACGGGCGGTCCGTTTTAACATGTGCGTATCACACTGAATTTCTGTAATCACCAGCTCCAATTTGCCAGGTTAATTTATGACATTGCACAGATTTATGCAGCTAAATGAATGGTGGGGACAGAGAGAGAGAGACATGAGAAAGCCCCTAAGCAGAGAAGGATCTCAGACAAGGGACGTTAGGTAGCTCAGTGGGACTGAAGGCCGATAAGGCACCAGACAACAGGCGTGGGGTAAACGGGAAACCCAAGGACTGCCACAAACGGAATCATCGGGTCACAGGATTAGTGATGAGACTGTAAGACACGGGGCTCGGAGTGGGGCGAATCGGCCAAGATTCTGGCGCCCGATTTTTAGTCATGCTGATGATTTCTGGAACTAGACCTTTGGTAATACAGAACTTGAGTATTGCTGAAAAAGGGACATGTTGTCAGAGCTTTTCATCTGGCACTCATCAGGGCAATCACAGGAACACCAATGTCAGGGAAAGGGAGCTGAATTGTTTATCCCTGCTCCTAATTAGTCATAGAGTCATAGAGGTTTACAGCATGGAAACAGGCCCTTCGGCCCAACTTGTCCATGCCGCCCTTATTTTTTTTTAAAACCCCTAAGCTAATCCCAATGAGCATTTGGCTCATATCCCTCTATATCCATCGTACCCATGTAACTGTCTAAATGCTTTTTAAAAGACAGTATTGTACCCACCTCTACTACTACCTCTGGCAACTTGTTCCAGACACTCACCACCCTCTGTGTGAAAAAACTGTCCCTCTGGACCCTTTTGTATCTCTCCCCTCTCACCTTAAACCTATGCCCTCTAGTTTTAGACTCCCCGACCTTTGGGAAAAGATATTGACTATCTACCTTGTCTATGCCCCTCATTATTTTATAGACCTCGGCAAGGTCACCCCTCAGCCTCCTACGCTCCAGAGAAAAAAGTCCCAGTCTATTCAGCCTTTCCTTATAACTCAATCTATCAAGTCCCAGTAGCATCCCAGTAAATCTTTTCTGCACTCTTTCTAGTTTAATAATATCCTTTCTATAGTAGGGTGACCAGAATTGCACACAGTATTCCAAGTGTGTCCTGCCCAATGTCTTGTACAACTTCAACAAGACGTCCCTTAATTCTTATGTTCTTATACATTTTTCAGATGGCTGGAGCTTGACCCCCACCCCCTTGATCCCCCCTCCCCACCCCTCCCCACCCCATCCCTCCCCATCCCACCCCACCCCTCCCCTCCTTTCCCCTCCCTTCCCCACCCCTCCCCTCCTCACCCCTTCCCACCCCTCCCCACCCCTCACCTCCCCACCCCACCCCTTCCCTCCCCAAGCCTCCCCACCCCACCCCTCTCCACCCTTCCCCTCCTCCCCTCTCCATCCCTCCCCTCCCCCATCCAAAGAGTCAGCAGGGAACCCATCCCCGCCAACTCCAACAGGCTGGCTGCCATTTTACGCTCTAGTGAGCATTGATTGGTAGCAGGTTGGACTTCTGTCCTCACAATCAGATTGGCTGACAGCTCTCCAGGCCATCCAGGAACAGTGCTACAGTGGCCGGGAGAGGCATTGCAGGACCACGCCTGGGTTTGAGTATCAGGCCATGAAGGCCAGGTAAGTGGCAAAGGGTCCTGTGGAAGGGATGTATCGGGGACTCATGAGGGAGTTGTGAAGGGGATGATTGGGTTATCGGGGAATAGGCTGCAAGTGGTGGGGGGGGTTTGGGGGGGAATGTGAGGAGAGGTCCAGAGGTGTCCAAAACCTTGAGGGGAGGGGACCCCCGATAGAAGGGGACTTCTACCCAAGATCAGGGATAGTAAACGTTTTTGTTTCACACCCTAAGCTAAAATTCAGGCTGTTATTTCAGGAGAAACAACAACTTTATACCACTTTATTGACATCCCACAGTCCAAAAGACTGGCTAGGTGGATTGGCCATGCTAAATTCTTCCTCCGTGTACTTGAACAGACGCTGGAGTGTGGCGACTAGGGGATTTTCACAGTAACTTCATTGCAGTGTTAATGTAAGCCTACTTGTGACACTAATAAAAACTTGGCATTTTTGCAGTTGTCCTGATGAGTACAAGGTGAAAAACTTTGACAAAATGCAAAATGTCTCTTTTTCAGCAGCTGTTGATTTCTGGAAAATGTGTTTCTATGTTGAGGTGGAAAGAGTGGACTGAGTTATTAGCGACTGAATTGCTACTTTGGATATCTCTGGCTCCTGCTTCACTTTGTGATTGGAAGCCTGGGTATCCATTTTGGGGGGTGGGGGAGGCTATGCTTATCCCCTCCTCCCACTACCACCGTGTCCTCAGTCCCCGTGTGACTCGTTCAGAGGCACATATCTCCCCGATCGAGGAAACCAGGCAAGTCCCAGCGATGGTGGACAGGGCATCGATTTAACATATTGTCAGAAGGGTAGCTCCTGCGGCAATGCAGAACCCCCTCAGTACTGGACCGGCAACGCAGCTGTAATCTCTGGAGTAGGAGTTGAACTCACAACCTTTTGACCCAGAGATGAGAGTGTTGCTGGAGGCAAAACAAATACAACTTTTATCGCAATTATGTAATTTTCAGTGACAGAGCTATGCATCTTAAAACAAATACCATGTTTTAAACAATCAAAGGCTTGCCAAACATTATTCCTGAAGATGTTATTAAAAAAACACCTGTTGCAGCTTTGGGCATGTCTGTACAAGCTATGAGGTGGGGGAGGGGAATGGTAAGACACTACCATGCTGATCTTTATAACCTCACTATATGCGTGAATAAAACAGACTCACCATGCACCACAATCCATATTAATAAATAAATATTAAAGTCTACTCATTGCGTGGGAGGTACAGTGGATAGTGTCCCTGCCTCTGGGCCAGCAGCTCTGGGCTCAAGTCTCACGATGTGGAGATGCCGGCGTTGGACTGGGGTAAACACAGTAAGAAGTTTAACAACACCAGGTTAAAGTCCAACAGGTTTATTTGGTAGCAAAAGTCTCACTTCAGGGCGGCACGATGGCACAGTGGTTGGCACTGCTGCCTCACAGTGCCAGGGACCTGGGTTCAATTTCGAACTTGGGTGACTGTCAGTGGGGAGTTTGCACGTTCTCCCCGTGTCCGGGTGGGTTTCCTCCGGGTGCTCTGATTTCCTCCCCCACTCTGAGGGAGAAGTCGGGATCTAGGTACTGCCCTGGAGTATCTGCCTAGTTCTTGTGCTCATGTGTCTGAATTGGACTCGAACCCACAAACTCTTAACTAGATCCATGAATTCTATCACTGATGGGCCCTCCCATCAAAGCATCTAACTACCATAGAACCATAGAAAATTACAGCTCAGAAACAGGCCTTTTGGCCCTTCTTGTTTGTGCCGAACTATTTTTTGCCTAGTCCCACTGACCTGCACTTGGACCATATCCCTCCACACCCCTCTCATCCATGAACCCGTCCAAGTTTTTCTTAAATGTTCAAAGTGACCCCGCATTTACCACTTTATCCGGCAGCTCATTCCACACTCCCACCACTCTCTGCGTGAAGAAGCCCCCCCCTAATATTCCCTTTAAACTTTTCTCCTTTCACCCTTAACCCATGTCCTCTGGTTTTTTTCTCCCCAAGCCTCAGCGGAAAAAGCCTGCTTGCATTCACTCTATCTATACCCATCAAAATCTTATACACCTCTATCAAATCTCCCCTCAATCTTCTACGCTCCAGGGAATAAAGTCCCAACCTATTCAATCTCTCTCTGTAACTCAGCTTCTCAAGTCCCGGCAACATCCTTGTGAACCTTCTCTGCACTCTTTCAACCTTATTTACATCCTTCCTGTAACTAGGTGACCAAATGATTCCAGGATTTTTTGCTGCGATACCTCAACCAAAGATTGAACTTGTCTTTCATCTGTTGGTGCCTAATTCCCCCTCACCCTTCATGTCTCACCTTCTTGGGGCAACTGGAGGGGGAAATAAATGCGGTCTGACCAACATCAGCCATGTAGAATTAGCAACTGATGCAACACCAAAGGAGGCCATTCAGCCCATTGTGCTAATGCTAGCATCCCTGGAACACAAATAACACATCATAGAATCCTATTGTGCAGAAGGAGGCCATTCAGCCCATCGAGTCTGCACCGACCACAATCCCAGGCTGGCACTATCTCCATAACTCCATGTATTTACCCTAGCTCGTCCCCCTGACACTAAAGGGCAATTTAGCATGGCCAGTCCACCTAACCCGCACATCTTTGGACTGTGGGAGGAAACCGGAGCACCCGGAGGAAACCCACACAGATGCGGGGAGAACGCGCAGACTCCGTACAGGCAGTGACCCAAGCCGGGAATCGAATCCGGGTCCCTGGCGCTGTGAGGCAGCAGTGCTAACCACTGTGCGATCATGAGTACGTCTCGCACAACAGGCTTTGCCATAGGTTTCTCAATATACATTAAGAAAGCTTTGTCCCGTTCTGCGTGTGTATCGCAATGAATGCACTTCATTTCAATTTTGTTTTACTGTCCAGAAGGATTTACTGATCATTTCGGGTACATTGCTCATTTGTTCACAAATCATATATAAATCAACAACAACAATAAAAAGAAAGAAGATAATCCGATCATAGAGATCCTACTTTAATTAAAACATATTTTTAAAAACTGTTACAATGTATTAAATTAATCAGTAACTGAGTCCCTCCGTGAGGCCTAGTCATGTCCATACATCAAACTCCTGTTAACATTTCGAATCGGGGAGGGCAAAAACAAATTCAGGAACTGATTTATCCCACATCGGAGGGATTGTAGCCTTTTTCCCAAACACATCCAACAGTAATGCTGGCTCGGGCTGATTCTCATTAATCACAACAATCTTTACTTTCGTCAAAATTCTTCGAGAGCCGATTTTGTGAAGATGTTTGCTCATCAACTATCCTTCCAGCCTGACTCAATGATCTCTGCATAGCTTCCCTGTGCACTGCATTCCTGAGTGGAACGTAACTGGATATGGATTAAAATTAAACCTCATTAGTATTTTAATTTGGTACATCAGGTAGCAACACAGCTGGAGGCAAAACTAACTTAATGCAATCATTCATGTTTACTGTTCTGTGACGGATCCAGTTCAGAGTCTGGGATGGATCCAGTTCAGGTTCTGTGACAGATCCAGTTTAGGGTCTGTGATTTATCCAGTTCAGGGTCTGGGATGGATCCAGTTCAGGTTCTGTGATGGGATCCAGTTCAAAGTCTGGGATGGATCCAGTTCACGGTCTGTGATTGATCCAGTTCAGGTTCTGTAACAGATCCATTTAGGGTCTGGGATGGATCCAGTTCAGAGTCTGTGATGGATCCAGTTCAGGTTCTGTAACGGATCCATTCAGGGTCTGGGATGGATCCAGTTCAGAGTCTGTGATGGATCCAGTTCAGGGTCTGTGATGGATCCAGCTCAGGTCTGGGATGGATCCAGTTCAGGGTCTGGGATGGATCCAGTTCAGGGTCTGTGATTGATCCAGTTCAGGTTGTGTGATGGATTCAGTTCAAGGTCTATGACTGATCCAATAGCTCTTCACCATATTATTAACAAACACATTACCACTTTGTAGGGTAGATTGGAAAAGTGGGGAACTTTAGCCTCAAAGGAAGACAAAAATGATGAAGATGCTTACAACCTTATATTGGATTTTGAGCAGTGCAGAAAAATACGCTTCAAGTTGAAGGAGAACGACAGGAGGAAGGAACAGGCAGAGGTTCAAGCTGGTGAAACCTAGGAAATTGGGGGAGGGAACAGGATCCAGAATTGGAGGAATGCAGAGAGAGATGAGGTGCAGAGGAATTCTCCCTCAACCAAAATCACTAAAACAGTTTATCTGGTTATTTCATTGCTGTAGATTTAATTCTGTAATGCCCATTCCCTACAACAGTGATTGCACTTCATAGATATTGTATTAGCGTGAGGCTCCTTAGATCCTCTTAAGAAACCAAAGGAGACAAGTCTTTCATCTTCTTTCCAATTCTGTCGTGTTTTGTTAGAGAATGAAGATCAAAATGGTCTCCCTTGGCTGTTCCTTCCTCCATGGGTAGATGCACCCTATAGTGCAGTGTTTCCCAACCTTTTATATGTCAGAACACACCTCGATAAAATCATTGTGAGGCACCTCTCCTATTTTCTCCAAACTGCCCACTAGCTGAAGACTTTTTTGGGGCAATTTTCCACCTGCGGTCACCATCAGAGAGAACGGCGATGTGGGCGGAAAATCTGGAGAGAATTGGGAAACGTGCACTTCCGTGGTTTACTATGCATTGTGGATACCAAAAATCTGATTTAGGAACAGGGATTAGGAGCAGAAGTAGGCAAATTCAGTCCTTCAAGCCTGCTCCGCCATTCAATCAGATCATGGCACATCTCTCCTGGTCTCAAATCCATCTTTTTTAAAATATTAATCCTTGGGACATGGGCGTCGTTGGCTGGCCAGCATTTATTGCCCATCGCTAGTTGCCAGAGGGCAGTTAAGAGTCAAGCACATTGACTCCACAGGCCCTGGAGTACATGTAGGCCTGACCAGGTAAGGATGGAAGATTTCCTTCCCGAAAGGACATTAGTGAGGCTGATGGGTTTTTCCGACAATCGACAATGGTTTCATGGTCATCAGTAGATTCTTAATTCCAGATATTTTTTGTTGAATTCAAATTCCACCATCTGCCGTGGCGGGATTCGAACCCAAGTCCCTGGAACATTGGCTGAGTTTCTGGATTAATAGTCTGGCGATAATATCACTAGGCCATCACCTGTTCCCCATATCCCTTTAGCTCACTTTAAAAAAATCAGAAATATATCTATCTCCTTCTTGAAACTATTTAATGATTCCACTGCGCTATGGGGCAGCGAGTTCCACAAATTCACCACCCTCTGCGGGTAGTTCCTCCTCACCATAATAATGCTGAACACTGATAGCTTCAGGTCCAGCTGTCACGGAACCTTGGCCATTGACTTGGGAAAATGCTAACAATACAATATAAATGTAAACTGTATAAAGGGAACCTTGATTTCCTTAAATACACAGTTCACAATAATGTATCCTGTTCACACAAGATTTAATATTTCGAAACGTGTTTCGGAACTGTTTCTCTCCACAAAGTCTGAGTTTTTCCAGCATTTTCCCTTCTCATGTCAGATTTCCAGCATCTGCAGGATTTTGCTTTTGTATTAATATTTTGACTACAATTACCTCAGGTAGAAAAATGAAGTTTGAGAAAAAAGCAGTGACATAATTAACAAAGGAGGAAAAAGCCAAAGTGAAGGACAGAAGTCTCAGCATAATGCTAATCTCATATCAAGGCATTAAAGTAAAGTCTATTTATTAGTCACAAGAAAGGCTTACACTAACACTGCAATGAAGTTACTGTGAAATTCCCCTCGTCTCCACAGTCCGGGTCAATGCACCTAACTAGCACGTTTTTCAGAATGTGGGAGGAAACCAGAGCACCCGGAGGAAACCCACACATACACGGGGAGAACATGCAAACTCTACACAGACAGTGGCCCAAGCTGGGAATCGAACCCAGGTCCCTTGCGCTGTGAGGCAACAGTGCTAACCACTGTGCCACTATGCCGCCCCATATTTGCTAAACATAACTAGAGATACAAGTTATTGGTGTGGTTTCATAGAATCATAGAATCCCTACAGTGAACAAGGAGGCCATTCAGCCCATTGAGTCTGCAATCCCACCCATCCCTATCCCCATAGACCTGCATATTTACCCTGCTAGTCCCCCGACACTAAAGGGCAATTTGGCATGGCCAATCCACCTAACCCGCACATCTTTGGATTGTGGGAGGAAAGGGAGCACCCAGAGGAAACCCACACAGACACAAGGAGAATATGCAAACATCCACACAGACAGTGACCCAAGCCAGGAATCGAACCCAGGTCTTTGGCGCTGTGAGGCAGCAATGCTAACCACTGTGCCACCGTGCCGTTTCAATATTGTGATTTTCAGAACAGCATATGCCATTTTTTACCTCTCTCTGTCTCTCTCATTTCTCCCAAGGTATTTGCATCCTTTTTGAGTTTTTGCTTTTTGTTTGGGTGTATGGGGCCTTTGTCTTCAGCTCCAAGCCCCGTTGGTCATACACATGGGCCTAACCAACATAGAAAATCTGAACTGCGCATCTGTGCCTCTTTCCCAGCCTTTCTCACGCATGCATGGGAGGCCTGAGATTCATCGGGGCTTGGTGAGGCGGACCACAGAGCTGTGATAGTTTTAGTGTTATTAGAATCATAGAAACCCTATAGTGCAGAAAGAGACCATTTGGCCCATCGAGCCTGCACCGACAATAATCCCACCCAGGACCTATCCCTGTAACGCCATATATCTATGCTGCTAATCTCCCTGACACTAAGGGGCACTCAGCCAATCAACCTAACCCACACATCTTTGGACTGTGCAAGGAAACCGGAACACCCAGAGGAAACCCACGCAGACACGGGGAGAATGTGAAAACGACATAGGCACAGAATCCCACAGTGAAGAAGGAGGCCATTCAGCCCATCGAGTCTGCACTGACCACCATCCCATCCAGGCCCTATCCCCATAACCCCATCCATTTACCCTAGCTAGTCCCCCTAACACTAAGGGGCAATTTAGCATGGCCAATCCACCTAATCCGCACATCTTTGGACTGTGGGAGGAAACCGGAGCACCCGGAGGAAACCCACGCAGACACGAGGAGCATGTGCAAACTCCACACAGCCAGTCACCCGAAGCCGGAATTGAACCCGGGTCCCTGGTGCCGTGAGGCAGCAGTGCTAACCACTGTGCCAGCAATTTTTAAGGTCACTTTGAACCTTTTAGCGTGGCACCCTGAGGGGGCGGGGCCTTCACGACACAACTGTGTGTCGTGGCACTGAACAGATTACCAACATCCTAGATTTGAGTGCTGAGTTAGTTCACTTCAGTTAGCAGAGAATTGGAGATGGGAGAATTGGTTTCAATTGCCAGAATTCTATCGCCCCGCCTGCCACGGAATTGGAGTGGGCGAGGGGCGGACAATGAAAATGTCTGTTGACCTGGGGCGGGATTTTCCAGTCTCGCTCGAGGGAGGCTGTAAAATCCCGCCCAATGTTTTCTAGTCAGGAAGAAAAAACATGAGCTGGAATTCTCCCGTCCTGCCCACCACTGGAATTTTAGTGGGCGGGTTGCAGACAATGTGAAACTCCATTGACAGTCGGGCAGGAATTTCCGGCTTTTAGACCAGCACGGCTGAAGAATTCCGCCCATGTTTCCGTGCCTGATTGCCGAGGGGTAAATGTCGGTCATGGACGTGCATGATGGTCAGGTGTACTCGGCTACGATGGACCCTCATAGCTTGACTCTACTCTGGCCAGGCCCACCCATGTAGAATAGTCAACTGGGCCCCTCCCCCTGTCATCTTGGCAGAGGGAATGCAAAAAGCTGAATAAATAGACGTGTCTGACAGTTATTCCCTTCCCTGCCCCCCACACTGTGCCACCAATCTCAAAAGCTGTTAAGCAGCAGTTGGTGAACTCAGATGAGCATTGAACTCGCTTGCGACGAGTTGAAAGACAACATCACTCATCGGCTTCAAGTTCTCATCCTGTTACAAAATATTGTTTCTGTTTGCGCAGGTGAAGGGGAATTCAGCCTTTGGAAGAATGTCTACGCTAACATGCTTTCACTGGAGGGTGTTTGCATGAATCACAGCACAAAGAACTGTCAATCTAGCACCACATTGCCTTATCACCTAAGACTGTAGGAACAAGTACAAATAGAATTCTACTCTATTTCATCACCTCGGCACTACAAGACAATAGACGCTATGCTTGAGTGTGGATGTGAAGAGTATAATCACCTTGACAAAGTATAGATATTCAAACGGTGACTCAAAGTTGACCCCGTAACTTAGCGCAGAGTAAGGTGAACCCAGGTGGAATTTATGCTGTGTATTGTAGAATGCTCACCTTTACCTCGAAGCTGCCTTTACGTTTTACTTCAGATCCTTGTGCTCGGGTGGCAAAGTGGCACAGTGGTTAGCGCTGCTGCCTCACGGCGCCAGGGACGCGGGTTCGATTCCCAGCTTGGGTCACTTTCTGTGCGGAGTTTGCATGTTCTCCCCGTGTCTGCATGGGTTTCGTCTGTGTGCTAAATTCTCCCTCAGTGTACCCGAACAGGTGCTGGAGTGTGGCAACTAGGGGGTTTTCACAGTAACTTCATTGCAGTGTGAATGTAAGCCTTAATTGTGACACTAATAAATAAACTTAAAACAAAACTCCTCCAATCTGGGACTCCTGTCCATCCTGAGTTTCTCATCATTGGCGACTGTTAGATCAGCAGCCTCGGGTGTGAACTGTGCAATTCCCACCCTAAAATCCTCCACCTCCCGACCCCTCTCTCCTCCTTCAGTCACTCCTGAAAACTGACGTAATTGACTGAGATTTTGGTCGCCTCTCCTAATATCTTCTTTTGTGACTGGATGGCGGCTACCTGCTTTGGAACTCTTCTGTGAAGCGCTTTAGAAAGTTTCACCACGTTAAATGTACCGGTTGCTGTTGAAAATGGATGGCACGGTGGCACAGTGATTAGCGCTGTTGCCTCACAGTGCCAGGGACCTGAGTTCAATTCTTGGCCTGGTCTGTGCGGAGTCTACACATTCTCCCCGTGTCTCCGTGGGTTTCCTCCGGGTGACCATAAGACATAGGAGCAGAATTAAGGCCAGTCGACCCATCGGGTCTGCTCCGCCATTCAATCATGGCTGATATTTTTCTCATTCCCATTCTCCTGCCTTTTCCCCATAACCCCTGATCCCTTTTTAATCACGAACATATCTGTCTCTATCTATATCTGTTGAAGACACTCAATGACCTGGCCTCCACAGCCTTCTGTGGCAAAGAGTTCCACAGATTCACCACTCTCTGGCTGAAGAAATTCCTCCTCATCTCTGTTTTAAAGGATCGTCCCTTGAGCCTGAGGTTGTGCCCTCTGGCTCTAGTTTTTCCTACGAGTGGAAACATCTTCTCCATGTCCACTCGATCCAGGCCTCGCAATATCCTGTAAGTTTTAATAAGATCCCCCCTCATCCTTCTAAACTCCAACGAGTACAGACCCAGAGTCCTCAACTGTTCCTCATACGACAAGCTCTTCATTCCAGGAATCATTCTTGTGAACCTCATCTGGACCCTTTCCAAGGCCAGTACATCTCTGCTCTTGTATTCTAGCCCTCTCGACATGAATGCTAACATTGCATTTGCCTTCCTAACTGCCGACAGAACCTGCACATTAGCCTTAAGAGAATTTTGAACAAGGACTCCCAAGTCCCTTTGTGTTTCTGATTTCCGAAGCATTTCCCCATTTAGAAAATAGTCTATGCCTCCATTCCTCCTTCCAAAGTGCATAACCTCACACTTTTCCACATTGTATTCCATCTGCCACTTCTTTGCCCACTCTCCTAACCTGTCCAAGTCCTTCTGCAGCCCCCCTGCTTCCTCAATATTACCTGTCCCTCTACATATCTTTGTATCATCTGCAAGCTTAGCAACAGTGTCTTCAGTTCCTTCTTCCAAATCATTAATGTATATTGTGAAAAGTTGTGGTCACAGCACTGACCCCTGAGGCACACCACCAGTCACCGGCTGCCATTTTGAAAAAGACCCCTTTATCCCCACTCTCTGCCTTCTGCCAGTCAGCCAATCCTCTATCCATGCCAGGATCTTACCCTTAACACCATGGGCTCTTAACTTATTTAGCCGTCTCCTATGCGGCACCTTGTCAAAGGCCTTCTGGAAATCTAAATAAATCACGTCCACTGGTTCTCCTTTATCTAACTTCCTTGTTACCTCCTCAAAGAACTCTAACAGGTTTGTCAGACATGACCTCCCCTTGACAAAGCCGTGCTGACTTAGTCCTACTTTATCATGCACTTCCAAGTACTCTGCGATCTCATCTTTACTAATGGACTCTAAAATCTTGCCAATGATCGAAGTCAGGCTAACCGGCCTATAATTTCCCGTCTACTGCCTCCCTCCCTTCTGAAACAGCGGTGTTACATTAGCTATTTTTCCAGTCCTCTGGGACCCTCCCTGCCATAATGTGGAGATGCCGGCGTTGGACTGGGGTAAACACAGTAAGATGTCTCGCAACACCAGGTTAAAGTCCAACAGGTTTATTTGGTAGCACAAGCCACTAGCTTTCGGAGCGCTGCTCCTTCATAAGGTAAGTAGGAGTTCTGTTCACAAACAGGGCATATAAAGACACAAACTCAATTTACAAGCTCATGGTTGGAATGTGAGTCTTTACCAGTAATCAAGTCTTAAAGGTACAGACAATGTGAGTGGAGAGAGGGTTAAGCACAGGTTAAAGAGGTGTGTATTATCTCCAGCCAGGACAATTAGTGAGATTTTGCAAGCCCAGGCAAGTCGTGGGGGGTACAGATAGTGTGACATGAACCCAAGATCCCGGTTGAGGCTGTCCTCATGTGTGCAGAACTTGGCTATCAGTCTCTGCTCAGCAACTCTGCGTTGTATGTCGTGAAGGCCGCCTTGGAGAATGCTTACCCAAAGATCAGAGGTCGAATGCCCGTGCAAGTGTTCCACAACAAGCGCTCCAAAAGCTAGTGGCTTGTGCTACCAAATAAACCTGTTGGACTTTAACCTGGTGTTGTGAGACTTCTTACCCTCCCTGCCTCCAGTGATTGCTGAAAGATCACCACCAATGCCTCCACAATTTCCTCAGCTATCTCTTTTAGAAACCTGGGGTGTATTTCATCCGGTCCAGGTGACTTACCCACCTTCCGACCTTTCAGTTTTCCCAGAACCTTCTCCTTAGTGATGGCCACTACACTCACCTGTGCCCCCTGACACTCCTGGAGCTCTGGCATCCCACTAGTGTCTTCCACTGTGAAGACTGATGCAAAGTAACTATTCAGTTCCTCTGCCATTTCTTTGTTTCCTATTATTACTTCTCCAGCCTAATTTTCCAGTGGTTCAATGTCTATTTTCACCTCTCTCGTACCTTTTATTTATTGAAAAAAACTCTTCCTATCTTTCGTTATATTACTAACTAGCTTGCACTCATATTTCATCTTCTCCCCCTTATTCCTTTTTAGTTGTCCTCTGCTCGCTTTTAAATGCTTCCCAATCCTCTGGCTTCCCACTAATCCTCGCCACTTTGTATGCCTTCTCTTTTGCTTTTTTATGCTTTCTTTGACTTCTCTTGTCAGCAATGGATGCCTCATTCTCCCCTTCGCATGTTTCTGGTGCTCCGGTTTCCTCCCACAGTCTGAAAGACGTGCTGGTTAGGTGCATTGGCCATGCTAAATTCTCCCTCAGTGTACCTGAACAGGCGCTGGAATGTGGCGACGTGGAAATTTTCACAGTAACTTCATTGCAGTGTTAATGTAAGCCTACTTGTGACGCTAATAAATAAACTTAAAAAAACACCTAGTGCCACCTGTAACCCCTTTATATATCCGGTGAGTGCTATTAAACAATTAACATGCAACTTAGGTCTAAAGTGGAAGGTTGCAGTTAACCTATTCCTAGCATGTGACACTAATAAATAATAATAACTAATAAAATAAACTTTAAACTGAAAAATGTCTAACTACAGGAGCAGGGATTGCTGAATCCTATTATTAAGACCATTTGGGAATTCTTCATGGGAAATTGCAACTTAGTTCATGTCATGCCGGGACTGGGGCCTGTGTTGGGTTCAGGTAGGGAAATTTTGGGATATTCACATCGGGACCATGAAGGAGTGTAATCTGTGTCCAAGTTAGGATAGGAGGGGAGCTTGGAGGTGACACTATTCCCATGACATTGCTGCACTTTCCCTTCTTTGGGGTAGAGGTTACAAGGCAGGGAGTTTCTGCATTTGACCATCTGGTCAGACAATATAGAGAGGCGGACCGGGCAGTGGACTGGGAAAGAACTTACATCGACTGACAAGGATCCTTGTCGGAGGCCCTGAGACTAAAAATAGTGAAGCATGCTCTCTCATGAGCAGAAGAACCCAAATGCGGTTGACTTGGCAGGAGGGCTGGTGAAGTTTCCAGTCCAATGCAATGTCAGCTTTACTGCTGGAGAACAGGTGGCCTGAATTTCATCAACTCTCACTGCAGTTAAACAGATGTAGACAGGCTTTGCTGCGTAGGCGAGGCTTAACCTCCTCTGTGGCAGCCAGTGTTCAAACAACTCGTCCTAAAACAGTACAGGCGTTGCATAGTTACAGCACAAACCAGCTTCACAGTCCATCTATCAAATGTAGTTGGAGACACAGAGAGGACACAATGCTGCTTTTTGGTACAGTGCTTTTTGCTTCAATATTACTGATAAGCTCCCAAGTGCTGGAATGGTAGAATAGAGGGATGAAGAATAGGAGAGATAGGGTTAATCTGAACACTGTGGTTCGGTGATGCCTAGCTTGAGTTTTATAAAATGATGAGAGGAGGATTAGGCTGAAGGGATCATAAGGCCATAAGATATAAGAGCAGAATTAGACCATTTGGCCCATTGAGTCTGCTCTGCCATTCAATCATGGCTGATAAGTTTTTCAACCCAGGGATCTGTTCTGGGACCCTTGCTGTTTGTCATTTTCATAAATGACCTGGATGAGGAAGTGGAGGGATGGGTTGGTAAGTTTGCTGACGACACCAAGGTAGGTGGTGTTGTGGATAGTTTGGAGGGATGTCAGAAGTTGCAGCGAGACATAGATAGAATGCAAGACTGGGCGGAGAAGTGGCAGATGGACTTCAACCCGGATAAGTGTGTAGTGATCCATTTTGGCAGATCCAATGGGATGGAGCAGCAGTATAAAATGAAGGGTACCATTCTTAGCAGTGTAGAGGATCAGAAGGACCTTGGGGTCCGGGTCCATAGGACTCTTAAATCGGCCTCGCAGGTGGAGGATGCGGTCAAGAAGGCGTATGGCGTACTAGCCTTCATTAATCGAGGGATTGAGTTTAGGAGTCGGGAGATAATGCTGCAGCTTTATAGGACCCTGGTTAGACCCCACTTGGAGTACTGCGCGCAGTTCTGGTCACCTCATTACAGGAAAGATGTTGAAGCCATTGAAAGGGTGCAGAGGAGATTTACAAGGATGTTGCCTGGATTGGGGGGCATGCCTTATGAGGATAGGTTGAGGGAGCTTGGTCTCTTCTCCCTGGAGAGACGAAGGATGAGAGGTGACCTGATAGAGGTTTACAAGATGTTGAGGGGTCTGGATAGGGTGGACTCTCAGAGGCTATTTCCAAGGGCTGAAATGGTTGCTACGAGAGGACACAGGTTTAAGGTGCTGGGGGGTAGGTACAGGGGGGATGTCAGGGGTAAGTTTTTCACTCAGAGGGTGGTGGGTGAGTGGAATCGGCTGACGTCGGTGGTGGTGGAGGCAAACTCGTTGGGGTCTTTTAAGAGACTTCTGGATGAGTACATGGGATTTAATGGGATTGAGGGCTATAGATAGGCCTAGAGGTGGGGATGTGATCGGCGCAACTTGTGGGCCGAAGGGCCTGTTTGTGCTGTGGCTTTCTATGTTCTATGTTCTATAACCCCATTCTCCTGTCTTTTCCCCGTAAATTTTGATCCCTTTACCAATCAAGAACCTATCTATCTCTGTCTTAACTGCACTCAATGACCTGGCCTCCCCAGCCTTCTGTGGCAATGAATTCCACAGATTTGTCACCCTCTGGCTAAAGAAATTCCTCCTCATCTCAGTTCTAAAGGGTCGTCCCTTTACTCTGAGTCTTTGTCCTCGGATCCTGGTCTCTCCTACGAATGGAAACACCTTCTTCACATCCACTCTATCCGGGCCTTTCAGTATTCTGTAAGTTTCAATGAGATTCCCCCTCTCATCCTTCTAAACTCCATCGAGTACAGACCCAGACTCCTCGAACACTTCTCATACATCAGGATCATTCTCTTGGAACTCCTCTGGACCCTCTCCAAGGCCAGCACATCCTCCCTTAGATATGGGGCCCAAAATTGCTCACAATACTCCAAATGTAATCTGACCAGAGTCTTATACAGCCTCAGCAGTACATCCCTGCTTTTGTGTTCTGGGGCTCTCGACATGAATGTTAACATTTCATTTGCCTTCCCTCATCCCAATCGGGGTCAATTGTTGCTACAACCGACCAAAGGTGCCAAAGGAAGGTCTATCAGGCGCTGCCTTTAGGAAATCTGTCACGTTTTCTCTGGGGTTACTTATAGCTTTGACATATATCAGGAACCAGGTTGACCTAATAGTCTGCTAATTGCGATGTAAAAAGTGGAAAAGTGGTCCAACCGGGGCTAGCAAGAGAAGAGGGGTGGCACAGTGGTTAGCACTGTTAGCACTGTTAGCACTGCTGCCTCACAGCGCCAGGGACCTGGGTTCAATTCTGATTTCCGGTCACTGTCTGTGTAGAGTTTGCACATTCTCCCGTGTCTCTGTGGGTTTCCTCCGGGTGCACCAGTTTCCTCCCACAGTCCAAAGATGTGCGGGTTAGGTGGATTGGCCATGCTAAATTGACCAATAGTGTCAGGGGGATTAGCTAGGGTAAATACATGGGGTCAAGGGGATAGAGCCTGGGTGGGATTGTGATCGGTGCAGACTCGATGGGCCGAATGGCCTCCTTCTGCACTGTAGGGATTCTATTCTATTCTAAGTTTAAGGGAGTACTAAGTTATAGGAAGAGCCTTTATTGCCAAAAAGATCAGCGAACACGAGGATGCAGAATTCAGAAAAGGATGGGAAAGAAATTGATAGAGAAAGAAAGGACATGCGTGTAAACAAACAAGAGGCACAAAAAACAGATTGTCAAACCTTCTGTAGTTATGTGAAGAGGAAGAGATTAGCAAATGTAAGCGTGGGTTTCTGAGGCAGAAACAGGAGAAATAGGAATCAAGGAAATAGCAGGGATCTTAAGCTAATACTTTATATCCGTCCTCACAATGAACGATAGAAAAAGAAATTGGAAACAGTAGGGAGGCAAGTGTCTAGTGAGAATGAATAACTTAAGTTATTATCTGTAAAGAAATAACAGTGCAGGAATTAATGTAGCTAAAAACTGACAAATCTCCTGGACCTGATAACTTACATCCTTGATAAGAGTTGATTATAGAGATAGTGGATGCATTAGTTTTGATCTTCTAGAATTCCCTAGATGGTCCCTGCAGATTTTAGTTTTATTCATTCGTGGGACATGGGCGTCGCTGGCTGGCCAGCATTTATTGCCCATCCCAATTGGCTTTGAGAAGGTGGTGGTGAGCTGCCTTCTTGAGTGATTTGTGCAATTGAGTGGCTTGCTAGGCTGTTTCAGAGGGCAGTTGAGAGTCAACCACTTTGCTGCGGGTCTGGAGTCACATGTAGGCCAGACTGAGTAATGTTCTAAAGGACATTAGTGAACCCAAATGGGTTTTTTTCAATAATTAAGAATGCTTTCATGGTCATCAGTAGATTCTTAGTTCCAGATTTTTTCCTTATTGAATTCAATTTTTGTTAAGAAGGCGTACGGTGTGTTAGCGTTTATTGGTAGAGGGATTGAGTTTTGGAGCCATGAGGTCATGTTGCAGGTGTACAAAACTCTGGTGCGGCCGCACTTGGAGTATTGCATACAGTTCTGGTCGCCGCGTTATAGGAAGGATGTGGAAGCATTGGAAAGGGTGCAGAGGAGATTTACCAGGATGTTGCCTGGTATGGTGGGAAGGTCTTATGAGGAAAGGCTGAGGGACTTGAGGCTGTTTTCGTTAGAGAGATGAAGGTTAAGAGGTGACTTAACAGAGGCATATAAGATGATCAGAGGATTAGATAGAGTGGACAGTGAGAGCCTTTTTCCTCGGATGGTGATGGCTAGCATGAGGGGACATAGCTTTAAATTGAGGGGTGATAAATATAGGACAGATGTCAGAGGTAGGTTCTTTACTCAGAGAGTAGTAAGGGCGTGGAATGCCCTGCCTGCAACAGTAGTGGACTCGCCAACATTAAGGGCATTTAAATGGTCATTGGATAAACATATGGATGATATTGGAATAGTGTAGGTTAGATGGGCTTTAGATTGGTTTCGCAGGTCGGCGCAACATCGAGGGCCGAAGGGCCTGTACTGCGCTGTAATGTTCTATGTTTTATCTGCTGTGGCGGGATTCGAGCCCAGGTCCCCAGAACCCTAGCTGAGTTTCTGGATTAATAGTCTAGCGATAATACCACAAGGCCATCACCTCTCCTAAATTGGAATGTAGCAAAGAGTAATTCAAGAACTAAGGAAGAGTGAACACAGTTATCTTGCCAGCAATAGAAGGGAAAATGCTATACATGTAATCTATCATTCGGGGTGTGCTATCATGTTGCTTAGAAAGTCATTATATTGTTTGATTTATGAAAGGAAAATCATGTTCTTTTAGAGGTTTTTTTGAGGCTGTAACTTGCAGTGTAGATAAGGGAAAACCAGTGGATGTTCTATATTTGGATTTTCAAAAAAGTATTTGATCAGGTGCCACACAGGGGGCTCTTAGGATTGAGGTAATATATTAGCATAGAGAGAAGATTAGTTCATGGATCTCCTCGACTGTGAAGAGTAGAACACGGAGTGATAGACATGGAGGGGTCAGCCATTTAGAATCATAGTATCCCTACAGTGCAGAAGGAGGCCATTCTGCCCATCGAGAATACACCGACAACAATCCCACCCAGGTCCAATGCTCGTAACCCCATGTATTTACTCTGCCAATCCTCCTGACACCAAGGGGCAATGTAACATGGCCAATCTACCTAACATGCACATCTTTGGACTGTGGGAGGAAACTGGAGCACCCGGAGGAAACCCACGCAGACATGGGGAGAACGTGCAAACTCCACACAGACTGTCACCCAAGGCCGGAAACGAACTCGGGTCCCTGGCGCTGTGAGACAGCAGTGCTAACCACTGCGCCAGAGGTTAGGAGAAAATTCTTCATGCAAGTGTTTGCGAATCTTTGGAATTCATTGCCCCAGCGGGCTCTGGATGTCCGTTCGTTGAGTGTATCCATTACAGAAACCAATTGATTTTTCCATACGAGGAGAAACAAGGGATATAGGCTAGGGAAAACGTTTAAAGTTTATTTATTAGTGTCACAAGTCAGCTTACGTTAACATTGCAATGAAGTTACTGTGAAAATCCCCCAGTTGCCACACTCTGGGTACACCAAGGGAGAATTTAGCATGGCCAATGCACCTAACCAGCACGTCTTTCGGACTGTGGGAGGAAACCGGAGTAAGTCAGAGGAAAACCCACACAGACATGGGGAAGAACATGCAGACTCCGCACAGACAGTGACCCAAGCCGGGAATGGAACCCGGGTCCCTGGCGCTGTGAGGCAGCAGTGCTAACCACTGTGCCACCGTGCTGCCCCAAAGCATGTAGAAGTCAGCTAAAACAACAACCATAATCTCATGGAATATCAGAGTAGATGTGAAGAACACATTGGCCTACTCTTGCTCCTATTTTTTGTTCTCTTTAGGGTGACAAACAGCTAAAAGTATTTTTCTTGCTCATGAGGCAGGGGTTTTCGAGGTTGGCAGAGTACCCTTAGGTTGGAGATTGCTTCAAACTTGCTTCATTTCTCCCAGCCAGCAGAGAAAGGAGATACATGTCCAACCTGCTTGGGCTGGATTGTGTTGACCCTCCTCCCCCCGTCCCCCCTCCCTGTCTCTCTCTCTCTCTTTCACAACTGAATTCCTTCATACAAACACCTCACCGAACCCTCACAGCAAACCTGCAAGAAAATATCAGTTCAATAGACTCGCTAAAAAAAAGAACGCCTCTTGCCAAATTCCTGTCACCCTCATCTGCGATAAATAAAAATTGAGGACTGAGTCGACTCGAGGTACAGCGTTGGGAGACGGTGCCAGTAAAGTCCATTCAGATTGATCAGTGCTGAGCTATTCAGCTTTGTAAACAGTGTTTAATCACTGTTCAAACTCTATACACACAGGTGCGATGGTTTTACCTTAGGTAAACCAAATCTTATTTAGTCATAAAAAATTCCAAGACCAACTTGTGTTGTGACAAGCCTCGTTGCCTTGAATCGTTGATTTTGGAAGACAAAAAAGAAAGTTAGCGCCGGACCCACGCAGTTGTGCTCCCGATACGGGATTGCCAGCTGGGGCCAGACACCTCTCACATTTGTAATGGCACAATGTTTGGAATTGAGCGACGTGGCCTGCTTCTCTTCAAATTGTCCACATTAACTTCTCTAAAACGTGGTGTATTTTAGATTATAACGCAAACAAAAGCCATTTTAGAGAGGCGAATGACAGACGCGACCATGAAGGTGGATGCGCTCTCCAGCCCAGTGCGGCTGTCGGTTGTCAAGCACAGATGGAACTGGTACGGTGTTAACAGCAGTTCAGTATCCCTGTGGAATAACTCTCATTAGCACCAGTGTATGAGCCACGTGTTGGGATCGCTCTGCAATGTGAGTCATGTAGTGCAGTCCTGGCCACATAAGGCCAAGAGGAAGCCATTTTAAAAGATTCATTTATGGGACATATACATTTTATATATATACAGATACGTTAGCGACATTTAAGACTTAGCTGGATAGGCACATGAGCAGGCAGGGAATAGAGGGATACGAGCCGGTTGGTCTAGGTAGGACAACATGATCAGTGCAGGCTTGGTGGGCTGAAGGGCCTGTTCCTATGCTGAACTGTTCCTTGTTCTTTGTTCTTTGAAGTGGGTGTCGCTGGCTAGGCCAGTATTTATTATCCACCCCCATTTGCCCTTAGAAGAAATCTTAGAAATCTTAGAAACCCTACAGCACAGAAAGAGGCCATTCGGCCCATCGAGTCTGCACCGACCACAATCCCACCCAGGCCCTACCCCCATATCCCTACATATTTACCCACTAATCCCTCTAACCTACACATCCCAGGACACTAAGGGGCAATTTTAGCATGGCCAATCAACCTAACCCGCACATCTTTGGACTGTGGGAGGAAACCGGAGCACCCGGAGGAAACCCACACAGACACGAGGAGAATGTGCAAACTCCACACAGACACAAGCCGGGAATCGAACCCAGGACCCTGGAGCTGTGAAGCAGCAGTGCTAACCACTGTGCTACCGTGCCACCCTTGAGAAGTTGAGCTGCCTTCCTGAACCGCTGCATTCCCTAGAGCCTGTTACATGATCCGATTGTTGAGGGGAGATGGTGGCGTAATGGTAATGTCAGTGGACTGGAGATCCAGGCCGACACGATGAAGACATGGGGTCAAATCCCACCATGGTCGCTGGTGAAATTCAAAATTGTGGATGGCATGGTGGTACACTGCTGCCTCACAGTGCCAGGGACCTGGATTCAATTCCGGCCTTGGGTGACTGTGTGGAATTTGCACATTCCCCCCATGTCTGTGTGGGTTTCCTCTGGGTGATCCAGTTTCCTCCCACAGTCCAAAGACGTGCTGGTTAGGTGGCCATGCTAAATTGCCCCTCAGTAATATTTGGGAGGGTGAATCTTTGCTCATTAAGTGGCATTGAAATAACTTCCACATGAGGCAGGGGTATCACCGTCAAACAATCCCAACGCAGTCATTGCATAATTAGTGGAAGCCCTTATTCTCCTGGAATAGCATTGCATGTTACATCATATCTACTCTGTGGGATAGGACTTAACTTTTCTTATATGTGTGCTTGGAATACTCACCTAGCTGGCTGTACCAGCATTTATTGCCCATCCCTAATTGTCCTTGAGAAAGTGGTGGTGAACCGCCTTCTTGAACCGCTGCAGTCCACGTGCTGTGGGTTGACCCACAATGCCGTTAGTTTAAAGGTTAAAAATTTATTTCTTAGTGTCACAGGTAGGCTTACATTAACTGTGCAATGAAGTTACTGTAAAAATCCCCCAGTCACCACACTCTGGCGCCTACTTGGGTACACTGAGGGAGAACTTAGCATGGCCATTGCACCGAACCCACACATCTTTTGGATTGTGGGAGGAAACCGGAGCAGCTGGAGGAAACCCACACAGACAAGGGGAGAATGTGCAGGGTCCACACAGTGACCCAAGCCGGGAATCGAAACTGGTCCCTGGCGTTGTGAGGCAGTAGTGCTAACCACTGTGCCAGGATTTTGACCCTGGAACAGTAATGGAACAGCGATGTATTTCCAAGTCAGGATGGTGTGCGGCTGGTGGACAACTTGAGTGGTATTCCCATGTGTCTACTGCTCTGTCCTTCTAGGTTGAGGTCACAGGCTTGGAAAGTGTTGATGAAGGAGCCTCGGTGAGTTGCTGCAGTGCATCTTGTAGATGGAACACACTGCTGCCACTGTGCATCGATGGTGGAGGGAGTGAATGTTGAAGGTGGTGGATGGGGTGGGTGCCAATCAAATAGTTGCTTTGTCATAGAATGATAGAATCCCTACCCGGGTCCCTGGCACTGTGAGGCAGCAGTGCTAACCACTGTGCACCCTTGGCAGTGTCCAGCCCCTTGAATGTTATTGGAGCTGCACCCATCCAGGCAAGTGGATGGTATTCTATCACACTCCTGACTTGTGCCTTGGAGATGATGGACAGTGTTTTGGGAGCTAGTCCAACCTCTGACTAGTTCTTGTAGCTACAGATGATAGCGAGTGAACAGCCTGTTTTACATCTCTTCCAATGACTTCAATGGAATCTAAACCAAGGGAGAGATGGAAAATAGGATGCCAGTTCAGCACAAACAGTTGCGATCTATCCCAGCGAGTACTCGCTGCTTATTCAGACATGTCACTGAATGGTTACCAGAAGCAAGCACTTGAGATAAGATCGTCTAAGCGAGCACATGCTAGGGAATGAAGCTGTGATCGTTCTGTTCTTTACGGCTCATTAGGCAGTGTGCTTACTGAATGAACCCCGAAGGGTAGCAACAACCAGCTTGAAATCCAAATGAGAAATTTCATGACTGGTTTGAAGACAAAGCATATTAAATTCGCCTAATCTTGTTGGACAACTCTCTCTCAGAACGGGGTACAATCCACAGAGGGAAAGTGTTCAATCAGAGGGTTGTGAGTCTTTGGAATTCTCTACCTCAAAGGGCTGTGGGAGCTCCATTGCTGAGTATTTATAAAGCAGAGATTGATAGGTTTCGAAGTATTAATGACAAAAATGGATATGGGAAAGCGTGGGGAAAAACGCATTGAAGTTTATGATCAGTCATGATCGTGTTGAATGGCAGAACATTTTAGAAGGGCTGAATGGCCTACACCTGCTCCTTTTCCCCATAGGATGACTTCAAAGGACATGGATTAGCTAACAGTACATGCGCTACACAACGGGTCTCAGTCGATTTTATGCATTTGTACAGTTTAAAGTTTATTTATTAGTGTTGCAAGTCAGCTTACATTAACACTGCAATGAAGTTACTGTGAAAATCCCCTAGTCACCACACTCTGGCGCCTGTTCAGGTACACTGAGGGAGAATTTAGCATTGTCAATGCACCTAACCAGCACATCTTTCGGACTGTAGGAGGAAACCGGAGCACCCGGAGGAAACCCACGCAGACACAGGGAGAATGCACAGACTGCACAGATGGTGACCCAAGCTTGGAATTGAACGCAGGTCCCATGCAGACACAGGGAGAATGTGCAAACTCCACACAGACAGTGACCCAAGGCTGGAATTGAACCCAGGTCCCTGGTGCTGTGAGGCAGCAGTTCTTACCACTGTGTCAACATGTCGCCCCTTCAAGCTCTTCCTAATGCCAAGCGTGTCAATTTTCTCTTTTCTGGCATTCAGTTCTTCTTCCTCCTTCATGTAAAGCCGACATGACATAACTTTCCACTTGTCTTTGGGTGTTGAAGGCGCTATGTTAATGTAAGTTGTTGTTTTTGCTCTGCATGTGAGGATAGCTGTGGAAATGTATACTGATGTCGATGGAGAGGTCCAATGTTTCCCTCCTTTAATAGCTCCCCGACGCACAAAGTCCCTGACATTCAGAGAGCTGGTGCTATTTGCCTCACTGAGACGAGGCTATGAAAGTGTTGCTTATACAGAATGCTGCCTTTACACTATGTCCAGGGGCAATCTTAAACTAAGCTGGACGTTGGAAAATTGATGGGGATCTGGTACAACTCTGGTTCTACCTCCTCACTGCACTCCTGCTGCAATCTCACTCTTCACTGAATTCAAGGTAGAGTGATCTTGGTTCGAGTGTAAAACTAAGATTCCATCCTATCCTGGGGGGGTTTCTTGCCCTGTGAATTGGTTTTAATAGATTCTGTTGGGCCTCTGCCGATATACAATCCAGAAGCTCAGTGGAAAGCGAGCAGAGATTACACCCAACAGACACTGGAGAAATGACTTCGAGTGAGAGTTGTGCAATAAATCGAGGGTGACTCGATGTGGCTCTCGGTAACAAAAGGTCTATTGCCAACGATAAGTAGTTATTTACAAACAAGGGTCAGACTTAACTGGGCGACTATTCTCCCCTCCTCCCTGGTTACAACTGAGGATCCTCCCTGACCTTGCACCCGATTGGCTTGGCTTCCCACCTTGACACTCCATAGAATCCAGCCTGATCACATGGCCCTCAGGGATCGTCTTCTTAAAGGGGCCACGCTACCACAAGTGGGGGAGGCGATGGCCGAGAGGTATTATCACCAGACAATGAATCCAGAAACTCAGCAAAAGTTCTGGGGGACCCGGGTTCGAATCCTGCCATGGCAGATGGTGGAATTTCAATAAAAAATATCTGGAATTAAGAATCAACCGATGGCCATGAAACCATTGTCGATTGTCGGAAAAACTCATCTGGTGTCCTTTCGGGGAGGAAATCTGCCTTCCTTAACTGGTCCGGCCTACATGCGATCCCAGGGCCACAGCAATGTGGTTGACTCTCAACTGCCCTCGGGTAACTAGGAATGGGCAATAAATGCTGGCCAGCCAGTGACACCCATGTCCCATGAAAGAATAAATAAAAAGTTGATAAATCACCCTCTATTTATTATGCAACTCTTACTCTAAGTCATTTGCCCTTCCTCCAGCATCTGTCTGACGTGATCTCTGTTCACTTTTCACTTAATCTTTGATTTCAAGCATCAGTGGCTCTTGTGTTGTGTGAGGCTTGCACTGGCTGTCCGAGTTCCTAACATCTGGAGCTGGCAGTGATGCCAGTGTGGCAGAGAGAGGATTCCAGTGAAACCAGCTCTTTCTGACTGCTGGCTGGTTCATTTCTTCGGTTGTCAACAGTTGTGTGCAGACCTTGGGTTGGGAGAATGGTGTAAAAGTAGCTCGGGGAATGATACTAAGACTCGCATTTATATATAGCGCCTTTCACAACTCAGGACATCTCAAAGTAATTTCAGTGAAGTACTTTGGAAGTGTAGTCACGGTGGTAATGTAGGAAATGTGGTCGCAGATTTATGCAGAGTGAGGCTCCATTAATAGCAACGTGATAAATGAGCAGATGATCTGAACTCCTCATGTGGATTGAGAGATTATTATTGGCCAGAACACCAGGAAGAGCTCCTGTTATTCTTCAAAAGAAGTGCCATGGGATCTCTTACACCCACCTGAGTGGGCACACGGAGCCTCATTTAACGCCCCATCCAAAAGATGGCACCTGTGACAATGCAGAGAATCAGGCGGATGTGATTTAACCCCTTGGGCGGAATTCTACCGGCACGTCCATCCTGCGTTTTGCAAGATCCCGCCTGAAGCCAATGGAGAATGCTGTTCTCCGAGCCTTGCCCGCCCCCGGAATCGGGGTGGGCGTGACGGTAAAATTCCGGCCCTCAAGTCTGTTTGACTAATCAATGAGACAATGGTTTATCCGAGCCTAATTCCATATACCTGTCTGCCCAAAGCCCTTCAGTAACTTGGTTTAACAGAAATCTATCAATCTTGGAATTAAAACTCACAATTTTAAAAATTTATTCCTGGGATGTGGGCGTCACTGGCCGGCCAGCATTTATTGCCCATCCCCAGTTGCCCTTGAGAAGGTGGTGGTGAGCTGCCTTCTTGAATCGCTGCAGTCCATGCCCTGTGGGTTGACCCAGAATGCCCTTAGGGAGGGAATTCCAGGATTTTGATCCAGCGATTGCAAAGAAATGGCGATATATTTCCAAGTCAGGATTGAATGGCTTGGAGGGGAACTTGCAGGTGATGGTGTTCCTGTGTATCTGCTTCAATTGCCATTTGTGGAAGAGAGCTGCACCCTTCTTACATAGAAACATTTTCCAACTTTGCTCACTTTTTCTATTTTTTTGGGTAGCATTGCTGCCTCACAGCGCCAGAAACCCAGGTTCAATTCCACCCTTGGGTGACTGTCTGTGTGGAGTTTGCACATTCCCCCCGTGTCTGCATGGATTTCCTCCGGGTGCTCCAGTTTCTGCCCACACTCCAAAGATATGCATGTTATGTGGATTGGCTATGCTAAATTTCCTCTTAGTGTCAGGGGGATTTGCAGGGTAAATACATGGGTTACGGAGATAGGGCCTGGGCGAGATTGTTGTCAGTGCAGACTTGATGGGCCGAATGGCCTCCTTCTAGGTGCATTGGCCATGCTAAATTCTCCCTCAGTGTACCCAAACAGGCACCGGAGTGTGGCGACTGGGGGATTTTTACAGTAACTTCATTGCAGTGTGAATGTACGCCTACTTGTGACAATAATAAATACATTTTAAACTTTAAACTTCTGCACTGTACGGATTCTATGATTCTAGATTGGAGAGTTTGGGACTGTTTGCCTTGGGGAGCAGAAGGCTAAGAGGAGATTTGATAGAGATGTTCAAAATCATGAGGAGCTGGTCAGAGGAGATCGGGAGAAACTGTTCCCGCTTGTAAAAGAAGCAAGGGCGAGAGGGCATAGATTTAAAGTGACTTGCAAACGAAGATGTGGGAAAAAACATTTTAACACAACGGCGGAAAATCTCCTGTCTCGCCCGCCCTGGCAATCATGGTGGGCGAGACAAAAAATTCGGTGGACCATTCAAATGTCCATGCAGCTCGGGAGGAAATTTACGGTCTCGGGCTGGGGAATCCCGTGCAACGTGTGGTTGGGGTCTGGAATGCTTTGCCTGCAAGTGTGGTGGAGGCAGGTTCAGTCGAGGCATTCACACGAGAATTAGATGATTATTTGAACAGAAACAAGGTGCAAAAAATCATAGAATTCCCACAGTGCAGAAGGAGGCCATTCAGCCCATCGAGTCTGCACCGACCACAATCCCAACCAGGCCCTATTCCCGTAACCCAACATATTTACCCTGCTAATCCCCCTGATACTAAGGGTCAATTTAGCATGCCCAATCTACCTAACCCGCACATCTTTGGACTGTGGGAGGAAACCGGAGCACCTGGAGGAAACCCACACAGACACGGGGAGGATTTGCAAACTCCACACAGACAGTGACCCGAGGCCAGAATTGAACCCGGGTCCCTGTGAGGCTGCAGTGCTAGTCACAGGGGAATGGCACCAATCCAGGATGCTTATTCGGAGAGCCGGCGCAGACACGATGGGCCAAATGGCCTCCTTCTACGTCGTAACAATTCTGCGATTCCTCAGCCCTGAGTTGCACCAAGTACGTCAGCCGAGAACTTATTCCGGAGAGGGATTGTGAACCCACAACACTTCTGGCTCGGAGTCGACAGTGCTCCGCACTGATCGTAGCCGGCACTGTACAGGTGAGGGGGGATTGCAGATGACTCTGAAACGGGACACATTCTGTCGCCTCTTGGTGGTGGAGTGAAAGCTTCATTCTCGTTTCATTATTGTTTGCCGAAGTTAGCATGAGAAAGTTATTCATGAATAACTGGCAGTCAATGAGCATTTTTTTAAACTTGCGCTATTTTTTTTAAAAGGAGAAAAAAAACTTGGTGGCCTGGGGTGCATGAGAAGCAGATACGCTGCATCTGGTCCTGATTGAGAGGGTATTCAGTGTACAAGTTCACTTTCTCACCAAATCCCATAGAATCGGCTCAATGAAAGGGCAAATTGTGAAAGCATTGCTGCACAAAAGTTTTAAAAGGCTTGGCTGCTTTTTCTCCTCCCTATTCAAGTTTGTTCCTGGATCCCTCCCCCACCTACCCCCTTCCCACAGACACAGAATCCTGGGAATCTCAGGGCCCGCTCCCTGAATGCTAATTTGCCAGCAGCTGTCAATAATAGGTGGTTGTGACACACACACGGGGGGAGAGGGGTGATTTGGAGGAGGGGGGCTGTAGAGTGGGTGGGGGAAGTTGCGCTGATATTCCGCCTGTCTGTTTCAAAGAATTGGCAGTCCTACGGGAAGCCACACACCTGCATCATTGGCTCACAGAATCATAGAATCCCGGCAGTGCAGAAGGAGGCCATTTGGCCCATCGAGCCTGCACCGACAACAATCCCACCCAGGTCCCATTCCCCTTAACATTTGCCCTCCTAATCCCCCTGACACTAAGGGGCAAATTTACCATGGCCAATCCACCTAACCCGCACATCTTTCCAACTGTGGGAGGAAACTGGAGCACCCGGAGGAAACCCACACAGACACGGGGAGAACGTGTAGACTCCGCACAGTCAGTGACCCAAGCCGGGAATCGAACCCGGGACCCCGGCGTTGTGAGGCAGAGGTGCTAACCACTGCGCCACCGTGCCGCCCCTTGCTCTCAGTCAAACACCGCACCAAACAAGCACGACGATCGACACAAACCTGACTTAGCCCCTTCAAAGCACAAAAAAGACAGGCCTGCATTTAGATGCCAACTTTCCTGAGTTCAGGACATCCCAGGATGCAGCCAATGGTGTACTTTTCCCAAAGGTGTAATGTAAGGAATTGTGGCCATCGATTCATGCACAGCAAGATCCCACAAATAGCACTGTGATAATGACCAGACAATCCATTTTAGTGGTGTTAGCTGAAGCAGGACATCTCCTAACCTTCTTTAGAATAGGTGGTAAAAGATCTTTTCTGGACAGTTCTACGCAACAGCTCCTGAGAGACAGCACAACATTCCCTCACTGCCAGTGTCAGCTGTCTCTGCAGTGGGATGTGAGCACAGAACCTTCCAACCCCAGGGCGTCCCAGATGTACTGAGCTCAGCTGACATTTCTCTTCTGAAGTTGAGGAAATCAAATAATATTTTTCTCCTTGTCCTTCCTATGAATGATGTAGGCTAAATTGTGAAACACACACACACACACCCTCCCCCACACACACACACCACACACACCCACACTCACACTCACACACCCAAACACACACCCACACACCTCACACACACACCCACACACACACCCACACACCCAACCACACATACACCCACACACACACACCCACACACACACCACAAACCTCACACACACACCCACACACACAGTCACACACATCCACACACACCCTCACACACCCACACACACACATACACCATACACACACACACATACCCCTACACACACATACCCCTACACTCACCCACACACACCACACATCCACCCACACACACACATACCCCCATACACACCTACACACACACCCACACACACACCCACACACCTACATATACCACACACACACACTCATGCACACACCTAAACACACACACACCCACCCACATACACCATACACACACCCACCCACGCACCCACATACACCACACACACACACACACCCACACACACCCACACACACTCATACCCACACACACACACACCCACACATACACACACACATCACTAACACAGACACACACACATGCACACACAAGGAAGGTAATGGCTCAGTGGTATTATCGCTAGACTATTAACCCAGAAACTCTGCTAATGTTCTGGGGTGCCGGGTTCGAATCCCGTCACAGCAGATGGTGGAATTTGAATTCAATAAAAAGAAATCTGGAATTAAGAATCTACTGATCACCATGAACCGATTGTCGATTGTTGGAAAAACCCATCTGGTTCACTGATGTCCTTTAGGGAAGGAAATCTGCCGTCTTTACCTGGTTTGGCCTACATGTGACTCCAGAGTTACAACAATGTGGTTGATTCTCAACTGCCCTCGGGCAACTAGAGATGGGCAATAAATGCTGGCCAGCCAGTGATGCCCATGCCCCACGAATGAATTAAAAAAAGGGGAGTCACTGGACAGAGCAGAAGTGGATAATGCCGCTGATGATGAAAATGCCACTGTCTATTCCCATTCCCAAATCCCAGATGCTGGTTTGAATCATAATGCTCTGCATGTCCATCCCCTGTCCCTCATTGTTACCCTGAGCCAGAACAGGCCGGCCATTAAACCTGTGAACCTTCTGGTCTGTATGGCTCAGTATGACAGTGGACAATGCAGGCTGCACATCAGCCAGGATTGCAGCTTCCACTGCCGATATACCGATGTTGTTAGAAAAGCTGCCCCTGTGTGTGCATGTGCGTGTGCATACGTGCGCGTATCGATGTATGGCTGGATTTTCCAGCCTCGCCCACAGCTGGGATTCTCCGGTCCCGCTGCTGTGAACAGAGACTTGGCTGAGCTGTGAGGCAGCCCCTCCAAGCCCCTCACCATCCTGACTTGGAAATATATCGCCGTTCCCTCGCAGTCGCTGGGTCAAAATCTTAGGATCCTCTGTTCTCGTTGGCAGCGGCAGCGGGGCGTGAACAGCCGGAGAATTCTGGCCCTAGGGTGAGAAGAGTATCAGACTTGGCTGTTATGGCCTACACAATGGAGTTGCAATGGCCACTGGAGACTGTACCCCAGTGAGGGACAGTGCCAACTCCTTCAGGAGAGATGGGGGTAGTGCGGGGGTGGGCCGAGGGGATGAAAGGTGAATCTCAATTTCTGACACTGGGGGAGAAAATCAGGCAGAGTGGGTGACATATGGGGTGGCACGGTGGCACAGTGGTTAGCACTGCTGCCTCACAGCGCCAGGGAACCGGGTTCAATTTCAGCCTCGGGTCACTGTCTGTGTAGAGTTTGCACGTTCTCCTCGTGTCTGCATGGGTTTCCTTCGGGTGCTCCGGTTTCCTCCCACAGTCCAAAGATGTGCGGGTTAGGTGGATTGGCCATGCTAAGTTGTCCCTTAGTGTCTGGGGGATTAGCAGGGTAAATACGTGTGGTTACAGGGATAGGATGAGATCGTTGTCGGTGCAGGCCCGATGGGCTGAATGGCCTCCGTCTGCACTGTGGGGATTCTATGACTCCATGAGAGTGATTCGTTGCAACCCATTTTACCACCGAAGACAGCTCCCCTGCATTTCCCCAACCCCAGTCCCACTCAGGGGAAGAAAAAGTAGAGTTAAAAAAGAAACTTGAAAAAAGATCTGAAGCAGGAGTCAGAGGAAGGAGAGGAGGAGCTGTCCTGTGGGCAAAAATATAGTGCAGAGTGAGCTCCTGCTGAATTTAACTTGTGCAGCAGACAGCAGAAAGTGATACCAGTTCTATCTAAGGATGTTGCTTGGATATGGCAGGCCAGAAAAGTACAGTGGGCAAGTTGTCAGGAGAGGGTTTGCTGAGTGTGCAGTTAGAAAAAGGGAGTGGGGATTGTGGATTCAGTTCAAGCAGGTGGAAGAGGTTTCCAGGGGAGAGAATGACAAACAATGGCCTACTCCTGTCCCCAGTTGCTACATTTAATTATGTGTTAAGATCCGGGTTCGATTCCCGGCTTGGGGTCACTGTCTGTGTGGAGTCTGCATGTTCTCCCCGTGTCGGTGTGGGTTTGCTCTGGTTTCCTCCCACAGTCTGAAAGACGTGCTGATTTGGCACATTGACCATGCTAAATTCTTCCTCAGTGTACCCAAACAGGTACCGGAGTGTGGCGACTGTGGAAATTTCAGAGTAACTTCATTGCAGTGTTAATGTAAGCTTACTTGTCTGAAAGATGTGCTGGTTAGGTGCATTGACCCGAGCAGGTGTCGAAGGGGAATTTCACAGTAACTTCATTGCACTGTTAATGTAAGCCTTACTTGTGACTAATAAATAAACTTTAAACTTTCATTTTCAAACTTTAAACACCTATTAACAACAACAACCCACATTAATATAGCATTTTTAACATAGTGAAACATCCCATACGCCTCCTGGGAGCATTAATGAATAACTTTATGTATTTAAAAGGGTTGCAGGTTGCTTTAAAAGCTGAGCACATGATTTGATGATGATGTCATTCGGGTGTTTGCAGAGGCACAACACCACCTATCCTTGATTGACAGGACTGGACAGCACTGGGTACCTTTAACTCAAGAGATTTATTTGACACAGTGTGTGCGTCTGCCCGAGGGTCCAGCTAGAGAACCACTTGAGTAAACACCCCAAAATTGATGTCAAGGAAATGGGGTAGACCATTTAAGACCGAGATTAAGAAAGATTTCTTCATTCAAAGGGCAGTGAACCTATGGAATTCTTGACCACAGAAGGCTGTGGAGGCCAAGTCACTGAATGTATTCAGGAATGAGAGAGATAGTTTTTTTTAGCTTTTAACGGCATCAAGGGATATGGGGAGAAAGCAAAAATATGGTATTGAGGTAGAGGATCAGCCATAATCATATTAAATGGTGCAGCAGGCACGAAGGGCCTAATGGCCTCCTCCTGCTCCTAGCTTCTATGTTTAAGTATGTGTTAAGAGCACTTTATAACAACAACTTACAACAACACCTCTTCTCTCTCAGGAGGCTAAGGAAATTTGGCATGTCCACTGTAACCCTCACCAACTTCTACAGCTGCACCAAAGAAACCATTCTTTCTGGTTGCATCACAGCTTGGTATGGCTCCTGCTCTGTCCAAGACGGCAAGAAATTACAAAGGGTTGTGAACGCAACCCAGTCCATCACCCATTGACTCTGTCTACACTTCCCGCTGCCTCGGCAAAGCAGCCAGCATAATTAAGGACACCATGCACCCTGGACATTCTCTCTTCCACCTTCTTCTGTTGGGAAAAAGATACAAAAGTCTGAGGACACGTACCAACCAACTCAAGAACAGCTTCTTCCCTGCTGCCATCAAACTTTTGAATGGACCTACCTTGCATTAAGTTGACCTTTCTCTACATCATAAGAAGTGACTGTAACATTCTGCACACTCTCCTTTCCTTCTGTATGAACTGTATGCTTTGTCTGTATGCCGCTCAAGAAACAATACTTTTCACTGTATACTAATACATGTGACAATAATAAATCAAATCATCTATGTAGTACTTTTAATGTAATAAAATGTCCCAATGAACTTCATGGGGGAATTAATGAACACTTTTATGTATTTAAAAGGGTTGCAGGTTGCCTTAACAGCTGATCACATGATTTGATGATGATGTCATTAGGGTGTTGCAGGCATTAGGGTGTTAAGTGCAGAGAGCAGCTCTCCAATAAAACCTATTGTGTGTTACTTTGAATCCATGTGTGCAAACCACATCTCTTCTTTCTGTTAAAACCCCCAATATGGTTAGAGCATAACAAACAACATTTGGAGGTATCAGGACAGCTGACCAAAACTGTGGTCAAAAAGATAAAGGACTGGGTCGATTTTCTGTCCCTGCACACTGATGCACTTGTCCAATCCTGCCAAAAAGTCGATGCAGCCCGGCGGAGTCTCCTGCCATGGCGGGGCTGGAAAATCCCAGCCAAAGTTTAAGGAGGGAAGACAGGTGACGAGGTTTATGGAGGGAGTTTCAGAATTTTGGGTTCAGGTGTCTGAAAGCAAGGCTGAGAATGGTAGGATGAAGGATATCAGGGGGGTCTGAATTGGATGGGCACAGATATCCGAAAGGATTAAAGGGCTGGGGGCGGTTCCAGAGATAGGAAGGGGTGAAGGAGGGAATTGAAAACAAGGATGAGAATTTTGGAAACCAAGGTGTAGCCAGGCAGTGGTGGGGGAGGGTGGGGTGGCGGGGGGGGGGGGGGGGGGGGGGGGTTCAATTTAGGGTCAGTGAGTACAGAGGTGATGGGCAAATTGGACTTGGTTATTGACTTAGGATATGGCCACAAGGGTTTGAGATAACATCAAGTTTTGGAAAACGTAAAGATTTTTAGGAACTGGATCTGATTCATCTGTCCCAAGGAAAGAATATCCCCGTTTATACACAAAACCCAGCATATTCTTTAAATTATAGAATCATAGAATTCCTACAGTGCAGAAGAGGCCATTTGGCCCATCAAGTCTGCACCCACTCTCTGACAGAATACCTTACCCAGGCCCTCTGCCCCATCCTATCCCTGTAACCCCACATATTTTCTAAGATTAATCCACCTAATCTGCACATCTTTGGAGTGTGGGAGGACACCGGAGCACCCAGAGGAAACCCACGCAGACACGGGGAGAACATGCAAACTTCACAGAGACAGTCACCTAAGGCCGGAATTGAACCCGGGTCCCTGGCACTGTGAGCGAGTAGTGTTAACCACTGTGCCACCATGCCATCCATGTACACTATCCCGAATTCAATCTCCTTCCTCAAATCTGGTGATTTTCTCCAGGATTGACTATATCTCATCAATTTAATATTGAGAGAATTTCTGCATAAGTACCTCTGATTCTCAAACATAATGAAAGCAAATCCATCAAAAGTCATTTTTCTGTCCTTACTGAAAGAAAAAAGTGTAAGATTTATATTCATATCTCCATTTCTGTCCTTCACATTTTATTGAGTCCAACATCTTATTTATCCCTTAACTTATCCCTAAGCTTCTCACAATCTACTTCATTATGAACAAGTAAGGTCATTTCTGAGAAATAGAGGTTCCAGATGTCCTATAATAAGAATACATCTGTGTTTTGCGGAAACTGGAATTGAATGGGTGATTAGGTGTTGGGAACGTCAACATGGTAGACAGGAAACTACCAGAACTCACTCTGGAAAACAGACAATACAGAGAGCATCTTACCGTGACATTCTGAGAAAGGATCAAAGCTGTGGGCGGTGTGGACAGGGAAGGACAATATTCCCTCTGGTTACTGTTTGGCAATATCACCTATTATGCATGCTGGGCATAGCCCCTTTAAGGAAACATGTAATGTGACCTTGGGTATGGGGTGAGCTGTTTGGGAACCGCCCTGAGTGGGCACTTAACGTTTGGAGTGTGGAGCGAGTAGACTGAATAAAGATCTATGTTCCCTGACGCCTGGCTGTGGAGTAAATCTTGAGGAAACACCTCAGTACAACAGATTAAACATAGAATCCCTACAGTGCAGAAGGAGGCCATTCGGCCCATTGAGTCTGCACCGACCACAGTCCCACCCAGGCCCTTTTCCCGTAACCCCACATATTTACCCCACTAATCCCCCTGACACTAGGGTCAATTTAGCATGGCCAATCAACCTAACCCACACATCATCAATATGTTTGAACTATTGTCCTCTGGTTCAGACCTTCTGGAAAGATTGAGTACCAATCAAACCCACCTCCACCAGGTGGGCTCGGTCAGTCGTGCTTCGAAAATCGGGCAGGATTTTCCATGGCAGGATCCATTGTGAGCAAGAAGGGAAAACGTGGCATTCCAGCCAAAACTCCATTCACTTTCAGCAGCACTGGAAAATCCCAGCCGGGCACGAGGATGGACGATTTTGGGCCATGATGATGTACTCATTATCTATTCCCCTTCCCGGTCTGCTCACCACCATATTGGGTCCTACACAAAGATGGCCTAAATGTTGCCTGAAGATAGCAATATTAGGAACAGGAATAGGCCATTCTGCCATCCTTATTGTAAGGCCATTCAGTTACATTATGGCTAATCTGTATCTTGGCTCCATTTCCCCACCTTTACTCCAGACCACAAGGTATCCTTGCCTAATAAAAAGCGATCAATCGCAGTCTGGAAAGTTCCATTTGTCCCCCAACATCCACAGCTATTTGGGGAGAAGAATTCCAGAGTCTACGACCAACACAACTTAGAATCATAGAATGATAGAATCCCTACAGTGCAGAAGGAGGCCATTCGGCCCATCCAGTCTGCACTGGCCCGATTCCCGTAACCCCACGTATTTACCCTGCTAATCCCCCTGACACTAATGGGCAATTTAGTATAACCAATCAACATAACCTGCACATCTTTGGACTGTGGGAGGAAACCAGAGCACCCGGCAGAAACCCATGCAGACATGGGAGGGAAAGTGCAAACTCCGCACTGACAGTTACCCAAACTGGGAATTGAACCCAGTTCCCTGGAGCTGTGAGACAGCAGTGCTAACCACTGTGCCACCGTGCTGCCCCAACCACTGTGCCACCGTGCTGCCCCAACCACTGTGCCACCATGCTGCCCACATTGCTGTGGCTCTGGAGTCACATGTAGACTAGACCGGATAAGGAAGGCAGATTTCCTTCCCGAAAGGACATAAATGAACCAGATGTGTTTTTCCGACAATGGTTATCAATGGATTCTTAATTCCAGATATCTTTTATTCAATTCAAATTCCACCATCTGCTGCGGCGGGATTTGAACCCGGGTCCCCAGAATGTTGGCTGAGTTTCTGGATTAATAGTCTAGCGATAAAGCCACTAGGCCATCGCCTCCCCACTCTCCTGTGTTCTTTTAAAATGTCTTGATAATATCATCGCAGCAACCAAAACAATGTTTAGCTCATGATTATTTGGATAAAAATAACACGCCTTTTAATTAAATGACAGGGTAAGAGCAGGAGCATGGGCCTGAGTGAGAGTATCCGCCAAAGAATGGGCGCAGGCACGATGGACACCATCAGACTCTGCTGCTCGGAAATGTTTTGGTGAACATGTTTCTTCTTGTCAAGTGGAGTGGGAGATTGTTTTAGGGGATGAGCCATTTTCTTTTGATTTCTGGTGCCCAGTGTCATCTCCGACCACTCTTTGATAACTTGAAGCATGGGTTGGAAGCAGAGCAAAGCTCCCTCTACAATATCCCATCAAAACCCTTAGAGCAAATACATAGGAACAGCAATAGACATTCAATGAGCCTGTTCCACCATTTCATTAGATGATGGCTAATCTGTGTCTTCATTCAATCACCTTGGTTTGTAACCTTGAATAGTTTCCCCTTTAAAAAAGCCCTATCAATCTCAGCATTAAATTGTCAATTCATTTTTATCCATTTCTGGGACATGGGTGTCACTGTCTGGTCAGCATTTATTGCCCATCCCTAGTTGCCCGAGGGCAGTTGAGAGTCAACCACATTCCTGTGGCTCTGGAGTCATATGTTGACCAGACCAAGTAAGGATGGCAGATTTCCTTCCCTAAAGGACATTAGTGAACCAGATGGGTTTTTACGACAATGGTTTCATGGTCATCAGTCGATTCTTAATTCCATATATTATTTATTGAATTCAAATTCCACCATCTGTCGTGGTGGGATTCGGACCTGGGTACCCAGAACATTAGCTGAGTTTCTGGATTGATAGTCTAATGATAATACTACTAGGCCAACGCCTCCCCTGATTGACCTCATCTTGACAGCTTTTGGGGGCTGTTAGGTTCCATATTAAATGTACTCCAATGCAAAGAAGTGCATTCTGGAATTATCCCGGAATGGCATTGTTCTGACTTTAAGGTTATTCCTGTGTTGTCTGGACTCCCCCATTTAGTTACAGAGTAAAACTCTCTTTCTATCACATTTAAAAAGAAAATAGTGGGGGGCAGATCCTCGCTTTGACTCGTCAAACAATCCCAGGGACAGGTACGACAGGGGTTAGGCCTAGAGTGTCGCTCCCTCTACACCGACCTTCAAAGGCTGACATCTAGAAAAGTCACAAGAAGAGAAAGTTCAAAGAAAGTTCTACTTACATTGATCTTTACTTGAAACAACATTGTGCTTTGTCGAGCTCCATGAGGTTAATGTGAAGCTTTGCAAAAATCGATAAATGAACTTTATATCATTAGCCATAAAAATGTCTGAAGGTATCTATAATTTACTGTGTTTGCGTTATGTTCACTGAGAATACTATATTAGGAGCCCAGGCTTTAATCCAACCATTTAATCATTCAGCGATGTTTTATAAACATTCGGGACTATGTTTAGCACATGGTTGATTCTTCTTGGGCAGGTAGGTATTGCTTGTTATACACAGAAGTGCTGGCAGGCCAGGATAAAAACAAGAACACTGTGGAAAGAGTGAAGGGCAGCTGGGATCTATCAGTCAGTGCTGCCTGAACAGCCCAGCCTTTCTGTAAATAGAACAAAGCTGACTTATATTTGGAGTGCTACAAACATTCCCTGCACGAGGATTTGCTCCGGCTCTCACCGCCAATCATTACTCCATAAAACAAGTTTGAAAATCTCTTTGTGTGTGGATATTTTGTGAAGCCCATTTTGGGTTTAGCAATGGTGTCTTTCATAGCTGTAAACACTCATGAGGGTGTTCCTTATAGGCACTCTGGATACTGTTCTCTGGGAATTTCCCTCTCTGTTGGCAGGCACCTACCTAGACGGGTGCCTTTCTGTGCAGCACGCCTTAGATAGGTTACTTGCTGTGAAAAACTCCCTCCAACATTTCCTTTCTCAGGTATCCATGCTCTGTATTCAAGTAGGCCCTTGCAACCATGTTTACTATGTGGCATGGACGCACTGGGTGGGATTTTCCAGCCACACTCATCCCAAAAATCCCAGGAAAATCCGAGGACGACGGATGGTCTGCCCCGCGCCCCCCTCCGCCCGCTACAATTCCCATGGTAGGCGGGATGGGAAAATTCTCCCCAGAGAGTTAAGAACCAGGAAATTGATGCATGTAATATATTGGTGGCATAGTGGTTAGCACTGCTGCCTCACCACGCCAAGGACCCAGGCTCGATTCCCGACTTGGGTCACTGTCTGTGTGGAGTCTGCATGTTCTCCCTGTGTCTGCGTGGGTTTCCTCTGGGTGCTCCGGTTTCCTTGTACAGTCCCGAAGATGTGCTGGTTGGGTGGATTGGCTAAATTCTCCATCAGTGTACTTGAACAGCCGCCGGAGTGTGGCGACTCGGGCATTTTGACAGTAACTTCATTGCAGTGTTAATGCAAGCCTACTTGTGACAATAAAGAAGCAAGTTATTTCATTATATTTCTTTGTCGCCCATATATGACTCAGTGGGTAGCACTCTTGTTTCTAGAAAGATAGAATACAGGAGCAAGAGTAGGAAATTCGACCCTTTGAGTCTGCTCCACCATTCAACACAATCATGGCTGCTCCTCCATCTCAATGCCATGATCCCGCACTCTCCCTTGACATGTTTAGAGTCGAGAAATCTATCTCTTTCCTTCTTAAATACATTCAGTGACTTGGCCCCGCAACCTTCTGTGATAGAGAATTCCACAGGTTCACCACCCTCTGAGTGAAGTAATCTCTCCTCATCTCAGTCCTAAATGGCCTACCCCATATCCTGAGACTGTGACCCCTTGTTCTGGATGCCCCAGTCAGAGGAAGCAACATCCCTGCCTCCACTCTGCCCAGCCCTGTCAGAATTTTATATGTTTTAATTCGATGCCCTCTTATTTTCCTAAATTCCAGTGAATGAATGCCCAGTTGATCCAATCTCTCCTCAGAAGACAATCCTACCATCCCCTCTAACTATGTCAAGAACAGAAGGTTGGTTAGGGCAAGTTTAGGGCCAGTTATAGATGGCAGAGGGAAGTTATGTGTGGAACCGGAGGAGATTGGTGAAGCATTGAACCAATATTTCTCTTCGGTGTTCACGCAAGGGGACATGAATATAGCTGAGGAGGACACTGGGTTGCAAGGGAGTAGAATAGACAGTATTACAGTTGATAAGGAGGATGTGCAGGATATTCTGGAGGGTCTGAAAATAGATAAATCCCCTGGTCCGGATGGGATTTATCCAAGGATTCTCTGGGAGGCAAGAGAAGTGATTGCAGCGCCTCTGGCTCTGATCTTCAGGTCGTCGTTGGCCTCTGGTATAGTACCAGAAGATTGGAGGTTAGCGAATGTTGTCCCATTGTTTAAGAAGGGGAACAGAGACTTCCCCGGGAATTATAGACCGGTGAGTCTCACTTCTGTTGTCGGCAAGATGTTGGAAAAAATTATAAGGGATAGGATTTATAGTTATTTGGAGAGTAATGAATTGATAGGTGATAGTCAGCATGGTTTTGTGGCAGGTAGGTCGTGCCTTACTAACCTTATTGAGTTTTTTGAGAAAGTGACCAAGGAGGTGGATGGGGGCAAGGCAGTGGACGTGGTATATATGGATTTTAGTAAGGCGTTTGATAAGGTTCACCATGGTAGGCTTCTGCAGAAAATGCAGATGTATGGGATTGGGGGTGATCTAGGAAATTGGATCAGGAATTGGCTAGCGGATAGGAAACAGAGGGTGGTGGTTGATAGTAAATATTCATCATGGAGTGCGGTTACAAGTGGTGTACCTCAGGGATCTGTTTTGGGGCCACTGCTGTTTGTAATATTTATTAATGATCTGGATGAGGGTATAGTTGGGTGGATTAGCAAATTTGCTGATGACACCAAAGTCGGTGGTGTGGTAGACAGTGAGGAAGGGTGTCGTAGTCTGCAGGAAGACTTAGACAGGTTGCAAAGTTGGGCCGAGAGGTGGCGGATGGAGTTTAATGCGGAGAAGTGTGAGGTAATTCACTTTGGTAGGAATAACAGTTGTGTTGAGTATAGGGCTAACGGGAGGACTTTGAATAGTGTGGAGGAGCAGAGGGATCTAGGTGTATGTGTGCATAGATCCCTGAAAGTTGGGAATCAAGTAGATAAGGTTGTTAAGAAGGCATATGGTGTCTTGGCGTTTATTGGTAGGGGGATTGAATTTAGGAGTCGTAGCGTTATGTTGCAACTGTACACAACTCTGGTGCGGCCGCACTTGGAGTACTGTGTGCAGTTCTGGTCCCCACATTACAGGAAGGATGTGGAGGCTTTGGAGAGGGTGCAGAGGAGGTTTACCAGGATGTTGCCTGGTATGGAGGGGAGATCCTATGAGGAGAGGCTGAGGGATTTGGGATTGTTTTCGCTGGAAAGGCGGCGGCTAAGAGGGGATCTTATTGAAACATATAAGATGATTAGAGGTTTAGATAGGGTGGATAGTGATAGCCTTTTTCCTCTGATGGAGAAATCCAGCACGAGGGGGCATGGCTTTAAATTGAGGGGGGGTAGTTATAGAACCGATGTCAGGGGTAGGTTCTTTACCCAGAGGGTGGTGAGGGATTGGAATGCCCTGCCAGCATCAGTAGTAAATGCGCCTAGTTTGGGGGCGTTTAAGAGATCCGTAGATAGGTTCATGGACGAAAAGAAATTGGTTTAGGTTGGAGGGTCACAGTTTTTTTTTTTAACTGGTCGGTGCAACATCGTGGGCCGAAGGGCCTGTTCTGCGCTGTAATGTTCTATGTTCTATGTTCTATGTTCTAACACTGGAAAACGACGGCTGCAGTATTTATGATCTGCAGCATATCACCAAGGTGACTTCATCAGTGCATAGCTCCCTGAGAATGAGAATAACAGGAATGCCATTAGAGTATGGGCCTGAGTCCCATCACCAGACATGTGGCTGTTTCCTCCTTGGCGTTGGTCCATTCATTGGATTTGTTCACCCAGCGCCATTGTTGAAGTGTCAACACTACATTGACCGCAGTGCTTCAATTAGAAAGCCCATCACCGCCTTCTCAGGGCAATTAGAAATGGGCAACAAATGTGATTTTTGCTAATTTTGCCAAATCCCACAGAGTAGAGAACAAATATAAAGAACCAAAATCATTGCGCAGACTAACTTCATAGAATACAGGAGTTGGGATGTCTTGCTGAAGTTGTACAAGACATTGGTAAGGCCACACTTGGAATACTGTGTGCAGTTCTGGTCACTCTAATATAGAAAGGATATTATTAAACTAGAAAGAGTGCAGAAAAGATTTACTAGGATGCTACCAGGGCTTGGTGGTTTGAGTTATAAGGAGAGGCTGGACAGACTGGGATTTTTTTCCCTGGAGGGTAGGAGACTTCGGGGTGATCTTATAGAGGTCTATAAAATAATGAGGGGCATAGATCAGCTAGATAGTCAATATCTTTTCCCAAAGTTAGGGGAGTCTAAAACTAGAGGGCATAGGTTTAAGGTGAAAGGGGAGAGACACAGAAGGGTCCAGAGGAACAATTTTTTCACACAGAGGGTGGTAAGTGTCTGGAACAAGCTGCCAGAGGTAGAGGTGGGTACAATTTTGTCTTTTAAAAAGTATTTGGACAGTTACATGGAAAAGATCAGTATAGAGGGACATGGGCCAAGCGCGGGCAATTGGAACTAGCTTAGTGGTTAAAAAAAAAGAGGCGGCATGGACAAGTCGGGCTAAAGTGCCTGTTTTCATGCTGTAAACCTCTATGACTCTAATCATGGAGTCCCTACAGTGCAGAAGAGGCCATTCAGCCCATCGAGTGCACCAACACATTGACAGAGTATCTTATCCAGGCCCTCTCTAATATAATGTAACCAATGATAACATGCTGTGAGGGTCAGCTGACCAGCTGACCTGGTAGACAATGTAACAAATGGCAAAGTGGTGTGGTGGTCAGCTGACCTGGTATAATAAGAAAGCAGATGTGGATTGTGGGGAGCATTTGTGACCCAGGGCATGGCCCAAGCTGTGGTGTCATGAAGTTTCTTTATTAAACATTTTTCTTTGATTTACTTTGTGAAGTTAGTTTTTTTATTGCTTGTCACTGGAGTATCCTTACTGCCGGATGAACACTCTCTCCCATCCTATCCCTGTAACCCCACACATTTACCATGGCTAATCCATCTAACCTATGGTGGCATAGTGGTTAGCACTGCTGCCTCACAGCTTCAGAGACCCGGGTTCAATTCCAGCCTTGGATGACTGTGTGGAGTTTGCACATTCTCCCCATATCTGCGTGGGTTTCCTCCGGGTGCTCTGGTTTCTTACCACAGTCTAAAGATGTGTAGCTTAGGTGGATTGGCCATGATAAATTGCCCTGAGTGTCAGGGGGATTATTAGGATAAATATGTGGGAGTTACGGGAATGAGACATGGTTGGGATTGTGGTCGGTCAGGCTCGATGGGCCAAATGACCTCCTTCTGCACTGGAGGCATTCTATGGTTCTACCCATCTTGGGAAACTAAGGGACAATTTAGCATGGCCAATCCACTGAGCCTGCATATCTTTGGACTTTGCTGTTGGTTATATATTTTGAATGGACATTGGTGTTCTGAGATGTCCCTCGAAAGGGTGAGGTTGATAAATTTTAGTCTTCACAGTTTGGGTGTGGTCACAATATGCAAAATACCCAGTGAAGTCTCGATGACTGAATATCTGTGGCTGAGCAAGCTTATCTCAGCTGGAGTGTAAGTGGGAAACGTTGTCTGATGGAACTGTTATAGGTGCGAAGTCATTAGTAAAGGTTGAATCCAGTTCAGCAGTAATGTCCTGGAGCACTAAATGGCCCCTAGCACTCATTATGCCAACCTGACGTATTTAAGATGAGCCAACAGGGTCTGTGGAACTGTGGGAAAATGAATCAACACCTTAACAATAGGATTAGAGAAGGAGATAACATTCGATGGACAGGGAGAAATGACTCCTTGAGTTTGTGTGTCATTCTATAAATTGAGTGTTTGTAATTTATAATCTTTATGATGTTAGGTTTATGTCGCTGTGATTGGAAAGTGTCTAATCTGGACTGATCAACAAGATACATGCTGCAAGTCTATAGGCTGGAAAATACATTCATCCCATTTTGTCAAACACCCTGAAAATTCTAACTTGGTGTAAATAAGGAATAATGAAGACAAGCAGTTAGGAATAGGGATCGAGAAAAGTTGCACGGTACTGTTTTCCCTTTCCTTAGGGATCTAATGGTCCTGTCATTGTCCATGGCGGTTCCCATTGAATGCATCCCTCACCGCCAGGCAACCTGTGGCTGGGGTGCGCCGTCGACAAGACTTGGCACGAACGAGAGCAAGAGTTCAGCGATTACTCTTCCTCCCCTTTAGATTCCCATTGCTGTCTCTGGCTGTTAGAAACATAGAAACATAGAAAAACTACAGCACAAACAGGCCCTTCGGCCCCACAAGTTGTGCCGAACATATCCCTACCTTCTAGGCCTACCCATAACCCTCCATCCTATTAAGTCCCATGTACTCATCCAGGAGTCTTTTAAAAGTCCCTATTGACTTTGCCTCCACCACCACTGACGGCAGCCGATTCCACTCGCCCACCACCCTCTGTGTGAAAAACTTACCCCTAACATCTCCCCTGTACCTACCCCCCAGCACCTTAAACCTGTGTCCTCTCGTAGCAGCCATTTCCACCCTGGGAAAAAGCCTGAGAGTCCACCCGATCTATGCCTCTCAACATCTTATATACCTGTTAGTCTCTCTCTTTCGGCCATCACCATCTACTTGCATTTGCGTCGCTTCGTTTATGCAATAAAAACATCCAAGACACTTCACAGGAGCATTAGGGATGGCACGGTAGCACAGTGGTTAGCACTGCTTCCTCACAGCGCTAGGGACCCGGGTTCAATTCCAGCCTCGGGTTACAGTCTGTGTGGAGTTTGCATGTTCTCCCCATGTCTGCGTGGGTTTCCTCCGGGTGCTCTGGTTTCCTCCCACAGTCCAAAGATGTGCGGGTTAGGTGGATTGGCCATGCTAAATTGACCCTAGTGTCAGGAGATTAGCAGGGTAAATATGTGGGTTTATGGGAATAGGGGCTGGGTGGGATTGTGGTCGGTGCAGACACGATGGGCCGAATGGCTTCCTTCTGCACTTTAGGGGTTCTATGATTATCAAGCAGACTTTGACCTGATCTGTCCTGTTTATAGCTATACTCTATATAGCTATACCACGACACACGACAACGCACAGTCGCTGAGCAGAAACTGATAGCCAAGTTCCGCACACATGAGGACGGCCTAAACCGGGATGTTGGATTTATGTCACACTATCAGTAACCCCCACAGCTTGCCCCTGGTCTTGCATAATCTCACCAGCTGTTCTGTCTGGAGACAATACACATCTCTTTAACCTGTGCTTAATGTTCCCTCCAACCACATTATCTGTACCTTTTAAGACCTGGCTGGCTGTAGAGATTTGCATTCTAATTAGTATTCTGTAACTTGATTTCTGTGTCTGTGCACTGTTGGAGAACAGATATCCACTCCATCTGACGAAGGAGCAGCGCTCCGAAAGCTTATGGTATTTGCCACCAAATAAACCTGTTGGACTTTAACCTGGTGTTGTGAGACTTCTTACGATAGCTATACTCCCAGCTGGAGATCCTCTGGGACCGAATGGCACACTGGTGTGTCTTGTGACATCCTCACACGTCCACTGTAACTCATCTTTGTGACGTCTGTCATCCAACTACATTTAGGTCGACACCTTTTTCTGCTGTGCTTCACTTTACTCTCGAGAACAGATCTCTGTAGCTTTGATCTAACAGTTGAAATATTGACATTTTCTTTTCTCGATGTCACTTTTTGTGTTATTTTTGCTCTTCCAATTTCAAACACCTCTTCATTTGTCTTATGGCCTGTACATGAAATTTTGATGTGGAGATGCCGGCGTTGGACTGGGGTAAATACAGTAAGAGTTTTAACAACACCAGGTTAAAGTCCAACAGGTTTATTTGGTAGCAAATGCCATTAGCTTTCGGAGTGCTGCTCCTTCGTCAGATGGAGTGGATATCTGCTTTCAAACAGGGCATACAGAGAGAAAATGCCCTGTATGTCCTGTTTGAGAGCAGATATCCACTCCATCTGATGAAGGAGCAGCGCTCCGAAAGCTAATGGCATTTGCTACCAAATAAACCTGTTGGACTTTAACCTGGTGTTGTTAAAACTCTTACTATGAAATTTTGAGCACACGTTGTAGCACTCACATTTCAAAGGGACCTTTCATCTCCCATAGACCTTTACTTATTGTCCAAAATTTCACACCAGGTTAAAGTCCAACAGGTTTATTTGGTAGCACGAGCTTTTGGAGCGCAGCTTACTGTGAGACTACTTACTGTGCCCACCCCAGTCCAACGCCGACAACTCCACATCATGTCCAAAATTTGGCACTGAGGTTTTAAAGGAGTATTATCACTGTGGACTGGGCGGCTATGTAGACACTGGGATGATGTGGGTACAAGAGGGGTAACGTGGACTTCTCCATTGGGTGTGGGAGATACGCAGCATGTAAGATCTACTCAGTATTGTTAATAAATCTTCATCTTCATTAGTCCCTGGTCACCAGTTATTGCTACCCAATACTTTTACAATCACAGTGATATTAGCATAGAACCATATAATCCCTACTGTGCAGAAGGAGGCCCATTCAGCCCATCGAGCCTGCACCGACAACAATCCCACCCATGCCCTATCCCCGAAACCCCGTGTATTTACCCTGCTAATCCCCCTGACAATAAGGGGCAATTTAGCATGGCCAATCAACCTAACCTGCACATCTTTGGAGTGTGGGAGTTAAGGCAGAGTATCAAAATCTCGGGACAAGAGGTGGGTTTTGAGGAGCCACAAAACTGATGATGTATGTAGGAGATGTAAGAAGGAAATTGGGGCGGCACGGTAGCACAGTGGTTAGCACTGCTGCCTCACAGTGCCAGGGACCTAGGTTCAATTCCGGCCTCGGCTCACTGTGGAGTTTGTACTTTCTCCCCGTGTCTGCGTGGGTTTCCTCCGGGTGTTCCGGTTTCCTCTCACAGTCCAAAAAGATGTGCAGGTTAGGTGGATTGGCCATGCTAAACTGACCCTAGTGTCCTAGGGGGATTAGCCGGATAAATGTGTGGGGTTATGGGAAAAGGGCCTGGGTGGGATGTGGTCAGTAGAAACTCGATAGACCAAATGGCCTCCTTCTGTCCTGTAGGGATTCTATGATTTTATGAATCTATGAGTAAGGATAGGCAACAACGCCTCCTCCACGATCGTCCTCAACACCGGTGCCCCACAAGGCTGTTTCCTTAGCCCCCTACTATACTCCTTATACACCTATGACCGTGTGGCCAAATTCTCCTCCAACTCAATTTTCGAGTTTGCTGATGGCACCACCGTAGTGGGTTGGATCTCAAACAATGATGAGACGGAGTACAGGAAAGAGACAGAGAATCTGGTGAACTGGTGGGACAATAATCTCTCCCTCAATGTCAGTAAAACAAAGGAGATTGTCATCAACTCTAGGAGCCATAGCGGAGGACATGCCCCTGACTACATCAACAGGGATGAAAAAGAAATGATTGAGCTTCAAGTTTCTAGGTGTCCAGATCACCAACAACCTGTTCTGGTCCCCCCATGCCAGTGCCATAGTTAAGAAAGCCCACCAATGCCTCTACTTTCTCAGGAGGCTAAGGAAATTTTGCATGTCTCACCAACCTTTGCAGATGCACCATAGAAAGCATTCTTTCTGGTTGTATCACAGCTTGGTATGGCTCCTGCTCTGCCCAAGACAGCAAGAAACTACAAAGGGACATTAACGAAGCCCAGTCCATCACGTAAACCAGCGTCCCATCATTGACTCCGTCTACACTTCCCGCTGCCTTGGAAAAGCAGCCAGCATAATCAAGGATCCCATGCATCCCGGACAAACTCTCTTCCACCTTCTTCCGTTGGGAAAAGATACAAAAGTCTGAGGACACGTTTCAACCGACTCAAGAACCGTTTCTTCCCTGCTGCCATCAGACTTGTGAATGGGCCTACCTCACATTAAGTTGATCTTTCTCTGCACCCTAGCTATGACTGTAACACTGCATTCTGCACCCTCCTTTCCTTCTCTATGAATGGCATGCTTTGTCTATATAGCGCGCAAGAAACAATACTTTTTACTGTATACTAATACATGTGACAACAGTAATTCAAATCAAACCCACATCCCGCAAATTAAAAAAAAAAATTATCAAAAGTAACAGGACATTGAACCATTCAAGGAGATATCAGGACATGTGACCAAAAGCTTGGCCATCGAGATGGATTTCAAGGAATGTTTTAAAGGGGGAGGGTGAGTTAAAAAGGCAGAGGGATTTAGGGTTCCCGAGCTTGGGGCCTAGGCAGCTGAAGGCATATTGTCACCAGTGTTAGAGCAATAACATTTGTGAAAGTGTAAGAGACCAGAATAGGAATGACAGAGTGACCCAGGAGGATTGTGGGACTGGTTGACCCAAGAGGATTGTGGGATTTCTTGACCCAAGAGGATTGTGGGATTGCTTGACCCAGGAGGATTGTGGGGCTGGTTGACCCAGGAGGATTTTGGATGTATTTGACCCAGGAGGGTAAAAATTACTGATAACATGCACCATAGCTTGAGAGCAGGTGAGGACCAAATCAAGTGGAATTGGAATATTTCCATTTTGTTTGCACAGCCTGTGAATCTCAATATCCGGACTCCCATATCAATGTGAAACTGGTGCCTATGGAGTTGTACCCAAGTGTGTGAATCCATACAGCTGCTGAAAATAAAATTCAAGTAAAGACTGTCTTTGAATGCAAGAGAAGAACAAGTTAAGTGAGCTTTGAATATTCTCACACTGCACAATAAGGGGACAATTTTTTTGACAATGTATCTGGGCACAGTTGTGAATGAGCTTTTTTGTCTCAATCCTTACAATTTTGTCACTAACGGTACAGAAAAGATGTCTTACCCTAAGATTACTTGGCACTAAAATCTTTTGGCCTCGACGGTGCTCGTATCCATATCGACAGCTGAAACTGACATTGCCAGCTGTTTGCAACTGACTGCAAGCCTTCAGGATCGAAAAGCTGCTCCTGGCAATCCCACATATGGAACAATTAGCACCTTTGCCCAGTCTAACAGTGAGGCTGAGTCATTAACAAACACACATCCATCTCAACTGCCAGAGCCAGCTGTTTCCTCGCTCTGAGAAGGGAGTTACGGGATCAGAGCGTGAACAATGATGAGAAGAAGTTAGCAAAACAGAAAAACAGATAGAAAAAAAAAACGACACCCTTGTGAAGGAGACACTTTCTGCACCCCCCGATTCCTCTTCACCATCCAAACTCGTCACAAGTTGGACGACGTGTTTCTCACACTACAATAGTGGCTCTTCGAGCCTGCTCCACCATTCATTTTGATCATCAAATCCAATATCCTGATCCTGCCTATCCCCCACCCCCCTCCCCCATATCCCTTTAGCCCCTAAAGCTGTATCTAATTTATTCTTGAAATCACACAATGTTTTGGCTTTAACTGCTATGTAATGATTGGGTGGGATTTTATGGCCTCGCTCAGACGAGAGCCCCATCCGGGGCCAATGGAGATTTCCATTCTGGGAGGTGGTAGATTTTCGGCCATTGACTGTAAGTTGCGCTGAGATAGCCAGTGCTCCTGAAAGGCGCTATATAAATGCAAGTCTCTCCTGTTTTGGGAGCATAGCATGACCTCTGTGTTAATTTGTGCCTCCACTTGCAACTTGTTACTTGCTCTTTTGAGTATCAACGTATAATGTACTCAATTTAAAAAAAAATTATTCATTCATGGGACATGGGGCGTCGCTGGCTGGCCAGCATTTATTGCCAATTCCTAGTCGCCATTGGCGGGCAGTTGAGAGTCAACCACATTGCTGTGGCTCTGGAGCCACATGTAGGTCAGACCAGGTAAGGATGGCAGATTTCCTTCACTAAAAGACATCAGTAAACCAGATGGGTTTTTCCGCCAATCGACAATGGTCATCAGTAGATTCTTAATTCCAGATTTTGTAAATTGAATTCAAATTCCACCAACTGCCGTGGCAGGATTCAAATCCCGGGTCCCCAGAACATTAATTGAGTTGCTGCATTAATAGTCTAGCGATAATACCACTAGGCCAGCACCTCCCCCAGAAAATCCTGGCCAAGGAGTTATTAGGATTGGGACCAAAGAGGTGAGTTTTCAAGAGGCATCTTATTTTGATTTGATTTGATTTATTATTTCACATGTATTATTATACAGTGAAAAGTATTGTTTCTTGCACTATACAGGCAAATCATACCATTCATAGAGAAGGAAAGGAGAGAGTGTAGAATGTAGTGTTAAAGTCATAGCTAGAAAGATCAACTTAGTGTGCGGTAGTTCCATTCAAAAGTCTGATGGCAGCAGGGAAGAAGCTATTCTTGAGTCAGTTGGTACGTGACCTCAGACTTTTGTATCTTTTTCCCAACGGAAGAAGGTGGAAGAGAGAATGTCCAGGGTGCGTGGGGTCCTTAATTATGCTGGATGCTTTTCCGAGGCAGCGGGAAGTATGGGCAGAGTCAATGGATGGGAGGTAGTGAGGCGGAGAGGATGAGAGAAGGAATTCCAGAGCTTAGGGACTCCTCTGTGACACGATTAAAATTAGAGGGTGCTTAAGAGGCTGAAATTGGAGGACCACAGAGATCTCAAAGGGTTGTAGGATCGAGAAAGTTACAAAAGTAGGAAGGAAATGAAGGGAAGTATTTGAAATCAAGGATGAGATTTTTTTTTAAATGGAGGCACAACTGGCCTCGAAGCTATTGTGGATCAGTGAGTGTTTGGGTGATGGGTTTGGGTCTCTTTGACATGATATTGGGGTCAGTCTGTGATACTCTAAAGACCAAATCATCGGTGGCACAGTGGTTAGCACTGCTGCGTCATAGCTCCAGGAACTCAAATTTGATTCCGGCTTGGGTCACTGCCTGTACGGAGTCTGCACGTTCTCCCTGTGTCTGCGTGGGTTTCCTCCGGGTGCTCCGGTTTCCTCCCACAGTCCAAAAGACGTGCTGGTTAGGTGCATTGGCCGTGTTAAATTCTCCCTCGGTGTACCCGAACAGGTGCTGGAGTGTGGCGACTTGGGGATTGTCACAGTAACAGTGTGAATGTAAGCCTACTTGTGACACTAGTAAATAAACTTAAACATTACAAGGGGAATAGGACAACAGAGAAAATAATTAAGAAAAAAAAATAGCGTACAGCTACTGCAGATAATCCAGTGCTACCGGTCTTCCGTAAGAGAAAGTTGGATTGTAAATGTTTTAATTCTGATTTCTGTCTATTTTGACAGCAGGAATAACTCGGTCTGGGTTCCAGGGCAAGTTAATGTTACAGAGCCCAAATAATGGAGGGAAAACAGATTTGCAAAAATATTGCAAGCTGGAAATGTCTGTTTCTGCAACATTAGTTGATTAATGTTTTATATATTTAGCTCCTGGTTCTGTGTCTGTTTCTTCAGCAGAGGTGTTGACACAGCTAACACATACAGGTCAACACTTGTGTTACAATAGAGGACAAAGATTTCCAATATGAACATGTTAAGTGTCTGTTCACTTGTATTACTAACAGTAATTTCTAAGCTCATAGCGTGTTCAATAGGCAATCCCTCTTTCACATCTGACCTCTGACCTCTCTGTGTTCAATCATTCGTATTTCTCAGTACTTTAGCAACATAGATTGAACAAAGAACAAAGAACAAAGAACAGTACAGCACAGGAAACAGGCCCTTCGGCCCTCCAAGCCTGTGCCGCTCCTTGGTCCAACTAGACCAATCGTTTGTATCCCTCCATTCCCAACTAGACCAATCGTTTGTATCCCTCCATTGCTTTAACTTTGAAGAAGCTTAATTCAGATGATCTGCCAATTCTAATTTAATTGTCTTTAAAATCTCTACTTGTTTAAATTTAGATCTGATACTTGGATAATTCAAATTTTTATCCTCATGCAAGAAGATCAAGCTGGCTCTCTCTTATGTCTTAATGAATCATAGAATCCCACCAGTGCAGAAGGAGGCCATTCAGCCCATCGTGTCTGCAATCCTAGCCAGACCCTATCCCCGTAAACTCGCATATTTACCCTGCTCGTCCCCCTGACACCAAAGGGCAATTTAGCATGACCAATCCGCCTAACCTGCACATCTTTGGACTGTGGGAGGAAACCTGAGCACCCGAAGGAAACCCACGCAGACACAAGGAGAACATGCAGACTCCACACAGACAGTGACCAAGCCGGGAATTGAACCAAGGTCCCTAGAGCTGTGAGGCAGCAATGCTAACCACTGTGCCACCGTGCTGCCCAGGATTGTGGATTATTCCACAATCAGTATCATTAAATCAGATTATCTGGCAATTATCATATTGCTGTTCTTCAGGAGTTTGCTGTGTGCAAATTGATTGCTGAATTTCCTACATTACAACCATGACTATCCATCCAAAAGCATTTCCTTTACTGTAAAGCACAGGATGTGCTGAGGTCATGAAAGGTGCTATGGAAATGCAATGTTGCCCTCCTTCACCATGGGCCTTAGGTGTTCACCTGGTCTTTCCATTAATATTTAAGGGTGGCACGGCGGCACAGTGGTTAGCACTGCTGCCTCACAGCGCCAGGGACCCGGATTCAATTCTGGCCTCGGGTGACTGTGTGATGTTTGCACATTCTCCCTGTGTCTGCGTAGGTTTCCTCTGGGTGCTCCAGTTTCCTCCCACGCTCCAAAGATGTGTGGATTAGGTGGATTGGCCATGTTAATTTGCCCTTCAGTGTCAGGGGCACTAGCAGGGTAAATACGTGGGGTTACGGGGATATGGTCTGGGTGGGATTGTTGTCGGTGCAGACTGGGTGGACCGAATGGCCTCCTTCTGCACTGTAGGGATTCTATGATAAGCTATGTCGGGCATTGTCAGAGTGGAGGGGATCAGTTCGTGTATAGATCTTTCCAGTTTAAAGTGGATCGAGTCACTGTGAAACGGCTGGAGAGTGTGATTGAAGTGTAGGCTCAGAGATTAGCTATATTATTGCCCGCTTCTGAGTCTGTATTGTTCAAACTGAGATCTCATTTGTGTGCAGCGTCTTATTGATCGCTGAATGAGTTGCAGTGAGGAGCACTGGGGCAGCTCATGGGAAATAAAAATCAATTGGATTGTCACGTCATGCGCAACTAATAAAGCTCCTGCCGACCAGCCGTGTAGGAGTTATCCTAAAACAGCAGAGAGAGACAGAATGAGAATCAGGATGATAGAGATAGATAAATGATAGTGGAAGGAACAGAGAGAAATGGAAGTAGGAAAACAAGGAACTGGAGAGCATGTAAAGCATTGCACTACCGGCACGATGGCACAGTGGTTAGCACTGCAGCCTCACAGTGCCAGGGACCCGGGTTTGATTCCTGGCTTGGGTCACTGTCTGTGTGGAGTTTGCACATTCTCCCCATGTCTGTGTGGGTTTCCTCCGGGTGCTCCGGTTTCCTCCCACAGTCTGAAAGACATGCTGGTTAGGTGCATTGGCCGTGCTAAATTCTCCCTCAGTGTACCCGAACTGGCGCCGGAGTGTGGCGACTGGGGAATTTTCACAGTAACTTCATTGCAATGTTGATGTAAGCCTACTTGTGACAAATAAATAAACTTTTACCCGAAATGGTTCTAACTGGTTGAATCTACAGATTATGTCCCTTTTGCTCTGGACTCCCACATAGGGAAACATAATTTCTCACTGACCACAACAATCTCCTTCATTATTTTAACCACCTCTTCGCATCAGTTTTGCCGAGACAGAACGGCAAACTAATTCCAGTCACTGTAAATAAGGCAGAGTGACCCAAAGCCACATTTAGGATTTATTAAAGAATGCACTATACAGAAATTGGAAGGCAGAATCAAGCCTCTGGTCGTATGGGATACATCTGAAAACCCTCGAGGAATTGAACATGGAAAATAGCGTTTCTTTGGTTGATACTTTTTCAAAGCTGCTGAAGTAGCAGTTGCCAAGTATTGGAGGAAGGCAGATATAGCTCCAACAATTTGAAAGGCATCATCTTGGCACTTGCAGGCCTTTCAGGCCAGTCTCTATCATGGAATAAATGCCTAAGGGTTTCTATGGGACTGAGGCTTTAAGGATCACGGGAATTATTGCCTGCGGTTAACGTGAGGTTTGCCATAATTTATGCTGCCTTGCAGACACACTGGGATTTTTTTAAGAAACTGACTATGCCTGTTGCTCTGCCTGAGGAGGAACAGTAAGCAGTGGACTTTCACAGGGATCGCTAATATCCAACAGAGGGAGGGGGTATAAATCAGCTTTGGCTGGGGCAAAAACAGGGAATAATCAATCGTCTGTGGAAAGGAACATCGGGCAGAAAGACTGGCCACCTGCTCGGTGCTTCCATCAAAGTTAAATTTGACCCTATTGGAGACCATAATATTATTATACTTCCTGATAGCACCAACGTTTATTTATCAATCACAAGTAGGCTTACATTAACACTGCAATGAAGTTACTGTGAAAATCCCCTAGTCGCCACACTCCGGTGCCTGTTTGGATACACTGAGGGAGAATTTAACATGGCCAATGCACTAAACCAGCATGTCTTTCGGACTGTGGGAAGAAACCGGAGCACTCAGAGGAAACCCACGCAGACATGGGGAGAACAAGCAGACTCCATACAAACAGTGACGCAAGCCGGAGAATTGAAGCCAGGTCCCTGGCGTTGTGAGGCAGCAGTGTTAACCACTGTGCCACCATGCTGCCTCCAAGCTCTGAGGATTAGTGATGAAAGATTACCTTAAGAGACACTTGCCGAAAACCTACCACCTCGCCTGCCCCGGAATCGGTTCCCGGAATGGAAATCCCTGTTGGCCTTGGGCAGGATTTCATGATCTCGCTCGAGCAAGGCTGTAAAATCCTGCCCACTCAGTCCGATGATGTAGATGGTCTCAGTTATGTCAGGTGGTTTTTAAGCTTCGCCGTTGTTGACATGTAGGTATATCGGGATGATGGGGAATGGAACTTGGTTGAGTTAAGAGATAGGCAGCAGAGTTTCAAATGACACTTCTCTATATTAAGTTTCACTTGTCATGTATCAGCCCCGTTCTGTGTAAGTCCTCCTGAAATCTGTTAGTATCCTTTTCAATACTTCCAAGTTGCAGATTATCTGCAAAATTTGAACTGAAGAACTATTCCTAAGTTATTAGTACATGTTGAGTAAAGCATTGGTCCGAATATTAAACCCTAGTGGACACCTTGCTGTACACACAGCTGTATACTTCTGTCCAGTCCTAAAGTAGTGATACAAATACTCACCCATGGTGGATATCGCGCTGTTTACATAGCTGTAAACTCCTGTCCAACCTGAAAGATAGCATATTACCGGTAGCAGGTTCCTCCCTGCTCTCTATCCCCAAATCTATTGTTTTATGTGTAAAGGCAAATTTTGGTCTCCAACCAGTACCTTGGTCACTCAGCCACTGAGCGTGGTAGAAAGAGCGCGCAGAGGGAGATTGAGCTTTTTATTTATCTTTCACTCATTCGTGGGACATGGATGTCGCTGGCTGGGCCAGCATTTAGTGCCCATCCCTAGTTGCCCCCCGAGGACAGTTGAGAATCAACCACATTGCTGTGGCTCTGGGGTCACATGTAGACAGACCAGCTAAGGACAGCAGATTTCCTTCCCTAAAGTACATCAGTGAACCAGATAGTTTTTTTCTGACAATGGTTTCATGGTCATCAGTAGATTCTTAATTCCAGATTTTTTGTCTAATTGAATTCAAGTTCCAACATCTGCCGTGGCGGGATTCGAACCCGTGTCCCTCGAACATTGGCTGAGTTTCTGGATTAATAGTCTAGCGATAATACCACGAGGTCATGATGGTTTTTGAAAATGGGAGAAGGGACCCAATCCCGGAGTTACTTCAAAAAACATGTTGAACCTCAGCGATTGGACACGAAGCTTGCGTGCAGGAAAACCCTGTCATAGTCTCATGCCTAAAGGAATCTTGGCCGGAATTTTCCGATGCCCAGCCGCCACTGCAAGTGGGGACGAAGAATTTGGTGCTCAGCCAAGTCTCCGTTCACGGCAGCGGGACCAGAGAATCCCGGCGGCGTGAATGGCCAGAGAATTCCAGCCCTTACGTCCAACCATGTGAACATTTGGCAGAGAGTTTGAGTGGGTGTTTGGGAGGGGCGTGGTGAATTTATTGGAATGGAGTATTAATATCTATCTCTTCGTCTGAATTTGGGATCTGAATGAGGAGACAAGAATTATCCAATAGAATGTTAATGGTATGTTCATTCTATTGCCCTTTAAGGGGCTGCCAGTAGGTTAATTAGTCCACTTGTTTATTTTTAATGGCACTCAAAAGAGTATGAAGGGAGGCTGGCCAATGGCAGGCGGCAAGTTCAGGAGGGATTCCTGAATGTGATGGAAAGAAGTTTGAAGCCTCCCCCATCACTTTTCATAGCTCAGGACTACGACATTCTTGTAAAAGTGCATTTGCCATAGCAACCTGGGCTTCTTGTGGGGGGGGGGGGGGGGGGGAGGGGGTCAGTTTGCCAAAGGGCAAGTGCGCATCAAATTGATGGCAGCAACAAGGGGTTCAATGCCTGATCTTGCTGGGGTGGATTAGGGATTTGCCTCTTTGCCCTGCCTCTGGTGGTGAAATGGGGGAGACAGTGGCATAGTGGTATTGTCACTGGACTAGTAATCCCGAGGCCCGGCCCAATGCGCACGCTTCAATTTTCATTCCACCACATGGCTGATCAGGAATCCCATCATGGCAGCTGGTAGAGTTCGAATTCAATATGGATTGGAAGCTCTCTCAGTAATGGTGGCCATGACAACCAGCATTAATTGTCACAAAACACGTCTGGTTCATTAATCCCCTTTAAGGAAGGAAATCCACCATTCTTACCAAGTCTGGACTGTATGTGACTCCAGATCTACAGCAGAGTGGGAGATTCGTAACTGTGTGTTGCCATAGCAACACTGAAATTTCTCTAAAATGGTTAGCAAGTGTTATAATTTAACCAAAGGTAACATGCTGTGACGGTCAGCTGACCAGCTGACCCGGTAGATAATGTAACCAATGGTAACATGCTGTGAGGGTCAGCTGACCCGGTAGACAATGTAACCAATGGTAACATGCTGTGGTGGTCAGCTGATCAGCTGATCTGGTATAAATAGAAAGCAGATGGGAATTGTGGGGAGCTTGTGTGGTCCAGGGTGAGGACTCAAGTGTTGGAGTAATGAAGTTTTTTTTGTCAAACCTTTTCCTTTGATTTACTTTCTGAAGTTACTTCTTTTATCGCTTGCAACTGAAGCATGCTTACTGCCGGATGAACAGCAAGCAATTCCGATCAAGAGTAATTAGGGGTGGATGACAAACGTGAGCCTTGCCAACGATGCCCATGAACAAAGGAATATAAAGGGAGATTGCTGGAATACTGTTGGTGGTTGGTAGGAGGCAAACATATATGATGCTGCATTCTGGAAATAAGCCTACTGTCAAGAAAAGGATTTGCATCTAATTTCATACTTCACCATTCAAACCGGATTCCAGTTTATCATCGTAAGCTATTATAGAATCATAGAATCCCTACAGGAGGCCATTCAACCCATTGAGTCTGTACCGACAACAATCCCACCCAGGCCCTTATCCCCGTAACCTGCTAATCCCCCGACACTAAGGGGCAATTTAGCATGGCCAATCCACCTAACCTGCACATCTTAGGAGTGTGGGAGGAAATCGGAGCACCCAGAGGAAACCCATGCAGGCATGGGGAGAATGTTCAAACTCCACACAAACAGGCTGGAATTGAACCCGCGTTTGTGGCACTGTGAGGCAGCAATGTTAAACACAGTGCCACCAAATACAGAACGTGCCTCACTCCAATTCCAGCTCACGCACTGTGGCCGCCCCCGAGCACAAGTTTAAAGAGAACTGAAAAGGTGGGAAAGGCAAACTTGGTGAAGCCAAGGTGGGGAAACAGGACTGAGAAAACTTGGGTTGTAATCATGTCGGGAGTTTTAGTAATTTAGTAATGTCCCAGTTAAAATTTCATCTAAATATGTTAAGATATTCATTGCTTGACCACATGGGAGTGTTCCAACCTCCTTATTTTCACTGGAGAATTTAATGAAAGACTCAGGTATGGGTAATAAAGTGAAATGTGGATCGAGTATGGTTTGTGATCCGGGGAAATGATTAATGAGTGTACAACCCTCCCTTTTCCCAAAATGAACAATAACAACTAGGTTTAAATACAGTTAGACAGTAAGTGGGAAAATGGCTTTATTATTTCTAATGCTTGGAAATTCAAAGCAATAACTGTCACACAGTATTGAACGTAACATTGCTCATTCACCCCTACTCCATCAGGGTATCAAATCTCTTTGGTTCCATAAATGGAACTGCTTTCTTTGGTAATCACACTTGATTTACACTCCGACAAATGTGTAATGAAGACCGAAAGAGTTGGTGTAAGATTGGGGATTCTCAAGAAAGCCAGGACATCTTGTTACACTAATAAAAGCAACAGTTTGAATTTACATTGCATCCTTAACATTGAGGGTGTTTCCAGCCCCTCCGCAGTGTGTTTTCCGATGGCGGATTGGTTCACTATTGGCTGGTGGCAGCATCTTCCGGGTGTTTACAGTGTTTTTTATGGCTCACCCACCCTGATGCCGGGAAATCTACTGCAGGGGGGCTACCTATGGCGGGACTGGAAGATTCAGCCAGTGGGAAGGGCTGGAAAATCCCACCCATAGTTAGAGGTTTGGAAGAAATGGTGGCATAGTGGTAATGCCTCTAGGCTGATAACCCAGAGGCCCAGGCTAATGTTCGGGGGGCACAGATTCAAAACCCACCACGGCAGCTGGATGAATTTAAATTCAATTGATAAAAAAAATTCTGGAATTGAAAGCTAGTCTCAGTAACAGTGACAATGACAACTATCATCGGTTGCTGTAAAATAAACCCATCTGGTGCACTTATTCCCTTTCGGGAAGTAAATCTGTTGTCTTTATCTGGTCTGGCCTGCATGCGACTCCAGATCCACAGCAATGCGGTTGACTCTTACCCACCCTCTGCAATGGCTGAGCAAGCCACCCAGTTCAGGGTTAATTAAGGATGGGTAATCCCCGCTAGCAATGCTCATGTCTCATAAAGTAATAAAGAAAAAAAAAATGTCCCAAGGCATTTCACAGGTTCTTGAACAAAACCGGACAGTGAGCCACATAAGGGGATATCAAGGCATGTGACCAAAAACTTGGTCAAAGAAATAGTTTTGAAGGCATGTCTCAAAGCGGGGAGAGAGAAGGAAAGCTTTAGGGAAGGAATTCCAGACTTTTTGGCCTAGGTGGTTGAAGGCACAGCTGCCAATTGTGCAGTGATTAAAATCAGGGATGCGCCAGAATTGGTAGAGTGCAGATGGCCTGAGGGTTGTAGAGCTGCAGGAGGATACAGACCTGGGGAGGGGCAAGAAGATTGAGAACTTATAAGTTGCCAGACTGGGAGTCAATGTAGGCCTCACAAAGTGCACATACAGGTAGTGATCTAACCCATCTTAGAACAAAGAACAAAGAAAATTACAGCACAGGAACAGGCCCTATGGCCCTCCAAGCCTGCACTGACCATGTTGCCCGTCTGAACTAAAAACCCTTACCCTTCCAGGGACCATATCCCTCCATTCCCATCCTATTCATGTATTTGTCAAGGCAGCCCTTAAAAGTCATTATCATATCTGCTTCCACTACCTCCCCCGGGAGCGGGTTCCAGGCACCCACCACCCTCTGTGTAAAAAACTTGCCTTGTACATCTCCTTTAAACCTTGCCCCTCGCACCTTAAATCTATGCCCCCGAGTAATTGACTCTTCCACCCTGGGAAAAAGCTTCTGACTATCCACTCTGTCCATGTCCCTCAGAATCTTGTAGACTTCTATCAGGTCGCCCCTCAATCTCTGTCGTTCCAGTGAGAACAAACCAAGTTTCTCCAACCTCTCCTCATAGCTAATAGTACCAGGCAACATCCTAGTAAATCTTTTCTGTACCTTCTCCAAAGCCTCCACATCCTTCTGGTAGTATAGTGACCAGAATTGAACACTATATTCCAAGTGCGGCCTAACTAAGGTTCTATAAAGCTGCAATATTATCAATTAGTGATAAAAACCATTGAGCCGGAACTTTTACTTTGTTCCATCTTCAGTCATTCTGCTCCTCGTGATGACTCAAAACTGGGCTCCTCCGTCTTGCTGTTGACCACTAACCAGTGCCCCTTCCAACTGGAAGATGCACAATGGGTGAGGGCAGGATCTAACTGGGCTGTCATGCCATCCGGTCGAATGACCCTGAAATGATCCTCAAACGTCAACCGCAGGAGTGATGCCAACTGGTGAGGGATGAAGCCTGAGGAAGCAAATGGATGGAGAAACAGCTTCAGGAGGGGAGTGGAGTGGGGGGGGAGGGGGGGGGAGGGGCGGGGGGAATCTGTGAGGAAAGAAAAGCATCAAACCTAACCGGAATTCAGACTAATCTGGAACAAAGGAGTTTAGTAAACAGGGGGAAATTAAATGCTGCATTTTACTAGCGGACTTTAATGTGCTCTCCACTGGTATGGTGTCCTGTTCACCATGATTGTTCTATAGAGACGCAATTGGTCTGGAATTCCTGGAGTAAAAAACAAAAAGCATTCAGATGAAAGGCCGAGAGGGAGGGTAAATGGGGCTTCACTTTCCTTCACAGAGGCGAAATGGCACCAATTATTTTAACACTGGAAGCTTCTTTTCAAGTCAACAATTGCTTCGTAGGGGCTTCCACGGAAGCCTGAAAGAATGCGGCGGTCTTTTAAAAAAACACACACACAAGGAAAAGCAATTTCCAAGTCACAAAAGCACATGAATATGTATTTTTTGTTCGATAAATGAGGCCCCCGTCAGCTTACTTCTTTCCCTCTGCTTTCAATTACGACCTGGCTAATTACACTGCCGAGATGCCATTCGCAACTAAAGGAAGACCACCCTTCACGTTATTGTCAGGGAATAAAACTGCCGGCTTCAGCTCTGACGATGCTCCTTGTGAGGCAAAAGAGGCAGAGCTCGCACTCAAGCTCCGAACTTGCAGGGTTACAGGGTTCAGTAGGTAATGAATTGCCCTGTCACTCGATCAAGGCTTGCATTATACTGAGACTGTTTTGAGACTCTAACCCAGATCACTCATGAAAGTCCAAAAAACTAACAATGAACCAAAAGCAGTTTGTGAGACTCACAGGCTTCAGCTAATGAACGTGATCCCTGGCACCCATTTAATCTCATGCAAAATATATCACTGATTAGTTCTGCCTTGTCTATAGTATAGGATGTAGGCAGTCTTGTGGCGCAGTGGGTGGCGTTCCTTACCTCTGAGCCAGAAGCTCCGGGTTCGAGTCCCACCCCAGGACCTGATGGTTGAGGAAGGTGCGTTCATAACGTGGCCAAACAGGTTGCGTGTGTCATCCTGAAAAGTCCTTCCAAACATGCCAATGGCTGGCAGTAAGAGCGGGAGAGACTCCTGGTCAGCCACGCTTGATGTGGCGTGGCGTCCCCTCGAGCTTTAAGCCCCTGGAGGCAGACCAGCATGGCGACCTGCTCCAGGGTTTACTAGCTATGGAAATGGACAAAAGTCTGCCTTCGTGCACCACTATTCCACCAAGAGAATTGGAATGCTGTGGGATGAGTTTGATAATGGTGGATAAATTGTATGAATTGTAAAACCCTTACACAGAGGGAGTTTCAACCAAGCTGGGCAACCAGGAAATCCACAGGATGGCATGGAATGCTGAGATTGTAATGCATACCCATTTGATTTCCCTTGACTTCAATGGAAAGTTGAATGGGGGGCGGAGGGGAGGGTAAAACAAATTTCGACTGTGCCCTTAGTGTCAGTGGAACCAGCAGGGTAAATATATGGGGTTACGTGGATAGGACCTGGGTGGGATTGTTGCCGGTGCAGACTCGAGGGGCAGAATGGCCTCGTTCTGCACTGTCGGGATTCTATTCTATGATTCTATGATATTATCCCAGTCTGTAATTGTTTCTCAGTGATGTTATTCTACAAACTCTGTGTATTCTTGTGGCTTCACCTTGGCTTGTTCTGCCCTAAAAATGTCAGTACAACCCTGTCAGGGCAGACTAACCTCGTGTGAGACCACTAAGGCATTAAGTGGAATTTTGAGTCATTTGAATTAACAGCAGGACAATCATTTTCCAAACAGCATGTTTGTGGGAAATCCCAATAGAGGCAAACTCTCCATATGTTAAGATGGAAGGAAATATCTTTCTCCGCATTGATTTTCTCACTCTCAGCCCCTCCCAGTTTGTGACTCATGCTGGTGTATAGTTTCATTGGCTTTTCTGTCCTCAGCTGGTGCTTTGCCCGATGATGCCAACCTAGGTTTGTGAGGAGAGAAATGTGCTAGGGTCCCTGTCCTTGAACACTGGCCAATAAACTTCAGCTGCAAGAGGAGGGCTTGCATTTATATAGCACCTTTCACAACCTCAGGATGCATTTTACAATCAGTACCTTTGAGGTTTAGTCACTCTGGTAGCTTAGAACATGTGACTACATCGGTTAAGGACAGAACTGGGGGCCATCTTCATGATGCCCACATCTGTTAACACTTATCAATCTTGCATAATGGCCTCTTGGGTGAGGTGACGGGACTAGGGAGGGGGAAGGGAAGAACCCCTATAGTGCAGAAGGAGGCCATTCAGCCCATCCAGTCTGCACCAACTCTCTAACAGAGTATTTTACCCAGGCCCACACCCCTGTCCCATCTCCGTAACCTCCCATATTTACTCCACTAATCCCCCCTTAACCTATACATATCTTGGGACACTAAGGGACAATTTAGCATGGTTATTTTAAGTTTAAGTTTATTTATTAGTGTCACAAATAGGCTTACATTAACACTGCAGTGGAGTTACTGTGACAATCCCCTTGTAGCCACACTCTGGCACCTGTTCGGGTACACTGAGGGAGAATTTAGCATGGCCAATACACCTAACCAGCACGTCTTTCAGACTGTGGGAGGAAACCAGAGCACCCGGAGCCAGGACCCAAGCCAGGAATTGAACCCGGCAGCAGTGCTAACTACTGTGCCACCGTACCGCCCAATGTCCAATCCACCTAACCTGCACATCTCTGTGGGAGGAAACCGGAGCACCTGAAGGCAATCCACACAGACCTGGGGGAAATGTGCAAACTCCAGTGATGCCAAAGACTTGGGGTACCTGGGAAAAGTTCAATACCGTCAGAAGAGGAGTGAGAAAATTAGGTGGGAGGAGGCGGGGACTTTGAGAGGAAATAAAAGGCTGATATTTGAGTACGACTTCACCTTTTCATTTGGGTTGGATTGCGTTCCTCCTTCATTATAAATTGTCAATCGCATACTGTTTATTTACAGATCCTTGCCAAATCTGGTCTACACACGCAAGTATGTGACAGGACCACAGCAGCTCAGAGATGGGAACAGTGTCAATTAAAAAAGAAATAACTTTGAGTGATTCAGTCCAATTTGTTTTGGACAGTTTACAGTGTAACTTATTGTCGATCGACTTAAATTGTAATGCAACCCAACCTGAAGCTGTGAGTCACCTCCTCAAAGATGTCTTTGGAAGTGAACCCGTGCTTTGCGGATCATTTAAATGATGATTACTGTTTGTTGTCGATCTCTCTCCCTCCTCCATTCCCTCCCCAACCTACTTTCCTTTCAAGACGATTCCTGGTCAAAGGGGAAGGTGCCAAGTCTGGCTTTAAGCTTCTCGCCTCCAACTCTGCTTCCTTCAACGGAGGTGAGAACTTTGACCGAGTCTGAGAACCAACCCCGGTGACCTGCATCCCCAGCAAAAAAACACTCAAACTGGCTTGGTACATGTTGTGCCCTGGAGGGATTTGCTGATATTTTATGCCACAGTTTCTGGAGTGAGGGGGAGAGACCCAGAATATTTGGACTGCCAGAGATGGTTGAATGCTGTGTATGGAAATACTCCTGTTTATATAGCGGTATATCACATCATACGTTACACTGAGAGCATTGTTCCCTCAACTATCCTGTGTTGGCCAGAAGGAACAGCAACACTGTTTGACTTTGTTTAATAGCTGGGCTAGACTAACATGAAGGTATTTGTTTACTTCTCCAGTTGTCAAGGTAATGCTGTGGGTGTGACTAAGACTCCAGATGCCTGTCAATACTGAAGCCAATACATCCTTATGCTCTGTAACAGTTCCAAAGATAAATAACGGTGGTAAACGTTACATAGCTACACAGAGCTCATGGCCAATTTAATTTAATGGTTTGTAAAACACTTTATGATTTAAAGAAAATCACAGCTAGCTCCATTTTTGAAAAGCTGCTGCAAGGTTTCTGATCATCCATTTCTTTTCTAAACTAGCCTTTAAACGTTTGAGAAGTAAAGTTTTAAAGTCACTGTGAAAATCCCCTAGTCGCCACACTCCAGCTCCTGAGGGAGAATTTAGCACAGCCAATGCACCTAACCAGCACGGCTTTCGGACTGTGGGAGGAAACCGGAGCACCCGGAGGAAACCCACGCAGATACGGGGAGAACATGCAAACTCCTCACAGACAGTGACCCAAGCTAGGAATTGAACCCAGGTCCCTGGTGCTGTGAGGGCAGTAGTGCTAACCACTGTGCCATCATGCTGCCCCCAAATACTTTGGTTGGTGCTGATGTTTCCACGGATGAATGCATGTGGTCATGAGTCGCTCCGATCAGCAAGGACCCAGCTGGTCTGTGGACAGTTCCCTGATCTCTGTAAGCAGGTGTTGCATTCAGTTCTCTGGGGATGTTAGAATCATAGAATCATACTGCATAGAAGAGGTCCTTCGGCCCATCGAGTCTGTACCGACACATGAGAAACACCTAACCTCTCACCGAATTCTATTTACCAGCACTTGGCCCATCGCCTTGAATGTTATGACATGCCAAGTGCTCATCCAGGTACTTTTTAAAGGATGTGAGGCAACTCGCCTCTACCACCCTCCCAGGCAGCGCTTTCCAGACCATCACCACCCTCTGAGCAAAAAGGTTTTCCTCACAGCCCCCCTAAACATCTTGCCCCTCACCTTGAACCTATGTCCCCTCACGACTGACCCTTCAACTAAGGGGAACATCTGCTGCCTATCCACTCTGTCAGTGGCCCTCATTATCCAGGATTCCTGTCTCTCACCCTCTATCTCACATTTAAATTTGCTTGTGGATACTCACTGCCTAGATACAGGCAACGACAATGGGTTGTGTGAGACATTTGAACAGAAGGTGACAATATTTCAACAAGGAATGAAGGGTAAGTGTAGGTAGCTCAGAATATAAAACCAGATCGCAAAGGTTTCTACAAATATATAAAACGAAAAAGAGTGGCTAAGGTAAGCATTGGTCCTTTAGAGGATGAGAAGGGGGATTTCGTAACGGGAAATGAGGAAATAGCCGAGGCTTTGAACAGGTATTTTGTATCGGTCTACACAGTGGAAGACACAAATAACATGCCAAAAATTGATGGCAAGAAGGCGATGGCAGGTGAGGACCTAGAAACAATCATTATCACTAAAGAAGCAGTGTTAGGTAAGCTGATGGGGCTAAAGGTAGACAAGTCTCCTGGCCCTGATGGAATGCATCCCAGGGGACTAAAAGAGATGGTGGGGGAAATAGCAAGTGTACTCATGGTAATTTCCCAAAATTCACTGGTCTCTGGGTATGGGGGGTTGAAGGGGCGCGGGGGATTGTTGAGGGGTGGGGGTGTGGGTGAAAGGGTGGACGTGTGGGGTTTGGGGTGTTGTGCAGTGGAGGGTGCCTTCTCTCTTCAGAGCTAACATCCAATTAGCTCTTGAACCCATTTATACTGCCTGCTTCATTGATCTTTCCTGATCGCTCATTGCACATGTCTTGATGAGATTCACAGAATCATAGAATCCCTACAGTACAGAAGGAGGCTGTTCAGCCCATCAAGCCTGCACTGACAACAATCCCACCCAGGCCCTATCCCCATAACCTCACATATTTACTCTGCTCATCCCCCTGACATTCAGGGGCAATTCAGCATGGCCAATGCACCTACCACACCCCATAATTCCCACCCCCAAATCCCACTGCCACCCTCCCACCCCTCACCCACATGCCCATCTCTGACCCACTCCCCCACCCCACATCCCACCCCCCACCCTCACACCCACCCCTCACTCTCCTGCTCACCTCTGACCACACTCCCCCACCCCACATGCTCCACCCCCACCTCACGCCTTATCCCCATCCCTCAACCCACTCCTCACTCCATACACCACCCCCATGCCTCACCCCACATGCCCAACTCTCACCCCATGTCCCACTCCACATCCCACCCCATCCCCACCCCTTCATCCCACTCCCCCATTCCACACCCCACACCCTCCACCCAGGGGACAGGAGAGTTTGAGTGACAGAAGACTCAGATTTTCAGGCCAGTAGAAGGGACAAGAATTGAAACAAAGAAACAACTGCGGCGTCTAGGGTCGGTATGATGTTATCAGGAAGCAAATAATGAGAGAGAACCGAAACATGTTGAGAAAAGGCCACAAAACGGGGGCCAGAGATTATGGTCCAAAATTGTTGAACTCAATGTTGAATCAGGAAAGCTATAGAATCTTAGAATCCTACAATGCAGAAGGTGGTCATTCAGCCCATCGAGTCTGCACCAACAACAATCCCACCCAGGCTCTATCCACGTAATCCCACGTATTTACCCTGCTAGTCCTCTTGATCTTAAGGGGCAATTTAGCATGGTCAATCCACCTAACCTACACGTCTTTGGTGTGTGGGAGGAAACTGGAGCACCCCGAGGAAACCCACGCAGGCACAGGGAGAAAGTGCAAACTCCACACAGACAGTGACCAGAGGATGGAATTGAGTCGGGGTCCCTGGTACTGTGAGGCAGCAGTGCTTATTAACTGCTGTGCCACCGTGTCGCCCTTTTTCTTCCCAGGCTTGTCAGATAATTACAGGGTGGATTCTGGAGGCCAGGAAAGCTTCAAGGTGCTAAAGGCTGGAGCACCAAGTCCACTGCTAACAATCAGCAATGATGGATGCCTTTGTAAATCATCATCGTCTTTGCACTTAACGATCAGTTAGAGGTAGTAAAAAGTGACAATAAAACTGGCTTGTCATTGTCCCCGGTTGAGCAGTTTTGGAGATCCAAAGCTGTCCCTTTATAGCTTTGCACAGGAGACCACACTGGTCAGGTTACACCAGATAGCTCAACGTAAGTATTTCTGTGATTTTTCCTTGAGACTATCGAATGCATCATTTAGCACCAGTCCTTGTGAGTCTGTCAGCAAAGAGAATGGAGGAAAGCAAATACACCGTCACACTGAGATATCGATACGTGTCAGTGATACCATGCACTTGTCAATGATATCATATTTAATATGTGATCCTCCACTCATCGCTGTCCTCTGCTTTTCTTCAGCAGATGCGTTCCTATCTTGCCGGAATCGAGACTGCTCCACAGTGACGTTTCTTGCTCCTCAGCTCCAAGTTCTTCCTCCTATTCCTACGTTGAACTCAAGGCTCCCCATCACTGTCTCATACTCATTCGCAGGACTCAACACTTCTGAGGCCAATTCTGGTGCCCTTAGGATTGTGCGGCTCACATTAGCTTACAACGAAGACCAGGAATTGAGCCTGTGATCTCCCATCTCCATGATGCTTCCAATCTGGGCAGTGAATTAAGGTAGTGAGCTCTCGGGGTGAATTAATTTATTTTTCATTTCAAGAAAGCCCTCTGAGTTATTGAGCTTGGTCCAAAGGTAAGCGTTCGTTCGATGCCATTGGAACAAATGAATGAACGGCACGGTGGCACAGTGGTTAGCACTGCTGCCTCACAGCGCCAGAGACCCGGGTTCAATTCCCAGCTTGGGTCACTGACTGTGCGGAATCTGCATGTTCTCCCCGTGTCTGTGTGGCTTTCCTCCGGGCACTCCGGTTTCCTCCCCCAGTCCAAAAGACTTGCTGGTTAGGTGCATTGGCCATGCTAAATTCTCCCTCAGTGTACCCGAACAGGCCCCGGAGTGTGGCGACTTGGGGATTTTCACAGTAGCTTTATTGCAGTGTTAATGTAAGCCTACTTGTGACACTAATAAATAAGCTTAAACTTAAGAGAAATATGGAATCGGTCCCTCAGACCTGCATTAACATATTCAAGAGTGACAGTTGGAAGCCACAGTTCAGTGATAGTGCTCTTGTCTCTGGCCCAAAGGTCTGGGTTCAATCCAGAGACTTTGGGAGGATTTTCCTCCCCCTCCATGGCGTGTTTTCCGATGGCTGAGACAGCTCACCATTGGCTGGCAGTGGAATCTTCCGGTTCCCCCCCCTTGCCCCCCGCAATGTCTATGGCGTTTTGCGGTATTCGCTGGCTGCGCCCTGGGGAACCCTCCACACTGGTGATGGGGGAGTGAGTGGGTCACAATTGGCAGGGCTGGAAGATTCCATCAGCGGGAAGGTCTGGAAGATCCAGCACTTTAGCACAACATCAAGGCTGACACCCGACAGAGGTGCTGCCTTTCAGATGAGATGTACAATTGAGTCCCTCTCTGCCCTCTTGGGTGGGCCGAAGAGGTCTCACGGCGCTTTTCAACGGAGAGCAGATCAGTCCTCTCTGGTGTCCTGGCCACTATTTACGTTTTAACTCACAATTGGAGCAGATTATCTGCTCATTAGCTTTGTTGCTGTTTGTGGAGGCCTTGCTATGTACTAATTGGCCATTGCATTTCCTCCATTACAACAATGGTGACTTGTCAGGAAGTATGTCATTGGCTGTAAGATGCTTCAGGACATTTTGAAGCCGTGTCAGGTGCTATATAAATGCAAGTCTTTTTGTACTGAGAGCCGGTATGAGTCAGGTAGAAATTGAATTTGGTAAATGTTGCAACTGATTATTCAGACATGAATTGTAACTGGAGGGCACATTAGTGTGGAATTTGTGCTACTGCAAACATTCATGCTTAAATACCCAAAGGAATGGAGTTGCTCACTGTGTTTCTCTTGTGACTAGCTGAATTAAATTAATGTGTGAAGTCCCAGGTTTGATTTCAGATCTGTGTGGAGTTATAGAGTCATAGAGTCATAGAGGTTTATAGCATGGAAACAAGCCCTTCAGCCCAACTTGTCCATGCCAGCCTTTTTTTAAAACCCCCAAGCTAATCCCAATTGCCCCCATTTGGCCCATATCCCTCTTTACCCATCTTATCCATGTAACTATCTAAATGCTTTTTAAGAGACAAAATTGTACCAGCCTCTACTACTACCTCTGGCAGCTTGTTCCAGACACTCACCACCCTTTGTGTGAAGAAATTGCCCCTCCGGACACTTTTGTATCTCTCCCCTCTCATCTATGCCCTCTAGTTTTAGACTCCCCTACCTTTGGGAAAAGATATTGACTATCTACCTTGTCTATGTCCCTCATTATTTTATAGATCTCTATAAAGTCACCCCTTAGCCTCCTACGCTCCAGAGAAAAAAGTCCCAGTCTATCCAGCCTCTCCTTATAACTCAAACCATCAAGTCCCGGTAGCATCCTAGTAAATCTTTTCTGCACTCTTTCTAGTTTAATAATATCCTTTCTATAATAGGGTGACCAGAACTGCACACAGTATTCCAAGTGTGGCCTTGTACATCTTCAACAAGACGTCCCTAGCTGATCTTAATCAGAACGTTAGTAAGGAACGCTTCTATCGACAAACCTGCCCCTAACTTAGAGGCAGCTCCTACTCCTGATTGCTATCTAATAATGCTCACTGGAAGTGTGCATGCCTCAGTGGTTCCTAGGATTGTACAGCACAGAAGGAGGAGATTTGGTCCATCACGCCTCTCGGAAAGTACAATTTAATCTCACACTACAGCATGTTCCCCATAAGTTAGTCTGCTTTAAGTGCATGTTCAATTGCCTTTTGCAAGTTTGTGTGGAATCTACTTCCACCATCCTCTCAGGTAATGTGTCCCAGCTCTTAAGAATGTGTATGAAAATATTCCTTCTCATTTTCCCCACTGGCACTTTTCCCCTTTTTAAAAAAAATAAAATTTTCATGAGACGTGAATATTTCTGGTGAGGCCCAACATTTGTTAGAATCATCGAATTGTTGCCTGTACCTAATCCCTAATTGGGATTCACAGAATTGCTACAGGGCACAAAAGGAGGCCATTTGGCCCTTCACATCAGCTCTCCAAATGAGCAATTCACTTAGGGAGGCATGGCGGCACAGTGGTTAGCACTGCTGCCTCACAGCGCCAGAGACCAGGGTTCAATTCCCGGCTTGGGTCACTGTATCACAGAATACTACGATGCAGAAGAGGCCCTTCAGCCCATCACATTTGTGCGGATGCATGAAAGGGCCTGACCTGCCCACCTAATCCCACTTGCCAGCACTTGGCCCATAATCTTGAATGTTATGGCGTGCCAAGTGCTCATCTTGAAAGGATGTGAGGCATCTCACTTCCACCACCCTCCCAGGCAGTGCATTCCAGACCGTCACCACCCTCTGGGTAAAAAAGTATTTCCTCAAAAACGTTTTTCCCCTAAACCTCCCACCCCTCACTGTCACTCTCTGTGTGGAGTCTGCATGTTCTCCCCGTGTCTGCGTGTGTTTCCTCCGGATGCTCTGGTTTCCTCCCACAAACTGAAAGACGTGCTGGTTAGGGTGCATGGACTATGTTAAATTCTCCCTCAGTGTACCCGAGCAGGCGCCGGAGTGTGGCGACTGGGGGATTTTCACAGTAAATTCATTGCAGTGTTGACACTTGTGACTAAACTTTACTTTAATTACATGCCCTTTCCGTCTCCAAGTTCACCAGCACGATAGCACAGGATTCCGCCTGTTAGCTCTTAGCTCGAAAGAGCATCTTACCCAGCAACCCCCCACCATCCCAGTAACCCCATACATGAATCATGGGTAATCCACCTAACTTATACACTATTGGACTGTGGGAGGAAACCGGAGCACCCGAAGGAAACCCATGCAGACGCGAGGAGAACGTACAAACTCCACACAGACAGTGACCCGAGGTCGGAATCGAACGCGGGTCCCTGGCGCTATGAGGCAGCTGTGCTAACCACTGTGCTGCCCCTGGGAATGATGGGAATGCAGTCTCAGTACTTCGATGAGGTCAGATGAAATCACTCCTTTTGCTGGCTGAACGAGTCGATTTCGGAGAGGTATAAGTGCCACGGAGGAAGATGCCCCTTGCCGGCGCTGGGAGATGATCTCCACTTGATGCCTTGTTTGCAGGGCTGGTGTCAGCTCTGGGACGTCTGAGGCCACGTGTTGTTGTCATGGCGGCAAACCTGCGCTGGTGTCGCAATTTGCATCGATGGTCAGCTGGAATTTCCCACTTGTAATAAGAAATAGGAAAGAAACGGAAAATGCTGGAAAAACTCAATAGGTCTGGCAGTGTCTGCAGGAAGAGAAAACAGAGTTAACTGTATAAGACGATCGATATTGAGTTCAACAAATTTAGACTGTGACCTTTCTCCTCCACCTTAACCTTTTTTGACTATCCCAAACATTTTTGCCTCCCTCCCTCTTCCCATCTATTCTTCAGCTTTGCTTTCAACCAAACTCCCATTAACATATTCCACTATTTGTGTTGCAAACTCTCCTAGCTCCCACCAATCACTGACCTTCTACCCTGTCCAGCTATTCCACCCCCTCTTATAATCCATCACATTTCTCTCTCTCTTTAGCCCTGAGGAAGATTCACACGGACTCGAAATGTAAGCTCTTGTTTTTCTCTCTACAGATGCTGTCAGACCTGCTACGTTTTTCTAGCATTTTCTGTTTTGTTTCTGATTCCAGCCTCTGCAGTATTTTGCTTCTACATAAGAAATAGGGGTTGGAGTAGGCCATTCAGCCCCTCAGGCCTGCTCTTCCCAGTCAATAAGATGATGGCTGATCTGATTGCCTCTTAGTCTCCACTTTCTTGCTTGTCCGTGATAACCCTTGACTCTCTTGTCAACCAAAAATCTGCCAAACTCAGCTATGAATATGGTGAGAGAATAGAGTTAATGTTTTGAGTCTGGGTGACCCTTCGTCAGAGCTGAAGACAAAGAAAATAGGATGTGATTTATACTGTAAGGGTGAGAGGGAGGGTTGTGTAATTGACAAAGATGGCATAGACAAAAGAACAAAGGGTATGTAAATGATGATAAAGGCTGAGAAGAAGGCAGATAGTGTCCAATAAGAGATTGGAATGTGTAAATGGCAGAACAACGGTGCATGGTATCAAAGGACAACGTGAGGCCACCCCAACCCTTCCCCCTCCCCTCCCCCATCCTTCTAGGGTCAGCTGCCACATGCCTCAACTGGGTCATCCAGATTCGAAGGATGTGCAGGTTAGGTTGATTGGCCATGCTAAATTGACCCTTGTTTCGGGGGGATTAACAGGGTAAATATGTGGGGCTACGGGAAAAGGGTGGGAGTATTGTCGGTGCAGGCCCGATGGACCAAATGGCCTCCTTCTGTAATGTAGGGATTCTATGACTCTATGAAGCTCTATTCTCTGTCCACAGATGCTGTCAGACCTGTCGAAATTTTCCAACATTTTCTGTTTTAATTTCAGAGTCCAGCAACCACAGTAATTTGCTTTTATATCTGCCATGAATATGTTCAGTTCTGATTGATGTTGAGGGCTGTCATGCCATGGTTAAACTGTTACATGCTTGCTGAAAGGCAAGATATACAATATCTAAAATACTGTGCTATGCTCATCAACCCTGTCTGTAACTTCATCAATGTTAAATGAGGACAGGATTGAGATGGGTTGTGATGCACTCTAGTGTTGAATAGCCCAACAACGCTCAGGGGAAAATGGCCAGTTGGATGTACTATCCAAATGGTTTTCAGTATTCCAGTAAAAGTCAGTAACTTCAGGGGACAGGGGGAGAAAATGGCAAATTAGCTTTTTTTATTCATTCGCCGGACATGGGCATCGCTGGCTGGCCAGAATTTATTGCCCATCCCAAGGTTAGTAGGGGCAGGTTGTCTATCTGGATGAGCACTTGGCACAAGATAACATTCAGGCCTATGGGCCAAGTGCTGGCAGGTGGGATTAGGTGAGAGTTCAGATGTTTCCTAATGTGTCGGTGCAGACTCGATGGACCGAAGGGCCTTATCTGCACTGTATAATTCCATGATTCTAATTGGCTGAGGACAGTTGAGAGTCAACCCCTTGTCTCTGGAGTCACATGAAGGCCAGACCAGGTAAGGAGGGCAGATTTCCTTCCCTAAAGGACATTGGTGAACCAGATGGGTTTTTTCTGATAATCGACAATGGTTTCATGGTTCATTTTTTATTGAATTCAAATTTCACCGTCTGCCGTGGTGGGATTCGAACCCGGGATCCCAGAATATTAGTTGAGTTCCTGGATTAATAGTCTAGCGATAATACCACTAGGCCATCGCCTCCCCCTATTGTAGGGAGAGGAACAATCTCTGGTGTTAATTAAGTTCACGGTCTTTTTCTTTGTTAAGTATCTTTTATAGCTGAAATAGGTCAGCGGTGAGTTAGGGTGTTCTTAATGATCTTTTCTGCTTCAGAAGGCTAAGATCCAGGGGGAGACCTTGTTCAATGCGATCTTTCCTGTCACTGAAAATCCCGAGAACAAGGCATTCCAAGCCTGGAGCAGAACCACCGACACTGCCATACTTTCATCTCTCTGAGGAAACCCAGTTATTAGTCTGAAAATTCAATTTTAGAGGAAAAATCAATTTAGTTCTTATAGTGAGGATCCAAAGGATAGAGAATAATTTAATAAGTTACAGCACCATCAGTTTGGTTTCACTTAAAACTGTAAACATTTACCTTTTTCTCTCTTCAATTTTACTCCACCTGTCAAGCTACTTCTTTTTTCTTCATTCGCTCATGGGATGTGCCAACATTTATTGCCCATCACTGAGGGCATTTAAGAGTCAACCACATTGCTGTAGATCTGGAGTCACCTGTAGGCTCCCTTGACTACATTATTATAGACATGATGTGGAGATGCCGGCGTTGGACTGGGGTGGGCACAGTAAGAAGTCTCACAACAGGTTTATTTGGAATCATGAGTTTTCGGAACGCTGCTCCTTCATCCAAAAGCTCATGATTCCAAATAAACCTGTTGGACTTTAACCTGGTGTTGTGACACTTCTTACTGTACATTATTATAAGCTCGACTGATTATCTTAAATTGGTAGAAATGTAGAAATAGTCAAAAATTTCATGTTTTTAGGTGTCCAGATCACCAACAATCTGTCCTGGTCCCCCCATGCCGACACTATAGTTAAGAAAGCCCACCAACGCCTCTATTTTCTCAGAAGTCTAAGGAAATTTGTCATGTCAGCTACGACTCTCACCAACTTTTACAGATGCACCATAGAAAGCATTCTTTCTGGATGTATCACAGCTTGTGTGGCACCTGCTCTGCCCAAGATTGCAAGGAAATACAAAAGGGTGTGAATGTAGCCCAATCCATCACGCAAACCAGTTTCCCATCCATTGACTCTGTCTACACTTCCCTCTGCCTCGGAAAAGCAGCCAGCATAATCAAGGACCCCGCACATTCTCTCTTCCATCTTCTTCCATCGGGAAAAAGATACAAAAGTCTGAGGTCACTTACTAACCGACTGAAGAACAGCTTCTTCCCTGCTGCCATTAGACTTTTGAATGGACCTACCTCGGATTAAGTTGATCTTTCTCTACACTCTAGCTATGGCTGTAATACTACATTCTGCACTCTCTCCTTTCCTTCTCTATGAATGGTATGCTTTGTCTGTATAGCACGCACAAAACAATCCTTTCACTGTATTGGTTTTCATGTGACAAAAATAAATTAAATTAAATTAAATCAAGTAGTTTTTAGCTCACTCAGGATTGTTTAGCAAGTGCTGCCTCTGAAGGTGTGCCCAGCTAATGCTCCACAGGAGTCAACTGCCTCTGGTAGCTCGATCATGTGGTTATTCATGATGTGCCAGTATAGTCTTGTAAGGTGATGGTCTTATTCAGGTATTTGTAGTCTTAGTTAGGTCAACAGTAAGTATTTATTAACTACAAGAAACTATATACATGGTACAGTAAAGGTCCAAGCTAGGAGCTGTCTCCACACTTGCCCCTCAAGGATAATTAAGGATGGGCAATGAATGCTGGCCTGGTCAGCGAACCAAACATCCCATCAATGAATAAAAGAAACACAACTCTGACCAACACAACACTAACCCGAGGTGTGAGTCAAGTGTCCACCGTGTAAATTGAGACAAATGGGTATGATTTAGCGGTGATTACTGAGACATGGTTGCAGGGAAAATACGTTTGGGCATTGAATGTTGCAGGGTACTCTGCATTTCAGAAGGATATGACGTGGAGATGCCGGTGTTGGACTGGGGTGAACTCTTACTGTCTTCAGAAGGATAGGCAGGAAGGAAAGGGAGGTGGTGAAGCTTTGTTACATCACTGTGAGGGCAGTACTGTACTCAGTCCCATGTTAAAAACATAGAACATAAGAACCGAGAGCAGGTGTAGGCAATTCAGCCACTCGAGCCTGCTCCGCTATTCAATAAGATCATGGCTGATCTCATCAACTCCACTAATACATGTGACAAAAATAAATTAAATTAAATCAAGTAGTTTTTAGCTCACTCAGGGCCTCAACTCCACTTTCCTGTCCATTCTCCATAACCCTTCAACCTAGTTACTAATTAAAAATCTGTCTATCTCCTCCTTAAATTCACTCAATGTCCCGGCACCCACCACACTCTGGGATAGTGAATTCCATCGATTCATGGTCCCTTTGCGAGAAGTAATTTCTCCTCATCTCTGTCTCAAATCTGCCAACCCTTATCCTAAAACCATGACCTCTTGTTCTAGATTGCTCCCTGGTTGGTTTCACACTATATCGCTCCAAATGAAAAATGTCTAATACATTCAATGAAATCTCCCTCAGGGCCACCTCTGCCGATGTCTTCATTAACTCACAAAGCTGCACCGCCTCCTTTTCCTTCCTGCCTGTCCTTCCGAAATACTGAGTACCCTTGAAAATTCAATTCCCAAACCTAGTTTCCATGCAACCACGTCTCAGTAATCACTACTAAATCATACCCATTTGTCTGAATTTGCATTGTGAATTCTTTATGCACCAGCCTTTTAGACTGCATCTAGAATAGTGAATACATGAGGGCCAGAAAGCGACTGTGTGTGTTTTTAAAACAATTCTCAGGAAGTGGGCAGTGAGCATTTATTGTTCATCTCCGGTTGCCATTCGAAAGGTGCTGATACAATGATTAGCATTTAACTGGAGTCTTTAACACAGTAAAAATTTTCATGGTGCTTTGCAGAAGTGCTTTCAAATAAAATTGCGCACTAAGGTATATGAGGGGATAGAAAGATAGCGAACCAAAGTTTTGCACAAAAGGGTGGGTTTTTAAGAAGCATCTTTTTTTTATTATTGTCACATAGAATCCCTACATTGCAGAAAGAGGTCACCTGGTCCATCGAGTCTGTACCGACAACCCAGGCCCTATCCCACATAATCCTACATTGGTACCCCACTAATCCCTCCAACCTACGCATCCCGGGACACCAAGGAGCAATCTAGCATGGCCAATCCACCTAACCCGCACATCTTTGGACTGTGGGAGAAAACCGGAGCACCAGGACGAAACCCATGCAGACATGGGGGGAACGTGCAGACTCCGCAGAGACAGTGACCCAAGCCGGGAATTGAACCCGGGTCCCTGGCGCTGTGAGGCAGCAGTGCTAACCACTGTGCCACTGTGCTGCCCACATGTACTGGGCGGCATGTATTCACATGTACTGGGATACCATGAAAAGTATTGTTTCTTGCGTGCTATACAGGCAAAACACACCATTCATAGAGTACATAGAGGAGAAGGAAAGGAAAAGGTGCAGAATATGGTGTTAGAATCACAGCTAGGGTGTAGAGAAAGACTTTTGTATCTTTTTCCTGATGGAAGAAGGTGGAAGAGAGAACGTCTGGGGTGCGTGGGGACTTGGATTATGCTGGCTGCTTTTCCGAGGCATCGGGAAGTGTAGACTGATTCAGTGGATGGGAGGAGGTCCTGGCCACAACCAGCAAGGTAAATTTTTACAATGTAGACCTGAAAGTGGAGGGAGGCCAGGAGAAATATTCCCTGTCCATACATTAAAAGAACATCTCGCCAAGGCCATCCCCACACCCCCACTTCTTGCCTTCAAACAACCGCACAACCTCAAACAGGCCATTGTCCGCAGCAAACTACCCAGCCATCAGGAGAACAGTGACCATGACACCACACAACCCTGCCACAGCAACCGCTGCAAGACATGCCGGATCATCAACATGGATGCCATCATCTCACGTGAGAACACCATCTACCAGGTACATGGTACATACTCTTGCAACTCGGCCAACATTGTCTACCTGATACGCTGCAGGAAAGGATGTCCCAAGGCATGGTACATTGAGGAAACCATGCAGATGCTACGACAACGGATGAATGAACACCGCTCGATGATCACTAGGAAAGACTGTTCTCTTCCTGTTGGGGAGCACTTCAGCGGTCACGGGCATTCGGCCTCTGATATTCGGGTAAGCGTTCT